>NW_028079014.1:0-600000 GCF_014824575.4 Sturnira hondurensis
TAGAGTGGTTGGGGCTCAGGGTCTGTTTGTCTAGAAATGTCCCTGAGTGCTTGTTGGTGTGGCTCAGTGGGTTGAGCGTGGGATGAGAACCAAATGGTCGCCAGTTCAAATCCCAATCAGGGCACGTGCCTGGGCTGGGGGCCAAGACCTCAGTGGGGGCCACATGAGGAGTAACCATACATTGTTGTTTCTCTCTCTCTCTTTCTCCCTCCCTTCTCCTCTCTCTAAAAATAAATAAATATTTTAAAAAATCTTCCTGAGTCCATGAGCAGGACAGTGAACACCACCACCCGTGTCTGTCTGCACCTACATCAGAGTGTCACTCGGCCACACAGAGAGGGGACGCCCTGGCAGATCCCACTGTGACCCAAGGGCTGGGGACTCGAGCCTGAACCAGAGAAGGCGGGCATACGTGTCAGGATCCCTGTGACGAAGGGCAGAGCCTGGACATGCCCACCTAGGGGACCAGGTGCCCCGTGGGCACTGCCGGCAGGAGAGACAGCGGCCTCCTCGCTGTGCTGAAGTGGGCAGGTCGATGAGACGGACGGCATGCACATCGGCTGCATAGGGGCTGATTTTGATGCAAACAAGATAAAATAAAATATACTTAGTTTTTAAAACTTACTGAAACTGGTGAGGCACTCACCCTGTGTCGGGCACTGTACAAGCATTAACTTAATGCTCTCACTGATCAGGACGCCAGCAACAGATGGTGACATCATTAGTTCAGGGTCACAGCGCTGGTCAGGCAGGGGACCCGGTGCTGGAACCCAGGCCCTGCAGCCCCAGAGTTCTGTTCTTCCTCACCAGGCTCCGCTGACTGGGGGCAGATAATGATTGGTGGTGGTGGGGTGCAGAGGCCACTTCAGTCACACGGTGTTCAGCTTCGTACTCGATCTGATCCCATGCGGGAGGCAGATGTCCCAAGAGAAACGTCCCTACTGTGTGACAGTAAGAGTCCTGGGCACTCTGGGGACGGGAAGGTCATTTCAGGGAATGACGCTACCCCTTCACAGGTCCCTTCTTCAGGAACACAGAGCCTCGGACGACGTTCCTCTTGGTGATGGTGGTGCTGGTGTTGGTTTTTGTGGTGGTCCTGTTGGGACGGTGGTACTGCTGCCTGTGGCAAAGGTGGAATTGGATCCAGGCCCTGTCCCAGAAGAAGAGGCGAGCACGAGCTGAGAAAGCAGCGGCGCAGGCAGAGCTGCCGCGGGTGGGAAGTGCACAAGGTGAGGCCCAGCTGCAGGCGGCTGCCACCTCCCTGCCCAGCCCACACCCACCTCCGGATCCTGCTCTGTATCCTCTTACGGGACTGCCTTTTTCTGTTTATTTGCAGAGAAGCTGCAGGACAAGCTCAGTAAGTCCCCATCCCCATCCCTGTGTGTCCTGGGGTCCTTGGTGACATGATCACTGACTCTGCACATTGTTCCCTGCAGGGTGGACAAAGAACCCAGACCGACCACGTGAGTGCCCGGGACCTGCATCTCAGCCTCTCTGCTCAGATAATTCAGCCCCGCTCCTCACCCCTAACTGCCCGGGGGGGGGATATGGGGACACTGATGGGGGCCCCAGGCAGTGGTCTCTCAGTGAGCATGGGGCTGCTGTCTGTGTCCATCAGGGGACGATCAAGCCGGGACACCCAGAGCCCCCGCAAAGGAGAGGGGTGGGGTGATGACTCAGTGTGTGAGTTCCCTCCCTGGCTGCTTCACAAAACCTTTAGTCGGAAGTAAAAGCAGGAGAGAGAAGTGTCTCTTAAGAGGAGGAGTGGCCAGTGACAGTCGTCACAGATTTATTGGCACTGCTGAAGAAAGAGGACCTGAAGTTTTCTTGTCACGCGGCCCATTTGTTCCCAGAAGTAGGCAGGGATAACACAGATTGGGTTGGATGAATTTGGGCAGAGAGCACCCACGTCCGCTGGGGTCACCCCTCGTCCGAGGCGGGTGTGGTGCTTCCCCCCTGAATGCCTGACCCCCGATCGTCCCATACCCTGAAATCGTGAGCTTTTTCCTTTTCACGTAAAGGAAGGCTTCTCATGGGCACGCCGGCGCTGCCAGCGTCCCGAGTCTTGCACTTGGGGCTGTTATTAAGGAGAGGAAGAGTGACTTGGACACCTGTGCTGTGATACTGCCACTGTCCGTGTGTCACAGAGACGTTCCTCAGTGACTCGGGGTGGGGGCGGTCCGCACGGTAGACGCACTGGACTGAGGAGGGATTCGTGAGGGGCAGGTGGGAGGACGACACCAGCTGACCGCATCCACCGTACCGCTCCGAGTCCCCTGCGGTTAAACCCACGAATTGGGCATCTCTGGGGTTTTCCTCTTAACCCTGTCCCAGCATCGCTGGCAGAAGGTGACTGAAACTTCGCAAAGAAAAGCTGCGGATGAGCAGTGGCTGCTGTACAGACAGGCACAGGGCAGCTGTGCGGTGACATTGGGACAGCCTGTGCAGGGCTCCTGCAGGGTCCTGAGCTGCTGCTGGTGGAAGGAGGGGCTGGGCTGAGAAGGGACCGGGCAGAGGGAGGTGGGGGGTGGGGGCCAACCGGGAGGATGATGGGGGGCACAAGGGGGAAAAAGTGCTGCAGAGAGACGTTCGGCCCCTCCCTCTCCTCTCCTCTCTCATCTGTCCCTTGGCAGCCGACTGTTCCCATTGGGCAGGGTCACAGGCAGCCCCGAGGGTCCCTTCCCAGGGCAGCAAGGGTTAAGGTTACGGCAGGGTGGCTGTGAAGGCCACCCCTACTCGGATCCTTCAAGGTCAACTGTCAGAGCCATGGTCCACTGCCGCACCGCCCTGCAGGTCCAGGTGGCCCAGAGGATGAGTTCCCAGTGACCTCATCACACTTGGGGCTGAGAAGGACCAGCGCCCACCTTCTAACCCCCCCTGTGATTTTGAGCACAGAGCAGACCCGACCTCCTCCCTCACACCTACAGGTCCTAGTGAAGCGGGAATTTTGGAGGACGAAGGCAAATGGAGGTCGGTGAAGATTCTGTGACGCAGTAGAATCGACGTCCAGCCAAGGGACACCGCCCGCTGATCGCCGCCGTGGTCCCCGAGATTCCTGTCACCTGTGCGTCTTGGGGAAAGGCCGCTCACGGTGTGCCCCTGGTGCCTGCTTGTGGGTGTCAGGGCACGGTCATTAAATAAATGTGGCCGTGATGTTCACTCTTCAGTGCAGCTGCTTGTAGGTTTTACCCCCAGGGTGTACTCACCAGCTTCACCATTTTGCTTGGCTGCTGTGACAACCAAGCGCACATTCCTGACCCGACACAGTGCACCTCTACCACCGTACATCTGTGCAGGTGGAGGTGCAGCCTGGCTCTCGCCGAGCCGACGTCGGGGTCTGCAGGCTGGGTCCTTTGTGTAGGACGCGGGCATGAGTCCGCATTGTTGACTGATGGCTGGGGAGCTGCGTTCCCAGTGGCGGAACCCGGCGGCCCCTCTTGCTGCTGTCGGGAGAGCTGAGACCACGCCAGACTGGAAAGGTGCTGGGTCGTTCAGCGGGGACAGATGTGAGGGCACAAGTCAGGTGAAGGGCACGACCTGGGGACAGTCCCAGCCGTGGTCACTGCTGGAGGGGCCCTTGCTCAAGACCTCACTGCAGAGTCGATGGCCTCAGCGGGAATCCGGGCTCCAGAGGAAGTGTCAGGCACGTGCAGGAAGTGTCAGGCACGTGCTTGGGAAAGATTGCTCTAGAAGGACACCCAATGGCTCAGTGGGGGTCTGGGGGCACAGGAAGGGAGCAGGACCCAAGCAGGCCCTCAACCGGCTGACCAGTGGGAGGACAGCCAGTGCCACTTGCTACCATGGGGCCTTTGGCTAGGCTGGCCTGTGGCCCTGTTAGCATGACTGCCATTTTGCTCCTCTGAGGTCCTCAGGGAAAACACTTAGGACGTGCGGGAGATGTTGGGAAACGTGTCTTGGGCAGATTATTCCAGAAGAGGTGCACACGATGGCCAAATTGCCGTCTGCAGAGTCTGGGGAGGGAGCGTGGAGTGGGGGTGGGGGTGCTGGACCCAACCAGGCCGTCTAGTGGCCGAGAAGGAACCCTAGCCTCCCGCCATGGCCCTGGACACACTGCAGAGCCCCCCACCGCCCCACAGGGACAGAGAGGGCTTTGCTTCTCACTTGGGGCGCTCTCGTCTCCCACCCAGTGTCGGGCAATCTCAAGGCTGCCCCAGCAGTGGCTGCAGCTACTGTCTGCCTCTACCTTCACCAGGCCCTCCCCCTCCCAGCTCTGCCCTGTGTGCCCCCCATCCGTTTCCTTCTCTCTTTAAACCCAGCAACTTGAAGGAGATTCCTTGGCTTAGGAAAGTGGGTGCTCATACACCTCCCCATCCGGCCACCCACCCCAGCACAGCCACACACCAGGCCTGCCTTGGCTCAGTCTGTGGAATGTGCCTGCGTCAGTCTGCGGGGACAGGGCTGAGCCTGGGCTGGGAGGGGGCGCCCTGGACTTGGTGGGGGTCTGCTGGCGGCACCCAAGCTACAGGGCCTTCACTTGATTGGGACTGTGGTACCACGTCTCCCTGTGATTTCTCCATGTCTGCATCCCCAGGCTGCTGGTCCTACCTTTTCCCCACTCACGCCACCCCCGCTGGGTGAGGACTCCTGCCAGCTGTGAAGCTGCCTGACCCCATGCCTGACCCCCTGCTGTTTTCACGGTCAGGGGACACAGTCATTTCAGTGGCCTTTGCCAGCCTAAGGAGCCAAAAAGTGACAATTTTCCTGCTCCGTTTGGACTGGGCAACCAGTCCAACCGCAGCTGCCGTTCCCTCCCTCTCCCAGACCGTGGGCAGGGGTGGGGGTCCTTGGAGGAGGGTTGGCTGGTTAATGGGGTAGAGCCCTGCCACTGCTGTGCCTGGTCACCCCCTGCAAGGTCGGGTCCCCTTCCCCTGGAGGGTCCTGGGAGAACTGTGTACTCTCTGAGCCCCACTGCCCCCCACACTCCCTGCCGACCCCCCCAGAGGCTGCCAGACCTTGTGTGCTGAGCAGAGAGGGAGGGACAGCCTCGGGGTTGGGCTGGGCCCCGGGCTGAGGTCGGAGCCTGGGACAGCTGGGTTTGTCTCGGGTCAGCCACATGGAGGCACTGTGCCGGCCCAGGGGACGGGCAGGAGCCCCTTCCTGGCCTGCTCCGCAAATGCTGCCCGGGAGTTCTGGATGCAGGAATCCCGGGCCGCAGGCGCAGCAGCACCGAGCAGTCAGAATCCCAGGGCAAAGTGTTTGAAAGTGGTACAGACTGTAACAAGATTCTCAGCGGTTTTCCGTGTTAGGTTGATGAGTACAAGGACTTGGAAGTTTTTTAGTAAATCTGAATGTTTGCTTGAAAGTGGTAACTGCATTCACCCATGAACATATGGTTTGGAGGGAAATCAGCCCTGACGTTGCATTTTTTCGACGATGTTAAATAGTAATTCAATGATTAATACTCAATTTGAGGATTTAGCCTCACAAGTCTTATAACGCTATGACTTCCTCTTGAAATCAAAATTCTTGCCCTGGCTGGTGGCTCAGTGGATTGAGTGCAGGCCTGCAAAACAAAGGGTCGCTGGTTCGAGTCCCAGTCAGGGCACATGTCCAGGTTGTGAGCCAGGTCCCCAGTAGGGGGTGTGCAAGGCACAACCACATATTAATGTTTCTCTCCCTCTCTCCTTTCCTTCCCCTCTCTATAAAAATAAAAATGAATAAAACGTTTTTAAAAAGAAAATTCTTTAGCCCTCCCTGGTAGGCCAGGGCTGGTATGGCTCAGTTGACTGAATGCTGGGCTGGCCTGCAAACTACCCGTAGGAACCAAAGGGTTGCAGGTTGGATTCCCAGGCTGGTCGTGGGCCAGGTCCCCAGTAGGGGACACACTGGAGGCAAGTGTAGTGATGTGACGTGTACACTCGTGAAGCCACCTGCGGCAGGAGAATGGACACAGCCATCACCCCAAAGTGGCCCCTCCCTAGCCCTCAACTGCAGGCCACCAATGAGCTGTTTCCCTAGAGAGTCTTTACTAAAGTCGACAAAACAGTCCAAAGCCTCCGGCGCCCCCGGCTCCGCCTCCTTTAACCCCAGACTCCACCTCCCTTCCCTCCCACTTCAGAACTCCGCCTGCGAGAAAAAGACACAAAAAGTTAGCCCTCTCAGGGCTGCCCCCCCTGCCTCTGCCAGGAGTGAACTCTGCGGCTGAGGAGTCCGCGGTGCTCGTGCTGGGGAGCCGAGTGGAGGCCGAGACGCAGGGCCCACCCGTTCCTTCGGAAAAGGTGCCGCTTTTGACCACGAGCGCGCCGCGCGGCTGCGTAAAACTGCGAACCCACCTGGAAACGGGCGGGTGACTAAGTTCCCATCTCGCGAGTCGGGAATGCACAAGAGGGGTGACGAGGTCGTGCTGGTCTACAAAAGCCGAGGTTATCAAAGGCAGTTTCCCAGCCCCAGGCCTCGTCGGCACCGTGACCCTGCGACTGGCGAGATTGCCGCCACCGCTGCTGCCGCCGCTTCCGCTGCCTGTTGCGGGCGCAGGTGGGCGTGCGGAGCTGGCCGCTCCGGAGCGGAGCCGGAAGACCGCGCACGGGAAGGGGACTTGCCGCGGCTTGCACACAGTCCCGGACAAAGTGTAAGTTCTGGGGTCCGGGAAACTCGCAGAGGCAAAGCGTCCGGGCCGCCCAGCGCCGGGCTCCCAGTGCGGAGCCTTTTGAAATGTGATATAAATGGAAACATGAGTCTTTTAAAAAATGTATTGTTTATTTATTTATTTTTACAGGGCGGGGAAGGGAAGGAGAAAGAGTGGGAGAGAAACATCCATGTGTGGTTGCCTCGCATGTGCTCCGTACTGGGGACCCAGCCTGCAACCCAGGCACGTGCCCTGACTGGGAATCAAACCCTTTGCTTCTTCACAGGCCCGTGCTCAATCCACTGAGCTACACCAGCCAGGGGGAAAAAATGAGTCTTTAAAAAGAAAAATATATTTTATTTATTTTCAGAAAGAGGGTAAGGGAGGGGCAAGAGACGGAAACAACCACGAGAGAAACCACCCCAGGGTGGCTCTCGCCCGCCCCCAGCTGGTGACGGGGCCGCAAAGCAGGCCCGAATCCCAGGGTCGGTTTTCTGGCGGGCGCTGGGTCCCCTGAGCCGCACCCGCGGGGGCTGAGACAAGGTTCTTAAGTGTATGTGTTAGGTAGGTAACTCTAGAACTTTACACAATTTTACTAAATGTGAATATTTGCTCGACAGTGGCGACTCAGGGTGCCTCTGAATATCTGGTCCGGAGAGAAATCAATTTTCAGGTTTGAGACATTTTCAACATTGTTGTAGTTAGTTTTCTTTGCTTTTAATGATGTTAGTTTAATATTGAATCTAGAGATTTGGCCTCACACGACTTATAATGAAATGAATTCCTCTTGAAACGCAAATTATTTTCCCCCCAGACTTTTTTTACACATTTAATGGCTTGAAATACAGACAGAATGCGTATGTCTAGGCCGTGAGAGCCCGACTGCCGGCGCGTGCGCACTGCAGGAGCGCGCACCACTCCTGCTGGCAGTAGACAGGACTCACCCTCGGGCTGGGAGAGTCCTCGAGCCGCTGCAGGGCCGCCAAGGGCTCCGACCGAAACCCCCATCTCGACACTCAGCGACATTCCCTGGACAGACACCCCTGCTCCGCTGCTTCGGAACTGCTCGGGGAGGAAGGGACTCCCCCTCCTATTCGACCCCGGACGCAGCTGAATAAAGCTCAGTATGCTACTGCCACCTTGTGGTGATTTTTGCTCAGGTCCCAAATCCCTAACACTCAGGATGCAGCCTTTAGCAGGACCTGGGCTGCGAGTGACACATGCCCTCTGCAGAAGGTTGTGTGTCCAGTCCCAGGAAGGCCCACCTGGACCTGAGTAACTGGGGTGGGAGGGCTGCTGAGGGCCTGTGCACACCTCGTGTCACATTTGGTGTGAGTCAAAACCAGAGAGTGCTGCGCTGGCTGGGCTGCCCAGGTGGCAGGAGCAGTCTCTGTCCCCTACACCAAAAGATTGCAGGTTCGATCCCCAGTCAGGGTATGCACGGGAGGCAGCCAGTCAATGTTTCTCTCCCACCTTGACGTTGAAATGGAAATTCTTTAAAGCGCTGGGCAGAGAATTGGTCTTCAAATGTCACCCTGGATCCAGGCAACAGAAGAGGTCTGGTAGTGGTAAGGTTTCAGAGGGCGCTGATCTTCTGATATGTCAGTGCCATTTTAGAACACCAAATGTTGCATAGAGGACCCGTGTCTGTAAACTGGGACCTGCACCATGTAATCTGAAAACCCCATAACGCGGGGAGAACCGTCTGACGGGGGGTGGGGGTGGGGGGTGCAGTGCAGGTCCGAATGGTTCCCATGAGCCCTGGGACCAGCCTCACTCACCTCCCCTCCGCCCCCAGCAAACCCGAGTTACTTTCTGGGACGGGTTCCCCTTTCAGGACATGTCACAGACACATAGTCCAATAACACGTGGCCTTGTGTGCCCGGCTTCTCTGGTTCAGGCTCGAATCCCCAGCCCCTGGGTTACAGTGGTACCTGCCAAGGTGTCTCCTCTCTGTGTGGCCGAGTGACACTCAGACGAAGGTGCAGACAGACACCTGTGGTGGTGTTCACAGTACTGCTCACAGACTCGGGGACATTTTAAATCAGACAGACACTGAGCCCCAACCATTCTATGACAAGGACAGCTTCTCAGTAAGTGGTGTAGAGGACCCTAGATGTCACAGCAGACACAGAAACGAACTCACAATGACCCGAAGACCTCCCTGCAAGGTCTGAACACAACCAAGCCCCTGAAGGGGTCAGAGGGGACATCACACGACACTGGGTGGTGTTTGGGGCCCAGGGGACATGGGGTCACCTGGGGGGGTTCTCTCTGTCTGAGTGCCTCACGGAGCCCCCGTCCCCTGGTGTATCCACGGTGCTACGATGACAGGGGTCCTCCTTCCTGTGGTGACGGGTTCCAATGAGTGTGTGTGCGTGTGTGTCTGTGCACACACGCGGCGGATCTGTGCATCACACTGAGAGTGTCCGCGTCTCCCCCTCGTGAGCAGTGCTCCCATGGACGCGGGGTGCAGGTACCCCGACCGGGGGCTTTCACGCCCCTCACGAGAGCACGTGGGGTCGGTCTGGACTCGGTCCCGCTGCTGCTCAAAAATAGCAGCTTTTGACCTGAGAAATTGTCTCTTTTTCTGAATTTCAAAGAACACACACTAGCTCTCTTTATTTGGGAGCTGTTTAACCTTGCCCCGGGTTTGTCTGGGCATCACCATCATCACCATCATTGCCTACGTCAAGAAGCCCAAACACGGAGGATTCCAGCCCCGGGACAGCGGGCTCCCAAGTGTGGGCTCCCCAGCGGTGCGCGCTCCGAGCTGGAGCCACTGGAGGAGAGTGAGTGACAGCCCGGGCTGGGGGCGGGGCCAGGCTGCGTCAGGACAGGGCGGGGCCTCGGCCGGATCTTCCGGGTTCTCCCCTTCTTGAGCCTTTCCCCACGTGGAGCCGCCCGGAAGCCAACGCGGTTCTTCCTCGCTGAGTCCCCGGGACCCCTGCACTGAGGGGCGATCTTCCCCTCGGCCACCAGAAGGGTGATGCGCTTTCTTCGGCATTTCCTTCTCCTGGGTTGGCTGCAGGTGACTCAGTGGGAGCCCTAGTGCTCCCCGGAAGAAGCTAGAGCAGAAGGCGCCCTAATTGCGTCGTCCACTAGGGGACGGAGTTGTATATGAGCAGCTCTCGTGCGCCCAATTCGCACTAGACGGGTCTACGGTTCCCGCCGCCAACAGTCGGCCGGGAGGATCCGCGTGGGCGGGCGTGTAAGTGAAACCTCCATACCCGGCTGGGCCGCTGCTCCGGAGCGGGGCTCGCTCCAGTCTCTGCGCTCCCCTCTCCGGACTTTTTCGGTGCTGCTCCTCGGGGCGCAGGTGGGTTCGGGACTCTCGGGGAGGACAGTCACCGACAGCTGGGCCGGTGTCGCTGGGGGCTGGACAACATCGCGGGCAAAGTGAGAGCTCCGAGCGGGGCCGGGGAACGGGGAGACGAGCGCGTTCTATTCCGCCCCCCCGCACCCGTGCACTGGGGTCCGAGTACCCGCGGGTCCGAGCGGCTCAGGGTGGGAATTCTTCCAGCGCACGGGCGGCCCCGCTTCCCACTCCTGCCGAACCCCAGATTCTCTACGGGAGAAGCTGGGGCGGGGGGTGAGGAAGGAGAGAACGCGCAGCTTAGCCAAGTTGGCTTGTGACCTGGTTCCTAACACGCCGGGACAGGGACGGGTCCGCACCCCGGGGCTGGAGACCCCTGGTCTTCGGCAGCCAGTGCATGAACGGCCCGGACCACCTTCTCCTACCCTATATAGCCGAGGGCCGGAGCAGCCGGGGCTGCCTCCCGTCCGTGGGGTTGCGCCCTGAGGCAGGAAGCTGACGAGGGGGACTGTTCACGAGGGGGACTGACGAGGGGAAGCTGGAGACTGTTGACGTTCACGTCTGCCCAGGCCTCCGTGGAGCCTAGTAGGCGGAATCCCTGACTGTGCAGAAAGTGTGAGGAAGGGGAGCACTGTTCCCCTTCCAATCTACGGGAGTGTGGGTGGGTAGTAGCCTTGGCAACCCCGGGGAGTTGGGGCGGGATGGCGGGGCCGGAGGAGCAGTCCCTCCCACCCTGGTAATGCCTTAGGGATTGCAGGGGGAGGAGCTGGGGCCATTTACCTGGGGCGTAAATTGCCAAAACCAAAGCCTCCCCTTCCGGGGATGGGTGGAGATATTCTCTTAAGAAGCCCCGCCTTTATTTGCTAAAAATCAACTCTGGCTGAACGGGGCAGATGCCCGTTTCTGGACGACCTGGGCTGCCCTGGGCCCTGTTTTGGAAGATATGGACCAGCCCTGGGGATTGTGGTGGGTGTGGGCTCGGAGGTGACCCCTCAGCACCCCTCTTCCCGGAGCTGCAGGATGTTGAGAAGAGCTGAGGGTGAGTCAGGTCCCCAGTTCCTGGGACACATGGAGCTGGGCTATCAGTCCAGAAGGTTATAAGGAGACAGGAGCTGAGGGTTGGTGCTGTGCAGGGGACAGGCTGCCAGGTGCTGTGGCACCTCCTCAAGCAGAGGCCGCAGGGACCAGGTGTGGTCTGTGCCCTGGACCACACCATCACCTTTGTGTCCCACTTCACAGGCTCCTACATCTGCAGAGACTGCCACCTGGACCAAGTCACCCAGTGCAGCCCGTGCGAGCCTGGATCCTTCACCGCCCACAGCAACCAGGAGACCATGTGCCTGCCCTGTGCCGCATGCCGGGAGGGTAAGTGGGCGCAGTGAGGTGTGGGGGCCCCTTGGTTTCTGCAGGCCACCTTGTGTCCACCCGGCTGGTAGGAATCACCCCAAGGGCAACTGTCACAGGTGAACAGGGTGACAGGGCAGCCAGGATGCGTGTCTATGAGGATGATAAGCATCTGTGGTAGAAGGGTCCACCTTAGGTCCCCGGGATTCAGGGCCACTGTCCCAGATGGAGAAGGGTTCACACCCCACCTCTGTGAGCCCCGCAGTCTGCAAGGAAGCTCCAGTTCTCCCGCCTTCCCACCCCTTCCCACCTTTGGGCTCACCACTGTGGCAGTGACCCTCACCCCACAAGCCCCTGCACTGGGTGTGGGGGGGACTTAAATCTGAGCAGAGGCTCAGGCCAGTTAGAAAGGCCGCAGCTTCCCCCCGCCCCCACACGTCTGCCTCTGACAAATAAGCAGCAAGTGCTGTACCTCCTGAGGACCCAGGGCACCAGGGACCTGGCTGGGCTTTTCCAGAATCTGAGTCTCAGAGAGGTTGAATGACCCGCCCACAAGCGCACAGCCCGGGTCTCCTCCCACCTGTGGCAGGAGCTCTGGCCCGGGGTTTGTTAAGGAGGGAGAAAAAGGGAAAAAAGGACAGGAGAAACTCACTCAGGAGGGTGTTGAGAATTGTGCATCCAGGGGACCGTGTTCCAGCAACACCGTCTGTTGGGGCAACTGGTTCAAGGTCAGCAAGCGTCTGGGAGCTGAAAGTCTGCAGGTGGGACTCAGTTCCTTTGGAGTCCGTGTCTAGAATTCTCAGGCGCACAGGCTGTTTCCCTGCCGTCACATCTGAGTCGGCAGGTCACCACGTACCTGCTGAGAAAGAACGTGAAGAGATCAGTGGGGTGGGTGACAAGCTGTGCGCCTTAAAGATCTGTATGTAAAGGTGTCTGACACAGTTATTTGAAAAACATAAAATCTCAACCGGCACACACACACGTCAGTCGGAGTTGGGACCTGCCACACACTGTGTGGCCAGAGGGACCCCAGTTTGTGTGTCTGTTCTTTGGAGAAATGTCTGTTCTGGTGGTGGCCCATTTGCAAAGTTCGATGGATTGGGGGCATTTTTTGGTCTTAAACGATCTGTGTTCTCTGTCTATTTTGGATCTTAACCTCTGACTGATCGTATCATCGGCAAAGACCTTGTTCCATCTTTAGGTTGTCTTTTCGCAGTGTTGCCGTGCAGACACGTGAGTCCCATCTGGCCCCGTTTGTTCGTGTCCTCGTTTGCCGCTCTCCCCGAGCAGCCGTGCCCAAAGAGGCGGTGTGAAGGGCGGAGTCGGAGAGTCCTTGGCCTGGGTTTCTTCCCGGGTTCGGTTTGAGGCTTCATGCTTGCCTCGTTCCCCAGTCTGTGGTCCTTCTTGTACACGGCATCAGGATGTGACCCAGGCACGGTCCCGTGCACGTGTCTGTGCAGTTGTCCCAGCATCTTTTGAGGACACTGTCTTCTCCCCATTGTACGTTCTCGCCTCCTGTGTCGTGGGTGAGTTGTCCGTGTAGGTCACACTTCGTGTCCGGCTGTCTGTTCCATCCCGTTGACCCGCGCGGCTGTTTTCTGCCAGAGCCTTGACATCAGGGGGTGCGATACCTTTAATTTTGTTCTTTCTTTAGATGTTTTCTTGGCCACGTGGCGTCCTTCGTGGTTCCCTATAAATTTCAGGAATCTTTGTTGTCCTTCTGAGAAGAAGGCCATCAGCATTTTGACAGGGACAGCCTGAGTGTGCGCTTGGCTTCAGGCACCAAGGACGGTGTGACAGTGTTGCTCCTGCCGACCCTGAGCTGAGCGTGTCCCCCTTGGCGTGTCCCCCTTCTCGGTTCTTATGGCCGTCAGGGCGCAGACTGTCCACTCTCTGGGTGCACTTGTCCCCAGGTGCTTTCTGCTTTGTGATGCAGGGTCAGTGTTTCAGGAAGAGTAATTCCTGACAGTGTTGTCTGTGGGACTAAGGAAAAACATTTTCAGCCCTGGCTGGGCTGGCTCAGTGGTTTGAGGTCTGACCTGCGAACCAAAGGGTGGCTGGTGGATTCCCAGTCTGGGCACAGGCCTGTGTTGTAGGCCAGGCCCCCAGGGAGGGGCGAGCCAGAGGCAGCCAATAAGGGGTGTTTCTCTCCCTCTCTTTATTACTCCCTGTCACTCTCTAAAAATACATAACTAATATCATAAACAAACAGACAAAAAAACACAGGATATTTGGTATATGAGGAGGGACTGGAAAAACTACCAGAAGTTACCTTCTGGAGGGCAGGCCCCTTGTGGTCCAGGCCCCCCACTAGGGGAGAGTTCCAGGAGCCCATCTGCATCGGTGACCAGCTGGCGTTGTTGTGAGAGGCTGTGTTGGGCTTCAGTGAATTGTGTTTGACGACTATTCCAGAGCGTTGGCCCAGTTCACGACCGGTGATTTATCAGACCACCTGCCCACACTGGGCAGAATGTTGAGCAGTTTTTTGGCCAACCTCACGTGCCCCACCCTCCCTATTCACCTGATCTCACCCAGAACGACTATTTTTCTTTCCCGGATGAACAGAATCTACAAAGGGAAGCATCTCAACATGTAAGATGTGAGATTAAACGGCAGAACCACTAAGAGGCATCACAGTCGCCGGGTCCAGAGAGTGTTCAGGGCCGTGGAGGGGCGTCTCCGTGGGTGTCCCCCTTCCAGGGCAGAGCATTCGAGGGTGACTGAGGGTTTAAGGTGTGAGAATAAAAGCGCAGTTTTTACGAGTAAATTCTCGTTCTGGGCCCCCCTTGTGTACATGTGGCCAGATGCCTCCCCAGGTGTTCACAGTCCCATGAATCGAAGGAGATAATTACCGTTGTGAGTTATGTAAGTTTCATGGTTTTACGTTTTATGTTTTAAAATGGTCTGTGATAGGAATGAAAAACAGGAAATATCTTCCAAAATATGTGGAAATGTGTTCCCCACCCAGGAAACTTTTAGACTTTAACACATTCATATAATTTTATTATTTTTATTTATTTATTATGTATTTATTGGTATTGTTTAAGTACAGTTGTCTCCATTTTCCCTGAAAAATGCACCCCAACCCAGCCATCCCCTAAAACAGTCAGATAATTTAAAGCACAGGGTGCAAAGACCATGGGCTTCTGCCCTGGGTGAGGAGGACCCTGTGGGAGGGGCTGAGCAGGAGGGAAGTGAGGGGGCAGGAGGCGCTGGCGGCTGTGTGGACCTCGGCCTGCAGGGGGCAGCAGTGGGATCGGGGGCTCAGAGCCCAGGGGCCGGCCCTCCTCAGAGGTGGTGCTGTGGGCAGGCACCTGGCTGGGGCAGGGAAGTGTGGCCAGGTGGAGGGCTTCTGAGCAGGTTCCCACAGGAGAGCCCGGTGCTCCCTGCTGCCGAGGGATAAGGTACGTCCGTACATTACCGCTCCACGTTTCCTGTCTGACTTCCATGGTGGGATCCAAGGTGAAGAGACGCCCAAGGAGACATTTGCAGAGGAGGCTCTGGGGTCACCAGTGATCAGGGTGGTACCAGAGGCAGCCTCTGCATGTGGAATTCTCGCCCTTCCAGGTGATCACTGCTCCCCAGCCCCTGCTGGCCTCTCCCTGTGCACAGCAGGTCAGGATGGTGCGGTTTCTGGTCCCCCTTCTGCCTGTCCTCCCTGTCTGTCTGGTCATGGTCCAGCTGCTCAGCCCCTGCTCAGGTAGGACCTGCCCTGTGTCTGTGTCTGAATCCCTTACCTTTGGGCCCAGCCAGAACCCAGGACTCTACCCGCCCCTGCAGGGCCCATCCACATGGCACCTGTGTTAGGACTGAGTTCCCGTCTAGGTGTCTGTCACCTCGCCCTCCCTGCCCGGGGCACCCCCTGGCCCTCTGGCCCTGCTCACTCTGACGGAGCCCCCCTTCTGATGACCAGCTGACTTTGCTGTGCTTGGACCCCCTGAGCCCATCCTGGTCATGGTGGGTGAAGACGCACACCTGCCCTGTCACCTGTCCCCGAAGCTGAATGCTGGGACCATGAACTTGATGTGGGTGCGACCCCGCCTCAGGCAGGTAGTGCACAGGTACGCACACGGGCAGGAGGACACGCCGGCAGAGGAGTATCAAGGGAGAACTTTGGTTTTAAGAGAGGACGTCACTGTGGGGAAGGCTGCTCTGCAGATTCGCAATGTCAGTGCCTCGGACAACGGGACCTACCTGTGTTATTTCCAAGACAGAGACTTCTCTGCAAAAGCCCAGGTGGAGCTGCAGGTGGCAGGTGAGTCCCAGGTTTGTTCTGGGCTCCTCCCTGTGGGCCAGGGGCCGAGGCTGCAAACCTACCCCAGAGCAGGTACGGCTGCTCACCAGCAACGGCCCCCCTGTCCCCATTTCTGGGCCTCTGAGGCCTGTGACAGACCCAGGTGTCCCCCAGGGTGACTTCCTCCTACATCCAGTACAGAGTCCCCTGTGCCACCTCCCAGTCTCAGCAGGGGAAAGGTCGGGGACGGGATGAGGACACCTCCCCGCAGTGGGAGGCACATGGGTGTTTGGGTTCAGTGTGACCCGGACCGTGGCCGAGGGCCCCCTGGTGCCTGCTGCTGTGTGTCCAGGAGGCTGGCCAGTGGGGCCCACGTACCCCACGAACCCCCGGGAACACACATGCAGTTGATCAGGCTGTGTCCGTCCTTGGTGCAGCGGGGGAGGACGCTCACCTGGGGACGGGGACGCCGGGGGGTCTCAGTGAGGGCGTCAGGGAGCACCCTGTGCGGTTTGGGGGGTTGCGGAAGCAGCGCTGTGCTCTGGGGGGTACACTGTCAGGATGGTGCGGGGGTGTCACTGGTCACTCTCAGCTGGCACAGGGAGGTTGGTCACTGCACACGGTTCCTGTTTCCTCTGTGCTGTCCCCCGACCCTTGAGTGGCCCTGACCCATCCCAGTGACCAAGCGCCCTGTCTGAGGTGCTACCCATGAAAGCCCTCGTGTCCGGACATCAGGGCTGCAGTTCGAGTTCCCTGGACACAGCCCTGCCCTGTGGCTTCCAGTGCAGGGGCCCTGGTAGAGCGTGGATGATGGAGCCCTCCCTGCAGGACTCTGTGTTTTCTGGTCCTCACCGGGCTTCCTCCCCCCTCCTTGTATTCAGGGGGTGGGGACAGGTGGCAGGAACTCCTCTCTTCCTGGCCCTGGGTCTGCTGTCCTCCATGGGAAAGTTTCCCCCCTGCACAACCTCGCTGTACACACTTCTGGGGGGAGGACCCTGGAGGGAGAGCTGAGGGGCCTGGCAGTAAGTGCAGCCAGAGCCTCCCGAGGGGCCTTGCACACACGTCACCGCTCAGGCAGCCACAGGACACCCTGTGTCTCTTCCTGCTCAGGGGAGGGCACGTTCCCCACAGGACAGGCAGGACAGAAGGGCAGTGGGTGACAACCACTTAGGCTAAGGGGCACCACCTCCATGCTTGCCCAGGGTAGGGGGAGGGGCTGTGCCTGGGACCAGCCTGTCTGGGGCCTGGGGGAGGGTGGCGGGGCAGTCTCTAAGGGGACTTAGGGGGAGCAGCCTCTGCTCTGGCCCAGGTCCTCCTGGTTCCCGTACGAGGGTCCAGCCATGGTCAGTCAGTGTCCCCATCAGGGGTCAGGCTAGGGATAGCTGGGGACAGCTCCCGGTGAGTCCCTGCTGGGCTGGTGGGTGTGGGTGCCCCTCCTGCTGTGGAGACCCCACCAGTGCAGAGGGCCCCCCACGATTCTGCTCACTTTTCCTCCCCAGCACTGGGCTCCTCTCCCTACATCAAAATGAAGGGCTACGAGGCTGGAGGGGTCCGCGTGAACTGCATGTCTGCCGGCTGGTACCCGCCACCCCAAATCGAGTGGAGAGATGCCAGGGGACAGAGAATTTCCGATGAGGTGGTCACAGAGGCTGCGGACCCCCAGGGCCTTTATGCAGCCTCAGCCTCTGTGGTCCTGGAAGAAGGCTCTGGGGAGGAGGTCTCCTGTGTCATCAGAAACCCCCTGCTGGGCCAGGAGAGGTCAGCCTGGCTTTCCATCCCAGGTGAGTGCCCTGCCCTCTGCCCTGGGCTCCTGGGTGCCCCTGGGGGAGGTGCAGTGGTCTGCTGCTGGCCTGGGTCCCTGCGGGGCACAGAGGGCACAGGGACCCAGGGTTCCTTCCCCTGAAGACCCCTTCTGAGCACTTCCTGTGTGTCACACACGGTGCCAGGCAATGGGACTTGGGGACAGATGGTAAAGGCCAGTAAACACACCACAGGAACGGGGAAAATAGATATAACTGAAATCTTAATGAAAGAGTCATCTTCGTACAATATAAAGGGACACAGTAGATAAAAGAGCAAAAACGGGAATTATCGGTCCACACAAAAGTAAAACTCTCAGGAGGATGCCAAATCTGACGGAACAGGTAACTATTGTCCACCTGTGAAATGGGCAGCAGAAGTGAAAAACGAGGTTGGGGGCACCCTCTGGTGGCGGGCTGTGGGGAGGCAGTCCCTCAGACCTTTGTTACAGTCACAGGATGAGAGAGGACACAGCATGCATGCTGGCTGCATAGGGGCTGATTTCGATGCAAACAAGATAAAGTAACATATTTAGTTTTCACAACTTACTGAAACCTGCGTGGCACTCACCCTGTGTCGGGCACTGTACAAGCATTAACTTAATGCGCTCACTGATCAGGACGCTAGGAACAGATGGTGACATCATTAGTTCAGGGTCACAGCGCTGGTCAGGCAGGGGACCCGGTCCTGGAACCCAGGCCTTGCAGCCCCAGAGTTCTGTTCTTCCTCACCAGGCTCCGCTGACTGGGGGTGCAGATGATCAGTGTTGGGGGGTGGGGTGTGCAGAGGCAACTTCAGTGACACTCTGTGTTTCTTCGTACTCGATCTGATCCCATGGGGGAGGCAGACATTCCAGGAGAAACGTCCCTACTGTGTGACAGTAAGAGTCCTGGGCACTCTGGGGACAGGAAGGTCATTTCAGGGCCTGACGCTACCCCTTCGCAGGCCCCTTCTTCAGTAACACAGAGCCTCGGATGGCGTTCATTCTTCCATTCCTGGTGGCTCTTGCGGTGGTCTTGTTGGGACTGTTTTGCTGCCTGTGGCGATGGCAAAAGAGGATCCAGGTCCCGTCCCAGAAGAAGGGGAGAGACCACGAGCTGAGACAGCAGTGGTGCAGGCACAGCTCCCAGGGGTGGGAAGCACCCAAGGTGAGGCCCAGGTGCAGGCGGCCGCCACCTCCCTGCCCAGCCCACACCCACCACCGGATCCTCCTCTGTATCCCCCCTTATGGGACTGCCTTTTTCTGTTCCTTTGCAGAGAAGCTGCAGGACGAGCTCAGTAAGCCCCCATCCCCGTCCCTGCTCATCCCCAGAGTTCGCAGCTCAACCTTTTGGGCGGCGTCCGCTCCCCCCACTAGAGCCCAGAGCAGCCGTGCTGGGGAAGACCCCGCTCTGCTGGTCTAGACCGCGGGGTGCACATGGGGTGAGGAGGGCACAGGGCGGGTACGAATTCCCGGGGCTGCAGAAACGTGCTCCCCAACTCGGGGTGAAAGACACAGAACTGACCGTCTCCCGGATGTGGAGGCCAGAAGTCTGACCCAGGTGTTCGGTGGGGGTGGGCAGGGGCTGGCTTCCTCCAAGGCCCTGGGGCGGGTCCCACCTGTCTCTGCACTCACCTCCTCTCTGGTGGCCAGCTGTCCTGGGTGCCCCTTGGTGTGGGCGCCCATCAGTCAGCAGCAGCCTCGGTCCTCACCCCACCTCTTCCCTGTGCGTCTGTCTCCTGATGACCTCAGTGGGCACTGGACGTAGGGCCCACTCTGGTCCAGTACGGTTCCTTCATCTGCAAAGTCCAAATTCGCTGGTCCCAGGGGTCCAGATTCCGACCTGTCTTGCTGGGTTCAACCACAGCCCCCCTGTGTGGGACGCCCCTCAGTGTTGGGGGCGGAGCCTGCACCTGACCCCACGAAGTACTTTCCCTGCTACCACCGGGCCCTGGCCGACCAGTCACACGAGGTGGCATTTCCTCCGAAGTGGTTGGGGAGGGCTGCGCTGCAGGCCCCTGCCACCAAAAGTCACGGCTTTGCTCTTCAGTCACAGGGAGGCACCCTGTCCAGGGCCATTCTGCCACTGCCCAGGGATGCGGGGCGCAGCTCACCAGCCCCTGGCATGGACACCATCCCACTGCTGGAGCAGCAGGGCACGGCCATGGCACCCTCTGAGGACCCTGAGGCCAGGTTCCAGCTGCAGGAGGTGGTGTCCGCAGGGGGCGGGGCCTCCCCAGAGCAGGCACTGCAGACCCAGATGCCTCCAGGGACCCGGACCAGGCTGGGGCAGGAGCCCTCCATGCCCCGGAGCAGGTGAGGGGGTCTGGGCAGGTGTGACGGCAGGGGTGCCTGCCTGTGTGGAGCATGTGCCACGTGTGTGCCGGGCCTGTGCACAGTGCTGCCCTGCGTCCCCTAACTTCCTGTCTTGAGTTTCCCGGGTGACCTCGACGCAGCTCCATAGACCAGGCAACTTAACAGAACGTTACTGTCTCCCTGTTCTGGGGGCAGAGTTCAAGTTCCCGTGGCGTTGTCCCTGTGTGTGTGTGTGTCCGTGTCCCTAAAAGAGGGCACCGATCTTGTACCATTAGGGCCTCATCTCCACAGGTCACATCGGTGGTGACCCAGTTGCCAGAGAAAGCCTCACTCCCAGTTGCTGCGCTTAGGCCTCCACATCTTTGGGGGCACAGTGCTCCCCGTAACTGCCCCAACCACGTCTGTTGTCCCTGGGAACCATGGAGACCCAGGGTCCAGCACTGGGAGGGGGCTGCCTGGAGGAGGCCCGGCTTGTGGGCACTGACCCCTCAGCCTCCACCATGTACCGGCCTCCAAGGTCTTGCGGCCCCAGTGCCTCCTCTGTGCCGTGTGTGTTGTCCAGTGGGGGTAGGCCCGGCGGCCATGAGTGACGGGCAGGGTGCACACACAGCACCCTGTGGGACGGAAGTGGGCACCGTGTCCAGCCGTGCCTGGGGGCTGTAACGAGGCCCTGACAGCTGAGTACAACTTGACAGGAGGAGCAGACATTGCCTGCGTGGCCCTGGGGGGCAGGACCCTTCAGGAAAGGGGGGTAGTGTGCCCAGGGTTTCAGAAGGGTGCAGAGCCTGCCCAGCGTCCAGGACAGGCTTGCGTGTCCCTCCAGGGCAGGGCAGCAGGAAGCCCAGTGTTGCCCCGATGCAGGCAGTGTCCTGGGGAGTGTGACCCGGAGGCCGGTGGGCTGTGAGCTCTGCTCCTACTGAGTGGCCAGGTGACGTCCCTGACAGGTGTTCCCAGGGTACTCCGCCAGGAAGCCGCCCGGTGTCTCCTCGTGGAACAGTTTTGTTCCCTTCTTGCCACAGAAATGTGAACAAAAGTACGTTTTAAATGACGGGTCCCCTGAGGGTAGGGCACCTGAAGTCTTCCTTTATAGCGACCAGTCAGAGGCGACGTCAAGGCCCAGTGTCCTTCCTCCTGGGAAGCAGGACCCTGGGCCCGCAGGAGGCTCGGGGACGTCCTGTGGGCATCAGACTCTCGGCCTGACACTCACTGCCCAGGTCAGGGCACGTGGGCCTCCGTCCAGTGTCAGTTCTGGCCGTGAGGACGGACACAGGCGGCCCCCGGTTACTGCGCATCCACGGGTTTGAGCAGGGATATGAGTGGCCGGTGGGAAGGCCCGGGTGACCCTGGCCTGGTGAGGCCCGGGGGCTGCGGCGCTGCTGTCAGAGGCACGAGGGTGGGCGTTTCCTGTAGTTGTGCTGATGGGCTGGGTGCTGCTTATACTCTGCCATCTCAGGGGGACCCCCCACGTGACATCCGAAGGTGGGGCAGTCGGGAGCCCAGCGAGGTTACAGACCTCGCCCTGCTGCCCGCACAGCCACTCTGGTCCAGCTGCACAGGAGGGGGCCACCTGGAGGACACGTCACCACCCAGGGCTTCCCACTCTCAGGTCCCCAGGCCTTTCTGCCAGGCTCACTGTTTCCATGTGAATGAGCCTCAGGCCTTCAGAAGCCCGGCCAGGTCACCTCCCACTGCGCTCTCCTGTCCCTGAGCCTGGTCCCTTCAGTGAAGGGCCGCCTGGGCACCCAGGGCCTCCCCTGACCCCGGGCCCTGGTTGTCGGCTGGACACTCACAGCACACACAGCCCACGCCACACCTGCCTTCCAGGATCGAGGCTAAGTGTCCCTCCTTGATTTCCTTTTTTCAGCCATGAATAGGATCTACTTCGAATTCGGGCAGGAGGTTCCCAAAAGTCACTGGAGGATGTTCATGAGGCTGGCGGGACTGGAGGAGAACGACATCGTCATCTGTGAGCACGAGAACCCGGGGAACCTGCGGGAGCAGCACCACACGATAGCGACCCCCTCCAGGCTCATGACGGCCCTCTGTCAGATGCGGCTGCGGGAATGTCTGGAAAATATTACAAACAAGCTGGTTGCAGAAGATATCTTAGGTAGTAAGGACGCAGAGCCCCCGAACTAGTCGGCCTTTTTGGCAATGGCTGTGACACAAATAAGTCAGTGGGTGAGAGACAAACCAGCGGCCACTGTCAGCTGTCACTAGGTCAGCTAGGGTGGGGCATGGCACGTGACAGTAACAGCTATGGAGGCCTTTTTACAGTTCTGTAAGCGGTCCATTTTATGTTTTTACTTTCTTTACATGTTAAGATTTATATCTTAGTGTTTTCACATGGTTTTATAATTTTTTTCACCCAGTAAAATTTATATTCTAAATTGTGTTTTCTGTCATTCCTGTTGTGGGGACAACTTTGGGTGTGTTGTCCTTGGGAGGTGACGTCATGCACAGAGTCCCGGGACGCCAGAAAACACACAAGGGGCCACTCCAGGCTCTGGTCCCTGTTTCGGGGCTGTGCACCCACAAACCACACCCGAGGTTCCCGAGACTCTGTGCATGACGTCACCTCCCAAGGACAACACACCCAAAGTTGTCCCCACAACAGGAATGACAGAAAACACAATTTAGAATATAAATTTTACTGGGTGAAAAAAATTATAAAACCATGTGAAAACACTAAGATATAAATCTTAACATGTAAAGAAAGTAAAAACATAAAATGGACCGCTTACAGAACTGTAAAAAGGCCTCCATAGCTGTTACTGTCACGTGCCATGCCCCACCCTAGCTGACCTAGTGACAGCTGACAGTGGCCGCTGGTTTGTCTCTCACCCACTGACTTATTTGTGTCACAGCCATTGCCAAAAAGGCCGACTAGTTCGGGGGCTCTGCGTCCTTACTACCTAAGATATCTTCTGCAACCAGCTTGTTTGTAATATTTTCCAGACATTCCCGCAGCCGCATCTGACAGAGGGCCGTCATGAGCCTGGAGGGGGTCGCTATCGTGTGGTGCTGCTCCCGCAGGTTCCCCGGGTTCTCGTGCTCACAGATGACGATGTCGTTCTCCTCCAGTCCCGCCAGCCTCATGAACATCCTCCAGTGACTTTTGGGAACCTCCTGCCCGAATTCGAAGTAGATCCTATTCATGGCTGAAAAAAGGAAATCAAGGAGGGACACTTAGCCTCGATCCTGGAAGGCAGGTGTGGCGTGGGCTGTGTGTGCTGTGAGTGTCCAGCCGACAACCAGGGCCCGGGGTCAGGGGAGGCCCTGGGTGCCCAGGCGGCCCTTCACTGAAGGGACCAGGCTCAGGGACAGGAGAGCGCAGTGGGAGGTGACCTGGCCGGGCTTCTGAAGGCCTGAGGCTCATTCACATGGAAACAGTGAGCCTGGCAGAAAGGCCTGGGGACCTGAGAGTGGGAAGCCCTGGGTGGTGACGTGTCCTCCAGGTGGCCCCCTCCTGTGCAGCTGGACCAGAGTGGCTGTGCGGGCAGCAGGGCGAGGTCTGTAACCTCGCTGGGCTCCCGACTGCCCCACCTTCGGATGTCACGTGGGGGGTCCCCCTGAGATGGCAGAGTATAAGCAGCACCCAGCCCGTCAGCACAACTACAGGAAACGCCCACCCTCGTGCCTCTGACAGCAGCGCCGCAGCCCCCGGGCCTCACCAGGCCAGGGTCACCCAGGCCTTCCCACCGGCCACTCATATCCCTGCTCAAACCCGTGGATGCGCAGTAACCGGGGGCCGCCTGTGTCCGTCCTCACGGCCAGAGCTGACACTGGACAGAGGCCCACGTGCCCTGACCTGGGCAGTGAGTGTCAGGCCGAGAGTCTGATGCCCACAGGACGTCCCCGAGCCTCCTGCGGGCCCAGGGTCCTGCTTCCCAGGAGGAAGGACACTGGGTCTTGACGTCGCCTCTGACTGGTCGCTATAAAGGAAGACTTCAGGTGCCCTACCCTCAGGGGACCCGTCATTTAAAACGTACTTTTGTTCACATTTCTGTGGCAAGAAGGGAACAAAACTGTTCCACGAGGAGGCACCGGGCGGCTTCCTGGCGGAGTACCCTGGGAACACCTGTCAGGGACGTCACCTGGCCACTCAGTAGGAGCAGAGCTCACAGCCCACCGGCCTCCGGGTCACACTCCCCAGGACACTGCCTGCATCGGGGCAACACTGGGCTTCCTGCTGCCCTGCCCTGGAGGGACACGCAAGCCTGTCCTGGACGCTGGGCAGGCTCTGCACCCTTCTGAAACCCTGGGCACACTACCCCCCTTTCCTGAAGGGTCCTGCCCCCCAGGGCCACGCAGGCAATGTCTGCTCCTCCTGTCAAGTTGTACTCAGCTGTCAGGGCCTCGTTACAGCCCCCAGGCACGGCTGGACACGGTGCCCACTTCCGTCCCACAGGGTGCTGTGTGTGCACCCTGCCCGTCACTCATGGCCGCCGGGCCTACCCCCACTGGACAACACTCACGGCACAGAGGAGGCACTGGGGCCGCAAGACCTTGGAGGCCGGTACATGGTGGAGGCTGAGGGGTCAGTGCCCACAAGCCGGGCCTCCTCCAGGCAGCCCCCTCCCAGTGCTGGACCCTGGGTCTCCATGGTTCCCAGGGACAACAGATGTGGTTGGGGCGGTTACGGGGAGCACTGTGCCCCCAAAGATGTGGAGGCCTAAGCGCAGCAACTGGGAGTGAGGCTTTCTCTGGCAACTGGGTCACCACCGATGTGACCTGTGGAGATGAGGCCCTAATGGTACGAGACCGGTGCCCTCTTTTAGGGACACGGACACACACACACACAGGGACAACGCCACGGGAACTTGAACTCTGCCCCCAGAACAGGGAGACAGTAACGTTCTGTTAAGTTGCCTGGTCTATGGAGCTGCGTCGAGGTCACCCGGGAAACTCAAGACAGGAAGTTAGGGGACGCAGGGCAGCACTGTGCACAGGCCCGGCACACACGTGGCACATGCTCCACACAGGCAGGCACCCCTGCCGTCACACCTGCCCAGACCCCCTCACCTGCTCCGGGGCATGGAGGGCTCCTGCCCCAGCCTGGTCCGGGTCCCTGGAGGCATCTGGGTCTGCAGTGCCTGCTCTGGGGAGGCCCCGCCCCCTGCGGACACCACCTCCTGCAGCTGGAACCTGGCCTCAGGGTCCTCAGAGGGTGCCATGGCCGTGCCCTGCTGCTCCAGCAGTGGGATGGTGTCCATGCCAGGGGCTGGTGAGCTGCGCCCCGCATCCCTGGGCAGTGGCAGAATNACATCCGTTTGCTGGTGGCAGTGCACTCCCCCACCTCGACTTGATCTGCAGTTCAGGAAAGCCTGCGTCAGTCCTGGGGACCCGTCCTGTCCCCGTGCACAGGGCCACCTGCTCGGGATTTGGGCTGGAGACCCTGTGGCCCGGCTGGAGCTCAGGCCTCCACGGCTGGACCCTGGGCAGGTCCGAGGGTTCTTGTAAACCTGCAGGGGACACCTCTGCCACCTGGTCCCACATCTGTGTCCCCAGGGGCCGCGCCAGGAGCTGGGGTGCTGGTACAGGAATGGGGTCACATGGACACATTGTGAACCATAGTCTCAAAATGCCACCACCAGGCAGTTTCCTTTTTAAAAAAAGGAAGAACTTGCCTGACCGTGTTCTTCATCAATACTGCGTGTCTAGCTTTGTGGCTACGAGAAAATCGGGGTGTTTTTCCTGTGGGGTTGGCCACTTGTAAAGTGTGGTTATGGCCTCTGGGCCCGCGGGAACACTGAGGCTTCAGGGGTCACAGCCAGTGGACCCCGGAGGTGAGGTCACGGTCGTCTGACTGGGAGTGAGGGAGGAGTCCAGCCTCCGCCACACCCAGGGCGTCGGGGCAGCAGGCGGGTGGGCAGAGCCTCCACCCCGCTCTCTGCAGGTACATGATGGGGGCGTCTTCAAAGGGAAACGGGTGACAGTCCGTCCGAGTGTGGGCTGGTGTTGGGGGTCGCTGCCGGTTCCCCTGGGTGGGTGAGGCACCCCTGGTGGGTGTAGGAAGTGCGGGAGGTGGTGAGTTGGGGTGGAACACAGTGACATCTGCAGGTGACATACGAGTAGTTCTCACCCCTTTGCACACACAAAAACACACTTATGCACACACATGCTGGTCCACGCTTGCACACACACACACAGGTGATCAAACACCGCCAACTGTTAAATGGTCGGTGGCCTCTGTTCTATTCCTCACTTCCCCCCCGGTTTGGACGGTATTGGCAGTGAACAATAAAGAGTCCCTGACATCCTGAGGGGTGACTGTACCGGGCTGCCTCCTTGTCTGGAAAAAGAGGGTGTCCCCACTTTTCCACATAGAACTGACCGCCTTCCCATTTGCATGTGACGACTAAGAACAGAAACGGGGCCGAGAACGTGGAACCCGGGTGGCTCTCTGGGTCCCGTCACTCTCCTGCTGTCACGCTACTTGGGGACTGATGTGTGCGCCTATGGGCCTCTCCTGCCACGTCTCTGCAGGGCCGTGATGTCCCTCCTTCACCTGAGGGCCCCGGCTTCCCCACCCCCCCAGCGTTGCTCCGCTGAGCCGTCAGCATCCCTGTGGCCAAGTCCTGAGGCCGACTTGAGGGTAGGCCACGGCAGGGTCAAGGTCAGGCAAGGTGCCTGGCAGAGACTCACCCTCGGAGCAGGTGCCACACAGCAGGCAGGACTCCAGGCTGTTGGGGGACGCCGTGAAGGTGCCTCTGTCACACTTCTCGCACTTTCCCCGGGGTGTGGGGGCGGCTGCAGGGCTCACGGACATGCCCCCCTGTGCAGGAGGTGGGCGCTGTGGTTGGATCCCCCCCGGCACGAGGGGC
This sequence comes from Sturnira hondurensis, assembly GCF_014824575.4. NCBI lineage: Eukaryota > Metazoa > Chordata > Mammalia > Chiroptera > Phyllostomidae > Sturnira > Sturnira hondurensis. The sequence goes on from NW_028079014.1 coordinate 26,404, forward strand.
ATCCTTGCTGTGGGGCCTGCTCGCCCCGTCCTGGGGGCAGCCTCGCCAGTGGGAACAGAGAGACGCTTCTGTCTGCCGTTTCGGATCAGAGTGACCTCTGGACGTCACACCTTCTCGCACATGAGGAAGCACAGACCGCCCGGGGTCCCCCCTCGGCACTCCTGTCCCTGCCCTGCACCCGCCCCTCTGACAGCTGTGTTGTGGGCACCACAGGGACCCCGGCCCCCAGACCGGCAGACACTGAAGACCTGGAGGACGTGCCTCTTGTCAGCAGGACCGCGTCCCAGCGCTCCGCCTCCCAGCCAGGGCCCAGGCTCGGCCTCCAGGAGGACCTCCACCCAGTTCCCACTCACAGGGGACAGGCGTGCCCTTCACGACCCAGAGCACCTCACTGGGCCAGCAGGTTCCTGCCAGGCTCACTGAGGGCAGACAGCGCTTTCTTCCAGAAGGTGCCCCCTGTGCCACGTCCCCCTCAGGGGTGCTGCTAGCCAGCCCTCCCTCCTCACTGTCAGGAGAGGGCCCCTCCCCAAGGCCCCACACACGTGCACTCCGTGGTCCCGCCAGGCAGCCTCGTCCGGGACTCACCTGCGGGGCAGAGCTGGCAGCAGTGGCCTGTGTACCAATACTCACTGGGCCCGCACCTGTGGGTGGGGCTGGGGCGCCCCGGGCTCTGCTGGGAGGTCCAGTGGGTCGGGGCGGTCCCCACCAGCTGGAACTGAACAAGAAACGTTCCCAGACTGCCCGCCTGTCCTGGCCCCTGGGCATCGGAGGGCGTTTCCCTCATCTCCCCACACGTCTCAGCTCGGTGAATCCCAGCACCCCCACAAGTGGCAGGTGCTGTCCCCCGACACCCGGCAGGTCTCCTTCCCAGACCCTCTCCCTGCAGAGCTGGGGCCCCTCCCCTCACACGCCTGACCCCCCAAGAATCCAGCCAGTGCCCCCACCCGAGCACCCGAGGCTGTCAGCTCACTGGCTCCACACGTGGGGTCAGGAAGGGGGCCTCCCCGGGCCACCCCGTTGCCTGGGCTGGGACGGGTCACAATGCACAGGTTTTGGGAACTAGAGGAATTAGTGACAGTGAAGCCAGCACCAGCAAGGAGCCATCTGGGGGTGCCCAGCACAGAAGGAGACTGAGGGCTTCTTGGTGTACAGAAACCTCCTGGCCCTCCCTCCCACTTAGGCCTACATGTTTCATTTACTGTCTTCTCTCAAATTCCTTCCTAATTTTTTTTCCCTATTTATATTCTGAACTTCTCGGCACCCACTGTGAAAGACCTCTCCCCGCTGCTCCATTCAGTGATGGCCCTCTGCCCCTGGGTGGTACGGGGTGGGGGGGGTGCTCTCGTGCCCAGGGGCCACCCCTCCAGGGCCAGCGGTTCCTGGTAAAATGTGCACTTCACCGGGGATCAGTTATTCCTCCTGGAGCTGTTATGACACCCCCACCCACAAACTGAAAAAGCATCATTAGGAGGGTCCCGTCCACCCGCGGTTGCCCAGGCCCCCTCAGAGCACCACGTCCAAGCTGAGAGGACTAGCGGCCTGGCCCTGTGCCCCGTTGCCCACTCTGCCCAGGGGGGCAGCCATGGAGGAGGCTACCAGCCGAGCCCGGCCGGGCTGCGTGTGAGGACTGCCGTGGGGATGCCGGACATGCATGCCCTGCTCCCGGAGGGCGCCCGCTCTCCGCCGATGGGACCATGGGGCTCGGGCGCGGAACAGGGCAGCTCGCCCTCCCAGAGGCCCCAGTGTCCAAGCTGTGGTCCGGTCCCCAGAGCCACCACCCTTTGTCGGGGGCCACCCTCGCCGACCCACCTGCGCCCTCCAGGAGCAGCCGCAGGGGCAGCAAAGGGAGAGCGGACGACGGGCACATGGCGCACAGACTGAGAGAGGCGGCAACCCTCGGCCCCGGGTACATTTCTCTCTTAGGAAGTGATGGACTGGCCGCCAACAGTGAGTCTCCACAGCGACCTCCTGGCACAGAAACACCCCACCACCCCTGGGAGGTTTCGGGTGGGCCCAGGCACAGTTTTCGGGGCCCTGAGGGGCAGTTTTCGGGGGGCAGGGGGCATTTTCAGAAATACATAGGGACGTGTCACAGACACGGAATCCAATGACACGGGGCCTTGTGTACCCGGCTTCTCTCCTTCAGGCTCGAGGCCCCAGCTCCTGGGTCACAGTGGGACCAGCCAGGGCGTCACCTCTCTGTGTGGCTGAGTGACACTCAGATGTAGGTGCAGACAGACACGCGTGCTGGTGTTCACTGTCCTGCTCATGGGCTTGGGACATTTTTAAACAAACAAACCCTGAGTCTTGAATGCTCTATGACAAGGACAGCTTCTCAGTAAGTGGTGTTGGGGACCCTGGACATCCCCAGGCCCCGAAGGAGTTGGGCCCTGACATCACAACAGACACAGAAACGAACTTGCGATGACCCAAACACCTCCCTGCAAGGTCTGAACACGACAAAACCCCTGGAGGGGTCAGAGGGGATGTCTCCCGACGTTGGGTGGTGTTTGGGGCCCTCCTGACATGGGGTCACCTGGGGTTGTGTCTGTGTGAGTGACTCACAGAGCCCCCATGCTTCCGTGGGTCCTCGGTGCTGTGATTACACAGGTCCTTCTTCCTGTGGTGACGGGTTCCAGTGTGTGTGTACGCGTGTGTGCGTGTTGTGTCTGTGCACACATGCATCAGCTCTGTGCATCTCACTGAGGGGGTCTGTGTCTCCCCCTGTGAGCGGTGGTGCCGTGGACTCGGGGTGCAGGTGCCCCGCCTGGGGCCTTTCACGCCCTTCACGAGCGCACGTGGGGTCGGTCTGGACTCGGTCCCGCGGCTGCTGGAAAATATAGCAGCTTTTGACCTGACTGAGAAATTGTCTGTTTTTCTTAATTTCAGAGAGCACACACCAGCTCTCTTTATTCGGGAGCTGTTTAATCTTGCCCCGGGTTTGTCTGGGCATCAACAACATCAGCAGCATCATCATTGTCTGCGTCAAGAAGCCAAAAGACGGAGGATTCAAGCCCCCGTGCAGTGGGCTTCCCAGGGGTGCGCGCTCAGAGCTGGAGCCACTGGAGGAAAGTGAGTGACAGCCCGGGCTGGGGGCGGGGCGGGGAGGGGCGGGCGCTGCGTCAGGACTGGGCGGGACGTTTGCCGGGACTTCCGGTTCTCCCCCTTCTTAAACCCCTACCCACGCGGAGCCGCCCGGATGCCAACACGGTTCTTCTGCCCTGAGTCCCGGGACGACCTGCCCCTCGGCCACTTGAAGGGTGGTGCGCTTTCTTCGGCATTTCCTTTTCCTGGTGTGGCTCCAGGGGACTCAGTGGGAGCCCCGCGTCCTCCCGGGAAGAAGCTAGAGCCGAAGAAGCGTCCTAATTGCGTCATCCACTACGGGGCGGAGTTGTACGGAAGGTGCCCACAAGCAGCCAATCCGCTCTAGACCGGTCTTTGGTTTCCGCCGGGCGCGGGTGGGCGCGTAAATGTAATTGCTGCAACCGGCTCGGCCGCTACTTCAGAGCGGCGCGCGCTGCGGTGTCCGCGCTCCCCTCTCCCGACTTGTCGCTCCTGCTCGTCGGTGTGCAGGTGGGTACGGGGTGTTCGGGGAGGCCAGACCCCGACCGCGGGGCGGGTGTCGCCCGGGGCTGGACAATATCGCGGGCCAAGTGCGAGCTCTGAGCGGGGCTGCGGGAGGGGGAGCCCTGCTGCCTTCTGTTCCGGGGGGCCCCGCGTTCCACTCCTGAGGGACCCCAGATTCTCTACGGGAGAGGCCCCGGGCGGGGGAAACAGAGAGCGGAGCTCAGCTGAGCTTTGCTGGTCGCCCGGTTTCTAACACCCCCGTAACGGGACCGGTCGTAACGGGACCGGTCGTCGGCCGGTGGTTGGCGACCCCTGTTCTCCGGGCAGCCAGTGCCCAGGCGGCCCCGGACCGCCTTCCTCCAGCCCTGCGCAGTTGAGGGTCCCTAGTGCCCGGGGCTGGGGCTGCCTCCGCTCTGCGGGGTATGCGCCCTGGTGCAGGTGACGCTGGCGCAGGGGAACCTGAGGGGAGTCCTCAGTTTTCTGAGGGGGCTGGAGAGTGTCCAAAATCCGCCCGGACCTCGGTGGAACCTAGCGGGCGGGGTCCCTGCTTGCGGGAAAGTGTGGTGTGGTGGGCGGAGCAAGGGTGGTTCCGAGTTCGGGGCCTGGAGGCGGGATTGGATGGGGAGGAGCAGGGCGGGGCGCCCGTGGCGTAGGGGCGCAGTCGCAGGTGTTGCCAACGCCAGGACCACCCCATCGAGGGTGGCGGGAGAGTTTCTCTTAAGAAGCCAGTCTTTTATTTGCTAAAAATGAACTCCAGCACAACAGGATGGACGCCTGTTTCTGGAACCTGGGCTGCCTGGGCAGGGGCGCAGATGCTGTGGAGCGCTCCTGGGGGGCGGGGTAGGGGCGGGCCCAGGGGTGACCCCTCAGCACCCCTCTTCCCAAAGCTGCAGGATGTCGGGAAGAGCCGAGGGTGAGCCAGGTCCCCAGCCCCTGGGACGCGTGGAGCCGGCTTCTCAGCCCAGAAGGTCTCAAGGAGACTGGAGCTGAGGGTCGGTGCTGTGCTGGGAACCGGCCGCCAGGTGCTGTGGCACCTCCACAGGCAGAGGCCGCAGGGACCAGGTGTGGTCTGTGCCCTGGGCCCCACCATCACCTCTGCCCCACCCCTCCCCCAGGCTCCTGTGTGTGCAGAGACCGAGTCACCCAGTGCAGCCCTTGGGAGCTTGGCTCCTTCTCCACCCACTGCTACCCGGAGACCTCTTGCCTGTCGTGTGCTGAGTTCCCAGAGGGTGAGTGGGCGCAGTGAAGCGCGGGGCTCCCTGGTTTCTGCATCTTGCCTGGGAACCACCCAGCTGGTAGGAATCACCCTAAGGGCAGGTGTCACAGGTGACTAGGGTGTCCAGGTGCCCTACAGTCTGTGGAGGAGACTCGGGTTCTGCCACCTTCCCACCCCTCCACTGCCCGCCACCTTGGCAGGGACCCTCCACCCACACTCCCCTGCACTGGGTGGGGCACTTAAATCTGAGCTGGGGCTCAGGCCAGTTGGAAAGGCTGCAGCTTCCCCCCGCCCCCACACGTCTGCCTCAGTGACAAATAAGCAGCAAGTGCTGTACCTCCTGAGGACCCAGGGCATGAGGGACCTGATGGGGCTTTTCCAGAATCTGAGGCTCAGAGGGGTTGAGTGACCCGCACAGGAGTGCACAGCTGGGGTCTCCTCCCACCTGTGTCAGGAACCTCTGGGCTGAGGTTTCACAAGGAGAGAGAAGGAAGGACAAAGGACAGGAGAAACTCACTCAGGAGGGTATTGTGAGCTCTGCATCCAGGGGACCGTGTGCCAGCAACACCGTCTGTTGGGGCAACTGGTTCAAGGTCAGCAAGCGTCTGGGAGCTGAACGTCTGCAGGTGGGATTCAGTTCCTTTCGGTACGAGTCGAGAATTCTCAGGCACACAGGCTGTTTCCCTGCCGTCACATCTGAGTCGGCAGGTCACCACGTACCTGCTGAGAAAGAACGTGAAGAGATCAGTGGGGCGGGTGACAAGCTGTGCACCTTAAAGATCTGTATGTAAAGGTGTCTGACACAGTTATTCGTAAAACATAAAATCTGAACCAGCGCACACACACGTCAGTCGGAGTTGGGACCTGCCACACACTGTGTGGCCAGAGGGACCCCAGTTTGTGTGTCTCTTCTTTGGAGAAATGTCTGTTCCGGTGGCGGCCCATCTGCAAAATCCGATGGTTTGGGAGAACTTTTTTGGTCTTAAATGATCTGTGTTCTCTGACCATTTTGGATATTAACCCCTGACTCATCGTATTGTCCTCAAAGACGTTGTTCTGTCTTTTTTCTTTCTTTTTATTTCCTTATTTATTTATTTAAATTTAATTCTTGTTCAAGTACAGTTTTCTGTCTTATATTCCCAGCCCTGCCCCTCCCCAGTGCTCCCCACCTCCCTCCCATTAAGTTGTCTTTTCACAGTGTTGCTGGTCCCCTGCCGTGCAGACACGTGAGTCCCATCTGGCCCCGTTTGTTCGTGGCCCCGTTTGTTCGTGTCCTCGTTTGCCGCTCTCCCCGAGCAGCCGTGCCCAAAGAGGCGGTGTGAAGGGCGGAGTCGGAGAGTCTGTGGCCTGGGTTTCTTCCCGGGTTCTGTTTGGGGCTTCATGCTTGTCTCGTTCCCCAGTCTGTGGTCGTTCTTGTACACGGCATCAGGATGTGACCCAGGCACGGTCCCGTGCATGTGTCTGTGCAGTTGTCCCAGCATCTTTTGAGGACACTGTCTTCTCCCCATTGTACGTTCTCGCCTCCTGTGTCGTGGATGAGTTGTCCGTGTAGGTCACGCTTCGTGTCCGGCTGTCTCTTCCATCCCGTTGACCCGCGCGGCTGTTTTCTGCCAGAGCCTTGACATCAGGGGGTGCGATACCTTTAATTTTGTTCTTTCTTTAGATGTTTTCTTGGCCACATGGCGTCCTTCGTGGTTCCCTATAAATTTCAGGATTCTTTGTTGTCCTTCTGAGAAGAAGGCCATCGGCATTTTGACAGGGACAGCCTGAGTGTGCGCTTGGCTTCAGGCAGCAAGGACGGTGTGACAGTGTTGCTCCTGCCGACCCTGAGCTGAGCGTGTCCCCCATGGCGTGTCCCCCCTTCATTTCCCTTCTCGGTTCTTACGGCCGTCAGGTCGCAGACTGTCTACTCTCTGGGTGCACTTGTCCCCAGGTGCTTGCTGCTTTGTGATACAGGGTCAGTGTTTCAGGAAGAGTAATTCCTGACAGTGTAGTCTGTGGGACTAAGGAAAAACATTTTCAGCCCTGGCTGGGGTGGCTCAATGGTTTGAGGTCTGACCTGCGAACCAAAGGGTGGCTGGTGGATTCCCAGTCTGGGCACAGGCCTGGGTTGTGGGCCAGGCCCCCAAGGAGGGGCGAGCCAGAGGCAGCCAATAAGGGATGTTTCTCTCCCTCTCTTTATTTCTCCCTGTCACTCTCTAAAAATACATAACTAATATCATAAACAAACAGACAAAAAAACACAGGATATTTGGTATACGAGGAGGGACTGGAAAAACCACCAGAAGTTACCTTCTGGAGGCCGGGCCCCTTGTGGTCCAGGCCCCCCACTAGGGGAGAATTCCGGGAGCCCATCTGCATCTGTGACCAGCTGGCGTTGTTGTGAGAGGCTGTGTTGGGCTTCAGTGAATTGTGTTTGACGACTATTCCAGAGCGTTGGCCCAGTTCACGACCGGTGATTTATCAGACCACCTGCCCACACTGTGCAGAATGTTGAGCAGTTTTTTGGCCAACCTCACGTGCCCCACCCTCCCTATTCACCCGATCTCACCCAGAACGACTATTTTTCTTTCCCGGATGAACAGGATCTACAAAGGGAAGCATCTCAACATGTAAGATGTGAGATTAAACGGCAGAACCACTAAGAGGCATCACAGTCGCCGGGTCCAGAGAGTGTTCAGGGCCGTGGAGGGGCGTCTCCGTGGGTGTCCCCCGTCCAGGGCAGAGCATTCGAGGGTGACTGAGGGTTGAAGGTGTGAGAATAAAAGCGCAGTTTTTACGAGTAAATTCTCGTTCTGGGCCCCCCTTGTGTACATGTGGCCAGATGCCTCCCCAGGTGTTCACAGTCCCATGAAACGAAGGAGGTAATTACCGTTGTGAGTTATGTAAGTTTCATTCTTTTATGTTTTATGTTTTAAAATGGTCTGTGATAGGAATGAAAAACAGGAAATATCCTCCAAAATATGTGGAAATGTATTCCCCACTCTGGAACCTTTTAGACTTTAACACATTCATATAATTTTATTATTTTTATTTATTTATTATGTATTTATTGGTATTGTTCAAGTACAGTTGTCTCCATTTTCCCTGAAAAATGCACCCCAACCCAGCCATCCCCTAAAACAGTCATATACTTTAAAGCACAGGGTGCAAAGACCATGGGCTTCTGCCCTGGGTGAGGAGGACCCTGTGGGAGGGGCTGAGCAGGAGGGAGGTGAGGGGGCAGGAGGCGCTGGCTGCTGTGTGGACCTCAGCCTGCAGGGGGCAGCAGTGGCATCAGGGACTCAGAGCACAGGGGCTGGCCCTCCTCAGAGGTGGTGCTGGGGGCAGGCACCTGGCTGGGGCAGGGAAGTGTGGGCAGGTGGAGGGCTTCTGAGCAGGTTCGCACAGGAGAGCCCGGTGCTCTCTGCTGCCGAGGGATAAGGTACGTCCATACATTACCGCTCCACGTTTCCTGGCTGACTTCCATGGTGGGATCCAAGGTGAAGAGACGCCCAAGGGGACATTTGCAGAGGAGGCTCTGGGGTCACCAGTGATCAGGGTGGTACCAGAGGCAGCCTCTGCATGTGGAATTCTCCCCTTTCTAGGTGGTCACTGCTCCCCAACGTCTGCTGGCCTCTCTCTGTGCACAGCAGATCAGGATGGTGAGGTGCCTGGTCCCCCTTCTGCCTGTCCTCACTGTCTGCCTGGTCACGGTCCAGCTGCTCAGCCCCTGCTCAGGTAGGACCTGCCCTGTGTCTGTGTCTGAATCCCTTACCTTTGGGCCCAGCCAGAACCCGGGACTCTACCTGCCCCTACAGGGCCCGTCCACATGGCACCTGTGTCAGGACTGAGTTCCCGTCTAGGTGTCTGTCACCTCTCCCTCTCTGCCTGGGACACCCCCTGGCCCTCTGGCCCTGCTCACTCTGACGGAACCCCCCTTCTGATGACCAGCTGACTTTGCTGTGCTTGGACCTCCTGAGCCCATCCTGGTCATGGTGGGTGAAGACACACACCTGCCCTGTCACCTGTCCCCAAAGATGAATGCTGAGACCATGGACTTGATGTGGGTGCGACCCAGCCTCAGGCAGGTAGTGCACAAGTACGCACACAGGCAGGAGGGCACGCCGGCAGAGGAGTATCGAGGGAGAACTTCGGTGTTAAGAGAGGACGTCACTGTGGGGAAGGCTGCTCTGCAGATTCGCAATGTCAGTGCCTCGGACAACGGGACCTACCTGTGTTATTTCCAAGACAGAGACTTCTATGCAAAAGCCCAGGTGGAGCTGCAGGTGGCAGATGAGTCCCAGGTTTGTTCTGGGCTCCTCCCTGTGGGCCAGGGGCCGAGGCTGCAAACCTACCCCAGAGCAGGTGCGGCTGCTCACCAGCAATGGCCTCCCACCTCCGTCTCTGCGCCTCTGAGGCCTGTGACAGACCCAGGTGTCCCCCAGGGTGACTTCCTCCTGCATCCAGTACAGACTCCCCCGAGCCACACCCCAGTCTCAGCAGGGGAAAGGTCGGGGACGGGAAGGATGAGGACACCTCCCCGCAGTGGGAGGCACATGGGTGTTTGGGTTCAGTGTGACCCAGACTGTGGCCAAGGGCCCCCTGGTGCCCACTGCTGTGTGTCCAGGAGGCTGGCCTGTGGGGCCCACATCCCCCACGAATCCCCGGGAACACACATGCAGTTGATCAGGCTGTGTCCGTCCTTGGTGCAGCAGGGGAGGACGCTCACCTGGGGGCGGGGACGCCGGGGGGTCTCAGGGAGGGCATCAGGGAGCACCCTGTGTAGGTTTGGGGGGAAGCGGAAACAGCGCTGTGCTCTGGGGGGTACACTGTCAGGATGGTGCGGGGGTGTCACTGGTCCCTCTCAGCTGGCACAGGGAGGTTGGTCACTGCACACAGTTCCTGTTTCCTGTCTGCTGTCCCCCGACTCTTGAGTGGCCCTGACCCATCCCAGTGACCAAGCGCCTTGTCTGAGGTGCTACCCATGAAAGCCCTCGTGTCCGGACATCAGGGCTGCAGTTCGAGTTCCCTGGACACAGCCCTGCCCTGTGGCTTCCAGTGCAGGGGCCCTGGTAGAGCATGGATGATGGAGCCCTCCCTGCAGGACTCTGTGTTTTCTGGTCCTCACAGGGCTTCTTCCCCCATCCTTGTGTTCAGGGGTTGGGGACAGGTGGCAGTAACTCCTCTCTTCCTGGCCCTGGGTCTGCTGTCCTCCATGGGAAAGTTTCCCCCCTGCACAACCTCGCTATACACACTTCTGGGGGGAGGACCCTGGAGGGAGAGCCGAGGGGCCTGGCAGTAAGTGCAGCCAGAGCCTCCCGAGGGGCCTTGCACACCCGTCACCTCCAGGCAGCCACAGGACACCCTGTGTCTCTTCCTGCTCACAGGAGGGCACGTTCCCCACAGGACAGGCAGGACAGACGGGCAGTGGGTGACAACCACTTAGGCTAAGGGGCACCACCTCCATACTTGCCCAGGGTAGGGGGAGGGGCTGTGCCTGGGACCAGCCTGTCTGGGGCCTGGGGGAGGGGGGCGGGGCAGTCTCTAAGGGGACTTAGGGGGAGCAGCCTCTGCTCTGGCCCAGGTCCCCCTGGGTCCCGTACGAGGGTCCAGCCATGGTCAGGCAGTGTCCCCATCAGGGGTCAGTCTGAGGATAGCTGGGGACAGCTCCCCTCAGTCCCTGCTGGGCCGTTCAGTGTGGGTGCCCTTCCTGCATGGAGACCCCACCAGTGCAGAGGGCCCCCCATGATTCAGCTCACTTTTCCTCCCCAGCACTGGGCTCCTATCCCCACATCAAAATGAAGGCCTATGAGGCTGGCGGGGTCCGCGTGACCTGCATGTCTGCGGGCTGGTACCCGCCACCCCAAATCGAGTGGAGAGACGCCAGGGGACAGAAAATTTCCAATGGGGTGGTCACAGAGGCTGCGGACCCCCAGGGCCTTTATGCAGCCTCAGCCTCTGTGGTCCTGGAAGAAGGCTCTGAGGAGGAGGTCTCCTGTGTCATCAGAAACCCCCTGCTGGGCCAGGAGAGGTCTGCCAGGCTTTCCATCCCAGGTGAGTGCCCTGCCCTCTGCCCTGGGCTCCTGCGTGCCCCTGGGGGAGGCGCAGTGGTCTGCTGCTGGCCTGGGTCCCTGGGGGGCACAGAGGGCACAGGGACCCAGGGTTCCTTCCCCTGAAGACCCCTTTTGAGCACTTCCTGTGTGTCACACACGGTTCCAGGCAGTGGGACTTGGGGACAGATGGTAAAGGCCAGTAAACACACCACAGGAAGGAGGAAAATAGATATAACTGAAATCTTAATGAAAGAGTCATCTTATTACAATATAAAGGGACACAGTAGATAAAAGAGCAAAAACGGGAATTATCGGTCCACACAAAAGTAAAACTCAGGAGGATGCCAAATCTGACGGAACAGGGAACTATTGTCCACCTGTGAAACTGGCAGCAGAAGTGAAAAACGAGGTCAGGTCGCCCTCTGGTGGCGGGCTGTGGGGAGGCCGTCCCTCAGACCTTTGTTACAGTCACAGGAGGAGAGAGGACACAGCATGCATGCTGGCTGCATAGGGGCTGATTTCGATGCAGACAAGATAAAGTAACATATTTAGTTTTCACAACTTACGGAAACCTGCGTGGCACTCACCCTGTGTCTGGCACTGTACAAGCATTAACTTAATGCTCTGACTGATCAGGACGCCAGCAACAGATGGTGACATCATTAGTTCAGGGTCACAGCGCTGGTCAGGCAGGGGACCCGGTGCTGGAACCCAGGCCCTGCAGCCCCAGAGTTCTGTTCTTCCTCACCAGGCTCCGGTGACTGGGGACACAGATGATCAGTGTTGGGGGGTGGGGTGCGTGTTGGGGGGTGGGGTGCGGAGGCGACTTCAGTGACACTCTGTGTTTCTTCGTACTTGATCTGATCCCATGGGGGAGGCAGACGTTCCAGGAGAAACGTCCCTACTGTGTGACAGTAAGAGTCCTGGGCACTCTGGGGACAGGAAGGTCATTTCAGGGTCTGACGCTACTCCCCGTCGCAGGCCCCTTCTTCAGGAACACAGAGCTTCTGATGGCGTTCATTCTCCCAGTCCTGGTGGCTCTTGCGGTGCTCCTGCTGGTAGTGTTGTACTGCCTGTGGCGACGGCAAAAAAGGATCCAGGCCCCGTCCCAGAAGAAGGGGAGAGACCACGAGGTGAGACAGCAGTGGTGCAGGCACAGCTCCCAGGGGTGGGAAGCACCCAAGGTGAGGCCCAGCTGCAGGCGGCCGCCACCTCCCTGCCCAGCCCACACCCACCACTGGATCCTCCTCTGTATCCCCCTTATGGGACTGCCTTTTTCTGTTCCTTTGCAGAGAAGCTGCAGGACGAGCTCAGTAAGCCCCCATCCCCGTCCCTGCTCATCCCCAGAGTTCGCAGCTCAACCTTTTGGGCGGCGTCCACTCCCCCCACTAGAGCCCAGAGCAGCCGTGCTGGGGAAGACCCCGCTCTGCTGGTCTAGACCGCGGGGTGCACACGGGGGTGCGGAGGGCACGGGGCGGGTACGAATTCCCGGGGCTGCAGAAACGTGCTCCCCAACTCGGGGTGAGAGACACAGAACTGACCGTCTCCCGGATGTGGAGGCCAGAAGTCTGACCCAGGTGTTCGGTGGGGGTGCGCAGGGGCTGGCTTCCTCCAAGGCCCTGGGGTGGGTCCCACCTGTCTCTGCACTCACCTCCTCTCTGGTGGCCAGCTGTCCTGGGTGCCCCTTGGCGTGGGCGCCCATCAGTCAGCACCGGCCTCTGTCCTCACCCCACCTCTTCCCTGTGGGTCTGTCTCCTGATGACCTCAGTGGGCACTGGACGTAGGGCCCACTCTGGTCCAGTACGGTTCCTTCATCTGCAAAGTCCAAATTCGCTGGTCCCAGGGGTCCAGATTCCGACCTGTCTTGCTGGGTTCAACCACAGCCCCCCTGTGTGGGATGCCCCTCAGTGTTGGGGGCGGAGCCTGCACCTGACCCCACGAAGTACTTTCCCTGCTACCACCGGGCCCTGGCCGACCAGTCACACGAGGTGGCATTTCCTCCGAAGTGGTTGGGGAGGGCTGCGCTGCAGGCCCCTGCCACCAAAAGTCACGGCTTTGCTCTTCAGTCACAGGGAGGCACCCTGTCCAGGGCCATTCTGCCACTGCCCAGGGATGCGGGGCGCAGCTCACCAGCCCCTGGCATGGACACCATCCCACTGCTGGAGCAGCAGGGCACGGCCATGGCACCCTCTGAGGACCCTGAGGCCAGGTTCCAGCTGCAGGAGGTGGTGTCCGCAGGGGGCGGGGCCTCCCCAGAGCAGGCACTGCAGACCCAGATGCCTCCAGGGACCCGGACCAGGCTGGGGCAGGAGCCCTCCATGCCCCGGAGCAGGTGAGGGGGTCTGGGCAGGTGTGACGGCAGGGGTGCCTGCCTGTGTGGAGCATGTGCCACGTGTGTGCCGGGCCTGTGCACAGTGCTGCCCTGCGTCCCCTAACTTCCTGTCTTGAGTTTCCCGGGTGACCTCGACGCAGCTCCATAGACCAGGCAACTTAACAGAACGTTACTGTCTCCCTGTTCTGGGGGCAGAGTTCAAGTTCCCGTGGCGTTGTCCCTGTGTGTGTGTGTGTCCGTGTCCCTAAAAGAGGGCACCGATCTTGTACCATTAGGGCCTCATCTCCACAGGTCACATCGGTGGTGACCCAGTTGCCAGAGAAAGCCTCACTCCCAGTTGCTGCGCTTAGGCCTCCACATCTTTGGGGGCACAGTGCTCCCCGTAACTGCCCCAACCACGTCTGTTGTCCCTGGGAACCATGGAGACCCAGGGTCCAGCACTGGGAGGGGGCTGCCTGGAGGAGGCCCGGCTTGTGGGCACTGACCCCTCAGCCTCCACCATGTACCGGCCTCCAAGGTCTTGCGGCCCCAGTGCCTCCTCTGTGCCGTGTGTGTTGTCCAGTGGGGGTAGGCCCGGCGGCCATGAGTGACGGGCAGGGTGCACACACAGCACCCTGTGGGACGGAAGTGGGCACCGTGTCCAGCCGTGCCTGGGGGCTGTAACGAGGCCCTGACAGCTGAGTACAACTTGACAGGAGGAGCAGACATTGCCTGCGTGGCCCTGGGGGGCAGGACCCTTCAGGAAAGGGGGGTAGTGTGCCCAGGGTTTCAGAAGGGTGCAGAGCCTGCCCAGCGTCCAGGACAGGCTTGCGTGTCCCTCCAGGGCAGGGCAGCAGGAAGCCCAGTGTTGCCCCGATGCAGGCAGTGTCCTGGGGAGTGTGACCCGGAGGCCGGTGGGCTGTGAGCTCTGCTCCTACTGAGTGGCCAGGTGACGTCCCTGACAGGTGTTCCCAGGGTACTCCGCCAGGAAGCCGCCCGGTGTCTCCTCGTGGAACAGTTTTGTTCCCTTCTTGCCACAGAAATGTGAACAAAAGTACGTTTTAAATGACGGGTCCCCTGAGGGTAGGGCACCTGAAGTCTTCCTTTATAGCGACCAGTCAGAGGCGACGTCAAGACCCAGTGTCCTTCCTCCTGGGAAGCAGGACCCTGGGCCCGCAGGAGGCTCGGGGACGTCCTGTGGGCATCAGACTCTCGGCCTGACACTCACTGCCCAGGTCAGGGCACGTGGGCCTCTGTCCAGTGTCAGCTCTGACCGTGAGGACGGACACAGGCGGCCCCCGGTTACTGCGCATCCACGGGTTTGAGCAGGGATATGAGTGGCCGGTGGGAAGGCCTGGGTGACCCTGGCCTGGTGAGGCCCGGGGGCTGCGGCGCTGCTGTCAGAGGCACGAGGGTGGGCGTTTCCTGTAGTTGTGCTGACGGGCTGGGTGCTGCTTATACTCTGCCATCTCAGGGGGACCCCCCACGTGACATCCGAAGGTGGGGCAGTCGGGAGCCCAGCGAGGTTACAGACCTCGCCCTGCTGCCCGCACAGCCACTCTGGTCCAGCTGCACAGGAGGGGGCCACCTGGAGGACACGTCACCACCCAGGGCTTCCCACTCTCAGGTCCCCAGGCCTTTCTGCCAGGCTCACTGTTTCCATGTGAATGAGCCTCAGGCCTTCAGAAGCCCGGCCAGGTCACCTCCCACTGCGCTCTCCTGTCCCTGAGCCTGGTCCCTTCAGTGAAGGGCCGCCTGGGCACCCAGGGCCTCCCCTGACCCCGGGCCCTGGTTGTCGGCTGGACACTCACAGCACACACAGCCCACGCCACACCTGCCTTCCAGGATCGAGGCTAAGTGTCCCTCCTTGATTTCCTTTTTTCAGCCATGAATAGGATCTACTTCGAATTCGGGCAGGAGGTTCCCAAAAGTCACTGGAGGATGTTCATGAGGCTGGCGGGACTGGAGGAGAACGACATCGTCATCTGTGAGCACGAGAACCCGGGGAACCTGCGGGAGCAGCACCACACGATAGCGACCCCCTCCAGGCTCATGACGGCCCTCTGTCAGATGCGGCTGCGGGAATGTCTGGAAAATATTACAAACAAGCTGGTTGCAGAAGATATCTTAGGTAGTAAGGACGCAGAGCCCCCGAACTAGTCGGCCTTTTTGGCAATGGCTGTGACACAAATAAGTCAGTGGGTGAGAGACAAACCAGCGGCCACTGTCAGCTGTCACTAGGTCAGCTAGGGTGGGGCATGGCACGTGACAGTAACAGCTATGGAGGCCTTTTTACAGTTCTGTAAGCGGTCCATTTTATGTTTTTACTTTCTTTACATGTTAAGATTTATATCTTAGTGTTTTCACATGGTTTTATAATTTTTTTCACCCAGTAAAATTTATATTCTAAATTGTGTTTTCTGTCATTCCTGTTGTGGGGACAACTTTGGGTGTGTTGTCCTTGGGAGGTGACGTCATGCACAGAGTCTCGGGAACCTCGGGTGTGGTTTGTGGGTGCACAGCCCCGAAACAGGGACCAGAGCCTGGAGTGGCCCCTTGTGTGTTTTCTGGCGTCCCGGGCCTCTGTCCCTGGGAATGACAGCACCGTCCCCCCAGCACTTCCCTGAGAACGCACCCACCCTGCCCCTTCTCTCACCCGGACCAGCACCAGTCCTTGGAGATGCTCCCTCGCGGCCCTGCACTCCCGTGGGCGCCGAGCACCTTCAGCCCCCACCTAGTCCCTCAGTGACGTCCCTGCCACTCCAGCCAGCCTCTCCCGCCCAGAACCTTGGGCGTCATCCCCACTGGCATCTCCTCCCTGGGCCCCTTCACCCCAGGGTGTGGCAGTCCCCTGGCCCTCCCAGACCTGTGTGCCCAGCCCCCTAGGCCCCGCCTCCATTCACGCTGCTGCCCGCCACTGACTCAGCCCTGTCCACTCAGGCTCCCTCCCGGCCTCCCCGAGTCCAGTCTCCTCCACTAGCACTGGACTGGGGGTCAGAGTGGGGATCTGGCCACTGCCCTCCCTGCCACCCACCCTTACCCCCTGGAGAGGGTCTCTGCCATTCCTGGTTGTTCCCCAGCCCGCGCCCCAAGACCAAACCTCTTTCTGGCATTGCCACGTGGGTTCCGTGGCCAAGGTGAGTTTGTCAGCAACTTCCCTTCTCCTGGGGTCATTCGCAGGACAGTCCACTCTGCCTGGAACACAGCCCCCGTCCATCCCCAAAACTTTCCTTCTAAGCCTCCTTGAGACTGTTTGTCCGTCCAGACCAGCTGCCATACTGCAGCCCCAGGACGTCCTGTCTGACCCCGCCCCGCGCGGGGTCTAGGCTCGCGACTGTCTTCTACAGAACGTGGTCCTGGGGAAGATGCTTTGGCGCTCCTCCCGCTACCCTGCAAAGACTACAACTCCCAGCTTCCCGCGGGAGGCGGCGGTTGCCTAGCGACCTGATGTGTCTGGTAGGCTATCCAGGAGTGGGGCGGGGTGGGACGCGGAGAGGGGGCGGGACTTCCGGGCCGGCAGTTGCATCAGATTCTGGGTAGGAGTCGCCAGGGTTGCGAGTCTAGGATTCTTAGGATGGCGGGGTCCTCCGAGGAGCAGGGTGAGTGCACGCGACGGGGCGCTCGAGGGGTGACCCCAGCCGGGGGTCTGGTACCCGACCCGAAGGGTCTGTGTGCCTGGTTTTGAAGGAACAATCTTCCCGGCCGGGCGAGGCCCGAGACTCCTAGGCGACTCTGTCTGCAGGGCCGAGAGGAGGGTGCGGGACCCCAGCGGGTTGAGCCTGAGCTCGTGCGTGGCACCCTACAGACACTGGCCCCTGGCTCCAGCCCCGGAGGCCACCCCTTGCCCGGTGTCAGTCCCTCCTTGGGCTGTGCCGGTGCCCTCTTGCGCCCCACACCCGAGATGGCCCTGGGCGTCCCCAGCCGGGTATTGCCTTGCTGCCCCAGCTGGACTTCTTGGACAGGCGGAGCTGGAGGAGCGCTTGGGTTTCCGCGGGCGGTACCTCGTCCGGGAGTGGGCGGAGGGCGCCGGAGCTCTTAGCCCTTCGGACAATGGGGCTGCGGAAGCTGGGGACGCGGCTCACATGAAAGTACGGGGTTTAATGACAGCGTTCCTCGCGGCCGGCAAACCGCGCGTTTGGGCGTCATGTGACCCCTTTATTGGCCCGGAGGTTCGGTGAGCAGCCCGGGCAGCCCTGCCCACCCGGTCACTGGCGTCGCTGGGGTGGACTGGGGTGTCTGCAGGCTGGTGCCCAGGCACCCGCGGATCCCTGACCGTCCGGGCAGACTCTTCTGAGGACAGACGCCACTCTCCTGAGACGCCGCGTGGGGGCGGGTCCCCTTGGCTGGTGGAAATGAGAGGCCAGCTCCTCTGAGGCACCCCAGCCCCCAGCGCCCGCAGTTCAGGCTGTGCCAGGCCCTTGGCCCCCATGGTCCCCCTGCTCCTGAGGGCGTGCTGGGCCTCCAGGTGGCGGCTCGGTGACGAGGGAGGCACCCAGGTGCCAGCACCCACTGTCAGGGTGCCTAGCACGCCACCGGCAGGGATGCCTGGATGCCAGCATCGTCCCCAAGCACAGCCGGGGTTCACGGGCCGACTGGGGAGTAGGCAGGCTGGGGTGGGTCCCAGCGGCAGTGGACGGAAAGGCCTCAGGGGGCGAGGGCTGGGACAGCCTGTCCCGGTGGGGAAGGGCAGCATGGGTCCTGTCATCTCTCCCGTGAAATGAGTGCTTGGTCCGTGTTTCACTGTGTTTCTGTACCTTTCTGTGGCTTCGGAACTTGAGCTTCTCGGAGCCTTGGTGAGAGGCGCCCTGTGTTGCACCGTGAGGCTTGGGGTGGGACCCTCCACCAGGGAGGTCCGATGGCTCACGGGCTTCCCTTCACCTTGGGGCGTCTCCTGGTCCCCCTATGTCCCTGTGTGGACGATGGGACCTTCAGGGAGATGGGACAGGGTGAACAGAGCCACCAGGATTCTGCAGGGTCTTGGGACCCAGTCTCTGGAGGCTGCTGGTTTCTAAAAGTGACCGTGTCTGCAGATGTTCTCAGAGGCCCTCATCTTGAATAGTCGTCTCCTTTCAGGTCACTTTCTCTAAGTTGACTCAGAGCCTGTGGTCCCCAGTGATGACATAGAGTGCACAGCCTCCCTTTTTAGCTTGAAGGCATGCATGGCTGTCCAGGGGGTCCGGCCTCCTCTCTGAGGGCCCAAGGGACAGGGCACCTCTCCAGGGCTGTGCCCTGCAGCCTCAGGGCCCTTTGGTGGCCACTGCCTAGGTCAGGCTCACAGCCTCATTTCCGGCACAGTTTCTCTCTGAGGGACCTCACAGCAACCCTGCAGCATGAGGGTGGTGGGTCCTGGACGCGACACCTGTTATAGCCTGTGACCCTCTGAGCAGTCCTCTGTAGGGGGTGCCACCCTTACCCTCCTGGACAGCGAAGCGAGACACCTTTGGGTCAGAGAAGCCCAGTGATGTGGCCAAGGCCACAGCGGGTCATGGGGACCAGGCTTTCAGCCTGGGCCAGTCTCCTGCAGCAAGGAGCCCAGCCCCCACCCGGCGGCCTTTGGGGGCTGTCTGCAGAGTGACAGCAGGGCCCCTTCCAGAGTTGGGGGGCAGCTGGGGTAGGGGGACAAGGTGACCGCATTTCCCAGAGGAAGTGCATGTGTTCGTAGCCTCAGGTCAAGGGTCACCTGGTCACCTCCCTCTGGTCACTCACTTCCGAGTGTGCGTGCGGCTGGGTGGGCCAGGTCCAGCCAGGTGGTTCAGAAAACAGGCCCCTTCCCCCTGGGCTGCACCGTCTGCCAGAGCCTCCTCAGGGTCCTGCCTGCCAGTCGTCCTGGGCAGGATGTGGTGTTGGGGTCTCGAGAGAGCTTTGTGGGTGGTGGGCCTGCTGACCAACTGCCTACCGAGCCAGGAGCCAGAGAGGACCTGGTCTGGGACTTCCCCTGGCCCCACCCCCAGCACTCTGCCCTCCAGGAGTGGGGGGTGGCAGGGAGGGGCAGGGCAGATGAGCCTGGAGGAGAAGAGGTTTGGGTCCGGGCAGAGAGCACTGCGTCCAGCAAGTTCCTGGGGCCAGAGGGTGCGGGGGGGGTGGTGCAGATGGGTCTGGGCGCTGGGTCCACAGGGCCTTGGACCCGTTTGCAGGATTCCGGGCTTGCCTTGACCGTTGGAAGGGTCATCCGCCTCTGCCCCACATGGAGGGTGGGAGGGAGGAGAGGTGTCTAATGCAGGGAGGACCCATGCAGCAGTGGCTGGAGCCCGGGGCAGCACTGAGCAGGCTGGGAGAACCAGGGTTGGTGCTGGGTTTGAGAAGGGGGGCAAGACATGGAGGTGCCCAGCTTCAGCCCCTGGGGGGAAAACAGCCATCCATTCCCTGTGACTGATGCCCAGGCTCGGACTGAGAGGCAATGCCTGGAGACACCCTGGGGACAAGTGACAAGTAGACTTCCTGCTGGTGTTCAGCAGGAAGGAGGGGGCGTGTCAGGGAGGCCCTGGGTCCTGGAGGGTGGCATTGCCCAGCAGGTGGAGAGCAGGGTGCCCGCGCCCTCTGGGATGCGCTGTGGAAGCCTTTCCCCACACCTTTGGGTGAGCCAGCCACCTGGGCACCTGGGGCCCCAGCACAGGGAGCCAGGGCAGCCAGGGGAGCGTGGGGGGTGGGGTGGTGGGCAGGGCTGGTGCTGCCAGGGCACCTCCCAGGGCTCCCCTGCTGCTGGGACCCACCTAAGTGGGGGTGCGGGGAGATAGGAGGACTGTGCTCCCAGGTGGTGGGGGTGGAAGGCGGAGGCGCACAGGGTTCAGTGCTGCGGGGCCACGGAGGGGGTGCAGGGAGCCTGTCCAGGGCTCAGGGCAGGGNACCCGTTTGCAGGATTCCGGGCTTGCCTTGACTGTTGGAAGGGTCATCCCCCTCTGCCCCACATGGAGGATGGGAGGGAGGGGAGGTGTCTGACGCAGGGAGACCAGGGAGGACCCATGTGGCAGTGGCTGGAGCTGGGGGCAGCACTGGGCAGGCTGGGAGAACCGGGGTTGGTGCTGGGTTTGAGAAGGGGGGCAAGACACGGAGGTGCCTAGCTTCAGCTCCTGCGGGGAAAACAGCCATCCATTCCCTGTGACTGATGCCCAGGCTCAGACTGAGAGGCAATGCCTGGAGACAGCCTGGGGACAAGTGACAAGTAGACTTCGGGCTGGTGTTCAGCAGGAAGGAGGGGGCGTGTCGGGGAGGCCCTGGGTCCTGGAGGGTGGCATTGCCCAGCAGGTGGAGAGCAGGGTGCCCGCGCCCTCTGGGATGCACTGTGGAAGCCTTTCCCCGCACCTTTGGGTGAGCCAGCCACCTGGGCACCTGGGGCCCCAGCACAGGGAGCCAGGGCAGCCAGGGGAGCGTGGTGGGTGGGGTGGTGGGCAGGGCTGGTGCTGCCAGGGCACCTCCCAGGGCTCCCCTGCTGCTGGGACCCACCTAAGTGGGGGTGCGGGGAGATAGGAGGACTGTGCTCCCAGGTGGTGGGGGTGGAAGGCGGAGGCGCACAGGGTTCAGTGCTGCGGGGCCACGGAGGGGGTGCAGGGAGCCTGTCCAGGGCTCAGGGCAGGGGTGGGATGAGTTTGGTTTGGCACCTCTGACGAGGGACACCCTCGTCCCCCAGTCCTTGAGCTGCTCTGTGCAGACGACAGCTCTCTAAGCAGGTGGTGCAGCTGTGTTTACGGTGTTCCCGCCATCAGAAGGCGGCCATCCTGTGTTTCCCCACAGAAATGCCAGTGGACCGGCCATGTGGATGTCCAGCAGGAGTTTGCTGTGGGGCTCAGTGTGGCGGCCACCGCAGATGAGTCCTGGCTGGGGGCCTCTTGTGTGACCTTGACTTTGCAGGCAGGTGTCTGAGTGCAGCCCGACCCCAACCCGCCTGCCTGGAAAGCCGACCTGTTTCCATCCGGTTCCGCAAGATGTGCCGGGTGCAGCGACTGCAATTACGCTGGTGCCCACCTGCCTCCCAGTCCTAGCCTGTCACTCGGCTCCCTGTGGCCCACGCACCCAGCCTGGCCTCTGTCCCAGGAGCTGGCCCAGACTGCCGCAGACAGCGGGGCCCTGGGTGATACTCCTGGGGTGACCCTCTGGGCTGAATGCAGTGTCGCAGATGAGATGGAGTGGGGGTGACGGTACAGCCGGTCATGGCCAGCCAGGCGCTGGCTCCGAGCCTGGCGCCCCAGCACTTGTGAGTGTCCTTTCCCTGTGCTCCCCGCTTTCGCAGGCTCAGGTTGTTGGGATCCTGCCCCCTACCCTGCCACGAGTGGGGGGCCAGCCTCACAGGGTGGCCCCCAGCAGCTTCCCCATTATTTCGTCAGTGCTGGGACGCCACTGGCCCTTGGAGCGTTTGGCCCCCGAGCTTGCCGCAGAGGCCCTGAGCCGGACGGACAAGAGGGAGGTCAGAGTGCGCACGCATCCGGGATGGTCGCGGCACCGTGTGGAGGCCCTGTCGTCCTGGTAGTTCCTTTAGCTCTGAGGGAACCGTGAGAAAGGGGCCATGCTGGGTCACTGCCCCCGCCGGCCTGGCCACCGGGGGCACCTCCGACAGGCTCTGGCCCTGGGCCACAGGGCCTGGTTGCCCGTCCTGAGCCGCCCACGCAGAGGCGCGGACAGGTTTTCCGGAGTGGCTGTGACAGTGGAGGAGAGCCAAGTGCTGCCCGACCTGCACGGAGGGGCGGGTGGTCATGATGGGCGGGAGCTGCGGTTGCGGGGGGCTGGCGAGTGTCCCTGTGCTGCGACCCCCAGTCCACTGGTCCCCGAAGGTGGGGGTCTCCTCCCAGAGATGGCACGGCCCGTCCTCCCTCAGGAGCTGCTTCAGGTCCCCGGGAGACACGTGGGGTGGAAGAGAGTGTGTCCCCGCTTGTCAGGGCTCCACAGCAGTGGCACTGAGAAAGGGGGCGGGGCCGGAGGCCCTTGGCCCCCAGTGGGTGGCGCTTTCTCAGACCTGCTGTTCAGCAGTGGTGCTCCTCCCCGAAGCCGCATGTGTAGTGGCTGTCACACGCCCCCCCGCCCCCCGTGGGGCTCCAGCCAGGCCCCAGGCCCGAGTTCTCGGCTCCCAGTCACCCTGCCCTCGCCCACCCAGGAGCTGGTCCTCAGCGCCCTGCACCTGGCCGAGGTGTGTGCGCCACAGAGGAGGGGGCTGGCGTTTTCGTTAACGGAGGTGACATCCACTTGACATTAAGCTGACCTTTTCAAGTGGAAGAATTTGTGGCGTTCGCAATATTGTGTGACCACCACCTCTGCCTAAAACACTTTCAGACCCTGACTGCCAGCCAAGATGGAGGTGTAGGCAGACACACTGTGCCTCCTTGCACAACCAAAAGAAGGACAACAACAAATTTAAAAACAAAAAAACCAGAACTGACAGAAAATCGAACTGTATGGAAGTCCAATAACTAAGGAGTTAAAGAAGAAACATTCACTCAGACCGGTGGGAGGGGTGGAGACGGGCAGCCGGGCGGAGAGGACGCACGGCGCGGTGGTGGCTGGAGGACCAGGGGTCCCACATTCACGTGCGGATAGACCAGGAGGAACAACTGGGGAGCGAGACAGACCCACAGCCAGGGTTCCAGTGCGGAGACAAAAAGCCTCACAACCTCTGGCTGTAAAAACCCGTGGGGGTTACAGCAGCAGCGGGAGAAACTCCCAGCCTCACAGGAAAGTTCACTGGAGAGACCCACAGGGTCCCAGAACATTCACAAACTTACCCACCGGGGAATTAGCACCGGAAGGGCCCAATTTGCTTGATTAATGGGGGAAGTGACTGAAAGCCGGCTGGGAGCCAAGCAAGTGGCATTGTTCCCTTTGGAACCCCCCCCCAGCACTACAATACAGTGAGGTGGGTTGCCCCGCCCTGGCGAATACCTAAGACCCCACTCTTTACTATATAACGGGCATGCCGAGACAGAAAAATACGGCCTGAATAAGAGAACAGATCAAATTCCAGAAAAAGGACTAAGTGATGAAGAGATAGCCAACTTATCAGGTGCACAGTTCAAAACACTGATAATCAGGATGCTCACAGAAATGGTGGAATATAGTCGCAAAACAGAGGAAAAACTGAAATAAAAGAAAATGTACAGGGAACCAACAGTGATGGGAAGGAAACCGGGACTCACATCAACAGTTTGGAGCAGAAGGAAGAAATAAACATTCCACCAGAACAGAATAAAGAAACAAGAATTCAAAAAAATGAGGAGAAGTTTAGGAACCTCCAGGACATCTTTAAATGTTCCAACAACCGAATCATAGGGGTTCCAGAAGGGGAAGATGAACAGCAAAAAGTTGAAAACTTATTTGAACAAATAATAAAGGAGAACTTCCCCAGTCTGGCAAAGGAAATAGACTTCCAGGAAGTCCAGGAAGCTCAGAGAGTCCCAAAGAAGTGGGACCCAAGAAGGAACACACCAAGGCACATCATAATTACATTACCCAAGATTAACGATAAGGACAGAATCTTAAAAGCGGCAAGAGAAAAGGAGACAGTTATCCACAAGGAGCTCCCATGAAACTGTCAGCTGATTTCTCAGAAGAGACCTTACAGGCAGGAAGGAGCTGGAAAGAAGTATTCCAAGTCATGAAATCCAAAGACCTACAGCCAAGATTGCTCTATCCAGCAAAACTTTCATTTAGAATGGAAGGGCAGATCAAGTGCTTCTCAGATAAGGTCAAGTTCAAGGAGTTCATCATCACCAAACCCTTAATATATGAAATGTTAAAGGGACTTATCTAAGAAAAAGAAGATAAAAAAATATGAACAGTGAAAGGGCAACAAACTCTCAACTATTAAAAACTGAACCTAAAAAGAAAAACAGAAACAAACTAAGCAAACAAGAACGGGAAGAGAATCACAGAAATGGAGATCACGTGGAGGGTTATCAGTGGGGAGGGGGAGGGAGAGAGTGGGGGAAAGGTCCAGGGAATAAGAAGCACGAGTGGTAGGTACTAAATAGACAGGGAGGGGGGTTAAGAATAGTGTGGGAAATGGAGGAGCCAAAGAACTCACAGGCAGGACCCAGGGCCGTGAACTGAGGGCGGGAAATGCTGGTGGGGGAAGGTGGGGAGCAAAGGGGGTGAAAGGGAGGAAAAACGGGACAACCTGTCAGTCAGTAAAATGTACTGAGTGTGGAGAAACGACAACAGACTAAGCGACAGGAAGAACCACTCTGAAACCCCATCAGCAGCACACCTCCCCGCCCCCGGCACCCAGCGTCTGCGGATTTGCGGGCTCTGGTCGGCTCAGCTCTGGGAAGGGGTGTCCTCTTTCTGCTGCGGGACACCCTGTGCCTCTGTGTCTGGGGCTCCGGACTCCAGGGCCTTCCCGGCTTCGGCGATGTGTGGCCGCGGTGCGGGTCCTGAAGGAGCACCTGAGTGCCAGGCTACCTGCAGGGCTGCTCCCTGTCCCACGTGGGTGTGTTTGGGCGGTTCTCGTCCCCTCCTGCGGACACAAGTCTCTGCCCCGTGAAGGGACACATGTTTCTGCTACATGGCCCTGTGGCTCAAGCAGGTAGCACCTGTCCTGGGTGCCCCGCAGTGGTGGCGGGGCCTGGCGAGCTCCAAGCAAGTGAGTAGCAGGGCAGGGGTCCATCACGGGAGCGCCTTCCCAGGGCAATGGCCACCTCCAAGGTCAGGGCCTGGCACTCAGCGTTAGTTGGCCACGGAACCCTGGAGAAACCCACAAGTCTGGCTCCTGTCACTGCGTGGGCGTGGGTAGCCTGATGGACTGTCCACACTCCTGCACCCTGGCCTGGTCCTTCTGCAACAGATGGGGTGCGGCACTGTGGGGGAGGGGCTCTGGGTATCCCTGTGCAAGCCCCCCTCCCCAGCAGTGTGGGAGCAATGCCCTGTAGGCCGTCTCCTTCCTGTGTGTCCAGCACAGTGACCCAGGTGGCATCTAGGTGACCCACAGTGACCCAGGTGGCATCCGACGCATTTCTCTAGGGGCTCAGTCAGGGTGTCCTCTGGGCCCCAGAGCCCACGGTGCAGCCTGGGAGGGGCGCCACTGAGTGACCTGGTGAGAAAACAGTGCAGTGACATCATCCGGGCTGAGATACAGGCTGGGGCCCTGCGTCCTCCGGGGCTGGGACAGGAGGGCCGCTCGGGGCCAGTGGCACCCTGCAGTGAGCAAGCCTGAGCTAGACTGAGTAGGACTGGGGGGAAGCACCTGGGTGCACTGGTGGCATTTTCCTGCCCCCCCATTTCCACGTCCCGTCCCCGAGGCCAGCCGGGCCCTGGGCACGATGTAGGAGCTGCCAGCCCGCGAGCTGGGGCTGGGCCCAAGCTGCTCCCCGTCCACCCGCCTGTGTCCTTTGGCAGGTCCCAGTGCCCTTGGAGTCCCCGTTGCTGCCACGGTCGAGCGGCTGCCTGTCTCCGAGGGCCCTGGCGTCCCATCCCGGGCAGGAGTCTTCTGGCGCCTCTCGCCCCCGTGCCCCACCTGCCTCCCCTCAGTCCCTGCTCCTGTCGGGCAGGCCTCCGGCACCAAACGTCATCACTTGTCACTGTCCTCCCCATAGAGACCCCGGTCCAAGCCCCTGTGCCTCTTGCGTGTCCTCTCCCCACGGCCACAGACTGTGGGACCCTGGGACACGGAGGTCAGACCCTGGTGCTGCCTCCGTTTCTTCCTGGAGCTGGGCACAGCGGGACGTGGGCGCAGCGGAGGCACTTGGATCCAAGTGGGCAGGCTGCGGGGCTCCGTGGGGGGGCGCCTGCTCCTGAGGGAGCCCTTCAGCGCTCAGGGCCGTCCCCACGGTGAGGGACTTGGAGGGAAGTGTCTGTGAGCCAGGCCCAGGGCGGCAGTTGGTGTGTGCCAGCCGCCTTGTCCCTGGCAGCCCTGTGGGGCACTCGAGCGCCAGGTGTGACCCGGTGTCCCCGGCTGACACATATGTGGAGGGCGGCGGGATGGATGGGTGTCGGGGTGGCCGTGGGGTTCCCCGCAGCCCAGATGGTAAGTGGAGCTGAATGGAGACGTGGCCGGCCGGTCCAGCGTGGGGGAGCCGGCAGGCTCATTCTCAGGGAGTCCCGTTTAGCACCATGTCCCTGTGTGAGGACGAGGCCTCCGCCAGCCAAGTGACCCGGCTGCTCTCTGTGCCCTGCAGGTGGAGGCCGGCGGGTGCAGCCCACGTGGTCCCCTCCGGCTGGGTCCGAGCCATGCAAGCTGCGCCTGTACAACAGCCTCACCCGGAGCAAGGTAGCAGGGGTCCCCAGGATGGGGTCTGTTGGTTCTGCCGGGCCCTGGGTTTCCGTGAATGCAGTTGTGAGCCCCCGAGCTGCCCCTGTGAGCTCTGTGTGTGTGGCCCGGGCGGAGCTGTGTCGGAAACCCAGCCTGCCTGTCGTCCCGTCAATGTGGGGTCCCCGAGTAGCTCTTGGGCCCGGCCCAGGCATGAACACTCTTGGTTGCTCAGCTGAGCTGAGTGTCGGCCGCTTTCAAAGAGGGCCCACGGTGGCAGCAGACGTCCCCGTGTGTGCCTGGCCAGACACGCAGAGCAAGGTGAGAGGTGCTGTCGAGACCAGAGGTGGTTCGCTCGGCTTGGCCAGTGGCCAGCGGTGCGGCCTGGTGGGGTTTCTGTTGGCGAGCATGTTTAGCAGACAGGGCCTCCCTGGTGGACCCCATAGGTGACGGCGGCCCCCAAGCTGGTCTGAGACTGTTGGACCATTTGTCGGGTGGGGGGTGGAGCGGCTGGAACAGGCTCGATTTGGGTGGTCTGGCCTGTAAGCCGGCTCCTTCGGGGGTGTGGACCCTGGGACGTGCTTGAAACCCGCATCTTCACTGTGACAAGACACTAGCACCCCCTTCTCCCAGATTGTTTCTGGGGACAGACCCAGGTGCATCAGAGCCGTGGCACATGCTGGGCACACAGGAGGCACTCGCTAGCCGCCGTGGCTACGGCAGCAGGCTTTCAACAGGAGACGAGAGTTCATTTGCTCCACCGCCCGCCTCCGGGAACGCATGGAGTACGGGGAGGAGGGAGCCCAGGCACCAGGGCTCCTTGGTCTCTGGGAAGGTGCCTTGGAGAGTCCAGTGGACTACATGCCCCAGCCCAGGCTTTGTCACTTTTTCAGTCAGTGTGGTCCTCGTTGAATTTGACTTACAGCAAACAAATGGCGGCGTGCTGGGCGTCGCTGGCTCGGTGGGGGGGTCCTGCACACCGTGGCATTTCTCCTGACTGCCACCTCATCTCTCACAAAGGACGTGTTTGTTCCCCAAAACGGGAGGAGAGTGACGTGGTACTGCTGCGGGCCCACCGTGTACGACGCCTCGCACATGGGGCACGCCAGGTAGGGCGCGGGAAAGGAGAATCAGCCCGGAACTTTCTCCTCGTGTTCTCGGATGAAAACTCTCCTCCGTCAGCATCATAGTCCCAGAAACATCAGGGAGCCCTGGCCCCACGAAGAAAAACGCCCCGTGGGCTGTTGCCGATGGCCTGGGTGACGGCCGGGCGGGGTGGCCTTGCACTTAGAGGCTCTCTGCAGCTTGGCGGGGGCCGGGCGCCCCGTGTCCCTGACACCGGGCCTGGGGCAGCCGCGGGGTGTGGCCGCCTGGCCACGGGGACCGTGTCCTTGCCGTGAAGATGCCGTGCCCGAGGAGAGGTCGGCCTTGCTTCCCTCTGCTTCCCTCCAGGTCCTACATCTCCTTCGACATCCTGAGGAGAGTGCTGCGGGACTACTTCAAGTTCGACGTCTTCTACTGCATGAACATCACGGACATCGATGACAAGGTAGGGGCTCCCCAGACGGCACTTTGAAGAAACGACTCTGGGCCCCGGCTGGTGAGGCTCAGCAGACTGAGTGCCGGCCTGTGAAGCAAAGGGTCGCTGCTTCGATTCCCAGTCAGGACACAGGCCTGAGTTGTGGGCCAGGTCCCCAGTGGGGGGTGGTGTGAGAGGCAACCACACACTGACGTTTCTGTCCTTCTATTTCTCCCTCTCTTCCCCTCAAATAAATAAATAAGAATCTTTTAAAAAAAACAGAAGGAAAGGCCTTGGGGTTGGTAAACAAACTTTGGGAGGCTTGACCGGCTCCAACCTCACCCTCAAGACGGGAATCCGAGCCCCCTGATGGGTTGGGGTCCCAGTCCCTGCAGACGAGGCGTCTCGGATTCAGACGAGACGATGCTGGTTAAAAGCAGCGTGTCTACCTGCCTGGCTGATCACGTGATCACCGAGGGCCTTGCGTGTGGCGCTGGGGGGGCTCTGGGGTCTGCTGCTTTTCTCGGCAGTGGAGAGACTGCATTGGCCCAGGCTGGACGTGGCTGGTTGGGAGGCGGAGGGTGTGTGCGTGTTCTCAGCACAGTTGTCCCCACTCAGCGAGCTCCCGCTGCACAGTGAGGCGCGGGGCTCAGCGGGCGCCCACTTCACCTTCTCCCTCCAGATCATCAGGAGGGCCCGGCAGAACCACCTGTTCCAGCGGTACCGGGAGAGGCGGCCACATGCGGCCCGGCTCCTGGAGGACGTGCGTGCCGCCCTGCAGGTGGGTCTGCCCCGCTCCTGGTCAGGGCCCGTGGCTGTCCATGCGCCACTGGCCTTCAGCAGGGCTGTGCTCGTGCATGGTGCGGGAGCCAGGCCCCCAGAGTCAGCAGGCTCAGTCGCCAGGACAGATGCCCAGGACGGAGGCGTGTGGCTGGGATGCAGCGTAGGTGGCCGTCGGGCCATGGGTGGGAGACGTTGGGAGGCACCTCCTTGTAAATGGCTTCTGTGGTTGCTGCCGGCCCGCCCTGCCTGGTCACAGCCCATCAGCTGCTCTGGCTGCGACGCAGGGGCCAGCCAGCCCCCCCCCAGCTGCATTGCTGGGGCTCTGCAGGGCTGCTCGGGGAGATGGGCTGTCTCCTCTGTGACGTCCCGTTTGGAGCAAGCAGTGCCACACGCTGGTGCATTGCCTGGGGTGGTTGGCGTAGGCCATTCTATCCTCTCCAAGAGTCACTGCCTTACTGGCTGGGGTCGTGATTGCTGGTGTGCTTGTGCCGCTTTATTCTGGAGAAAGAGATGGAGTAAAAGTAGAGCTTAGCGGTCTTTCAGGCTGACGAGGGGAAGGCCCACTCTGCTGTGGGCACCTTCGTGATGAGGTGGGTGGCTGGTGGAACCTCCTGCGTCCCTAGGCGATGCCTGCGTCACGCCCGGCACAGCCTTAGGTGATGTGCTTTCAGGCCATTACATGTCAGAGGCGCAGAGTCGCAGGGTGGAACATGGCTCAGGGTCCATGGGGCGAGGCCGCCCCAGCACTGCCTGGGCCTGGGCCTCGGGTGCCCTGCCCCGGTCCGCCTGCGCAGAGGGAAGCTGGGACGACACTCTTGGGGACACAGTGGGGGATGGGGACTGGTCCTCCTAGGCCGAGTGCCCAGGTGGACGGGGTCTGGGGGTTCACGGGCTTGCCTGCTCCTCTCGGTTGCAGCCGTTCTCAGTGAGACTCAGCGAGACCACGGACCCCGACAAGAGGCAGATGCTGGAGCGTACCCTGCAGGCGGCGCGGCTTGCTGTGGAGCCGCTGGAGAGAGCGCTGCAGGCCAGCCTCAACTCGGAGGACGTGGACAGCCGTGCACAGGTGAGCCCTCGGCCCCGCAGGGCTCTCCGCTGGGGCCTGATCCGGGATCCCAGCTCCCCCTTCCCACCCCTCCCCTCCGACAAGCAGGAGGCGCACCTGGAATGTGTGGGGAGCAGCCTTCCCTTGAAATTACCCCCGAGTGTCCTGTGGGCGCCCCTGCCTCTCTTAAGGGCAGTGCCTGGAGGGAGAGGCACGAGAGACTGCGGTGGGGGAGAGCCGCGGGCCCCTGGCACCACTGGGTCGGCGCATCTGCCCCTGGAGAGGCCCCCTGCCCACAGAGTGGGGGCACAGCCACCTGGGGCCCCTAGGCTGCAGCTCTCCCCTGTCACCCTGCAGTTGGCCATCAGAGCCACCTGATGGCCTTTCTCCTTTGCACCAGCGCCCCCTGCTGGCCACCTTCAAACTCTGAACCGGGGACACTTGCAGGGGACACCTGCAGAGCCCACCCAGCGGGTCTGCCCCTGGGTGTCCACACGTGGCAGGTGGCTCGGGTGTGCTCCTTCTGACCTCTAGGAAAAAGGTCGGGAGCCCCACTTTCCCTCAGGTGAGCCCTGAGATGCAGCCGCAGGGGGCAGGCCACCGTCACAGCTATGGACAGCAAGGCCCCCTCTTCGCCCCCCTCGTGCTCACTGGTCGCCTGAGGGCCACTGTGGATTTTCCCAGTTGTTTCACTCATAGCTTTTTTTAAAAAATCACGCTCGTTGCAGGTCCCTAGTGTTCTGTTACCTTGCACGTAACCTCGCTCCCTGGGGCCACACCTCCGTTTTTACTGGTGGGCTGCAAGAGTGACAGGCAGTCCTTTCATCTGGATTGGCTGGCCCTGCTGGCCCGCCTCTCGGTCAGCCGGCTGCGCCCCTCCCCACTGGTTGTAGCCGCCCGTGGGCCTGCATGCCACCACCCCTTGGCTGTTCAACTGTGTTGCAAACGCTTTCTCCCAGTTTGTGGGTTTTCTCTTCCCTCTTTTACATATCAGACGGTCTTAATTTTAATGCAATCAGTTGTATGTTTTTTCCTGTACTCAGCCTTTTCGTGTCTTTAGAAATCTTCCCTCCCTAAAACCTGACCATGTGCCTGGACCCTTTTTCCTACGGGTTTTCAGCTGTGACAGTTGTTCCCACTTAAGTCTTTGACCTCCAGGAGTCATCGTCAGTGTGGCCTCAGTGGGCACGTGTGTCTGTTACAAGGGTTTTCTCCCCGTCCACGGCCGGTCTGTTGGTTCTCTTGACTTGGCCTCCCCAGGGCAGAGATGGTCCGTCTCAGCAAAGCCCGGATGGAGTTGGTCGGGTCCTTCCTTTCAGGAGTCCTGCCTTTGGTGTCTCCTCTCAGAAATCGCTGCCACCCCAAGGCCACCTCAGTGTCTCCTGTGGTGCCTTCTCGGGGGCACAGGTTTGTGTGTTAGGTTCTGGTCCCGGTCCTGGTCCACCTGGAGTTCACGTGGCCGTCAGGTCACTGCCTGCCGTGCCGTTTGTCGAGAAGAATGCCGCCGCTCCGTCGTGTTGGTTTTGCCCCCGTGCCCGAGATCAGTCGCCGTGTCTGAGCGGCTCTTTCTGGGCTCGTGTGCTGTGCCGTGGATCCGTGTCTTCTCAGCATTTCTCTCTGGGACGGCAACGCAGATGGCGGCGTGGCCTTGGGGTGCAGTCCCCTGTGTTTGCTGGCGCACAGTCTCCCGGCCTCCTTCCCAGTCAGTACACCTTTCTCTTCCTTTCTGTCTGGCTGCGCTGACGAGGGCGTGCAGTCCGGCGCTGGGAAGGCAGCGAGAGGGGCAGCTGCGCCCTGGCCGGACACAGCTGGGAACCTTGCGGCTTGTGCGGCGCGGCATCCGCTGTGGTTTCTCCGGGCGTTCTCGGTTCGTCAGGGAGGTGCCCTCTTCCCACACCAGTGAGCCATGTCACCGTGAGGGGTGTGGGCTCTTGGCATCTGTGGATGTGATCGTGGTGTGTTGACACCTGTCGAAGTGATGATCCCATGAACCACGTGGATTCCATCTACAGGGTCGGACCAGCCTCGAGGGCTGGGGGGGGGGGGTCCCGCCCTTCGGGGCCCACAGCTCTCCCTGTGCGGCTGTGACCTCAACTTGCTGCCCTCTGTCAGGGTTTCCTGTGCCGGTCCCGTGGCGTGCCGGTGTGGGGCCTCCCGTGCCGTCTTTCTCTGTCTTTGGCTTCACGGGGCAGGTAAGGGAGGGTTCTCTGTGCTTCTGTCCCCGGCAGGAGGCTGTGGGGAGTTGGTGTCACTTCTTTCTTAGACGTTTGGTGGACATCACCAGTGCACCTGGGCCCGGTGCTGTCTACTTGGAGGTTATTAATTACTGATTCCGTTTCTTTGACAGACTTCCGATTATCTGTGTTATCTTGTGTGAGTTTTGGAAGCTTGTGCCATTGAAAAACTCAGTCCATTAACATAGCTTATCAAATGCTGGGCACACGGCTGTTTCATAACATCCCTTCATTACTTTATTACCCATTTAGTGTCCCCGGGACCTGTGGTGGCGCCCCCTCTTGTGCTTCCTCTGGTACTGCAGTATCGGTGTCCTCTCTCTCTCTCTCTCTCTCTCTCTCTCTTGGCCAGCCGGCTAGAAGTTTGTCAATTTCCCTGACTTTTTTCTTTTTCTTTTTTTTAAGATTTTATTTATCTTGAGAGGAAGGGAAGGAGAGAAGGAGAGAAATATCAATGTATGGTTGCTTCTTTCGAGTCCCCTGCCGGGAACTGGCCTGCAACCCAGGCATGTGCCCTGACTGGGAATCGAACCTCGATCGCGTGGTTCACAGGCCCGCGCTCAATCCACTGACAGCCAGGGCAATTTCCCTGACTTTTTAAAGGACCAGCTTTTGCTTTTGTTGATTTTCCCTATTGATTTCTTGTTTTCTGTTTTAAATTTTATTATTTTCTTCTGCCTACTTTGGATTTAATTTCTTTCTCTAATTTCCTAAGGTGGAAGCTTAAGATGATTGATTTTAGACATTTTGCTAATACATCTACCCATGTTACACGTTTTCTCTAAGCACCGAAAAATATTTTTAAATTTTCCTTAAGCTCTATGGCCCAGTGCCATTTAGAAGTGTGCGGTTCAGTGTCATGACTTGGGGACTTCCCAGTCACGTCTCTCCGGTTGTTTCTGGGTTAGTCCCACCTGGTCCGACGACGAACATTGGTGACTGCTGTCCTTTGGTTCGTTTGGCTTTGGGGCCCACCTGCAGCTGGTCCTGCCGAGCATCCCTGCGAGATGGAGGCCCGTGTGTGCTGCCCACTGTCGGGTCAAGTGCGCAGGTGTGGGGCGTAGCCAGTGGGCAGGTGGCTGTGGGAGCGCCTGCGGCCGCCTGTCCTGTGCCAAGGGCAGAGCGTGGTGGGGTCTCCAACCCAGATCAAGCATTCGTCGAGTTCTCCTGGTGACTCTGGGTCCGTGCCCCATGCGTTTGGGGTTCTGGTGTCAGGCGCACACGTGCGGGGGACTGCCCGCTCTCCTTGGTGAAGGGACCCTTTCTCACTGGGCTGCCCTTCTTCGCTCCTGGAAATGTCCCACACGCCGACGTCCGCTCTGGGAGATGCACCACAGCGGCTCCTGTTGTTCCACTTTGGAGAGAAGAGCAGGGAGGGGAGAGAAACATCGATCGGTTGCCTCTCGCATGGGCCCCCACTGGGCACGGAACCCACAACCCAGGCCTATGCCGCGACCTGGAATCGAACCGGTGACTGTTCAGTTCACAGGCTGGTGCTCAGCCCACTGAGCCACATCAGCCAGGGCGGCCTTTCCACATCCCTCCTGCTGGGATGGAGTGGAAACCAGGAGACCGTGTTTCGTCACTGCTACCGGGCCTCGTTTATCTTCGTTCTCCTCTGGTCCCTCTGCCGGGGTCGGTCCCCCGTCTCAGGTTCTGCTCACTCTCCGGGCTGGGCGCTAAGGCCCCGAGTCCCCCGAGTGTTGTTTTTGCTGCTTCGCTGCATTCCGACAGCACTCACACCCCAACAGTCTGTCGTCTTCATCTTTATTTTAATTTTTTTAAGTCCAGAAATCATTGGGAAGCATGCTTTTAATTTCCAAAAAGACAGCCTTTTTCAACTGAGTGTCTTTTCCTGGGGAACAAAGGCCCGAGAACATGGCCCCCCCGTTCCCGTCCCCTACCCTGGTTCTTTGACCTTGGAGCTGAGGCGTGGCCCCCAGCGCGCTCACTTTGGGAGACATCGTCTTGTGTGCAGGAGATTCTGATTTTCTGATGGTTTGGTGTGAAATCCTACACGATGTCTAATACGTCGGGCTTGTCCATCAGCCATGTGGTCAGTACTTTGCCAATTTCTCCTGCCAGCTTTGTTCACATAGCGTTTGTTTAAAAAAATAATCTTCCCTCCCAGGGTGGGCTCGTCCCTCCCTCCCTGTGCCGACATCTTTTTTCTTATACAGTTAGAGGCCATTTAATTAGGATGTTGAGGCTTAGTGTGGCTTTCTCACTGCAGGAGAATTGAATTTGTGTTTTTAGTTGATTGATTGCAGAGGGAAGGGACAGGGGCGCGCGCGAGAGACGTTGGTTTGTGGTTCCACTCACCTCGGCTTCGTGGCTTGATGCTTGTGCGTGTCCTGACCGGGAGCAGCCCCACAGCCCTGGCGCATCGGGACCATGTGGGGACCCACTGAGCTGCCTGCCAGGGCTCCCCAGTCTCTCCTTAGGCCGCGGCCCACTCTGTCCAGGACCCTCTGCCCCTGGCCTCCTTTCCCGAGGAAGCGGAGCCCCTGCCCACGCGCCCTCCTCTCTCTGTTTCTGGGCCTCCTTGTCAGCGTGCAGCCAGAGCGTGTGCTTGGGAGCCAGCAGTGTGGTGTGCCTTTGGCTGGGGACTTGGGACCACAGTCCGAATGAGTTGCCTCTGTCGTCAGACTTTATCTCTGGGTCTTGGTCCTGCATTTCACACTTAGATTTTCTCCTCCTGGTCTCTCTTGTCAGCTGTTCACGTTCTCGGCTTTGCCAGGCAGGACATTCCTAGTTCTGGTCTCCTCCTGCATGCCTTCCACTCGGGACTGTGTCCCCTTTCCCGGGCCACGGGGGACCTGAGAGCCCTTGAACTTGACCTGAAGCCCCTGGTTTATGCACCGTGTTTTCAGGACAGTGTGCTTAGCTTTCGCTTTAGGAGCCCCGGCCCGTGGCATTTCTCTCCCCATCTAGGCGCCCCTGTTTTCCTCTCAGCCTCTCCTTCCCAGGAGTGCGGGCTCCGGTGATCCGAGGCTGGTGGCTGGGTGTTGGCGGACCACAGCTCTGCGTTGCCAGCAGCTGCCCTGTGCTCCCGCCACAGGTCTTCAGGCCACATGTGAGTGTTGGCACACTTGAAATGGGCCAGATTCTGGTGTCCCCCAGACTGTCCAGGATCCTCCAGTCGGTCACCTGGAGTGTGTGCTGGGAGCAGGGCACGCGCAGACCTGCTGCACCCGGACCCGTCCAGGAGAGGCCTGGGGCCTCGGGGCTGACCTCCGGCAGGCCTTGGTAACTGGAGTGGGTTCGTCTTTGTGTCACTGGAGTGGGTTCGTCTCCTCTTGGAAGCGGCTTTGCTGGTCACAGGGCCAAGATCCACAGCTGCTTCCTCGGCCCCGTGGGGCCGGTGCTCGCTGACCTCCCCCGCCGCTGCTGGGGAGGCTCCTGCCCTTCCCGTCGCCCTTCTCTCCGAGGTGACCAGGTCTTGTCTCTCGGCTGCTTGGGAAAAAGCTCTCGTTTTCTGCTGTTGGCATCCGGACTTTGTTAGGGTTTCTTTTCACTTGTGCTCTGGGGTGTTCTTCGTGCTTTGCATCTGTGGAGTGTTGCCTCGGTTCTGGAAAATTCTTGGAGACGTTGTCGAGGACCGCCGCTCTGTCCCCCCTCTCCTGCCCACCAGGACCCCACTGGCCGCAAGCCGCACCTCTGCTCCCGCTCCTGCGTCTCTCGCCTGTCCCCAGGTGTTCCTCCCCGCCGCTTCGTTCTGGGCGACTTCCTCAGTCCGTCCTCCTGTTCCGCCGCCCTGCCCGCCCCGCGGGAGTTCTGTCCCTCGGGCTGCCATGTCCCCTTTCCGGACTCGGGCCTCTTCGGTAGAGTCCTGCTGTCACTGGCTTCCTCCAGTCCTTCTCCGTCAGGCCTTGGGCACCTGTCGCTTTGTACGCGGGGCCCCAGCCAGTGCCTGTCCAAGGCCATCTCCGCAGGCCCCACTCTCGGGTGCCTTCTGCTTGGGGCCCACGCCCAGAGCTGGGTCTCACGACCGCTGCCGATCCCGGGGCTGGAACCGCAGCTGCCTATGTGGGGGTGACGACTGCCTCCCTGGGATCAGGGATGTGACCCCGTGGGTGTTCTCCCCCGGCCCGCCCTGGGGTGGGTTCCTCGCTCACCTGGCCGCACGCCTGACAGCCTCCCAGGGGCCCTGTGTCTTCGGCGTGCCCACCCAGGCACCAGCCTGGAGGGAGTC
Source organism: Sturnira hondurensis (assembly GCF_014824575.4). NCBI lineage: Eukaryota > Metazoa > Chordata > Mammalia > Chiroptera > Phyllostomidae > Sturnira > Sturnira hondurensis. The sequence continues at coordinate 62,474 of NW_028079014.1, forward strand.
CCTGGCACGGCATCGATTCACCTGCGCAGACTGGACTCCTCCAGGGCAGCCGCAGGTTCCCCAGCCGACAGAGCTTAGGCCGCAGCCCTGACCCCGTCACAGGCGGCCACGTCTCCTGTCCACCGTGCGTGCGTGCGTGCGGGGCCTGTGTGCTCCTGCCCTGGCCCATGTCCTCCCAGCATGTGGCCTTCCAGCCCCCTCCACAGCGGTGGGAGCTCCGGCACACAGGGCGCCTCTGAGCCTCCCACTCTCAGGACCCAGGTTGTCCCGGTGCCGAGCCATCCGTGAGCATCGCGGGCTCTGGGAGGTGGCGGATGCACAGGTCAGGGCTGTGCTTGGCGCCCCTTTGATGGGCGCGGCCGGCTCGCCTGAGGCGCCCCTGTCACCCTGGTGGGCTCAGGCAGACGGCCTCCGCCTCCCCTGCAGGTGCTGCTGGAGGAAGCCAGAGACGTGCTGTCTGACTGGCTGGATTCCACATGCGGCAGCGAGGTGACCGACAACTCCATCTTCTCCGAGCTGCCCAGGTTCTGGGAAGACGAATTCCACAGGGACATGAAGGCCCTGAACGTGAGTGTCGAGGGGCCGCCTGCCGCCGGGGCCGGGCACGGGGTGTGCGCGAACCGGAGGGGCACCGGGCATCTCTGTCTCCACAGGTCCTCCCTCCCGACGCCCTGACCCGGGTCAGCGAGTACGTGCCGGAGATCGTGAGCTTTGTCCAGAGGATCGTGGACAACGGCTACGGGTGAGCTCAGCCCCACGGTGCCCCCTAGAGGGCTTCTCGGGCAGCAGCATGGCGCAGGGGCCCCGGGCCGCTGTCACAGAGGCAGAGGCCTGACACCACCCTGTGGGCAGGCCGGCCCCTCGGGCTGTGAGGGAAGGCCTGTCTCAGGTGCCCGCCCTGGCCCACAGATGGCTGCCCGACACTGCGTCTCCACGTGGCTCTGTGGGTGTGGGCCCCGTGTCTCCCCTTTGGCTCGGTCTCCTCCTCCTCCAGTCTTACTGGGATGGGGCCCGGCCTAGCTGCCGTGTCTCCCCTCAATGGCCTCTCCAGAGTCAAACACGGCCCGAGGGGACCCAAGGTAGCTCGGGGTCTCCAGGACAAAGGATGCTGACCCTTCTGCCCACGCCACACAGTCGTGGCAGGGCGGCACAAGACGTGTGCACACCGAGTGGTGTGTGTGTGCCAGGCCCAGGCGAGAGGACAGGTCATCGCGGGCTCCTGGGATGTAGGGAGGCGAGGGTTTGTCTCCAGGATGTGGCTGTCACCGAGGCAGGGCCAGGGCGGGAGCCGCATGCTCACAGGACACGAGGCAGGGGGTCTGTGTGGAGGGACACGCTGCCTCTGCTTCTGCCGTGGGCGTGTCCTGGTCCTGTCAGGCTCAGCCCACAGCACCATGGGTTTGGGATCCCATTGCAGAGGGCGGGGCCCGGAGCAGAGGGTACGGTGGGCCCCAGGCGGCTACCCGTGGGCTTTCAGGGCGTCGTCCTGTGGTAGTGTGGGGCTGACTCTGGGCCGGCACACTCTTCCCAATTTCCATTTCGTTTTCCAGCTACGTTTCAAACGGGTCTGTCTACTTTGACACGGTGAAGTTTTCGTCCAGTGAGGGGCACTCGTACGGGAAGCTGGTGCCTGAGGCTGTGGGGGACCAGAAGGCCCTGCACGAAGGGGAAGGTGAGTGGGGGGCAGGTAGGGGAGATTGGGGGCGTGGGCCAAGCCAGCACTGAGATTCCTGGGACCACGCTTTCTCACCTAAAAGAGATTTTAGGAGTTTTCTACACTAAGCTTGTAAAGTGCATTATTTTTAAATAAGCAAACAAACCTTGAATGACACAGGTTTGAACTGCATGGTCCATTATGCTCAGGTTGTTTTTGATAAATACTGTAAAAGTATTTTCCTTATGATTTTTTGAAAGACTTTATTTATTTATTCTTAGACAGGGGGAGTGAGGGAGAAAGAGGGGGAGAGAAACATCAGTGTGTGGTTGTCTCTTACGCACCCCCCACTGGAGCCCTGGCCCACAACCCAGGCCGGTGCCCTGACTAGGGATGGAGCTGTGGACCCTCGGGTTGGTGCGGGGGCGCCGTGGGCTCATGTCGGGGAACCTGGTGCTGGTGGTTGAGAACAGGCGGGCTGTTGGCCTGAGTGAGGAGGCGCAGGCCACCCCCAGGGGTCGGCATGGGCTCCCTCGGCACCTGAGCCGCCCGTTTGGGGAAGCGAAAATCCAGGGCCCTGTCGATGGAGGCGAGGACATGAGGTCGCAGGCTTGTTACCTACAGGTTGGAGATGGAGGCACAGTGAGAGGGGCAGGTGCCGGCCGCCCGGGACCCGGTCGGGAGGGAGCAGAGCCAGGAGCGGGCGCGGCACCTGCTCCTGCTGAGGGCTGCAGGAGTCTCCCGTTCTCTGGGCTCTGCTCTGAGCAGCGGCTTCGGGAGGTGTCCTGGGAAAAGCAAGGTGGGAACCTGAGGCCGAAATCCAAGTGCAGGTCCTGCTACACACGCCCGGCCCCCGGGGCGAGCCCGTTGTCCCGTGGACAGTGCCCAGGCGGCAGCTCAAAGCAGGTGGCACGTGTGCACCAGCAGCCCCTGCCCCTCTTGGCTGAACGTTTTACGCGCAGACGCAGGCTCTTCTGTGCCAGGTCATCACGTGTGTCTTCCGCAGTGTTTTCTCCGTCCCCGCCCCTGACTGGCCTGGGGACAAACCACGGAAGGGGCAGGGTGGGGCAGCCTTCTCACAGACCGCACCCACAGTCCTTGTCCCACCGGTGATTCAGGGAGGGGCTTAGCCTTTGAAATACTTCTTGATGAATAACATGACCTCTAGGGCTCTGTGGGAAAGAAATACCAGGACTGAAAACGAAACATTCGGAGGACATCAAGTCAGTTAATCAGCATTAACGTGACATCAAGGGCCTCACATTAGACTTGTCAGAGGAGAGGAGGGCGGGTTCGCGATGCTCAGACCCCCATCCCTGGGGGCCTGTCTCTGGCGCCCAGAAGCAGACACATCCACACCTGTGACGAGGCTGACGCACTTTGGACAGGGACGCATGGTGTTGATGGGGTTGGGACACACGGCAGCGGCCGTGGTCTAACACCAGAGCATCACCTCCGGGACCTTGGACTGGCCTCTGCTGGCAGGACTGCACACAGGACCTCGTAGTCTGACCGCAGGGGACGGTTGCTGTCGGCGCTGACGGGCCACGTGGACCACAGGGGCCTGATGGGCCGGGGCCATGCGGGAGGAGGACCGTGGCCCTGCCGAAGCCACAGCCAGGGCTCAGAGGCCAAGGGGGCAGAGCTGACGGGCAGCCCCGCCTCCTGGTGTGCACAGGTGTGCACGCCACCCGCCCTCCCGTGGCCTGCCGGATGCCCTGGGAGAAATGGGCCAACCTCTCCGCCGTCGTCAAACTCCCCGATGACCAGCTCAGCCTCATGTGAGGAGGACAGAAGGCGACAGCCCCGTGTCTGCCGTGGGTGTCAGGGCCAGCGAGCGCCAGCCCCCCCGGGGAGTCCGTGGCCAAGGTCAGCGCCCAGTCAGGCCTCCTGCAGAGAGGAAGGGCTCTCCGCACCTGCGCCATCTCAGCCAGCCAATCCAAGTATGAAACTGCTTCACTGTTTGGAAAGGAAAAAGGCCCCTGCACACCGGTGCGAAGCCCTTCTTCTCCCGAGCAGCCGCAGGAGGAGGCCGTGTGGACAGGATGGGGCGTCTGCACTGCCGGCTGCCAAGGGCCGTGTCGCCCGACTGGGGCTCAGGGATGGAGACCAGGGAGGGTGAGCAGCCCACGCAGCAGGCGCTCCGTCTGAACGCTGGACGTGGAGCCGCGGCCCCGGGAGAGGGAGAGAAGACAGAGCAGGGAAGTGAGAGGGAGACAGCCTGGGCTTCAGACAGGGAGAGGCGGGCAGTGAGACCGGTGAGTGGAGGGGAAGGTTCCGGAAGCACGAGGACAAAGCGGACCCGACCGCGGCTTCGGGAGCGGCGTCAGAGGAAGGGACACTGAGCCCCCAGGGCCTTCGAGGCTCAAACGCAGGAGCAAGCGGCAGAGCCCCGGAGGCGGCCCGGCCCCTGAAGGCTGTGTGCATAAGGAGCCTCCCGGCGCGGGAGCCCACGCAGCTGCAGGGTAAGCCCGGCCATCAGACCCGCGGGGCTGTCTTTAAGCTGCACTGCTCCCCGCCCGTCTTCTCACGGCCTGACTGTAGATCCGGCTGGCGTTCCAGGGCGAGAGGGGCGGATTCAACAGCACGCAGGGATGACGGGCGCAGCCCTTCCTTCAGGGACATTTACTTCCACTTCCACCTGCTGGGGACACTCAGCCATGTGATACCCAGGACAAGGAAGTGTCCTCTTCCATCTACATGGTGGGACTCCAGCGGGCAGTGGGGGCTGGTGACGGGCCCTCCCCGTGCCACATGGGGGCCCAGCGGGTGCCTCTGGCAGGGGGGCCAGAGTGACACCGCAGGGAAGGAAAGGGCCTTCTCTGTCTTAAAAACATCTCCAGCAAGTCACCTTGTCACCACACAGTGACAACTGGGGGCAGTGTGCAGAGCAAGGCCCTCTTCTCTCTGCCGCAGGAACTTCCACGGTAAATTTTAAAAGTCAGGCACGTTTGTGAGTGGCTACGTTCTCCTCAACGAAATATCGAAGACCTAAGTGTCGCTGGTCAGAGGGCGGCTGAGAAAGAACGTCACGAGGCCCAGCCAGTGTTTGCCAGTGGTCCCTGCCCGGGTGCCGAGACGCGAGGAGTCGATAGAACCTGGGACAGCGCGAGTCCCGTGTGCCGGCTGCAGCTGCGCTCTGCTCGTTTGGGTTCAGAAAACCACAGAGCTGCCCATCGTTACGCCAAAGCAAGGAGAGTGCCGGACCCTACGCACACAACCCTGTCGCTTCTCCGGATCCTTCCCCACGTCTGCTGAGCGCTCGGCATTTAGAGGGTCTTCTAACCGTGAAGTTGGAGAAATGCTCGCAGCGCCCGCACCTGCCTTCCTCATAGTCAGAAAGGGGCGTTCATGAGCTCACCCTGTATCGGAGGCTGGTACCAGGAACGGCTTTTCTGTTCCGGAGTCTTCCGCAAGGGGGCGACCGTGCCCAGGAAAGGGCCAGGCCAGACCAGCCCAACTCCGAGTGGGCGGAGTCGCCCTCACACAGCTCTTCCCTGTGACCACGGGACTCGGTGAGCAGGTGGGGCCACCGGGCAGGTTTCTGTTCCTGCAGCACAGGAGTGTCCAGTGGGCCCGACGCGTGGCCTGCACGTCCCCAGTGCTGTCCATGCTCCCTCTTCTGGGTGACCAGCTCGTCTGCCCTCCGGGGCCTGTGGCCTCCTCCCCATCTCCTGTCACCTCCGTCTGTGAACACGGAGGGTCACCGAGTGTCCCGACGGGCCACCTCCAGGCCTGGGAAGCCGCACAGGAGGGTCCATGGCCCTGTGTGCTGCCTGGCCCACAGCTGTTGACTCGAGACCCCTGCTGAGCCAGGGCCCTGAGGTGCGCTCGCTGGCTGCCACCATGAGTCACCTCCCCTTAGACCAGAGCCCGTCACCTAACGTAGGCTACAGGGGCAGCGGGACAAGTGTCTGAGGGAAGGCAGGTGAGGAAGGGGCCAGGCCCTTAGCCACGGGCCTGTGAGTGGGTCATCGACTCCCAAGCGTGCGGACAGGCTCCCTAAACCGGACACCAGGCCATACCCTCTCTGGGTAGAGGGACACAGGGGCACACTGACCATTGTTCGCCAACGGACAGCAGTTGGGGGGCCTGGCTGGCAGGCACAAAACTGGCCTGGAGCCCTGGCTGGTGTGCTTGGTCAGTGGGAGCGTCGTCCCATGCACCAAAAGGTCATGGGTTCGATCCCCGGTCAGGGAGCTTATGGGATGCAGCCAATCAGTGTTTCTCTATCTCTTTCTCCTGCTTAAAATACAATGAAAAAAATGTCCTAGGGTGGGGATAAAAAACAACTTCTTTAAACTGGCCTCAAAGTGAGGTGGCCTCTCCCACGAGGCCACACTGGGCAACCCCGCCCCTCGTGCCGTCCGCAGGCGACCTGAGTGTCTCAGCGGACCGCCTGAGTGAGAAGCACTCCCCCAACGACTTCGCCCTGTGGAAGGCCTCCAAGCCCGGGGAACCATCCTGGCCCTGCCCGTGGGGCAAGGTGAGCACCGAGAGGGCGTGGGGCAGGGGGTGAAGGGTGTGGCGTGGGCAGGGTCCGTTGCTAGTGTCCTCGCACGGCTGCCCCACTCCAGGTCCCGGTGCCGTGGGGCTGCACAGGCCTGTGGGCAGGTCGCTTGCCCTTGGGCCCTCTGTCTGCCCGTCTTGCGGGGAGGGGGCCTATGAGACCACCTTGGAGGTCCCTACATCCCCATGAGCTTTAACGCTGAGCTCTGCGGGCTTCTGGGGCCGAACCCACCGTGACATGCCCCATGTGTGACAGTGTCCCCACAGCCCAGAGCCGTGGGTGGGGCACTGGGGAGACACAGATTCAGCAGGAAGCCATGGGGAGCTGCTCGGGCGGGACCCCTTGCTGGTCCCCTTTGCTTCCAGGTGCAGTTTAACGGCTGTCCCAAGGAAATGCAGAGGCTTTGAGGGTCTGAATGCTGGGGGCAGTGGAGGGGGGTCTGGCTGGCCGGTCACTGGGCCGCTTCATCCCTAGGGCCGTCCAGGCTGGCACATCGAATGTTCTGCCATGGCGGGCACCCTCCTAGGAGCCTCGATGGACATTCACGGAGGGGGCTTTGACCTCCGGTTCCCCCACCACGACAATGAGCTCGCCCAGTCGGAGGTAGGAATGCCCACGCCCCATGGGCGGGCCTGGCGTCCCCACCCCGGTTGAGCAGCACTGGGGGCTGTCAGCAGGGGTAGGGGTTGAGGTCTGCATACAGCCTTGCTCCCTCATCAGGGATCTGTCAGCGAGAAAGCGGGGCCCCAATTGTCTAGGCCCGTTTCCCACATTAACAGCCCAGTCTTCGGGAACAGACAGGCCAGATGGAAGCCAGGGCTACCTCCTGGGGGGCTGGCCCAGGCAGCCCCCTGAGCCCCAGGGCCCACCCAGAAAAGGCAGCACGCTCCCGCCTTCACGGTGCGGGTGGGGAGGCCCTGGCCCCGGGGCGCAGGCTCAGCGCCGTGCGGCCCTCTCTCTACGCCCAGGCCCACTTCGAGAACGACTGCTGGGTCCGGTACTTCCTGCACACCGGCCACCTGACCATCGCGGGCTGCAAAATGTCCAAGTCACTCAAAAACTTCGTCACCATCAAAGAGGCCTTGAAGAAGCACTCAGGTACACACTGGCCACTCCCGAAGGGCAGGCGCTGCTCCCTTGGACGTGCGGGGCGGCGACTGCGGGGGCGGGGCCGGGGGCTTCGCCGGGAGTAAGGGCCTCCGCGGCTGCTCCCTCTGCAGCGAGGCAGCTGCGCCTGGCCTTCCTCATGCACGCATGGAAGGACACCCTGGACTACTCGGCCAACACCATGGAGTCGGCCCTGCAGTACGAGAGGTTCATGAACGTGAGTCCCCTGGGTTGGCACGCTGACCAGAACGGGGTGCGGGCGGAGGCCAGCGCAGTGGGAGAGCCGACTCCATCCGATGTCCTCCAGCGGTGGGTCCGCGCCCCTGCTAGAGCAAAGGGGCCTCATCCTCTTGCTGCTGGGCGGGCGGCCCGCCTGGGCCGAGCCGGTGCCGGAGGGAGAGCCGGTCCACACAGCTGCGCCTCATCGGCAAGGCCGGAGTGGGCGAGCCGTCAGCGTGCTGCTCAGCGGGACTCTCTGACTTCAGGAGTTTTTCTTAAACGTGAAAGATGTTCTCCGCGCTCCGGTCGACAGCGCCGGCCAGTTCGAAAAGTGGGAGGAGGAGGAAGCAGGGCTGAACGAGAGGTGAGGCGGGGCCTCCTCGGGTTGCGGCGCACCCTGACCTCGGCTGCCCGACAGGCGGCCCGCACGGCTGGGTGCTGACACCCCCTCGCCGTCCTCCCCTCGCTCAGCTTTCACAGCAGGAAGGCGGCGGTGCACGAGGCCCTCTGTGACAATGTGGACACGCGCACGGCGCTGGAGGAGATGCGGGCTCTGGTCGGCCAGTGCAACCTGTACATGGCCGCCCGAAAGGCCGCGAGGAGGCGGCCCAACCGGGGCCTGCTGGGGAGCGTCGCGCTGTACCTCACCCACATGCTGAAGGTGCGGCACCGGGGTGCAGCATGGTGCTGGGCGGACGTGGTCTGGGCTCCTGTGCCAAGCAGACGCGTGCTGCGGTCCTGGCTCTGAGTGGCTGTACCCCCCGTGCCTCAGTTTCCCCCGCCAGGTTTGGAAAGCAGAGCAAGTGGCCCCGACCCGAGCACACCTGGTGCGGCCCCGTGCACCTGCGTGCCGGCCAGGTCGGGGTTTCTGCCACAGGCGGACCTCAGGGCGACCCGCCACCTCGCCCCGCTGTGTGCAGCACCCTGCAGTGCAGACCGGCCAGTGAGCGCCGGCTCTTGGGACCGCTTCCCCCCAACACTTGTTTCTTCTCCCAGGTCTTCGGGGCCATAGAAGAGGAGAGCCCCCTGGGCTTCCCCGTTGGGGGGCCTGGAAGCAGCCTGAATGTGAGTGAGCCCACCGGGCCTGAGTCCCTGCCACCCACCCCGGGTCACCCGCGTCCCGGGCAGTGGTGCCCCTGCAGGGGACACCCTCCTGCCTTCCACACCTGCTCTCCCCGTTCCTTGCTCCCGTGCTGGGTCACACCTGTGCACATGTGCTGGGCGGTGGCCCCTCCCACGTGCGGGGTCTGGCCTTCTTCACGGGCTGCCAGTTGGGACCTGCACTGTCCATCAGAGCTCAGTCCTGGGAGGCCAGACCAGAGGGCCTGGCCCAGGCCTGGCTCAGGCTGCAGCCTGTGGCAGTGTGGACCCTGGTGAGAGAATGCCCCTGCGGTTGCTGAGGCTGGTGCGGGCGCAGACCCACACAGCTCGCGCTGTGGGACAGCCATCCGTGACAAGGGCACCTTCGGGTCGTCTGGGGCGCATTTCCGCCCTCCCCCAGTCAGGGACACCCCGTCACAAAGGGATCAGAATGATCTCAGTGATGTGAGTACTTGAGTGGGACAGCTGTCTCTCAGACGCCCACAGGAGTCCAACGCCCCATGAAGGGCAGAAGGTCTGCAGGGGGCTCGCAGACGCCCCCAAGTGGCAGCATCGGAGGATGCAGCTGCGTGTTGTCAGAAGCGCTGCCAGGCCCCCCAGCTTCCCTTGGTCTTGGAGCTCATTGCTGGAGCTTTCCTGGGCTGGGTCCTGTGGGAACCCCCTTCCTGCTTCTTAGGGAGAAAAGCCGCACGGACCTCTGTCCTCTTGTGCCGGTGACTCTGGGTGTTTATTTTCTTTAAGAGACAACCCTCTTGGGTTACAGACAGCCCAGCTTTGAACTTGACAAAGTATGACCTTCATGTTTGCTGCTCTGGGGGTGGGGTGCAGCCCGCAGTCGGCTGTGGCCTCGGGTCCCCAGGAACCCTGCGGGCCACAGGAGCGTGGGAGGTGAGCCTGCTGGGGCCCAGGGCGCCTCTCATTCCGTGCCATTTGAAGATCAAGGGTTCACTTCCAGACCCAACTGTCTGAGGAGCCGGGGAGGCGGCTCAGCACCAAGTGGTCAGCTGGACCGCCTGCCGAGGCTGCAGTGTGAGAGCCGCTGTCCCTCCATGTACCGGGACCCCCAACCTTGACTCCCTGTTTAGGGACAGGGGAAGGGCCAAGACCCAGGAGCCCAGCCCTGCCCTGCAGGCCACGCCCCTCTCCACATTCAGGGTCAGCCCGGGGACCCTCGGCCTCCTGAAGGCTCACTGGCCTTGTTGGCTTTCGCATTGAAGTGTTATTTTGGCTACAGAGCTGCCAGGTGACGGGAGAGGCTGGGGAGATTGGGCCCAGAGGCGGAATGGAAAACATGGCAGGTGTAACAAAAAGACTTTCCGGAAGCTGTTGCTTCTGCGGCTTGGGTTCTGCCCCCTCTGGCGGTGCTGCCCCAGCAGGCTGTGTGCTCCTCAGCTGTCCTGTGTCTGCTGCTTGCTGGTGGGCCAGCGGGGAGAGTGTGCGAGGTGGTGTTGTCACGCCCGCCTCGGCCCCAGACAGTCTTCGGCGCCCCTCCAGCTGGATGGCGTGGGAAGCTTCCCTGCTCTCCAAGCCCCCGTGCCTGCTGGTGACGGGCCGGGCCGTGTGCTGGACTCGGCCATGACACATGCGAGGGGGCCCCACTCAGGAAGGACACCCTCTCTCCGCAGCTCGAGAGCACGGTCATGCCGTACCTGCAGGCGCTGTCGGAGTTCAGGGAGGGCGTGCGCAAGATCGCCCGGGACAAGAAAGGTGAGCCCAGCCGGGGCCCCGAGGGCGTGTGCCTCCTCGCTGGCTTTAGGCCCTGGGTGGCACTCACACAGTTGGCACTGTTGACATTCAGGCCGGTCCTTCCCTCTTGTGGGGACGTTCTGGGCACCTCTTGGACTTAGGTTGTGCAAGCCCTGGTCCAGCTGCTGTCCCCAGGCGGCCTCAGTGAGCCTCCTGGTCCTCGCAGGCCACCTCCCTCGGCAGTGGGCAAGGCCTGGCCAAAGTGGAGCCAGTGAATGTCACTGAGGTGGGGCATGGGACCCACTCCTGCCCCCGAGCCTCTGGCCTGTCTGTAACCCCTGCTGGACCAGGGTCTCTTGGTGAGAGATGCTGGCACCTTGGGGGTCACCTGAACCCCCAGAGCGGTGTCTGCTGCCTCCTTCACTCCAGCCCAGTTCTGGCTGTTGCCAGCCAGTGGCTTCTGGGAGCCATGGCACTCCTGGGCCAGGTGGCCCAGGTGTGAAGGGGGGGGCTTTCCAGGACTTCTGGGTGACTTCAGGGCACAGGCCCACAACCAGTGTGCCCTGGGGTGTCTGGGTCTCGGACTGGAACACGGTGCGTGCTGCGCCTTGCCTCCACTCAGTGGGATCAAGTTTCCATGGACATGCCCGGTGCACTCCACCACCACCACCCCCGCCCCCGCCCCCGACTGTTCCCTGCTGGGAGTCCCAGGGCCATTCGCGCTCCCTCGGAGCCAGTCCTGAGACAGGGCTGACAGGGCTGTCCTGGGGTGAGACCCAGGCTGGGGTGTTAGCTCAGGACTTCCCTGCCTCCCCCGGCCGGTCGAGCAGCTCGGTCCCCTCTCGAGGTTCAGGGACGCGCACGTCCTGTGGGTCCCAGCTGCCCCTGAGCCACTCTCTGTGCCCAGTGCCCGAGGTCCTGCAGCTCAGCGACGCCCTGCGGGATGACGTCCTGCCCGAGCTCGGAGTACGGCTGGAAGATCACGAAGGTGCGTCTGCGCAGCGGTTCTTGACTGCGAGGTGGGAGGGATGCCAGCAGCAGGAGGAGGTCCTGGTGTGGGGTCCCAGGCCCCCATGCTTCTTCCGTGTTGGGGAGTCCCAGAGTGGGGCCCCGGCCTGCACCGTCATCTCCCCAGAGTCCTTGCTGGTGCCTCCTCTGTTGGAAGGCGTCAGGGCGTCCCCTCCTGCAGCCTGACAGCCATTGTTCATGCCGGGCCATTGGCCACCTATTCTTAAAACCTGTCGCTTAGGAGACAGTCTGTGTCACGTGATGGTCAGCAGGGTCACAGCGTATCTTTGGAAAGGAGATGATCAGGTTTTAAAAATTCAGATGACGCGTCTCACTTGGTGGTTTCACGTTTTCCGCCAGGAGCAGCCAGAAAGGCGCCCCACCGTGCTCGGGGGCCCGTGGGCGTGGCGGCCGGGGTGGCGGGGTGCTGAGCCGGGCGTGCCTGGGGGCCGGCAGGGAGGCTGGACAGACAGACGGGCGCTGGGCCGCAGCCTCCCTCTGGACGCTTGCTTCTGTTTAGGACTGCCAACCGTGGTCAAGCTGGTGGACAGAGAGACCTTGCTGAGAGAGAGAGAAGAGAAGAAAAGGGTGAGCACTGCCCGCGGGCCCGCGCCCGCAGTTACTGAAAGTGGGGGAACCGTGCTCACCCGACTGAGCCTCCTGGCCAGGGCAAGTCGGTTTTATACTTGTGTTCAAGTCCCAGCATTTGTGAATGTCAGAGGAGAAATTAAGAAGATAGGTAACTGATTGGCGATTTGGTAACAACGAAGAGCTTACCTTCTAATGAATGGCCTCTTCATACCCTGACTCCCGGGCGTTCAGGGAAGGTTGGTCGCTTTGAGTCAGCTGTGGAGCCAACCTGCCGGCCACTCCCTGCTCCCGCCCGAAGTGGTGGCTCCTGTGTCATCTGGGTGGAGCCGGCCCTCCCCAAGCGCCCAGGCAGCACGGCACCTTCCCTGCGGGGCTGGGTGGCGGCCTGGGGCCACCGTGGAGTGGGACAGCCCGGGCCGTCGCAGCCTGTGGTGTCCCGCAGAGGGGAGGTGGGAACGTGCCCTGGACACGTCAGAACCGCGGGCGCAGCTTGTGTGGCGCCTGGGAGGACGCAGACAGGGACAGAGGCCCCGGCCCCCTGCCCCGCAGGAAGCGGGGGGCTGGCACCTCGGGAGGTGGCACCGTGAAGCGCGAGTGGGAGATCGGGGGGGGGGCGGGGGGGGCGATCAGAAAGTGGAACTGAGGGACTGGTCAGGCAGGCGCGGGCCGGGAAGGCGCTGGGTGGGAGGCGCCGGAGTGAGGGGCTGGGCACGTTCTGGACCGAGTGCAGCCCGTGAGTTCCTGCGCAGCCCCCGTGCTGGAAGGGTCGAGAGTGGGGTCTGTCCATGTGGCCGCCCCTGTTTCTGTCATGTTTAGTCACCCCAGTTTTGTGCAGGGGTCTCACCTCTCCCTGGGTAGCACAGGATGAGGCCTGCTGGGACCTGCCACGAGGGGACGTGGGGTGGAGGGCGGTGCCTCCTAAGAAGCACGCACACAGCTCCTGCGTTACCCTTGCCCGCCCCGTCCCTGCAGGCCCTCGCAGTGCCCGGGGCCTTGCAGGAGTGTCCCCTTGGCAGCTGAGCCTTCCTGCCAGTAGCTCGACAGCCTGAGGAAGTCCCCGGGCTGTGGCTGCGCTGCCGGGCCACCCAGCTGCAGGCAGTGGGAGCGCCGAAGCCCTAGTGTATCCGGGTCTCTCTGGCACCTTGTCACCACACCCCAGACACCACCCCCCAGCAGACAGACAAACACACCCTGTTCCAGGAAGAGTGGAACCCCCAGCTTTCCAGCTCCAGCCCTCCTGCCAGCCCACTTCCCACCCAGCAGGCCCATCTCCACCCGTAGCCACGGCTCTTGTCCGTTCTCTCCGGATTCTCCTCCCAAGCACGCCTTTGCCCAGACCCCCGTGTCCCGCTGCCCACCTGAGAGCCCCACCAGGCCAGGAAGCACCTGAAACCCAAGGCGTCCAAGGGAGTGTGTGGTTCCAACCCCCAAACCAGTTGCTGCCTCCTGTCGGTGGCCGCCTGACTGTGCATGCAGCGGCACAGGGCGGCACAGGACGGAAGGCCACCTTGGAGCACCTCCCTGCCCCCACCCTGACAAGCACCCGGTCCTGCCCCTCCTTCCTGGACCGGCCACCCCGGCCTCTGTCCTCCTGTCCTGTCTGCCCCAGGCCCTCACCGTGCTGCCTCTGGTTTCCACCGACAGCGCCCCTCCCTGGCCAGCTCTCCTTCCAGTTGTGTGCCGGGCCTCCCGGCATGCGCCCTTTGTGCAGAGCAGGGGCCTGAGGCGCTGCCTGGGCCCATCTTCACTTGCTGGCTCATCTCCGTGCACCGGGCAGGCCAGGCCTCACCCGGGGGCATGGCAGGGTCCTTGTTTGTCCCACCTCCCACGCAGAGGGGTGCCTGGAGCAGACTTGGTCAGGGGCTGCGCTCTGTCCCCTAGGTCGAGGAGGAAAGGAGGAGAAAGAAAGAGGAGGCCGCCAGGAAAAAGCAAGAACAGGAGGTAATGCCCACGTGTGGCAGGGTTCAGCCCGTGCCCTCTGCCCTCTGCGCCTCCGTCCCCACGGCACCTGCCCAGGCCCTCCTCACATGCCCCGCACCCCCACGAGACAGCAGCCCCGGCAAGGGAGCTGCCCTGTGCCGGGTGCGAGCCCCCGGACAACATCCGTAGAATTCACCTGTTGGGACCAGCCCAATGTCCCCACAGGAAAGCACCCACTCAGGGCTCAGTTGTCCCCGGCTCCCTTTGCCTGTCGGGCAGCCTCTGAGTCCTGAGTCCGGGGTCTGGGCTGGGCTGGGCTGGGAGAGGGCGTGTGGTCCTGGGGGCACCTCGTGGGCCCTGTGGTGCTGACCACGTGACTCTGCTCCAGGCGGCCAAGCTGGCCAAGATGAGGATCCCGCCCCGTGAGCTGTTCTTGTCGGAACGGGACAAGTACTCCAGGTTTGATGAAAACGTGAGAACCTGTTTTCTTTTCAGGGCTGTGTGAGACCCATTAAATTGGGTGACAGCACGTGTCACCTTGGGGAGCAGATTTTCTGTCTGGGGAACAGCTGGAAGGGAGGCAGCAGCCGTGGGCGCCTGTTTTAGGCCCAGCGCCTGCAGCCCGGGGCGCCCGGGGCCATCTCCCTCCACCGCTGCAGCCCAGCAGAGCAAGACTACCCGTGAATTTACGTCTTTGTCTCCCAAGTTGGCCAGACGTGCCCACTGCCCGGGCTCTTCATTTGGCCATTCAGTTTGTCTGAGACCCTCAGGCCCCTATGGGCCTGGGCGCCATTGCTCCACTCTGCTGAGCTTGCCGAGTCAAATGTGCTGGGGGCCTGGCCCTCACCCCAGGCGGGAGGCCGCCCCAGCCTGGCCGGTGTTGGCAGCTGGGACAGGCATGTGAACCTGCGTACTGGGCCCAGCACATCACCATCAGCAGCAGCCACTCGGGGCCAGGAGCCCGGGCTTGGAGGGGTCTGTGCCCTTGGTGACATCTGTGCTCTCCCTCGCCAGGGCTTGCCCACACACGACGCAGACGGCAAGGAGCTGAGCAAAGGACAAGCCAAGAAGCTGAGGAAGCTCTTGGAAGCTCAGGAGAAGCTGCACACGGAGTACCTGCAGATGGTTCAGAACGGGAGCGCCCAGTGACCCGCTGGGGTCTGAGCATGAGCCCCCTGCTCTGAGCGTGTTCACGGGCCCTCGCCCTGGAGTCTGTTCACGGGGCTGGGCCACCACCGGCTCAGGGACGGTGGTAATAAAGTCTTCCTCACAGCCAGGCCACTCTCTCCGTCCTTGCCACACACTCAGCACTGGGCCCGTAGCCGCATGCTCAGCAGGGTGCCGGCTAGGGGCCCCGTCAGCTGAGCTGCCTCACCGGTGGAGGAACCCTGCGCCCCACCCTCCCACCCCGGGCAGGTCAGCTGACGGCTGTGTGGGCCCCTGGGGAGGCCTGGAGCAGGAAAAGGTGGCCCAGGCCACCGGACCCACAGACGCCCCACACCAAGCCTGCTCGGGCGGCCTCCTGTCTTGAGGAGTAAGCGCACTGTCATCTGTCACCAACACCCACTTCGGGCTGCAGCCAATGGCCGGCTCAGCAGGTGGGCCCTGGCCACTGCCCAGCACACTGGTCACGGCGGCAGTGGGTCTGGGGTCCAGAGGGGGTGGGCTGCACACATCAGGGCAGCTGGGGACACCAGGCCCTCACCAGCTACTCAAGCCTTCTTGCTCACTAGGGCCAAAGTGACACCTGGGCCCTGGCTGGTGTGTCTCAGTGGGTTGAGCATGGGCCTGCGAACCAAGGGATTGCAGTTCGATTCCCGGTCAGGGCACATGCCTGGGTTGTGGGCCAGTTCCCAGTAGGGATGCAGGAGAGGCAGCCATACATTGGTGTTTCTCTCCCTCTCTCCTTTCCTTCCCTTCCCCCTCTAAAGATGAATAAATAAAAGTTAAAAAAAAAAGTGACACCTGGGCTGTAGCAGGCTTAGCCGTCCTGATCCGTACCAACCAAGGAGCCAGCTGATCCCCGAGTTGGCTCCCGGAACAGACAGCCACGTTGTCTGGGTGGGGTGGCCGTCCGGGTTGGGGGCCTGGAGGTGGCAATCGCCCTGTGGGTGAGTGTGGCAGGGCCCTGCCTCCTTGGCCGCTGCAGCCCCGACGGCAGGGTGCTCTCCGGGAGGCGCAGCTGTGCGGTGTGATGTGCCGCGTCTGTCCCCGGCACTCTGCACTGCTGGGAGCACCTGCAGTCTTGGGGGGGACACCGTGGCTGGGAGGCAGCAGGACAGGCCCTGTGTGAACCAGTAAGAAAAGCAGGCCCCCAAACAGCGACAGACTTGTTCAGTCACCCTCTGCAACATGACAAGCCACCAAAACCATCGTGGCTGGAATAACACGGTCACATTCAGGCTGACTGGCCACGCTGGTCAGCCGCTCCCACGCAGGGGGTCTGCACATGGCGCCTGGCCCTGGGGCTGCCTGGGGGGGCCTCCAGCCCGCCCCCTGACCCCCGCCCACAGGGGTAGCCTGTAGCTCCAGGGGTGTCTGTCCCTAGAGAGACACACTGCATTCCTTGTGAGGGCTCAGGCCCAGAAGTCACAGTGCTGGACTTCCAGGGTCCTCCTCCCGGAGACACCCCCATGTCCAAGGGGATGATGTGGAGTCCCCTCGTGGGAGGGGAGTGGCGAGGGCCCGGACATGCCACTGCCACTGTTTGGAAAGGGCCGTCTGCGGCACAGCTGCAGAGCTGCTGAGAGGGGCCCCTTCAGAGAGCTCGCCGCTGTGCCGTGCCGTGTGTCTCGAGTGGGGCCTGTTGGGAGCATAAAATCGGGGGCCTTGAGGAGAACTGCCATGGCGTCACGCGTGAGCTGGGGAAACCACGTGCGCTGGCACTTGATGCTCGAACGATGGCATTTCCTGGCCGCGGAGGCTGAGCAGGACGCTTTGGTCGCCAGGAGCCCCTGCACAGCCCGGTCCCACCCTGCTCCTCCGAGAGCCGCCCGGCGCAGGCCCGCAGCAGGAGTACGGGTCCGGACCATCAGGTAGGTGCCCGCGAGGGAAGCTTTCAGACAAATAGGGCTGTGACACAGGACAGGGACAAACAAGTGACACAACTGCTGGCCGGGTCGGACTGCGCTGGGCCCGTGAAGCACCGACCTCACAGGCACGTGCTGTGTGATTGCACGAGACCACGTTCTCAGGACTCCATAACTGGGCTGGGCACATGAGGGACGCCGGGTGGGGGCGGTGGCGGGGGGGCGGCGACCCCCTGCAGCAGGCAGGGCAGAAGTCTCCGTCACTATATGATGTCAGTTCACCTGTGAAAGGTGTTGCCATGTGTGTGAAGCCTCTTCCCAGACAGGAGCCAGGCTTGTCCTCCTCCTGAAGAGAAAGCNACGTTCTCAGGACTCCATAACTGGGCTGGGCACATGAGGGACGCCGGGGTGGGGGCGGTGGCGGGGGGGCGGCGACCCCCTGCAGCAGGCAGGGCAGAAGTCTCCGTCACTATATGATGTCAGTTCACCTGTGAAAGGTGTTGCCATGTGTGTGAAGCCTCTTCCCAGACAGGAGCCAGGCTTGTCCTCCTCCTGAAGAGAAAGCTTCGGTGTTTCCACGATAAAAACATCGGCTTCGTTACTGAGAAATCAAATCACGCAGAAACCTCCTGGGGTAGAAACGGAGTGTCCCTGCAAGGCCATCTGAGAGCCTGTCAGTTTGGGGACGCCTCTGGACTCTTCCCTTCCGAGGGTATGAGGTTCGCCCATCCACTCGGAGCTAAGACGGGTCTAAGCAGAGACCGGTCTGCTGCATGGAACACTGGAGACGTTTCCACGCGCCTGCCTGCTGCGGGTCTGCTCGGTCCTGCGCATTTCCACATGCCCATTTTGTGAGTGCCTCGTAATCTGGGTGGCACCACCCAGTGGGGGGACACTGCGGGGCCCCCTCTCCTGCCAGTTTCTGGGGCGCTCAGCAAGCTGCTGCCTGCAGGCAGGTTGGCTGGGCCTGGCTGTTTCTAAGCTGCGGGGCCCGGGGAGTTACCCATCCTGGGTTTCCATTGCTTCCTCTGGGGGTGGGGGCGATGAGGTCCACCCAGGACACTGATGGGCTGGGGCGGTGCTGTCATTCACTGAGGCTGAGATGAGGCACAGCCCTCCGAGTGGGGAGGAGGCCGGGCCCATACTCCTGAGCTCGGTCTAGGGGCAGCCGCCGAGGGGGGCTGGCCAAGGAGCAGTGAGCAAGCAAGGGCAGGGCGGCCGGATGGCCCAGCCGGCAGGGGAGGCTGCAGAGGACACGCAGACAGGGACTGTGGCCCGTGGGCAGGAGCTCAGAGGCAGTGAAGACACTGGGAAGACGAGACTCACATGGTGGCCAGAGGCCTTGGGGACCCCCGCACGGGGGTTTCTGATGCCAGCGCTTCTCAGCCTCGGTGGCACTTAGCATCACCACCTGCAGACAAACCCATCTGCCCCTTCTGATCTTGGGGGTGGGCAGCGGGCTATGAAAGGGTGTGGAGCCGCAGAGTGGCTTGGTCAAAGCTGGCCTGCACGCTGGTGGACAGTGTGGAGGGTGGGGGTAGCAGGGATGTCCCCCAGGCAGGAAGATGGGCTATGACCTCAAACCACGGAAACAAGGGGCCTTAGCTTGCGAGGGACAGGCCCTCCCGGCTAAGCAGAGACCTGCCTGCTGGTGCCCCCGCTGCTGGGACCATCAGAAAGGGCTGTGGCCATGGAGAGACTGGGAGATGCGGAAGAGGACGAGGCCCCGACCTCGGCGAAGCTCGGTGTGTGTGGAAGGGCCTGGGGCAGAGGCGAGGACACTGTACGGAGCAAAAGTGTTGAGGGTGGACAGGAGCCTGCTCCTGCCTTCTGGGCGTCCTGTGAAATGGGGACCAGCTTCGTGGCGTGGGGCTCCAGGGGTAGCTTCTCAGCAGGTCCTCGCCCCCTGTGGCTCAGGGTGGGGTGACACCTTCACGCACAAGGTCCCAGATGCTGGGAGCCCCCGTCCCCTGGCAGCCAGTGCGGCCACTGCTGCTGGTGGGCATCTCGCCCCCGGTGGCTGGGGACGTCCCCAGGACCTAGGACAGCGAGAGCTGGTCCCTGAGTGGGAGGCGCTGGAGGGAGAGCCGCTGGGGCGGCCACTTCCCGGGGTTCCCCAGAGCAGTTCCACACTGGGGTGAAGACCATCCCCCACAGTGTGACTTAACTGCAAGTAGGGCCCCTGCAGCTGGGGTCAGGTTGGAAAGGGGTCACACTGGAGGTGGCTGGGCCCCAAGTCCCACACGACTGGGGTCTTTGTAAGGGGACACGCACACGGATGCCGCGCCACAACAGTGGCTGAGACTCGAGGGGCCCCTGGAGCCCTGGAGGTTCGACAAGGGAGGCCGACCCTCCTCCGGAGCCTGCAGGGGGGCGTGGCTCCGGGACACCTGGATCCAGACTGGGGCAAACACCCTTCTGTGCACAGAGCTGCCCACTACTGGGGTGTGGAGTGGCCGCCCCAGGGGACCCACGGACACCGACGTTCTTGTGTTCTCCTCCCTCTAACAGAGACATATCTGATAGCTTCAACCTTCAGTTAAACACGTCCATTCGAGGCTGTGACATGGGTTAAAAACCATCACAATGCAGGTAGGCAAGGACCGTGGCCTCATTCGCTGAGACAGGAATGGGCCACTTTGCAGGTCCTAAAGCACCGCTCCGCACGCAGTGGCCGTGTGGGGCCCTTACTCCTGCCAGGGAATCCACGCCCCTGTGCCCGAGATCTGAGGGAATGTCAGGCCCAGGTGGACTGCTTGGGATGGCAACGCTGGTGTCACTGCGCCTGGCGCCCCCCCCCATCACCTCCACTTGCAGGTGAGGTCACCCAGGACAGCCTGCCCCAGGCGTCACCTGCCGTCACCCCACTCCCCCAAATCTCTGCCGTGCAAACTCATCCCAGGCACCTTCCCTGGGCTCCCCTCCCGTGGGGTGGGGTCCCCAGGCACTATCCTCAGGGACTCGGGCCACTCTGTGAGTCCCAGATACACTGTTGCTTGCCTCCCAGCCTCCATGGGGCTCTCTGCCCCGACCCACCCTGCCGACCCCCTCCTCCTGAGCCTGGGTGTCAGCCTGCCTGGCACTCTTCCTTCCAAGGGCGGGGATGGACAGGACACAGGGCGGGGAGGGACAGACAACACAAAATCGTGTGAACGAGCCTGTGCTCAGAAAAGCCTGCATGGGGCACCCTGATGGAGGGAAGCAGGGGGGTGGTGGGGTGCGGGAGTGTTCAGGGAAGGCCTCTTGGAGGAAGCAACCATCCGGCTGGACCAAAATGACAGGGAAAAGTGTGGGTGAGCACTTGATCTCACCCACAATCCCCCGAAAGGGGTCTTCTGCCAAACCCATAAGATCCCCAGGGCAGCAGGCCAGAGGGTGTGGGCTCTACCTTCCCAGGCCTGGCCTCTCTCTAGGCAGTGTCTGGGCCACAGGTGGACCCAGCAGTCAGCCCTCTGGCCCAGAGCAGCCCTGGACTCAGGATCTAGGCCCTGTGGTGGCTGCCACCTGTCATCCTGATCGCCAGGGCTGGTGGGGTGCCACCTGGGATGAGGTGCAGGCTGAGCTGCACATGGGACAGACTTCTGGGGACTGGGGGACGGGCACTGAAGGACAGGCCTGGGCTTCAGCTCGAAGACCTTCTCCCTGACCTGTGTCCTCAGGCATTCAGTCCCCTCTCCCCACTGAGCTGCTGGGGTGGTCACAACAGCTGACACCCGCACCCAGCTGCTTGCTGGCCCAGGGCTGTTCCAAGTCTCCCCCAGCTCCACTGAGCAGGCCCCCAAGTGCCCCCAGGTTACAGATGAGATGGAAGCACAGGCTCTTGGCCAGGGCCATCCTGCCACAGTCCGTAGAGCAGGCGCCTGGGCCCGGGGCCGGCCCCGGGGTACCTGCATCCTCACGCTGTCCACCGCTGTGTGGCCTGCTGGCTAGGACACCTGACCACCTCACCATGCCAGGTGGCAACCCCCAGGGATGCGAGCCTGTGTGCTGGGCATCGGGAGGCAGGGTCTTTGCAGGTGTTAAATTAACGAGGCTGTTAGGATGTGTGCCAATGCAGTGACTGGGGTGTCCTCGAGACCCAGGGAGACAGACACAAGGCCACGTGAAGACTGTAACACACACTGGGGGGATAGGGCCTCAGAAGCTGGAAGAGGCTGGAAGGACCCTCCCGTGGGGCCTTGGACAGGAGCCCAGCCCTGCAACACCTCAGGTTTCTGTCCTAGCCTCTGGGCCGGTGAGATTCCACGTCTCTTGTGCTTTCTAAGGCCCCTCGTTTTGTGGCACTTTGGTGTGGGTGTTAAAACATTGTTCTCAACACTCACAGACAGGCTTTGTGTGGCCCTGGCCGCCCACCTTCCTGTCCGCTCCTGGGAAGGTGGGCCAGCACATGACTCAGGGAACGCCCCACTGCCACAGCCAGCCCACCACCCTCATTGGATCCCCCAGGGACCAGGCCCAGCTTTCCACCCACTGGGGGTGGGGGGGACCTCCCAAGTGCCACTAGTTGGGGGGCGGGCAGCTTCACCAGCCCCGTGCTGACTGCACCAACCCCCAACGTCTGAGCGGGGCCGGATTCTTTGAGCCTTTATTAAACAGGAAAGACCTCCCGACCTGAAAATACTCTCTTTCTCGCCAGCTCTGCCCACCCGAGGCGATAGCGAAGCACCGTCTTTACAGAAAAACCCTATGATCCAAGGAAGGCATGTAGGCGTCTCTCACGGTTGTCCCTGTGGTGAAGCTCGGAGGTGTGGGTAGTGCCCCGGGGCCCCCTGGCCACCGTGACCTTATGGCCTTGAGCCCCTCAACCAGGGGCCTCCGGATGGTTCCACACTCACCCCCTAAACACCACAGGGCAGTCCGGAAGGAGCACTTTTGCTAGAAATTAGAAACTGTTTCAAAGGCAACCCGACGCAAAGTTTCTGAGAAAGTGAACAAAAAGAAAGGCCCCAGTTTTAGGGAGAGCGTGGAAACGAGCCTTCAGAACCCGCAGCCTGCGGATGCGGTTTCCCAACCCACTTGTCACCCCACTCCAGGTGGTCTTAGTTCAGCGCTCTTCTGCACACCGTGAGGTCGCCCGGACCGCGGCGGCACCTGCGCCCGCCCGCAGCAGGGACCCCTGGCCCCTGGGTGTCAGCCAGGCGCGGACGCTGAGAGGCGCGGGACTGGCGCAGGCCGGCGGGAGACCCTGCGTGCGTGGGATGCGGGGGGTGAGAGAGAGGACCCCACGGGCATAGTCCTGGAGGGAGGAGGAGCCCCCTGAGCCAGCGCGACGCGTTACTGGGGTGGAGCCGAAGTGGAAGGGTGGGAAGGGAGTGGAGGTCCCACGAGGGACAGGAAAGAGGGCGCTCGGGTGGGTTTCCCTCCACGTGGACTCCACGCGCCCCCGTCCCTTAAAGAGGCGGAAGGAGCTCGGGCCGGAGAGCGCGCGCCTCCGCTGGCGTCGCTCACTGGATTTGCATACGGCTCCGGAGTCTGAGCGCGGCGAGCCTCTGATTGGTCGTCGCCCGCGGCGCCAATGCGTAGTTGACTTGCGCCGAACCAGCCCAATCGCAGCCCACCTTCCTCGAGGAGGGCGGAGACAGAGGTCTCGGCCAATGGGAAACAGCGTTGTTGTCGGCCACGGCGGCGCAGTCCCAGGAGCGAGCGAAGCCACTGCCGCCGCTACTGCCGCAGGAGGCGTGAGGTACGGACGCGGGGTCTCAGCCGGGTGACGGCGCCCTGGGGTCGTCGGCAGGACCGAGGGTCGGGGACGGGGGGACACCTCCGGAGGCCGTGGCTGCAAGGGCGGAGCCGTGAACGGCGGCGACGGCGGGCCCGCGGCGAGGCCGGGCAGGCGGCGGCGGGCTCGTGGCGCGTCCCGGCGGGCGGCGGGTGTCCCTCCCCGCTTCGCCCGCCCCCGGCGCGGCCCTGAAGGTCAGGAGCAGCTTTGTTCGCGCGCGGCGTCCCCGGGAAGGTTAAGGTCGCTGGCTGAGTCCCTCCCGTGCCGCTCGAGCCGGCCGGGGCCTCCGCTCGCGGGGGAGCGCGGAGCCGCCTGCAGGCCTTTGTTTTCGGACCTGGCGCTGTCCCGGAGGTGGGGGGCGGGAGCGGGAGCGGGGCGCGACCTCGGCGGCTCCTCTCCGGACGTCCGTCGGGCGGGGGTTGGTCTGTTTACCAAGAGGCAGCCCGCGCGTGCCTCGCGGCTGCGGTCCGGAGCCGAGGAGGGAGGACCCTCCTGCGGGCTCGGGGCGCTGGCCGGCGGGGCCGCCGCCGCCGCCTCCAGCCCCCGGAGACAGAAGTGGCGCCTTCCCCAGAGGCGGAGTGAGTCGCCGGGCGCGTTCCGGGAAGGAAAGTTTCCTGCGAGTCTTCCGGTTCGGAGGCGGCCCCCGGGGGCCGTTCGGGCCGCGTGGCTCCCGTGCGGGTCCCCCCAGGCTCGGTCTCCCGGTCGTCGGCTCCGCCGTCCTGCGCGGCCCGGTAAAAGGTTCGGAGAGCGGGGTTGGCCGGGCCGGGCGGACTCCTGTCCCCCGGAGTCACCGCCCCCCTGCGGCTGTAACCGTGCACACCTGGGGCGGCGCCTGCCCCGCGGGTGCTGCCGCGCCCCCGCCAGATCCGAACTCGGCCTCACCGCCGCCTCGCTGGAGGGGATGAAAGTTTCCCCGTCGAGTCGCGTCCGCTCGTGAACGCGCCGAAGCCGGTGCGCGAGCGCTTGAGCGGGTTGGTCGTGTCCAGCTCGTGGTCCTGTGGTTCCGCTAAACGTCCCCGCGTGGGTTCCGGAAATGGTTGCGGACCCCGGCGGGCGGGCGGGCGGGGGTGGGTCCTCCGGAGGTTCAGCGGCCGCGCACGGGGGTCCCCTCTCCTGGGCTAGAGACGGAAGACCCCGAAGCGAGTCTTCTCCGCTTGTGAGCTGTTTGCTGGTTTGGGGACAAGGACAGTTGTTTCTTCTTTGAGGGTCAGTTGTCCTGTTGCGAGGTTTGAAAACACCAGTGAAGACGAGACCTTGTTGGTAGATATAAATACAATCTCAAAACCCAGTTCGATGAAGAAGAAGCGGGACAGAAGGGCCTCGTTCTGCAGGTGAGGTGGGTGTAGGAACTGGGACCTTCCCGAGGTTCCTTAGGGACGTTTTCTAGAACTTCAGGTCTCCCTTCAAGGTACGATGACAATAATTGTTCCCGGAGTAATTACTTAGAATCGTATGAGGTTGTGGTTATTTCAGCGCTGCAGTACTGGTTTAAATACCTGTCCCTTCACAGAGGTTTGCCGTCCCTGGGCTGAGGGTCTGTTCGTTATCTGTGCCTCTGCATCGTAGCATCTAAACACTCTTGAATTTTGCGTTGTTTTTCAAAACAAGTGCAGAATAGTGATTGGAGAAACTACACAAGTTGTTTTCAGTAACCGATTGTATCATTTTTGGTTTGTCAGCCTCAGTAAACAGTTCTAAAAAGGATACTTTTAGGGTTGTTTGGCCTCTGAAATTGTACAGGTATTGTAGTTTGGAAACTGGCCATTTAGATTATCAGGCTCTGCTGTGGAATTTTGAGTTTAGGGATTTTATCTGCTGGGGTAGGTCACAATTTTCTAGAGATGAAGTACTTTGAGTTGGGTTGTGAGACCATCAGCTGCAGGAAATAGGGGGAATCCGGCTGCACGTGGGGCAGACGCGCGGGCGCCCGCTGCTGGCCTGTGCGTGAAGTGCGGCCGCAGCCAGGAAAGTGTTTGTAGGCATCCGGTGCAAAAAGCTGACATTCCAGCGGGGCGACTTTAGAAGCAGTGAGCCGCTGGAGGGGACTGACTGGCTGCAGGACATTGCCCATGGGGGGCCTTCGCTCACTTTGGCCTCCCTGCACTGCAGCTGTGAGACGTGTCCGGGAGCCCACCCACAGCAACCGGGGAAACCCTTCGGGATGGGCAGTGGAAGCTTTGTGAGAGACTGTAAGTGGTTCGTGGTGGCATGGATTTTTAAATTTTTCATCTGACAGCCATTGGTCTTCTTCCCTGCCCTCTTCCGAGAAAGCAGGGCCACTGTGCAGTTTGCCATTGAACTTTGTTTCCTGAGCATTTAGTAACTGGAGAGGCAGTGCATTTTTGTAGTAAGAAAACTATGGAAGGTCACTTTGTGGTCTTTACCTTTGGTCCTGACCATGTGCAGCCTCGCATTTCTCCGTACAGGTCGGCTCTGCCAGCTCCTGGGGCTGAAGTGTGCTTCCGGCCCGTGCATTTCGTTATTACAACCCAAAGCCTCAAGAAGCCAGAAGCAAGAGGGGTTTCTTTAATGGTTTCATGGTAGAAACACCCCCTCTACACTTGATGCAGTTATGTGGACAGGTTATAAGAATGCGCTTGTATTCTGATTTAAAGCATCCCTTGTTTCCCTGGTTACAGTGAAGTGGCCAGTCCCGGGCATGTCTGTGCGCTGGTTCTAGGCGCCGAGCCGTCAAGCCACGAGACAGATCTTCCTCTCCCCAGTGACAGACCGGTTGGATGGTGTAGGTGCTTTTGAGAGGAAAAGTAGAGAGAGGTCATAGGGGTTGGGGTTACAGATTTAAATAGGGTGGAGAGGGAAAGCCTTGCAGACGGGGCAGCGAGGTCTTGAACTCCTGTCTTTGTTAGGAAAACGTGAAATGTTTGCCTTCTCAGTTTGCTAGTGAGTTGCAGGGAACAGAGGAGGAAGTTGGAGCTATGGCCAATGAAGAACTGCTGTGCCTTCAGTAAAAATAGTGTTTCGGTCAAGAAAAGGAAATAAGTTCTTGGTTTCTTCCTAAAAACAGGGCTTGGCCTCTAGCAGGTTTCTGAAAAGACCGCCCTCTCTTGTCTGGGGGCAGCTGGGTCGTGTAAGCGGGGTGGCTTCCTCTGTGTCTTAAAACTGCTTGGGAGGGGCCTGGCCACACGCAGGTAGCACACGGGCAGCACATAGGCTGTCACTCGGCGCCAGCAAGCGGCTGCCTGGCCACCGTGTCCTGCTGAGGCCCACACTGGGCACAGGGATCTCTGCGCTGAGCGAGCGCACAGGCTCCTGCCCTCGTGGGGCTTCTCGCACGTCAGGGTGAGACAGGCACAGCCGGCCGTTCTGTTCTTAGCCTGTGGTGAGCACTCGTCCCATACAAGCAGACTAGTGCTCTCTCGTAGCCAGCACCAACTAACTAGTTGCCGGTCTTTGTTAGTTAATAACTAAGTTAATAGTAACTTAGTTAATGTCTGTAAACATGCATGTGACTTTTTTTAATTATAATCTTTAAAAAGATTTATTTATTTTTAGAGAGAGAAGGGAGGGAGAGAAACATCACTGTGTGGTTGCCTCTCACGCGCCCCCTACTGGGGACCTGCCCCACAACCCAGGCTTGTGCCCTGACTGGGAATCAAACGGTGACCTGTTGGTTCACAGGCTGGTGCTCAGTCCACTGAGCCACACCAGCCAGGGGTAAATTAAATTTTTTGTTACGTGCCTAAAGAAGGAGGCACGTACGGATTAGATTATCAGTAGTTGCCTGTGACTGGAATCAACGTGAACATCGTTTCAGGACTGCCTTCAGTGAGTCTAGAGCCTGGGCCTCTCTTTGTCTAGTTGGTAAGAGATCACAGGTGCAAGGGAGGATGTGTTGTTCAGCGGGAATGTCCGCCACTGTTTTGGGAACCTGTCTGAGCAATTTGGTCTTCACACTTGTTTTCACTTACCTTCTGGCCTATTGATTTCCACCCAGTTGTCTTCTGATGCTAAGGAATGTGGCGATAGGTCAGGTAAAGAATCTGCTGGTGAGATCAGGCGGGTGAGGCTGGGGCTGTCCGGGGCTGTGTGGATTGGCCAGGTTTTCTGGGTGGAGGCGTGGGGTATCCTACAGGAGGGATCCTGGCTCCTTATTAGAACAGGTGGCTCCTCTGTCCCTTCCAGTGTGGTCCTCAGCTGACCTGGGCAGTGCTGCTGGAGGTCTGAACCTGGCCCCAGGGGCCGACCAGCCTGCTCAGGTTGCCAGGGTGAGAGCACTGCCCTTCACACTGAACCCAGAACTCAGGCTGTGGGGTTTACGTGGCCCCAACCTGATGGTTAAGAATTACAGACTCTGGCGGGATTCTACATTCTCCCAGAAACATGGATTCCATTTAGGGGCCCCAGTCGCTTATCTCATGGCCTTGAGGACCTTCGACTTCAGACGTGGTAAAGGCATAAACATTTGGGTTATATTCCCAGCTCACAGCTACTTTCAAAAGTGGCCCAATTTGAAGTCATAATTACTCTAACCTATAGACTAAATGTTTTCAGTTTAAAATTAAGAATTTAACATTACGTTGGATAATTTGCTGCAAAAATTAAAAAATTTTTCCCTGAAAAGAGGTTTGTTGTTTGGGTAAAAGTAAGTTAACTGTCAGATTATGAGTTATCTTGTGTAAAAGGAAGCAGAACACGCGTCTGTGCAGTCACGCATGTGTGTGTGCCAGTGCACACCTAGAACTGCAGGCTCGTGGGGGAGCCCGCTTCTACCTCCTTTGGATATTTTAGACTAGTCTTTTGTCCAGTGTCCATTTCGTATTTTCACTTGATTGCCTTTTTCGCCTCCCACCCCACCTCTGTGTTGCTGAAACTTGGCCGAGAGAACCATGTCTCATTTGTGACGCTGCCCCTGCGCTGTTTGTCCTCAGGTAAAGGGAGCAGCGTTTAAGCCGGTTGGTCGGTTTCTCGCGAAGCCATAGCTGTGATGCTCTGTGAGCACACTGCAGTTAGGAGCGTAGGGAGAGACCCGGAGGGGCAGCGGACTGGGCACAGCACTTCACGCGTGTAGTTCTGCCTTTAGTTCATGGGCGTTGACTCGAGACCACACGCACAAGAGATGGTGGGGACAGGACTGAAACCCAGGCCACAAGCAGGTCGTTTATTGTGGGTCTGCTCTGCCCCAGACAGTGCGTGCTGGGCTTACTGCTGTTCTCCCGTTCCTTAAACTCACTCTCTTGTTTTCTCTCTGTCCTTGATTTAGCTTTTTTATTTTTTTGAGAACGTTGTGTCTGGCTTAATTTAACTTTGCCATAATGTCACCGGCAGTGGGATTGAGAACTAGCACGAGCCTTCACACAGGTGGGCACCGCTAGTGGACCATGGCAGTGGAGGTCCGTTGGGCGGAGTGGTGTCAGCACAAGGGAAGGGGGCGAACCTCTGGCCTGGGACTGGCCGTAGGTGCCGAGTCGTCGGCAGATACTGGCTGTGCCAGATGATGTTTCGGGCCCTGGACCACCTGTGGTTCGGGCTGGGAGGAGCGTTCACGCCGCTTCTCGGCAGCGGGCGTCTTGGGGCGCCACTGACCTGAGGGTCCTGGCCTGGCCCTGATGGAGATCAGAGATGTCAGCTGTTGTCCCCGGTCCTGAGTGGAGCGGGTGGAAGTGGCTGCAGGGGGTGAAGTGGGTGGTGGCGGCAGGGGAGGGTCGGGAGGGTCTGGGTGTGAAATGTGTGGATTTTAGTCTAAAGTGGAGCAAGGGTGTGAAATGGAGGATCTCACACATGCACGCTCAGAAAGATGAAACTTAGACCAGGGACTTGGGTCTCGTGAGTGGCTGGCGTACAGAAGATGGAGACATCCTCTGACCAGTGAGCACCTCCCAGAACCTCTCCCACCTGTGAGCCAGCGGACTTGCCTAGTGGCCCCTGCTTGGGTGTCCCCTTTGTACTGTGCCCATAAAAGCAGCGGTCCATGCCCTGGCAGGTGTGGCTCAGTGGGTTGAGCACTGGCCTGCAAACTGAAAGGTTGCCAGTTCATTTCCCAGTCAGGGCACATGCCTGGTTTGTAGGCATGTGAGAGGCACCACCCATTGATGTTTTTCTCCCTCTGTTTCCCCCTCCCTTTTCCGTGTCTGAAAATAAATAAAATATAAAATTCTAACCAAAAGAAAGCAGCGGTCCTAGCCCAGTTGCCTGTCGCAAACTGCAGCCCCTTTCCTGTTCTCGAATGCGCTGTCTCTGGGAGTGTGAGCTCACCACCGGTATTTTAGGGGGGCAGAAACCCACCTTTGCATTTTACTGGCCAGGTGGCCTTGGCTCCGCCAGCTCCTCTTTCCCAGCCCCCGTGGCCTCCCCTGTGCTCTGGGTGTGCTCCCTCCGTGGGTGAGCCACTGAGTGTCAAGTGTAGGCAGGCGCTGCTATGGAGGCCCCTTGCTGGCATAGGAGGCGGTGGAATATGTGCGCGGCTCAGTGGTTGTTGGTCAGGTGGTGAACTCCGGAGTCTGTCCGCTCAGCTGGCAGTGACGTTGCCCCAAGAGAGCAGCACCTTTTCCCAGCAGTCAGTGTTGGCAGGGCTGTGGGGGCGGTGTGTGTGTGTGTGTGTGTGAGTGAGTGAGTGAGTGAGTGAGAGAGACAGCCGGCTCCCGCCTTTGTGGCACCAGGACCAGTTTCTGGGAAGACAAGTTTTCCACGGACTGGGCAGGGCCAGGGGTACAGGAGGCAGTAATTTGAGGGAAGCTTCTTCGCTGCTGCTGACCTGCTGTGCGGCCGGGTTCCTAACAGGCCACAGACCGGGGCTGGTCTACAGCCTGGGGCTCGGGGACCTCTGGGTTAGACTGTGGAGAGCTGTAATGGAGTGACTTGGGGTGACTTGGGGTGACGTGGACATCGTGAGGGGAAACCCGCGGTGTTTAATGGCTGGTCAGTGGGAAGTGTATTTGCTCCCCGCACATCAAATCGCCTCACACTCTGCATTTGTGTGGAGGGGTGGATTGTGGCGCTTGGGAACCCTGTGACTGCAGGTCCGTGCTCGTCCCTGCACCCTGCGGAGCAGCGTGAGCTGGGAGTAAGTGTGGGGAGGCAGGGCCAGAAGGTGTGGGGACTGGGGTTCCTGGGGGTGAGCCTGGAGTGGGGGAGGTGCGGGGGACCCTGGAAAGCTCTCCGGGGCCCTGCTCTAACTTGGCCCCTCAGCCCAGCCGATGTAGTATTTGTTGCCCTTTTTTGTTTGTATTTGTTGCTTTTTTTTGTTCTGATGCTTTCATCTGCTCCCTAACTCATTTAGTTTTCTGAAAAAGATAGTGTAATATTTTAAACTTTAAAAACAATTCACATGTCTCATTTTGAAACAAAATTACCTAAGGAAAATGTGGTTGAGTTAAATACAAGACAGTTGCAGGTCATTTTCAGTTGAAGCTGTTTTTATTGAATATGAAGGGTGTTTGTTTTACCTGAAAATGTTGTGATTGAGGGGGTTGGGTGGCGCTGAAGCACCCACAGATGAGACCGGTCAGCCTGTGACGAACCTTCCGAGAGACTCTGAGGGGCATTTGCTGAGTCCAAGGTGAAGAACCTACATTAGGAAGGCTTCACTGTGTTTTTCATTTAAGGGCTGTATGCGTTTAGGTGGGGTTCTGAGATTTCATTGTCAAGTGGTTTCTAAAAAGTATTCATTCCAGCACTAGCTTTAATGTTCATAGGTGTAAGTTGCCCGAGCTGGAGATAAACTACGAGTCTCGTGAAAGAGGGATCACGTGGAGTGTGTTCCGTGTCCTCACATCCGCGCTGCACCTTCTCTGTAAAAATGAGAGTGTGCAGAGTAAGCCCCCGACGGTGCACCCACCAGTGAGTGCTTTAAATTGCTGTAAAATAATTGGTCTTGCATAAATACATATTCCTGTTACTAAAACTTAGAGATAAGGCAAATTAGAATTGGCGGGTTTTATTCTGAAGTCTTGTCATTTTAGTGCCAGCAGGAGAAGTTTTTTAATGAGTAAAGTGTACTCACACTCAAGTGTACAGATCCTAAGTGTGTAATTTGACGAGTTTGGGCAAGTGTATGCGTCCAGGTGACCAATTCGCAGTCTCCAACATGCCCATCACCCCAGAAAGTGCTCCTTGCGCCTCCTAATAAGTAGATCGTGTCCGTGTGGGGAACGCTGGTAAAAGAATGCATTTGCCAATTAATTTTTGTTTGTGAGTGTTCAGTAATGTTAATAGTTACAACTCTTCTTTAATTTCTAGGAGATAAAAACATTCAGATGGCAGATAACAGGTAAGCCAAATGGACTGTGTTTATTGAAGTTTCAATTTTAGTTGTTGAGTGACAGGTGAGCTTCATTTTACAAACATCTTAGGTGCTCCAGCCAATGGTGCTCTCCCTTCCCCGTTTTCCCCATGGACTTGAGCCCCTTAAAGAGCTGCTCCCACGGGGACGCGTCTCAGACACTGAGGCTGAAACCCTGGTGGGAAGTGGACCTCCTGCTTCTCCAGCTGGAGCGCCGCCAGGGGAAGCCCTGTGACTGACCTGACACCACCTCACCTTCTGTGCCCCTGTGGCCCAGGGCATGGTCCTGTGCTCCTGCCGAGGGTCCCACTGGGTTGTGGTGAGCAGTGTTGACGTGGTGTGCCGTGGGCACGGAGGGCGTGTCTGGGCCTCTCTGAGAGCGGAGACCGAGTGTGAGGCAGAGTCGAGTGTGGAGCTGTGTGGCTGGCTCACGGGGCTGCTGTGGGCACTGCCCCACCCCCACCCCCACCCCAGAGGTGGGCTCTGCTGTGGTCAGCAGCCCTCCTCACCATGTTGGTTGGTTGGTGGGTTTGGTTTGAGAGCCGGGAGCATATTTTTTTCTAGGGTTACAGGTAGACATTTTTTTTTAAGATTTATTTCTTTGCTTTTAGAGAGGAAGGGAAAGAGAAAGAGAGAAGAAACATCAGTGTGAGGGGGAAACATTAGTCAGTTGCCTCTCCTGCACCCTCAGCTGGGGACCTGATCCTCCACCCAGGCATGTGCTCTGGCTGGGAATGGAACCGGTGACCCTTTGGTTTGCAGGCCCACACTCAATCCACTGAGCCACACCAGCCAGGGCTCCAGGTTGGAAATTAAAACTGTGAAGAATGGTGTGGGTGTGGGGGGATGGTGGGCTTGCTAAATGATCAAGTGTTTTAATAACAAAGTCACGTGTAACGTGGAGTCAGTACTGAGACGCCTCCTAGCAGTTAGATAAGAATGCCCTGGGCTGTTTGTCCTTGGAGCTTTCTTTACAGTAACACTTTTGTTCAACATTGTTTCAGCTTTTCAGATGGAGTTCCGTCAGAGTCCACGGAGCCCGGGAGAGATGCCAGTGCCACAGGTCAGTCCCTGCACGAGGGGGGTTAGTAGTCGGAGCGTTTGTGCGCGGAGCGGGGTCTCCTGCTCTGGAACGTTTGTTAACAGTGCAAAGAGTTAAAAGCCTTTAGGAAATTTAGACTAATTAAAATGAAAATCAGTAGTTTTCTTTTTTTTAATTTTTAGAGAGAGGGGAAGGGAAGGAGAAAGAGTGGGGGAGAAACATCAGTGTGTGGTTGCCTCTCATGTGGTCCCCTTCTGGGGACCCAGCCTGCAACCCAGGCGTGTGCCCCAACTGGGGATCGAACTCGTGACCCTTTGGTTCGCAGGCTGGTGCTCAGTCCACTGAGCCACATCAGCCAGGGATGGAGTTTTTTTATCATAGGAAATGCACACTCTGATCATTTGGTGTCCATGTGGACTGACCAGTGACCGGTCTTTTTGTCGGTGCCTTCTCTTCCCCTGACTGTGCTGGGCTGTGTCTCAGTAACACCCTTCGCCCATCGACTCACCGGTGTGCTTCCTCCCCTCCGTGTTCAAGTCTGACTACGCTTTTCTCTCTCCGAACTCTTCAAAAGCAAGTTCTACATGTACTGGCTCAGAGCCCCTGAAACAGTTTAGTGTGAACTTCTGAGACTGGAGTGAACCCTCGTGACCGCCACCAAGAAGTGTAACCTGAGTGGGGCCGCTTCTCAGCGGGTCTGCATCGCTCCCCACGCCCAAACCCAGGACTAGTGGCGAGCGTGCGTCGTGTGTGGCTCTGTCTGTCTCCTGTGTGGGGCACCCCCACTCCCCCACTTTTTTGCCCTTTGGGCAGCAGGCCTCGAGGTCGGGGGAGGTGCAGCTAGGCCCATGCGGGCCCTGGGCTTGGTGACTTGGTTAGGACCGCCAACCTGCCAGAATGGTCCATCCTAAGAGTCCTCTTACTAAGTGATCTGGGCTCCCCTGTCCTCCATCAGACTCGCACCCACTGGCGACCCTCGCTGAGCCAGTGCTGACTGTGGTTGGTGGGCAGAGGCGGCCGTTCGAAATCTGACAACCCTGCCCAGTGTGGCCACTGTCAGACCTGTCGATTTCGGTGTTGCTGTAGGGACACAGGATACCTGTTCATCAGTGGCCACCATTACTCATTTTGGTGTGCACATTGTCCCGCGTGACTGCAGGGGCCCTCCGGGCTGGCCTCTGCGCTCTTTTGCCGCACCCCATCAGTTCTCGGTAGCTTTGTGGCACGAGTGACGCTCCGCTGTCTTCCCTCGAACTTTCCTTGCTCCATACCTGGGTGCTGTCAGTTACTGAAGGGGTCCTGTATTTATTAGTGGAGAGAGTTAAAAACCAAAACGTAGGTGCTAGGTGTCATTGTTTTTAGGCCTTGTAGTGGCCAGAGCTAGAGGGGATGGGTGTGGCCACCTGTAGGACCCAGTTTTGTGTGTAGCACTTGTGTACACTCAACACGGTGCCGCACAGTGGTGGTCTCTCCTGGTTAAAAAGAGCACTTGCCAGTGCCGGGTCCTGGCTGCCTTTGCGTCTGAGTCTCTAGGGAGCCAGGGGGAGGGGACCGGGCCTGCAGACACTGAGTCAGTGTTGTGGGCCAGGCGCTGTCAGCTCCGCGGTGAGAGTGGGGTGGAAGGACATACCCCACTTTCTGCTGGTGTCTTGAGTGTGGGCTGTACAGGCAGTGTGGCAGAGGATGCAAGCGACTTCAGCGAGGGGCTGGTCAGGACACACCTGTGCAGGAGGTGGGTTTGGGCAGAATGACGTTGTAGGTGGAGGTGGACCACAGGGCACTCGGCAGTCTGGCCACCAGGGAACTGGTGAGAGCTGGGCTTTGCTGGCTAAGTGCTGGGCCCCAGTGGGCACCCACTCTGAGAGACCATCTGTCTGTTTACCCCCTGCTCGCCTCTAGGCCCCACCATGGGGCGGGATGCCTGGGGGCGGGGCAAGATGATAGGAAGTGATGGTGTCCTCAGTTGGAGATTTGGGGCTTAACCAGCCAAGGTGAGACCCAAAAGTCTTGGTACTTTTCAGTAGGTTCTAACCACCCACCCACCCACGCAGGTGATTAACAGGGAGTATCCCATGCCTGTAAAATATATTTTAAGTATTCTTCAGAACACATCTTTTCAAGCCACTTTGCTGTGTTTAGAAATTACAGTAGATGAACGTGGCTGAGTCGTCATGAGTTGGTGATCCCAGCTCTTGGCTGCTCTGGAGTGAGCACGCCTGACAGTTCCCTGCATTTTTTTTTTTAACTCTGAACAGAGACGCTCACGGACCAGGTGATGCAGAACCCTCAGGTCCTGGCAGCCTTGCAGGAGCGCCTCGACAGTGTCTCCCACACTCCTTCCAGCTACATCGAGACGTAAGTGTGCTGTGGGTGAGACGTGTGACTTGAAGGAACAAAGAAGAAAAAACGACTTGCATGGAATAGAAACAGTGTGTTTTTCATTTGGCAGCGCTGCCTGCTGAGCAGGGCACTGGGCTCCAGATGAGCTTACTTGGGTTTGGAGTCTGGTGGAGGGAGGGACCCACACGGATGGGGAGGATGGGGAGGAGGCGGCTGGTGGGGGTCCCTGGCAGGTGAGCGCATAGCGCCATCTGGTGGCCACTTGAGAGGACCTTGCCCGGCCTGAGTTGGGTGGCGCAGGGAAGATGAGCCAGGGGAGGGCAAAGCGCTTTCTCTTTCTGGTGGCTCCGGGCCAGCTGAGAGCCCCTGCCCCGTGATTTCCCCTTGAGGCCTGCAGCACAGACACCCGGGCCTCAGTGGAGGCCCGTGTCCTGCGAGTGCTGCCCAGCGAGCGCTGCCCAGCCAGCAGGCTCCCTTCACTGGCCTGGCCCTTCCCTGGCCAGGCTGTCTTCCTCCTGTAAGGGAGGGGCTGTTGCTGGGCCTGTCCCCGCGGTCAGTGCAGCTTAGTCTCTGAACCTCCCCCCTCTCTATGGTTCCCCACGTGGGGCTCTGTGTGTTTGAAGGCTGTTACAGGGGGGCGGGGGGCACTTGGGGTCTGCTTTGTCTGGATGGGGGCTCTCCTGGAGGCCACTCGGGAGGTGTTCCCAGTTCTCTGCTTTGGAAGCTGGGTGGTGGGCGGGGTTTGTGGGGTGGGTGCCCTGCATCTGAAGCGCCTGCCAGAGGGGGCGCCGCTGTCACTGGTGCTGACTCAGGACGGCTGGGCACACCCCGTCTGGTTTGCTTAGAGTCCTTTGTTACTTGTGCTCCACCGGGAGGACTTGAAAACTTTTTTAGGAAATTTCAAAGCGTCTGACTAGTGCAGAGAAACTGCGCGGGTGCCAGCTTGTCACTGTTTTGTGGGGTTCGTACTCTGTGCCTCCGCGCTCTCCGGCCCGAGTCCCAGAGACGTGCTTATTGGGGTCTGGTGAACAGCATTCAGCCTGAGGTGGCCTTGGTTGTGACAAACCCAGCGTAGGGGCTATGTGTGCACTGCAAGCTCCGCCCCGAGGACTCAGTCCCCGTGGTGGAGGGCTCGGAGGGTGGGGCTGGGCTGCCAGTGGGGTGGGGGGGTCTGCTCTGGTCTGGTCTGTGGTGGAGCCCAAGGATCTGCTCTGCCTTCTAGGTTGTGAGCAAAGGCTGAACGTGGCTTTTCCTTCCAATTTACAAAAGCGATGCTCACAAACTGCAATGTCTTTCAGAGCCTAGAAGAGTGTGGGAAGGCAGAGAGGCCCCCAGTTGCCTGACAGTAGAAGAGAGCGACCCATTTCTTGGGCTCCCTTGGGGTGTCTGCCAGAGCCCCCCAGGGCATGGGACGCACGGAGGCAGGTGCTGTGGATGTTTCTGCACACAGACGCCTGGTTGTTCCCTGGGGATACGTCCTCGGGGGTGGGGGGGCGTGCCTGGGCCTAAGGGCCGTCTTCCTCTTCTCACTGCTTCTGGGAGCGAGGCCCGGGCTGCCCTGCTCCCTGCCTCACCAGGCCGGGCTGGCTCCTTTTATGATCGCTCACTTGGGAAAGAAAGGCGGGATTTTCTAACCACGTTCTCTTGGGCGTTTTATGAGATGGATTTTCTTCCATGTTTATTTTTATTTTGTCTACTGTCTCCTTAGCTCCCCCCCCCTTTATCCTCCCATTGGAGCGCGTGTCCGTTTCTTAATGATTAGCTCTTTTTCATAGTAAGGATGTTATTCTGTTAACCTTAATTTATTTTAATGAAATGCAGCTTTTTTTTAACTCCCTCTTTAGTTTACCCAAAGCGGTAAAAAGAAGAATCAACGCCCTGAAACAGCTTCAGGTGAAGTGCGCTCACATAGAGGCCAAGTTCTACGAAGAGGTCCATGACCTGGAGAGGAAGTACGCAGCGCTCTACCAGCCTCTCTTCGACAAGGTGGGCAGCACTGTTCGTGCCCTGAGGCTCACCTCCCAGCCTTCCTTGAGCTGAAGCATCGGGTTTACACAGTAGATCAGTGAAGGTTACTTCTTAAGCCCTTTTTGACTTCGGGTCTTAGAATAAGTTATAGGAGCCTTCAGTGTTCATAGTCCTTTCCTAGACATTTACAGACCTGTGGCCTTGACTCTTGCCTTTCTGAGTGACGTAACTCTAAGAAGGTCTCGCTCTCACTTAGAGAAGGGAGTTCGTCACTGGCGACGTCGAGCCGACAGACTCGGAATCGGAGTGGCACAGTGAGAATGAAGAGGAGGACAAATTGGCTGTAAGTTGACGTGTTGTTGTTTTTTATCAACTGCAACCGGTGTTCTGTTTCGGTACTGGTAGGAGTAAGAAACCTCTCTCGGTGGCTGGGACAGCTTCACAAAGAAAAGGGCTGACGGCAGCAGGTGCTACCCCCCCCAGGCCGGGTGTTCCGAGGTCTTCGTGGACACGCACTGAGCAGCCGGCCGGTGGGCCCCGCACCTCACCACATGCGTCAGTTACTGCAGCGAGCCAGACACCCCTGCCCCCAGCTCGGCACCTCCAGGCGCCTCTGCACAGTGTGCGGGGTGGGGGTCGGGGACGTGTCGCCTGAGTGGGGACTAGTGAGACGTTTGTGGGAGTCTCAGTCATGTGTCTGGGTGGTGGTCACCTGCCAGCGGGGATGTGGCGGGGTACATTGGAAACATCCTGCCAGAGTGCCCGTCACCACTTGAAGTGAAGGAGTCAGGGGTCCTTTTGGTGACGTGCCCTGTCCATCACCTGCTCACGGCCTTTTCTGATGAGGAGTCCCCTTCCACTGCCACAGAGTGTCCCAGCATGCCAGCCAGTTCTCTCTGTCAGCCTGCATTTCTTTTGGGGAGATGGCGAGCTTCCATCCTGTGAACCGAAGTTTTAGGGGTTTTCTTGAAGTGTGTGTAACTCTGGTGGCTGTGTGTTTCTGGTCTGGAGAACTCGCAGAGTCTGGGCCAGCTGAAGCCGGGGCTGTGGCTCAGTCCTGTGCAGTGCTGGCCTCACCTCCCTCCTCGGGGTCCCGGCATCTCTACGTTGCCACTGAGCCTTTCCGGTCACCACCCTCGTGTTCCCATGGTGCCTCAGTCTGGTGGGACGATTGGAGCTGCCATCCTGTAGTTGGGCAGGCCTCTGGGTGCGGTGGCCCCTGGGGCTGTGTGTGGATCTGGGTGACGGTCCCCAGATGGACACCTCACACACAGCCTTTCCTCAGACCACCTCTCAGCCTTCCTGCCAGTTTAAGTTACATCACAAGATTGCGTCTGGGTGGGGGGTGCTTTGAGTGCTTTGTCCCCAGAAACATTTGAAATCGTGACCTGCTTGGTGGCCTGGAGATGCCGATTCCAAGGTCATGGGTTTGTGGCAGCAGTCTGCATGGGGCTCTGAAATGGGCGCCCACGTTAAGCTGCCCGACTGCCACTGCATTGCTTTGTGGTGAGTGTTCTGTTCTGCGTCTATGATCTTCAGGGGGACATGAAGAATAAAGTCGTTATAGCAGACAAAGAGGCTGCAGCCGCGGAGGAGCCCAGCCCCAGAGGCATTCCGGAGTTCTGGTTCACCATCTTCAGAAATGTGGACATGCTGAGTGAGCTGGTCCAGGTGAGCAGCCCACCTTGGGGCTCAGAGGTGCTTGGCGGCGTCCCGTGCAGGTGGAGAGGCTCTCGCTGTGCTCCCCACTCAGGAGTGGTCTCGATCTCCTTCCAAACTGGGGCCACGTCTAAAATGTGGCTCAGAAGAGCCGGGGTTCTGGTGTGCCCCAGGGAAGTGTTCTGGGAACTCCCCGCACAGCGGAGCAGACAGACAGACTCACAGGACAGGCTGTCCCAGACCTCAGTAGTAATGCCCTTCCCAGGGACAAGCAGGTTCTGAGTCCGTGGGCCTGGGTGGGGCCTGAGGGTGATGCCCGTGCTGCTGGTTGGGGCCCACAGCACATGGTGGTGGGTTTTCAGTGATGGGGGCTTGTTGTGCCAACAGGTGACTTGCCAGGGTGACCAGCCCTTGGTGCTGGTTAGTGCCCAGGGGTTGGTCATGGCACTTGGCCCCTGCACCCCCTTGGTTTTGAGGACAGCGGTGCCCTTGGGCACTCTCCAGTGAGCTGCCATTCATTCTCCCCACACCTCTGCATTGGTGGCGGCTGCGGTGTTCAGGCTGCAGAGTCCCGCTGCTTTCTGCCCTGAAGCTGTGCAAAGACTCGCTGGCCTGGCAGCTGCTCACCTGTGCGGGGGCGGCGAGGTGTCATGGGCATGGTGACCCGGTGCCAGGGGCCACGAGGTGTCGTGGGCACAGTGATCTGTGCGAGGGCAGTGAGGTGTCGTGGGCACGGTGACCCAGTGCCAGGGGGCGGCTGGTGGTCGGAGGCTCCGTCCGTGGGTTGTTAAGTCCCAGCGACCAGCGGGACCTGAGTCCTGTTCTCTGTGGGGTGGCCGGGGAGGGGGTGGCTGCAGGGAGGCTGTGAAAGTCAGGGGGGCGGCGTCAGTCCTCCTCTCGGTGCCCAGGGCCGTGCCTCCGGGCCCTTCGTTCTGCGGCAGCGCTGCACTTCGGCCACATGGAGCTCTTGTCCTCAAGGGCTGGGCAGGACGCAGTGCTTGTTTCTTGGATTTGGAGAAATACCAGTAGGCACTGCTGCGTTGAGGGATGTGTTTGTAGACCTGGTGCTGTGGTGCTGGGGACACACCAGAGAAGACGTTTGTCCACCTGAGTGTTTGGGACAAGGCGCAGATGCTGTCAGTGATGTGAGGGCTCAGAGCCTTGATCTCAGACCAGGTTACTTTTCATCTGGAGACTTGCCGAGTGTCTGCTGTTGGCTGTCTTTTGCTTTGTTCTTTTTTTAAAGATATTATTTATTTATCTTTAGAGGGGAGGGAAGGAGAGAAGGCGAGAAAGATTAACGTGTGGTTGCCTCTCATAGGTCCCCTGCCGGAAACTGGCCTGCAACCCAGGCATGTGCCCTGACTGGGAATCGAACCGCGAGATCCTTTGGTTCACAGGCCCGCACTCAATCCACTGAGCTGCACCAGCGTGGGCTGTTTTCTTCTTAATATTGG
The DNA here is from genome assembly GCF_014824575.4 of Sturnira hondurensis. Lineage (NCBI taxonomy): Eukaryota > Metazoa > Chordata > Mammalia > Chiroptera > Phyllostomidae > Sturnira > Sturnira hondurensis. The sequence goes on from NW_028079014.1 coordinate 101,723, forward strand.
GAACTTGGTAGTTGTCAGACTCAGTTCTTAGAACTTAGTGGAACCTGAAGAAGCCTTTCCCATTCAGCCCCTAGTCGGCAGGGGTTAGGGAGTGACTATTCTACAGGTGAAGCCCCACTCTGGGGGGTGGTCTCTGGCTTTCGAGTCTTGCCTTTCTTTCCGTCTCTTGGATTTTCTGTAATGACAGCGTTGGTGGCGTCTGAAAAGGCCGGAGCCATTTTTGGGCGCTCTGGCGCCTGCCAGGAGTTCTCAGCCATGCCTGGCAAGTACTCCGGATTGGCAGTGACCGTGGGGCGGGCTTCGTGTGTTCATTGCTGCAGGCCAGTGTGGGGGCAATGGCTGCCAGCGCCATGGCTGATCTAGGCCTGCCTCATGGTTCTGTCTCTTTGGAGATGCTCGGACCGCTCGCTGCGGGCGGCACCTCTGCCCCGGGTGCAGCGGGCTGTGGTGCGGGCGCAGTCGGGGCTCTTGTCCCGGCCTCGGAGGCGCTGTGCTCAGGCCTGGCTCTGAGGGCTGCCAGTGATGAGGCACCTCTCTGCTGTCTCCTCCAGTGGTCATCGGGGAATGGGTTGGGTGGCTTCCTGGGAGTCAGTACTTGACAAGGACGGGACTCCACTGGGGCCCATTGTCCAGCATCCAGGGGTGATGCACCGGCGACTCAACAGGGACGTGTGGATCGTCTCTCAGAGCTCACTGGAGGCTCCTGTGTTCTCTCCGTTCAGGAATACGATGAGCCGATCTTGAAACACCTGCAGGATATTCAGGTGAAGTTTTCCGAGCCTGGACAGCCTATGGTGAGTACCAGTCATTTGAGCCTCTGGCTGGTGTCGGGGCGTCAGGACACTGAGCGTCAAGGGCTTGGGGCCAGAGCAAGACGTCAGACCCACTGCTCACATGTTGGGTGACTGGAGCCAGGTGCTCCCAGAGAGTTAGGGCAGCCTGGCAGGTGACTTCGGCTACTCGCTGTCTGGAGGCAGGTGCAGGAGTTGGACATGGGGTTGGACTCTTGGGCCCATGTGGTATCCCCTGTGGCACACTGTTGTTTCTTGGCCAGTTTGCCCCTGTGCCATCCTCTTCCTTAGCATCCCCTACATCTTCAAGGACGTGGTATGTAAAGTCTGTCTAAAAGGACAGTGGGTAGGAGCTGTACTTGACCAGCGACCCAAGGCACTGATGGAATGACCTGCTGCGCGTCTGTTCAGAAAAGCGCCTACAGATGCGGGAGACCGAAAGACGCTATCTCCTCTGCTCTTTGGTTTGTGACAGAACCCGTTTTCCCGAGATACCTGAGGCCACGTGTTGTGTTGGGGTGGTGCACCCCTCCTGGCTGAGCGGGGTGTCACCGGAGCACTGTTCGTGACCCGTCAACCTGCCGTGGCTGACGGGTTCCATTCCAGTGCCAGAGCAGTTCCAGTGACACATGACTGGGTGCCTGGCCGATGGCTCTCAGTTTCAGATCTTGGAGACAAGCCCCTGGGGACTGTCTGTGAGGGGTCTTGGGGGGGCCCTGGCCTGACTCTTCTCCCCCACCCTGTCACAGAGCACCTGCCTTGGGTGGGGGTGAGGGCCAGTGTGAGTGCAATTTCTCTCTAGTCCTTCAGGTGGCCCTTACTGCTGGTGGGGCAGGGGACACGGCAGCGTGCGTCCCACTCCTTTTCCCGTCTGCCGCTCTGTGGGAGGGGACTGGCATCGCCACCCTGCTGCAGGGTGGGGTGCGGGCCTAAACCGGGGCAGTGCCTGTTCCCAGGTGGTGGGGGCCTTCTCCTGCAGCACCCTGGTGTCCCAGTGTCCCCTCTTGTCCCTTCTTCTGAATAAGTAGAGGCCTTGCTATCATCGCATGCCCCCCTCCAGGTCGCCTGTGTCCCTGGGGCCTCATCTGCCGAGATGGGTGAATCCTTTTCCCCTCATTGCGTTCTCACGGGTCACCCATGTAGGTTCATTTTGCCGCCGTTTCCTTTGGGTCCATTTCCTTTTTCCTTCCTTTGCTCTCTCTGGGCGCTGTCTGAGACTCCCTCGGCCCGTGTGCTTCCCGCCCATCCGTCCCACGTGGCTCCCAGAAGGCTGGACTCCTGCGTGGTGAGGGGACCGAGGGAACAGTGCTGCTGCAGAAAATCTGGGGATGCCCAGCAGCCGCGGCTTCCAGCCGTCGCCGGCACAGTCCCCTGCCCTCGCTGGCTGTTGTGGAACACCGATGTCGCCGACACTGCAAAGGGGAAGTGTAGCTGCCCGGCTTCAGAGCGTGGCGGGCTGTGCCCTGGCCCTGTCCACACCAGCTTCTTCCCTCCCTCCCTCTGGGGCCAGCGCCCCCACACACCAGCGGCGGGGTGCAGCTCGGACACTGTTGTGCCGTCTGTCTGTGTCACACGGGCTCTGCGGGCAGGACACAAGTCTTAGTGTGTCTGTTGGCTCTGAGTGGTTTCTCTGTCACACACCCCCACCTGTGCCTCGTTCTGAGGTGTTGCGTTGTGGTCCGCACCCTCCAGTGCAAGTGTGGGTTGAAACTTCTGACGGTTCCTTTTCGTGGGCCGACCGGGTCAGTGGATCTGAACGTTTGTGACGCCCAGAGCGTGCACTCCTTCGGGAGAGAGTGTTTCTCCACGCTCCGTTTTTGTGGTAATTTCTATTACAAAAATAACAAAGGGGGTCTCTCTGAGATGATTCAAGCTTAGAGCAGAGCACAGAGAATCACGTCTGCTGTCAACCTTGACCCCAGGAGCCATGGAGGTTGGGGACGCGAGTTTGTCTCCTCAGGATCAGTATTGGCGAAGACAGTGGCCACCGAGTCGGTTTTCTGGGCAGAGAGGAGAGCCACTGTCGTACGTCATTCTTCGTGGGGTGGGGGGTGCAGATGACGTGGCCTCATCTTGGGGCCCTTTTTTATTGGTCCATCGAACACTTCACCCCAGTGTGTGTGGGTTACTCTTCATAAACAGAGGCTTAGGGGAAGGAAGAAGTCGGGCAACAGAAAGAAGGTTCACTTGGTGTGGAGAAGGGGCGGGGCACAGGGAGAGAGGAAAGGTGACCACCGCTCCCTGTACAGAATGGCCCGTGGGGGTGGGGGAGTAGCGCAGCTCCAGCTCCTTGGTTCTCGTCCACACTTCCTGCTGGGCCCTCTGCTGTCTGTTCTAGAAACTGGCAGGAAGTCCCTCGGGCCTCTCATCGCCTGGCTCTGTGCTCTGAGCCCGCGCGGCCTCTCTGCCTTCACCGCCCTCCGGAGAGCCCTGCTTTCCCTTCCCCTTCGTGTGCTAAGTGCTGCTGCCAAGGGCTGCTCGCCAGGTCAGCTGTGGGGGTGCTGGTTAGTTTTACATCACGGTCACGCGAGGGGCGTGGCGGCACTGGGTAACTCTCCAAGTCACGCGGTGCTGCCGGCAGAGATCGGAACCCCGGCTGTCTGAGCCCAGAGGCGGCCCTCGCACACTCGCTGTGGTTTGCTGGCCGAGACTGTCTTTGGTCCTTCGTGACCCTGGGGGTGAGGTGGTTGCGTGTGTGTGTGCGCACGGTTCCTCGCAGATGGGCGAATTCTTCGGACTGGTAGGGGGCACGGAGTGGTGTTTTTCATTTTGTTACTGACTCATTCATTCACTTAGATAATTGCCAAGTTGTCCTTCCAAAAGCTCCTTACAGTGTGGGTGCCCCAGGTTTCCCGAACACTTGTCACCCCTACATTCTGTGGTTTGTGCGTTTTGTCCAAAAAGGGGATGTCTCGACTTCCGCCAAGATGGAGGCATAGGTGGAAACACTGTGCCTTCTCCCACAACCAAGTTTGGATACAACAAAAGTTTTGGTGAACTACCACACATCCAGATACGAACCGTTCAACGAGGACGGTAAGAGGCAGAACCAGCAGCAGAGCTGGGTCAGCCAGGGCAGATCTAGGAGCGCAGGCAGCCCAGAACTAGTCGGGGTACGGAACAGACTGACCAAGGTCGCACACTCTCGCGCAGTGAGACGGATCACACAGGCCCCAGGGGGCAAACCCAGTGGTGGAGGGCTGACAGCAGTGGCACATTCACGTGCAGTGGGACGAAACGCGAGGGCCCCGGTGACGGTGGCAGCTGCGGCCAGAGCCGTGGGAGGTGGCAGACGGGACGCCATTGCTCCTCTTTGACCCCACCCCCATGTACAGCGTCACAACCCAGCAACTGAGTTGCCCTGCTCTGGTGAAAACCTAGGGCTCCGTTCCTGCTACTTAACAGGCACAAATAGCCCAAAGGATGGCTCAAGAAGAACTCAAAGTCCCAGAGCCAATAACTCTAAGCGACCAACAGATTGCCAGGCTCTCAGAAGCCCAATTTAAAACACTATTTATTAGGATGCTCACAGAATTGGTAGAGTACAGTCACAAATTAGAGAAACATATGAAGGCTAAACTAATTGAAATGAAGGGAGATGTCCAGGAAACCAATAGTGATGGAAAGGAAACTGGGACTCAAATCAATGGAATGGACCAGAAGGAAGAACGAAACAAACGACCAGAAAGGAATGAAGAAATGAGAATTCAAAAAAATGAGGAGAGGCTTAGGAACCTCCAGGACATCTTTAAACGTTCCAACATCCGGATTATAGGGCTACCAGAAGGGGGAAAGAAACAGCCACGAGGGGAAAATTTATGTGAACAAATAATAAAGGAGAACTTCCCCAGTCTGGCAAAGGAAATAGACTTCCAGGAAATCCAGGAAGCTCAGAGAGTGCCAAAGAAGTTGGACCCAAGGAGGAACACACCAAGGCACATCATAATTACATTAGCCAAGACTAAAATGAAGGAGAGAATCCTAGAAGCAGCAAGGGATAAGGGGACAGTCACCTACAGAGGAGTACCCATCAGACTGTCAGCGGATTTCTCAAAAGAGACCTTACAGGCAAGAAGGGGCTGGAAAGAAGTATTCCAAGTCATGAAATCCAAAGACCTACAGCCAAGATTGCTTTATCCAGCAAAACTTTCATTTAGAATGGAAGGACAGATAAAGCGCTTCTCAGATAAGGTCAAGTTCAAGGAGTTCATCATCACCAAGCCCTTATTATATGAAATGCTAAAGGGACTTATATAAGAAAGAGATGATGAAAAATATGAACAGTGAAAGGACAGCAAACGCACAGTTATTAACAACCACACCTAAAACAAAAGCAAACCAAGAGGACAGCTAGATCAGGAGTGGAACCATAGAAATGAAGAACACATGGAGGGTTAGCAACAGGGGGGTGGGAGGAGGAGAAGGGGGGAGAAGGCACAGAAAATAGCATAGATGGTAGGTAGAAAATAGATAGGGGGGAGGGTGAGAATAGTGGGGGAAATACAGGACCTAAAGAACTTGAGACACGTGGTTATAAACTAAGGGGGGGAGAAGGGTGGGGGAGGGAGTGTGCGGGTGGAGGGGAAAGAAGGGGGTGAATAGAACAACTGTAATGGTATAATCAATAAAATATATTTAAAAAAAAATAAAAAAATAAAAAAAAAAACCAAAAAGGGGATGTCTCGTTTCTGTCGATAGTCGTAAACGTGAGTATCTCTCCTGCCGGCCGTGGGATTTTATTTGTGATGGCCACTTGGAACGTTTTTGTCTGTTTTTCCTATCGGGCCATCCAGTCCCTGTCTCTCCAGGTTGTGGAGGGCTTTGCGACGGAAGGAGGGCTTCTCACTGCCATGGGCTGTGCTTGCTCTTCTCCCCCCATGGGTCTGCCACTTTCCCGTAGGGCTGAGGAGGCTGTGTCTGTCCAGGGGAGGGGGTGGGGGCGGGCTGGCAGCCCCCATGTCTCCTTCAGACCCTCCACCCCACCTGGAGGGCACACACGACCCCACTTGTCTCTGCAGACCAAAGGCTACGGACCCCCCCCCCAGCCTATCCTTTGTCCTTTAACTTTTTGACTAAGTTTTTGCCACAAAGAATTTTTTGTGACATAGCCACATTGTTGCCCTTTTAACTGTGACTTCTGCTTGTGCTGTCCTGTTTAGAGAGGGGCTGGTTTCCAGTAAGTTCTGTGGGGCTGATAAGAATCGGTCGCTGAGTACCTGTCACTTTTGGGTGGTGTGACGCCGCGTTCTGTTTCCAGTCCTTTGTGTTGGAGTTCCACTTCGGGCCCAACGAGTACTTCTCCAACGCGGTCCTGACGAAGACGTACAGGATGAAGTCGGAGCCGGACAAGGCCGACCCCTTCTCCTTCGAAGGGCCTGAGATCGTCGACTGTGACGGGTGAGGAGCGCCGTTTTGCCTTTTTCTGGAACAAGACCGGGAGGTGATTTTAGAGCTTTGCAAGTAAGAGGGACATTAGGAATAGAGCAGGGAGTTGTTGATCTGCCGAAAAGCCCAGTAGACAAAGATTTACATTGAATCGACTTTCTTTTCGGGGATGTGGCAGCCAGTGCTGGGAGATGTTGCCTGGTGACGTGGGAGGGGTGTGGGTCAGGGGCCTGTCATCCCCGTTGTAACGGGGTTGGGGTTCTCTGGTCACTGTCATGAAGCTGGGCTGCTTCCCCTGGCATGGGGCTGCTGGTGGCGGATGCGGTGCTGTGCCAGCAGGGCGTGGGTCGGCTGCTTGCTTGGCTGGTTGGTGGGCACTTGAAATGCCCTTCCACTCATGGCCAGGCACCTTGGCAATGTGGGTCTGAGGTCACCGAGGAGTGAATGTAGTTTGAGTTCATTCCTCTTGGTTAATTTGAGGTGGTTTGGGAAAATGTTTCTTTTGAATTGAAACATCATTTCTATTCACTGGAACCCCCAAGTACTTGTCCTCATGACCTTCCCCGTGTGGACAGTTCCAGCCTTAGCTACGCTTGGTCACACTCGTACGGCTGGACTGACTTTGATGGGGTCGTTGCCCAAGGCCAGCCGCCGTGGTGGGAGAGGCAGGCCTGGCTTCCCCTTCCGGTGCCGTCAGGGGTCATGCTGGACCAAGGGGATTGGGGGAGTCTCAGGGTGCTGTGCCCGGCCCCCCAGGGCTGCTCAGCACGCACCCCTGGACCCTGTGTGTTCTGCACTGGGTGTCTGTATGGGGGGTCACCTGCTTCCTTTCCACAACTCGTCCCATTTGCTGGGTTGTCTTGAGAATTTGGATGTGTACGTGCTGACGTTGGGTGGTCTCTGGGGGTTGTCCAGGGCAGCGGGTGACAGGCTCTGAAGCACCTTGACTGGGGCTGGTGATGGAACACACACTTCAGTGTCTGCGCACACAGTTGTGGGGACGTGAGGCCATGGCTGCTCTGGAGGCCTGTGCTGGGGACTCAGAGTGGTGGCGGGCCTGGGGTGCTTGGCTGGCAGGCGGGTTTCATCACACGTCCAGGTTCAGCATTAGAGCCGCCGTGCACTTGCTGTGCACGTCAGTAATGGGTCTTCTTCCTCTTGGCGGGCCGACCGTGATGGCTGTCCCGTCCCGGTAGGTGCACTATTGACTGGAAGAAAGGAAAGAACGTCACGGTCAAAACGATCAAGAAAAAGCAGAAGCACAAGGGCCGTGGCACCGTCCGAACTATCACTAAGCAGGTCCCCAACGACTCCTTTTTCAACTTCTTCAGCCCGCTCAAAGGTGAGTGTGGGGTGTGCGGGCCGACACAGACGGGCGCCCCCGCTTTCCAAAAGCCCTTGCCCCACCGCTCCACTTTCACAGACAGACCTACATTAGTGTCTGTTTTATTCCCCGGAGAAAACCCAGAGGGGTTCATCTTTAGGGAAAAAGGCGGAAAGTGACCGTCAGGGTCAATGGGTGTTCCATACAAGCCGAGACACTGGCAGTAGCGTCCACCCCAAGCAGTGTGCGCGGCCCCACTGAGTGCCTTCCCTGTGACCACACCCATTGCTCGGCCCCCAGCCCGTGGCTCTGACAGGGCCGTCCTCTCTGGGCCTTGTCCACACTGAGCTGGGAGGGTGCTGCGCTCCATGGGAGGCTAGACAGGATTCCCATCGTCGTGAGCGAAGTGCAGGCAGAGTGCGTGCATCGAACTCACCTGCATCCACCATCCACAGGCAGAGGACGGCACCTTGAAAGCTGCCAAAGTTGGTCCTGCCGGTGGCAGAGTGGCATCTCAGTTGGCACCCGGCAGCGGGTGAAGTGGGAGGTGGCACTCGGGTGCGCAGTGCACGGTGTGTACGTGTCAGGCCGTCCCTGTTCCCACTGCGTTCCAGTGTTCTTTTAGGTCGCGTGCTGCTTCGTGGGGTTTCATGGGCTGGTTTTCGGGTTCAGGCACACACTAGATGCTCCGTAGAGTAGATGGTGACCACGAGAGAGCTCGTAGAAACGCTGTCAGACGGCGGGCAAGCCTGTGCTTGTGTAAAAGAACTCGAGAGCCTCGGGGGCACTGTTCTCACAGGGTGGGGGCGCAGGAGGGCTGTGGCGGGGTTCTCAAAGCTGGAGGGGAAGCAGAGGTGGCCCTGGGCTTCGTTCTGAGGAGGCGCCGAGCACCTGCCTGGGCCTCCCTGGAAGCCCCTCCGCCACAGACCCCACGCCGCAGGTGTACGTTCCTGGGTGCACACGGGTCGCACAGCGCAGCTTGGAGTCATCTGTCCGCCTAGTCGCTCTCCTGCAGGGCCGGATAGGGCCCAGGGGGGTTGGAGACGTCCACATTGTGGTGAGCAGGGAATGGGGTTTCTTCTTTGAGAGGTAGGGGCAGAGAGAACGGGGAGGCAGAGCCCTTGGCCCTGTTACAACAGCGTGCGAGGAACAAGCATGGCTGTGTGCCACAGACGGGAGCAGGACCAGTCAGACGAAGCACTGCCGCCGGCCCTGCCACGGGACTGAGCGCGTGCAGGCTTTCTGTCCGGGGCTGCGAGGGGGGCTCCCCCCCCAAACCAAGGTCCGCCTCACCCTGCAGTCCAGTCTCCCATCGTGGTGGCTGTGCTCTGTGGCCTGTCTCAGAGCCTGGAAGATGGAAGCATGTGCTGGTTTGGGGGTGAGAAGAGCCACAGAGTCCACCGGTCCGGTTCCTTTTCAGGGAAGATCCCTTTGGAGACTTGCGTGGCCTTTGGGAAGGGCACCTGTGAATTCATGGTGTAGACACATTGGTTGGTCGGAAGTGTCCTTGGAATGGGATTTTAAGCCCTTGATGAAATCCGATGGACTTCACCGGGGACTGCGGTTCACGCTCCTTGTATCGGAGCGTGTGCAACGCGGGTGAGGCTGCTGTGCAGCGCCCACAGCGTACCCAGGTGGGCGGGCTTCGTGGCCTGTGGCTGCCAGCTCGGTAGAGCTTGCATTTATTGTTAACCGTCACCCAAGGATGTGCTTATTGCCTTGAGAGGGAGGAGGCAGGGGCGGAGTGGCAGAAAGAGACACCTGTGTGGGAGAGACGGGCACGACGGGTCCCGCCTGCCCTGACTGGGGGTGGACCTGCAGCTCCCCGGTGTGCGGGGAGGACACGCCTGCCAGCCGTGCCTCCCGACCTGGCCGGCTCCTTCTAACGAGTTAGGTGGGGCCGGCTTCTAGCGGGGACTTCCGTGAAGGTGGACAGGGGTGGCAGTGGGAGGTGGCGGTGGAGAAGCTCGTCGCAGCTGGCGAGGTGGGTTCCGGTGTGAAGGGGACGTGAGGTGGCTCGTCCAGCTCCTCTTTGTCCCTAAACCCACAGAAAGGGGCTGAGGTCCTGTGAGGAGGTCTCTGTGCTGATCCCTGACCTCAGGCCAGGGCCCCCAAACCTGAGTCTCGAAGAGCCTGTGGGATGCTTACGTGCCAAGGCTTGGAGGCCTTTGCCTCGTGCTTCTGCCCCCAGCACTCAAGTCCCCGCAGTGGGCAGCCCTGGCGGACAGCAGGGCCTCCGCCAGGCATTTCCACAGTCAGGGCTTTGACTGTCACCGGGCTTCACCGAGCGTGGATTCACCTAAGTCTCGGTCTTGGCCATCCTGCTCAGTTCACTCCTGGCTGTGTCACGTGCTGTCATGGCTGAGTGCGGAGCTGAGATGAGGGACACTCACCCACAGGCATAGTCCACATCGTGGAGCCGTTTCAGTGCCCTCGTCTCCCCTTCCTCCTTTCCAGACAGAAACCTGGTGTTGACTTCTCTGAGGCTTCAGAGCCCGGAGGTTGCCCCCTCATGTCCCAGAATCTTCGAGTGTGGTTTTGCAAGATGCGAGTTAGAGCTTCCCTTAGGGCACTGGTGTCCTCCGGGGCCACTGCTTGGACTCCTCGACGTCCCCGCCCACCTGCTCTTGTGGGACCTGCTCCTGTGGGACCTACTCCTGTGGGCCCTACTCCTGTGGGCACTGGTGTCCGTGCTGCTGTGGAGGGCCCAGGGCAGTGTTCTCCAGCCGGGGCTGTGAGCCGCTGGGCGTCCACCAGGGGGCACCCAGCCTGGGCCCTTTCCAGGGACAGCCCTGCACCGTGGGCTGTTAACGTGTCATCTGTCAGACCAGCTTCCTGCGTGGGTTGAATGTTTCTGCTTGTCAATGTAACACGGACATGTTTTGTCTTTTTTTCTAGCCTCTGGGGATGGAGAATCACTGGTAAGATTTATGTCGCTACTAAAAGCCCCTTATGTTACGTTGCTGTTAAGGCTGTATTTCCCGAGTAGTTACCTGCTTGTTTTTCACCTGGTCCTGTTGCCTAAACCCTGGGGTGCGTGTGTGTTCACTGCCCCCCTCACCACCTCACTGGTGTTCCTGTAAGTCTGCTTGACTTTGTGGCAGTTGTCACCTGGCACTGCTGGACCTGGGGCCTTCAGTCAGGCTCCCAGTAGTGAGGGCCAGGTGTGGGGAGACAGCGTGATGCTCGCCCCTTGGGTGGGCTGACGTGGAGGCCCTCTCTCTCAGGATGAAGACTCCGAGTTCACGCTGGCCTCCGACTTCGAGATTGGACACTTCTTCCGTGAGCGGGTAGTCCCCCGGGCTGTGCTGTACTTCACAGGGGAGGCCGTGGAGGACGATGACAACGTAGGTGCTCAGGGACGGCCCCAGGACACACGGCGCGCTATTTCTGGCGTTGGGGGAGTGGGAGAGAGGGTCGCAGCAGGGGCAGCAGGCGGCCCGAGCGGTCCCTGTGTGTAAAGTGCACCTGCTGGCTCACTCCAGGGCTTCCTTAAGACCCCCCCGGGGGGGGTGCTGCATCCTGTTAAAGGCCTTTGAGCTCTGGGTGACTGTTCAGTGGGAGGGGCCCCACTCCCAGAGGTCTGGCCACAGCGCGCTGTCCGTGCTGGTAGAGCCGGTTCATGCTGGCCTGCGGCACAGTGGCCCCAAAGGGGTTCGGGCCCGGGCTCCGCTGGAGGAGATGAGCCGAGCCCAGCCCACCCGCTGCTCTGCGGCTGTCGCCTGAGGCAGGTCCCTTTGGAACCAAGGCCCGGCGGTCCTGGTTTATGGGGACAAGGTTTTGTTTCGTGGCACGTTACTGGAGGGGCATTTCAGAGGGTGCTCGCCCTGCTTTCAGAGCTCTGGGGTCTCCTGGGCGCTTCTGGGCCTCCCTGCTCGCTGGGCATCAGGTGCCAGGAGGGCCCGGCCTGTCCCCTTGCTGGTCACTGTGCAGGCCTCCTCCCCCACCTTCCTGTGTTAAATGCCCCCGCGGGCTGCAGGGCCCTGGGGCTTGGCCTGGTGCTGGGTCACTGCAGAGCTCCAGGAGTTGCTGAGACCCAAGCTTCAGGAAGTGTTGGCGACACGGTGGAGTGGATAGAGCAGCTCTGGCTTGGTCTGCCATGCGCCCCAGCGCCCTGCTCCTCCCTCGGGCTGCAGTGTTCTGCCCTGCCGAAGGGACGTGTGTTGGAGACAGGTCCCTGCGGAGCTCCCTGAGGGAGGTCCGGTGACGTGGTGTGTCCAGAACCTCAGAAAACCCTCCCTTAAGCCTGTTTTAGCTGCTTCTGACCTGACATGCTGTGAGGGCCCCGTGGCTGCGAGGCGCTGAAAGGTCTTTCCTGGTCGGGCTGCTCGGGCTACTTGGAAGGAAGAGGCACCGAGCTCCCTCCCATCTTGGGTGCTGGCGGGGGCTGGAGAGCATGTGGGCTGGGCCTGGTGTTGGAAATGAGCTGCGCCAGCACCCGCACTAGCCTGAGTCTTACTTGGGTGGGCTCTGACGAGAAGCATGGTCAGAAAGAGCCTGCTGGGTGGTCACGCACCGGGTGTCGTGCAGCCCGTGGTGCTCGCGTTTCCCTTGTTGGTGAGGCTTTCACCTTAGTCTGGTGTTTGGAGCTTGAGTGGGAGCCCCCGGTGGTATCTTTGGGCGGGAGCGACCTTCATTCAAGGCCAGCCGACTTCAGTGCCGGAGTGCCGCCCACGCGTGCCACACCACAGTCCTGGGTACGAAATGACACATCGGTGACTGGTCTGCTGAGATGAGCCAGCATCCTCGTTGGGTCCCGGGCACACCCAGGCTGACAGTCTCCTTTCTCCACCCGCACCCTCAGTCCTTGTTTTGACTGGTTTCCAGGGAGCGGCCTCCTGGTAACGCGGCAAGACTCATGGGCCAGCGCTCCTGCAGTGCTGGCCCCACCTGGCTCACCGGAGCCCCGCTGCCCTCTGCTCAGTGGGGGCGATGGATGGGACCTGTGTCTGGGTCGGGTGGCTGCCATGCTTTCGAAACCTAGTAATGTGTTTCTTTTTCAGTTTGAAGAAGGTGAAGAAGGAGAAGAGGAGGTAAGACCAGCTCGTATGCATCAGGGTCATTGCCCCAAGGTTGCGTTCAGGTTCTCTGCTGGGGGCTGGGGGGTGCGGAGCGTGTGAGACCCTGACACCTTGTTACGGTGTTCATGTGACGCTGCCTTTGAGCCGTGGGTCCTGCTGAAGACTGTGGGCCGATGGCAGATGCCACTGCGGCGTCCTGCTGTGTTCGACCCTGCATTCAGCTGCTGAAGGGCATCTTAGGAAATGATCAATCAGCAGAAGACACGTTTTACCAATATGTCGATTTCAGGGTTATTTGACAACCAAAGATACCCGTGAAAGACTAACTGTCCAAAGAGGCGACTTAGTCCTTTGTGAGCGATGGTAGTCGGTTCCTTCTAAGTCGCAGTGTCACTTTGACTTGTGGCGAGTCCATGGGAACTGAGGTCCTGTCCACTCTTTCCGTTGCAGGAACTAGGAGACGAGGAGGGAGAGGACGAGGATGATGCCGAGGTGAACCCCAAGGTGAGTGGTTCCAGGGCCGCCCAGACCACAGGTGTGCGGGCTGCGCGCGTGTCCCCTCCAGTCAGAAAAAGCGGTTTCTCAGAGGGCCGCCGAGCACAGATAGCCGGTGCCGGCCACAGATAGCCGGTGCCGGCCTGCGTGCCGAGTGCAGACGGCCAGTGCAGGGCTTCCCAGCCCTTCTCAGGCGTGCTCCTGGGCAGAGCCTTGTTTCATGACCGTCACCTCCTGGCGCTTTCCTTCTCTGAAGGTGATCAGTTAACTGACACGCATGCACTTTGCGTGTTTATTTTTGGAAAGGATGCAAAGAAGGGGTTGGGTGGCGCTGTTACCATTTTTGAACTGGAGAGACTGATGGAATTGTAACTATAATTTACCATCGCACTTGGGCTGAGAACACTCAGTTTAACTCCTGTAGGTGTCTGTAACTTAAAACAGACCGGGGGGCTTTTAGGGAAAACCTGACCAAAACGAGTGGGTGGCCCCCTTAACTTAACCTGTGAGTCTGAGCTTTACTCCTGGTCTCAGGTCAGCTGAACTCCAGGGGCCCCTCTCGGGTGCTGGTGGAAGGCTCAGCGCACCTGCCTCCCATCAGCTCTCACAGGCTGTCGGGACGCCGACGTGCCAGGCACCTCAGAGCACGTGTATCTAGTTAATCAGCGCTGTCTCTGCGCTTCCCCATCTTGGCGCAGAGCGGGCAGTGCCCTGGTCCTGGGGTCCGTCTGCTCCCTCGTGTGTGTGTGTGTCTGCATGCGCATGCTCACGCAGGCGTTTCTGCTATGAGGGGGTGGGGGTGCGGGGCACGGGGGCCGACACTTGTTAAATATGCTCAGAGAAACGCTCACGTTTGTGAGTTGGCCCGTCACTCCCAGGGCGACTCTTGAAAGCCCACCTGTGCTCACCTCTGAGTGGCAGCTGGTGAGGGGCCACAGGGTGATGCAGACCTGTGGCCCGGGATGAGTGGGTCACACTTGGGGACGGGGTGGTTAGAGGTGTCTGTTAGTTACAGAACTGGGTGGTGGGGACACCTTGCCCCACCGAGCGTGAGTCCCAGGGGAGCGTATTGCCCTTTCTCTGCCGTCAGGCCACCTCGGTCTCCGTGGTCGGCTGCGGGGCTGAGGGTGGTGTGCTTTGCGTGCTTGGGACTCGGGGCACTGTCTGGTCCGGCTGCATCTCGGTGGCAGTGGGCACCTCACTCCTGTTCCTGCTTCCTCCTGGGGTCTGTCCTCTTTCCTCACGTCTGGTTTCTGGGAGAGCGTTCTCACCGAGTGGCCACAAACCCTTAGGAGGTAGAGGACCGTCGGTCCCCGCCCTTCTCGAGGCCTCCCAGTGGCTTTGTTGGGAGCTGGTGAGGAACGGGTAGGAGCGAGCCGAGCGGGGCCGTGAAGTGCCAGACCCGTCAGCTGCGTGCGGTCCGGGACTTGGACCTTGCCCTCTGTGGCTCCTCTGGCCCGATGCGCACTCTGTAGAGGGGCCCGGCGGGGTCTGCCCTGCGGGAGAGGAGGGAAGTCGGGGGCGCGGGGCACGGCCTGCGTGCACGCGGTGCTGCCCTGTGGCCCTTGAGAGAGCAGGGCGGCTGCTCCCTGTGTGGTCGTGTGCCCTTGTCGTCTTCCCCGCTGACCGCTCCTTTCCCTCTTCCCCGTTTAGGTGTAATTTTTATCTGTTAATCATTCATGCATTTCTAGGTAAGGTGGAATTTCATTCATTCCTAAATTCCAAATGTCGACCTGTGCTTGATACCCGTGCCTTGTTGTGACTGTGGGTGCAGAGGGTGCTGCCGTGTGGGCACACACATGCAGGGCGTGTCGTGTGCACTTCTGAAGCCGACCGACAGAAGCTGCCTTGGCTCCTGCTGGCAGAGCCCAGTGTTCTTTGTCGACCACACAGCCAAGGGGTCACTGGTGTGGCATTTTTCATGACAACAGGACTGCCCTCCAGGAAGAGGACACAGAGAGAAGGGGTTCTAGGAGGTGACAGCAGGTGGGGGGCCCACGAGCCAGTGGACGGCAGTCCTGGAGGCAGACTGGACTTCCTCACGCCCTTGCCCCTCCCTGCTGGCCCCTGTGCCCCGCCACCCCCAGGGGGCAGTAGGAGATGGCAGGAGGAGATGTGACTTTTCTGGACGTGTTTGTCAGTTGCTCAGTCCTGTAGGGTTCAGGCGTCGTGCAGACCAGTGGGTAGTGAAGGGGTGACTGGACTCTGCCAGAGCCTCTCACCTGCATGGCTGCCAGCCTGGGCAGCGGAGGTGTCCGTGCGCACCGATGGGTTGGCTGAGTTTCTGCCTCCCTAAGGGCAGTGCCCGCTGTGGGCCCCGGGGGCTGCTGGGCCCCATGGTGTGGGGCCGTCAGCGCTTGCTCCTGGAGAGGGGGGTCGTGGCAGCGGGGCTGGGGAACGGATGCTGAGAGACCAGCATAGGCAGGGTTATCTGGGAGGTCATGGGGCTCCCCTTGTTGGCCAGAAGGAAGCCAGCTCCTCGAAGCTGTGCCTGTGGAAGCTGGGACTTCCTGTGTGAGCACTCAGACCAGCACCTGTGAAGGTCTGTCCGCACTGTCCTCCTGGCTCCCTCGTGCGGGCACAGGTCCGGGCTGAAGGCACATCTTAGGTGGAGTGCTTCTTGATGCTTCAGGGTCAGGGCTGATCCTTTACTTTTGTTTTTAGGTTGTTGCCCCCCTGTGTCTGCCAGACTGTCTCCCACTCCCCACCGGCCAGTGACTCTGGAGCACCGAGAACCGTCTATTTGGCCTCGGGTCGGGGCTGGGCGTGTGCTCAGGCTGCAGTGCCGGGCCCAGGGTGGGCAGGGTTTTGCCCTCGGTTTGTGCCTTTGAAATGCCAGCTCCCTTCACTGATGACTGACCGCTGTTGGGTGGCCAAGCTGCCATTAGACTTCGTGGTGTGAGGCAGGGTGTTAGGCTTGTACTTGGGTGCTGTCCCGTGCCACAGGCCAAACGCCACCAGTCTCCCCACAGCCCTTCCTCCTGGTCTCGGTCCCTCCACAGTCTTGGGGTGGACAAGGAGGCAATGTGTGCCTCCTGGTCACAGCTATGTGTGGCAGGACTCAGCACCATTATGTGACACGTGTCATTCCCATGCAGGTGTTGAATGGAAAGTCCCTCCTGTCCTGCACACCTGCCCCAGGCCCCCATGTCACCCTACAGACCTTTTCCTGGGCCCTGCCCCACAGTGGCCTGTTGTCGGCCCTGGCCAGTGCTGGCAGGGCCCCAGGGCCAGCTCTGTAGGTGCAAGCTTGTCTTGTCCATCACCCCGGGCTCCAGGACTGTCATTCTGTCCCCGTGGCCCCTTGCATGTGGGGTTTCATCTCTCAGTGGGGTTTTCCAGAGAGTGAGCTGTAGCCCCAGCTGGCACTGAGCGGGGGTGGTTATGTTACCCCAGGCGTGTTTCTCCACAGCCCCGTAGTGCGGGTCATTCTCAGACTCCGCGGGCACGCCAGGGTGCGTGCGGAGTGATGCGGGTGCTTAGCTCAGATCGGGGTGGGGGGCTTGCCATGGGGCCTGTACACAGCGCGCACTGGTCATTGGGTGCCAGTGGGGGGTACACACGAGAGGTCACGTTGGAGTGGTTCTGGAGTCGGGCCCTCGGTTCCTCTTCTGGGAGGATAGGGTTTCCACTCCCGTACTTGGAGGGTGGGTGGCCTGTCTCTGGAGGTCCCGATACCTAGATGTGGGGGCGCCCCCTGGTGGCCAGGCAAGCAGGCCAAGGGGAAGGGGCCCTCCTGTGGGCGTTGGGGGCCAAACAGGAGCCCTTCAGGGTCAAATGTTGGTCCTCTCCCAGGGATGGGGGTGGAATGCGGGGGGCATGCCGATGACTCACAGGCGGCGCAGTGGGTCCCCCAGAACTGCGGGCTACCCCTTAGCCCTAGAACCTGGTGTCCTGTGACTCGGTTCATCCTGCGGCCTGAGGAGCCACTCTTGGCCCAAGAGCCTCCTGGGATGGCAGGCTGCCTCGATGTCACTCCCGGGAAGTTAGCTTCTGTTTCATTGCTGTCGGGAAGTGCATGTGTAGTGGCTGTTCCGGTTCACTCGGGTTAGAGTGAACCGATGGGTGGTTCTGGTGGGTGGGGGTGCTCGGTGGGGCTGGGGCGGTCCTCTGAAGTCTGGTCTCTGTCTTGGCAGAAGGAGCCCGGCCAGCCCTCCGAGTGCAAGCAGCAGTGAGGCCCTGTCCTGGCGGCGCCCGCACCGGACCTGTCTCCTCGTGCATGGTGTTCACGTTCCCTCTTCCTTTGTCCTTAGGGTTTTGCTTAACCTGTGCAGTGGCAGCTTCAATGCATTTCAGAAGTAGGAGGTTTAACGCCCACACCCTCCTCAGCCTTGGGTGCAGCTCGTAGACTTTCCCAGGCCTGGCTTGGGGGGGCCCGTAGACCACAGGGGTGGGGGTGGGAGGTCACCTGAGCCTAGGGCAGATGTCTGGGAGCTTCTGCTCCTGTCTCATTTGAAGACACCACACGCTTCGTTTCCAGCCACCTGTCTTCTGTGTCTGGTTCCTTGGAGGAGCTGGAGAGTGGGGTCCGTTCTCCTCAGTGTGTCCGTTTTGCAGTTCTTGTTTCTCTCGGGGTTGGGGTGGGGCCGGGGCGCCCATGGCGCTGAGGCAGGGCTTGTGTGGTCGTCCTCGTATTTATTTGTCCTTTTGTGCTGTGAGGACTTGGGTGCCTGCGGCCCCCTGTCCTGGAGTGTCTGGAGCCATGTTTGTGACTGGAGCCCTGGCGACCTCACTGGGAGGAGGGGTGGCGGCCCCCCAGGAGTGGGCCTGTGTGGAAGGACGCATTTTGCTTCCTCCTGCCACCATCTGCCCTGGCAGAGCCTGTCCCCCTGCCCTGGGGACCCTCAGGCAGGTGGGGTTTTGGGCAGGGCCAGCCATCCTGTGTCAGCATCTGTCTCAGCAGCTCCCAGTTGTCAGCCCACGTCCACCTTGTCTTAAAAGCCCTGGGCTCGGCGCGACCTGGCCTTGAATGGCGTGTGGGGTTTCTGAGTGTGTGACCGCGGTCCCTGGCAGCCAGGATGCCGGGTCCACACTGTGACCAGGCCTGGAGAGTGCTCAGCCTTACTCAAGATACATTTGTAACTGAAGACTCCGTTTTCAATTTGTACAGAATAGTTAGAGTATTCTATTAAAGTTGTGGAACACAGACCCAGTGCCTGTGCAGTCTCTTGGGGGTCGGTCCTGGGGGGCTGGCGGGGCCCATGGATGTGGTTCCTCCGCCCCTGGGCTGTTGCCGTGGGGCCTGTGGTGTGGGCAGGTTCAGGGCTTCCTGTTTTCTGGTTTTCTATTGTTTCCCAGGCTGTGTTTCCTGTGCCTGGTGGGTCCCCAGGCCCACGTTACTTTCTCTGGGTCGGTGGGGCCCCTGTGGGCTGGTGGGCTTGAGGCCCTGAGGGGCTGTGCTGTGGCTGGCCCTGGCCCCCACCCGGGCCTGTTGCGAGCTCATCCTCCGCATGGCCCACATCTGCTCCTCTTGAACAGTCATGGGAAAGGGAAGGTGGCCTTCCAGTGGCCAGGAGCCTGAGGCCTGTCCAGGGGCAGGCCCCTCCTGGCTCTTGGAGCCCCAGGGACACTGCAGAGCCTCCAGAGGTGGGTTTGGGCCTTGCCACTTGTGCCAGGACGTCCCGGAGCTCCCGGGAGCTTTGCCTAGAGTCCCAGCCACGAGGCAGTAGGATGGTGGCACCAGCTGCAGCTCCAGGTGGACACCAGCTCGGCGCAGCCACCACAGGACCCCACCTTGCCCATCTGACAGCTGCTTCAACTGTCCCCACTGACCTCTGGGCCCAGACACCACGACGCTGCTTTCAGAGGGTCCAGGGAGGGTCCAGGACCACTCCCTACTCCCTTGGCCTCTGCTGCCCTCCCTCTGTTCTCAGGGTGACTCTCCGAACACCATCTTCTGTTGGAGGGTGTGGGGCCTGTTGTGGTGCCTGTCCCTCAGGCCTAGGTCTTGGCTGTCGCCTAAGACCAGCCCAGGCCCAGCTGCGCTTTCTGAGCTCCCTCCCAATCGCGCCGACTTGTGAGGGGGCCCGGCTTTGCCCCAAGCCAGCAGGACTTGGGGCAGCAGGACTTGGGGCAGGACCTCCCCAGGTGGCTCAGTGCTTCCACCAGGTGCCAGGAGTTAGAGATGGGGGCGGCTAGCAGTGCCGTGCACCCTACAACAGTGGTCCCAGCGGCAGGGACCTGAGGGGGTGGGGGCAGGTGGGCGACAGGTTTCTGGGATCTTCAGCATCCGCAGCACCTGTTGGGGGCGGTGCTGTCTGGGAGAAGGAAGTGGTTACACAGGTGTGTCCACTGGACTCGCCTCACATGGGTACACGCGGCTCCTGGGTGTGAATTACACCTCAGTGGAGCTGATTTCTTAGAAGCCCCAAATTGGGGTGGTTCGCTTAAAACTCTGGCATTCCCCTTGAGTCAGGGAGTCGTGGCCACTGCAGCCTGGCAGGGAGCCTCTGTCCACACCTGCCGTGGGCAGACAGCTCGGCAGGCGGCTCCCCAGCCCCCTCCAGCTGCCCAGCAGTCTCACTGAGGCCTTCCCCCGGGGCAGGTTGGGGAGGGGGTGGGGCCCTTAGCTTCAGCCAGGCCAGTGTTGGCGGCGGTGCCGATCTCGGTCAGTCCCCCCGTACCTCGGGGTGGCGTACAGAGGAAGTCCAGGGGGAGCGGCAGCGGGGGGTACCCCCTCAGCAGGCCGTCTCCTGCAGCACTGCCCTGGAGTGGCACCCCCGGCTCCCCGCCAGCTGGCCCACCCAGCCTCTTGGCCTGGCTGCTCCTGGACTTTGTCCCCTTCCATTCACAACGACTCCCCAGCTTCCTTCCTCTGGAGGCAGACTCGTCCTCCCCGCCTCAACCTCAGGGAACCTAGTTGGGGGCGGGGGTGCTTAGACCCCGACCCCGGAGACGCTGGCAGACGGCAGTACCCAGCAGCACTTTGGTTCCTCCGGATTTGGTGTGGTTCTCCGGCACCTTGTCTGCCTGGAACCCTCCTCGGGTTGCACAGCCACTCTGAGGAAAGCCTGGGTTCCACCAGCCTTTGACCTGGGAGTGCCCTTTCAGCCTTGCTGCCCAGAGGGCAGAGCCCCACATGCCCCAGATGTCACCAGTCACTGGCCCAGCCTGGCCGTGCTGACTCAGTGTGCCGTGGGCGGTGGCCGGATGTTACTTTCCATGACTACCAGAGGCCTGGCCTGGAGCCAGCTGTGCCAGGCCCGGCCTCGTGGGGACTTGGCCCAGGACCTTCTCTGGGCCCAGGAGAAGCGGGGCAGGTGGCCAGCACACGCTGGGCCAGAGCTTCCATCCTCCAGAGTCCCTGGGGACAGGCCTGCTGCCCTCACCAGCCTTCCCTGGAGCCTGCCGGCTGAGACAGACCTTTCGGGTGTGGGCAGACAGTGGCCAGGGTAGCCTGGGGTCTTCCCCCAGCCTTAGGCCACTGTAAGGGGTGGGGTGTGGGGGGACCTGGGTCAGCAGCTGGAAGATTCCAGCAGGGCTCCTCGAGCTGCCATCCTTGGGGTCAGGACCCCAGGCCTCCTGGGAGCAGACGGGGTCCGGCCCCTTCGTCCCCTCTGACCTGAAGAAGCGCACTCTCCTGGGCCCCTCTCCTAGTCCTGCAGGTGGGAGGAGAGGGGGACTCAGAGGTACACCTGCAGGGCTGGGGGAGCTCTGAGAAGAAAGGGAGGAAATGAGATAGCCACCCAGGTCCTGGTTGGGGGCAGGGGCCTTGCTGAGGGTCCCAGGCCAGACCCAGCGGGTCCTCCCGCCGCATCCCGCAGAGGGCTGGGGGCACCGTCAGACTGCAGCTGGAAGACCTGTGGGCCTGCCGGCCTCTGGAAGCCAGCCAGCCTCTGGAAGCCAACAAGTGTGTGGTCATTGGTCACCATGTCCCTAGGACACTCTGGCAGATGGCCACGGTGCCCAGGCAGGAGAATCAGTGAATGAGTGGGGCTAGGGGTGGCGGGGGAGGTGGGGAGAGGGATTGCTGAGGCCTCTAGCCTTCCAAGTGGGAGCCCTGTGGGGACAGTGTTCTGAGCAGGAGCCCACTGGCCATGAGGCCGCTCCCTCTGTCCCCTACCGGTCCACTCCCAGTGAGGACTCCAGGACTGGGGGGCCCAGCCTCCGCCTATGCCTCTGGGCTCGGTGGCATCTCCACCTGTATTTCCAGATGTGCTCGGAGTGTGCCCAGGAGGGTGGCGCCCTGCAGAGCTCCCACTTACCCTCGAAAACCCAGCTCTGAGAGTCGCTGGCGGCCTCCAGGTCTGAGAAACCGAGGTGCCAGCGGGGCTGTGCTCCCTCGACACAGGACGGTCTGGCCTGCCCCTCTCAGCTCCTCGGGTCTCCAGGCGTTGCCGGGCCGGGGGTCTCCAGCCTCTGCTTCCCGTGGCTCCTGCTTGGTGTCTTTCTCCAAGACATGACGGATTTCAGAGCCCCTAACTTAGTCACATCTCCTTCCGTGTCATTCCTTCATTCATCCGCTGTTCCTCCAGTCTTCCAGAAAGGTCCCCTGTCCTCACGAGCTAGGCCCTGGCAGTACGCTCAGTTTCAGGGACACCCGGCCCCAGTCCCCCTACTCTAGACCCCTCCTCCCCAGTTTTGTCGTTTTACTGACGAGCACAGGGTCTCCACCGACTTCAACTGCTCCGACCAGAGAGGTGGGTGTTGCAGGCAGCAAGCTAGGTACTTCTGAGTTCATTTCTTTTCAAAAACACCTCCTGAGCAGGGCCCTGAAGAACTAGACTCGTCGCATCCCGGGGACTGGTAGTGCCTCGCAAACAGGGTTCTGAGGGGCCAGCGGACCTGTCGGGGAGCCAGGGTGGGTGAGCCCGGTGGCACCACTGTCTCATTAGACCCCCAGGGCCTTGTGAGGCCAGGCTCCCCTTTCAGATGCAGCTGAGGGTCTCGGGAGCCACGTGGAGCCTCAAGGGACACAACCTGAGTGGCTGAGGCCAGGCCGACAGAGCTGGAAACCAGGTGGGGACAAGCCTCCTGCATCCTGCCCTTGGGCCTCTCGCTTTCCCAGGCTGTGGCTTCAAGAAGAGGCCAGATGCCCCTCCCTCGGGCCCAGGTCCGGTGGCATCAGGCCGGCTCTCTGGTGCTATGGCTCCAGGCAGCTTGGGCCCCCTCCCTTGCCCTCCCTGGGGCTCAGGGACCCCAGGGCCCAGCATTTCTAGTTGGTGGGAGCTGGCAATTTGAGAGGGCTTCCTGGAGGAGGCCAGAGGGCGAGGGTCTCCAAGGCTAGGAAGCGCTGAGCTTCCCCCGCCCCCGGAAGGGGCGGTATTGAGCCCCAGGCACTCCACCCTGACACACAGCTCCCTCACCAGCAGTCGCTGGGCTGGCTGCGCGATGGCCTCAGGGCTCTGCTCCTCACTGCTGCGGGATGACCTCACTTGAGTTTCGGAGAGGTGCCCTCCTTCCGGCCGCCAGACACCCTCGCCCAGTTGGACGGGGTGGCAGACCCCCCTGGCCAGAGGTTTGAGGACCAGCCTCTCGCTGCCATGGTGGGGCAGGGGCGCAGTGGGGAGCCCCCTCGGGCTCCACGAGTGCCCCACATCCCAGGCGTCCTCCTTGGGTAAATATTAGTAAACTTGGCCCGACCTCAGGTGCCTGGGGCCACCCATGAACCACAGCCAGGCTCAGCCCCTTCCTGAGAAGCAACCACCCAAGGTCCCAACTTGGAGCCCGCTCAGCCACTTGGCGGGGGGCTGTTTCCTGCCCCACGCCTTGGGGTGCCGTAGAGTGGACTCAACCCCTGCTGGCTGGCTGGGTGACCATGGGTGAGTCAGTCACTTCCTCTCAGATCTCATTCCCTGAAAGTCCTTTCCACAACCACAGAGACGTGACACCGGCGGCTCCTTCTCCCATACTCGCCTGGCCCAGACCCCTGGGCTGCAGCTCCCTGTGGGGTGGGGACCCTGGTGGGAAGCCATCCTGGTGGCCCCAGGAGGGGCTTCCCTCAAAGATCCTCAGGCGGTGTTGCCAGCTCACTGCCCCGTCCCTGGCTTGGGAGAAGTGGGCACAGGGGTCAGCTGTGTCCCAGAGGGACTCGGAGGATCTGTGGGGTGGGGAGCACCGGGCCGCCCCCACTCCAGGTCCGTGCTGGGCAGGCTGTGGTAGGAGCAGGGACGCCGGAGTGGCTGCTGAGGGCGGGGACGAACCAGCCGCCTCTGCCCCAGCTTCCCGGCAGGGCAGTGGGCCTCGGCCCTGGGGCCTGGCGGATTCCCACCCTCTCCCTGGGGTCCCTGCGCCCTCCCACCACAAAACGACCTGTCCTCCCAGCTCCTGCCGGTGCCACCTGTCAGGGCACCACCTCCAGGACACTGTCCCCTCCACCCTCCCTAGAGAGGCCAGGCCAAGGGGCAGAGAGCAGCGCAGCGCAGGGCAGGGCAGGGCAGGGCAGGGGAACGCGCCTGGCCTGGACTCCCCTTTCATCCTCCTGGCGGCTGCCTCCAACCCCCTCAGGCCCCGCCTCCGCTCTGCTGCTGCTGCCCTTTCCCCCAGTCCCTTTTCCCTGGGGCTTTCGGATGTACACCTGTGGGGTGGGGCGGCGAAGCCCTGGGTCTGTGCCCAGGCTGGGTCTGTGCCCTGCTGACCCTCAGGACCCCCTTCATCACCATGGATTCCCCTAAGCTGTCTCCTCCGTCCCCTGGCCCCAGAACCTCCCCCAGTCACACACCATGTACCCACTGGGATCCTCTTTTCTGGGAGTCCTAGCACCAGCAAGGCCTGCAGCTGCACAGTAGGACAGCAGGTGCCTAGGCAGTGTCTGCTGGGAGCTCTGGATCCACTGCCTGCCCCTGCGGGGGGAGGCAGGCAGCAGACCCCCGGGGGTGGGCTCACGGTGGCTCCCCAGGGGCAGTGGCAGGCAGCACCCCCTTCTCTGGGAGGAGGAGGTGGGTCCACCGCCACCCAGGCCAGCACAGGCCCCAGCACAGGCCCCACAGGTGTCAGCAGCCTCATCTAGTCCGTGGCTGGTACCTTTCCCCCACTTCTGTCAAGGTTGTCTTGAGGTGGGAATCTGTGTTCCCTCTCCCCAAACTTGCTCCCCCTTTCCCCTCTCTTGGCAGAACGTTGACCCCCTGGCCCCCATGCTTGTCCTGTCCTCCCCACCACAGGTCAGAGTTCTGGGTCCCATGGGTACTCACAGGTCCTGTCCTGCTCTCCCAACCCCCAACCAGTCCTCTGACCACACTGCTGGGGTCAGGGGTGGGGCGGACCACTGGGCCTGGCCCTGGTCCCCTTTCTGAGCCAAGCGAGCCCCCTTATTTCTCACAGTGACTGTACAGGGCCAGGGTCTGGACCACCCTCCAAGAGGTCAGGAGACTGACCCGGGGCGCACAGTGAGGGCAGGCGGGGAGGGCCGGTCCCAGGACCAGCCTCACCAGCCTGTGCCCAGGAAGTCTGGCACCTGGTTTGACACTTTGCTGTCATCGACCTGCGTTTTTACCATACAGGGACCCTGCAACATGGAGGTGGGTGGGCACCCCTCCACTCTGCTGCTCAGGTGGGTCACAGCTGCGGTGGGTGTTGGAGGCGGACCCTGGAACGGCTGTGCACCCCCAAAATCCCCTGGCCATCTCCACCCCCACCCCTGGGAACCAGTAGGAGTCAACGATCAGTTCCTGCTCCTGTTAAGCCCTTTAAAGGAAGAGGGTAAATAAAAAAACGGCTGTGCCTGGCTGGCAGGCGATGACTCAGCCGCCCCCGCTGACCCGCGGGGCCAGGGCCCGCCCCCCGCGCCCGCTCGCCTGGTCGCTGCAGAGCCGCCCCAGTCGGTCGGGACACCAAGTCGAAGGCTCCCCGGGAGGGAGGCCCAAGCGGCCTCCACCCCTCACATTTATTGAGCACCACACAGAGCTGTTCTAGCACTTTCCAGGTGTTGCCAGTCTAAAAACGTGTCCCTGTCTGCACCCAGCAGACCAGAAATGGGGGGGTCAGAACACTCACTCTGGGTGGGCCAGGCCTGCGGGGCGGGGGTGGGGGGGTGGGGTGCGCGGCAAGGCCTGTTGTGGTGGGGACACCGGAAGTTCTCCCCGGGAAGGGCCCCAGGGTGTGGGAGGAACCGGAGTGGGGGTCACGGTCCGC
Source organism: Sturnira hondurensis (assembly GCF_014824575.4). NCBI lineage: Eukaryota > Metazoa > Chordata > Mammalia > Chiroptera > Phyllostomidae > Sturnira > Sturnira hondurensis. The sequence continues at coordinate 126,808 of NW_028079014.1, forward strand.
TTCTGCCCCAAGAGTGCGGAGGGGAGACCTCAGCGCCAGGGCGCCTGGAGGGTGGGGGGTCTGGGCACCCCTAGTTCCCCGCCCTGGGCCAGCCCCGGCTGCGGGCGCTTCCCGGGGCTCCCGGGCGCTGAGTCACCCCGGGCAGGGCCGGACGTTCCTCCACGAGGCCGGCGTCCGGGGCGGGGTGGGGACCGCGTGTCCTCCCCTGGGTCTGGCGCCCCGGGATGCCAGAGCACAGAAGGGTCGTCTGGTGAGTTGCAGACGCAAACGAGGGGGTGACCGCGGGCGGGGTTGCGGCCAGCAGCCGAGGTGGCAGGGCTGCGGAGGGGGCAGGGACGGGTGGGCGCAGGGGAACTGGGCGCCGAAGCGGATCCGGGGCGTGATCTCGAGGGGGCGCGCCCGGGCGGGGCGGGGCGGGGCCGGGAGCGCGGGGCGGGGTCCCTATAAAGTGGGCTCCGGTCCCCGCTGTGACGCACTGCCCTCCTCGCCACCGCCCGAGCGCGCAACCTGCCCCGCGCTCCACCGACATGAAGACCCCGGGCGAAGTGCTGCGCGAGGGCGAGCTGGAGAAGCGCAGCGACAGCCTCTTCCAGCTGTGGAAGAAGAAGCGCGGCGTGCTCACGCCGGACTGCCTGAGCCTGTTCCCGGCCGGCCCCGGCGCGCGCCCCAAGGAGCTGCGCTTCCACTCCATCCTCAAAGTGGACTGCGTGGAGCGCACGGGCAAGTACGTCTACTTCACCATCGTCACCACCGACCGCAAGGAGATCGACTTCCGCTGCGCGGGCGAGAGCTGCTGGAACGCGGCCATCACGCTGGCGCTCATCGACTTCCAGAACCGCCGCGCCCTGCAGGACGTCCGCAGCCGCCGGGAGCGCGCCGCGCCCGCCGCGGCCCCGGAGCCCCGGACAGCCCGTGCGCCCTGAGCCCGCCGCGGTGAGTGCCGCCTCGTGTCATCCCCGGTCTGCAGACGGCGGTGGGGAGAAAGGTCCCGCCCTTTGAGGGCAGGGGGACACTTTGGAAAGGGGACCGGCTGCCAGGCAGTCTCGGAGGCTCGTGGGCACGCGTCAAGAGCCGTCGCTGGCACCTGCGGTGTCTGGGCCCCCAGGGGAACCGCAGTGGGGTTCCATCCTGGCCCGGGCACAGCTCCCTGACCCCTCCTCTGCCCACAGGAGCCCCACACTGGACGAGTCGGGCCGGGGCCTCCCCACTGACAGGAGCCCAGGATGTGCCTGGAGTGGCCGGAGCCCCTCCTCCCGCGGACGGCAGCGAGGACTGAGGCGGGGGTTGCGTCCCTGCCCCGCAGAAGGGGACCTTCTCTTGTGGAGCCGCCGAGCCCTGCCCCCGCTGCGCGGGCGCGTTAAGTTATTGGATTATCTATGTATTTATTTTGGTGGTCATTTGTTGTCAAACTGTACGTCTTAATATTTTGTTTTTGCATCTGCCATTCCGAATAAACTACGGGACCTGCTCTTTTTTCTACCCGCCCGCGTGGTGTGGTGATGTTCCTGGGGATGGCGGGGTCCGGGCAGGCCTGTACTGTGGCGAGGGGTCAGTCCGAAGGGCAGGGGAGTGCCGGAATGAGTGGGTGGCCGGTGGCACCCCCTTACCAAGCAGCCCCTCTGGAGGCAGGAAGTGCCGGGGCGCTTGGCCTGGCTAACTTCCGCTCAAGGGGTGAGTGGGGCGGTAGGGTTGCTGGCAGTGCTCGCTGGGGTGGGGGGTCATTCACAAAGGGTCCCCTGGAGGTCAGCACACACCTCCCCTCCAGCTCCAGCTGCCCCTCCCACCCACATGCCACCCTCATCACCGGCTCAGCCCTCTGGCGCCAGCCCCCACCTGACCCCAGTGCAGGCCGGGCCGCATCCAGCCTTGGTGGTCCTCCTCCCAGGCTCCACTGGCCGAGGCCCTGAAGGTCAGGCCAGCAAGGCAGGCAGAGCTGGGCAGGTCGGGGGAGGCCTGTGGCATTTCCAGTGATTTGGCAGGAGGCTGAGGCCTCTGAGTGGCCCCAGACTGGGACATTGGGGTGGAGCAGCCCGAGGAGTCTGACACGGTGGCATCGCCTGCCCAGCTGCCCCGCAGGGTGGGCTCAGGGAGGGGCCCCCCAACCTGGAAGCTGTATGGGTGAGGACCAGGCCCAGGGGGACTGTAGAACAGAGGACAGGATCCCCGCTGGGGAGGGACCTTCGTTTCGGGCTGGTGCTGGGAGGGGAGGCAGCGGGGAGGAGAGTGAAGAACCGAAACTGGGCCCCAGAGCTGGCTATTCGCCCTGCCCCTGGGGAGGGACAGCCACCACAGGCCTTCGAGCTGGGCTCCAGGGTCAGATGTGCCCGTGGCTGTCCCTTAACGGTGGGTGGAGGGGGGGAGCGGGTGGGACCCGGGTCCAGAGAAGGAACTGTCCCATGCCAGGGACTGTTTCCAGAAGGGCCAGTCAGAAAGTCCCTGTGCCCTTGGGGAGGAGTCCCCAGGCCCCAGGGTCGGCCCCACGCTGCCCCACCTGGGAGACCTCTCCCCATCACTGGACAGATGACCAGGGTCAGGGGCGAGAGTCCCGTCCCTGGGGTCCAGCAGGAGGTCTGGCCCTCAGGCCCCTCTTGATGGGACTGTGGACTTCTGAAGTTGAGGACTGGGAGCTCTAATAGTTTCCTGCAACGCTCGCCTGTGGGGAGGGGCGGCCTTCGCCATCTTGGGGGTACGGCGGGCCCCGGCAAGGTTGTTCTTTCTGCACCAGTCATCGGCCACAGCAGCTGCTGGCCTCCCTTGCCCAGCGCCTTTTCCCCAGGGAGCCAGGTGGGGGTATTGGGGGGTGGCGTGCCCCAGTTCTCCGGCCTGGCTGTCTGGGTCTACCTGGTGGGCTCCCCTACCCAGGTGAGAGGGAAAAACACCCACAGCCCTGGCCCGGTGGCTCAGTTGGTTAGAACATTGTCTCAACACGCCAAGGTTTCGGGTTCAGTCCCTGGTCGGCACGTACCCGTGATGCATCAGTAAGTGGAAGAACAAAACCAGTGTCCCTCTCATCACATCAATTTAAAAAGTAGAAAGCATTTCCTTTCATGAACAGGAACAACTTTTGAGGGCCTGTGTGGGCAGTGGGCTCCGCCGGAGGCCCAGGGTGATGCCGGAGGAGCAGGCGGGACGTCAGGGCAGAGGGGTCCCGTCTTCAGGGGCCTGAGCAGAATAGCCTGGGCGGCAGCACGGGGGACCCTCACTGGCGTGATGGCCTGCAGGGGGCAGGGCCCACTTCTCACTAGGACAAACTTGGGTGGCTCTGCCCTCCCCAGAGCCCCGGGGCCCAGTGGCAGGCCCCTCCTCCAGGAAGCCCGCCCGCATCCGAGGCCCCAGCTAGCTGCAGGCAGGCCTGGACGGCCCCCTGTAGAAATGAGACTGGAAGAGGTCCTGAGAATTTATTGGCAGTATGTGCCCAGGGGCCAAGGTTACCAGACTTTGTCTGTCTTCTGGGGCAGAGGCTGCCTCCAGAGGACCAGGAGGACAAGGAAGTTGACGGCAAACTGCACGTAGCCGAAGACGGGGACGCCGAAGCTGCGGTACAGGAGGCCGCCAATGATGGGCCCCAGGGTGCGGGTCAGCGGATTCACAGTGGCACAGAGGCCCAGCATGGTCCCTGTGGAGGGGAGGGGCGGGGGCGCCACGCTCTGGGTCCAGCTGGCTGGCTGCACACCCAGCTCCCTGACCCTGTCTCCACACGCCTCTGCCCCTGTGCCTGGTGCTGCCTGCTGGCCCCCGTCCGGCAGGGTGAGAGCCCAGGCTCCCGGAGCTGGACAGCCTGGCTGGGTGAGGGGGCAGCCGCCTGGCGAGGCCCCGCCCCAGCTCAGGGCCTTGCGGGAAACGGAGTAGCAGCCTCTCCCATCGCCCACGGACACTGGGGAGCAATTCACCGCCCCCTCTGTCCTCGAGGTTCCCAGGCCAGCGCTGGGAACCAGCTCCTGGCTCCTTCTGGGCGGAGGGTGGGGCCTTGGAACCAAGAGGCCAGGCCCCGCCCTCACCTCCAGACCAGTTTCTCCGGGCTTCTCCAAAGTGCTGGCCCGCCCCCTCCAGGAAGCCTTCTGGGCCCAGCCTGGCCTCTCAGGGCCCCAGAGCCCCAGTCTGGGGGCTCCGTAGGCTCCCGAGGCCGCTCCGAGAGGAGGCCTGGCGCTCCTTGGCCACCCCCATTCCCGTGGGGCCACCTCCATCAGCCCCACCCCACGGATAGGCGAGTGACCCGAAGGCCGCCCGGGCCCTGGGCTCTCTATCCCTGCTGCTGAGGAGGCCTCCATAGGAGCCTGGGGGGGGCCTGCACCAGCCCGGAGAGGGAGGGTGTCAGAGCCTGGACACTGTGGCCCAGGCACCCCGGTGTCCCCCCGGAGGTCTGGGGCTTCCTGGACGTGACTAGCTGTGTGCGTTTGCTCACCTGCCCACCCAGGAGGCACCATCGAAACCCCGGGTGCCGTTCTGGGAGGGAAGAGAAGACCCACTCGGGCCCTGGCCTGGCAGGACGCCTGCCCCTCTGGGGCCCTCGGCCCCATGCCCCGCCCACTGGGCTTTCTTCCTAACTGGCTTCTGTGGGAGCCTTTCAGACTCACACCCCCATTCCTTTGTGCAGCTGGGGCCGACCTGGGGGGCCATCTTTCCCTCCTTCTTTCTAGTGAGATCCAGCCCAGGCTTTGGAGCCCAGCCGGGTGCCCCCTCCGGGAAGCCTCCCTCTGGCCCCCAGGTGCAACCCTCACAGGGCCCGGCTGTGGATGCTGCGCTCACCCGTGTCCGAGGCTGAGACCGCCTTGGTCAGTATGCTGTCCGTGATCACGTTGAGGGTGCAGAGGCTGAAGACCAGGCCAGGCATCAGGAGACAGAAGTGGAGGATGTTGGACATCAGCGCCTGGCATGGAGCGGGGCAGGGGCCACGGTGACTGGGGGCCCCAGGACTGTGGCAGGAGGGCCCTTCCCTGAGGTCCCGTTAGGGCGGCCCTGGGTGGGCGTGCCCAGCTGGGGGATGCTCTCACCATGGCCAGGCCCACCACACTGAAGCCCAGGGCGCTGGCCTGGAGCAGCGCCGCCTCCGAGAAGTGGTTGCTCATCCGCCCAACGACCAGGCCCTGGATGACCTGAGGGGGACAGAGGAGGGTCTGGACCGAGGCCACCCCACCCCCCCGCTGGGGAACCCCACTGTCTGCAGCCCGGTCCCCTGCAGTCACCAGTTCTAGGGCAGAAGGGCGGGCCGCCACATCCCTAGGAGATGGGGGAGGGGGCCGGGTGGCTCACACGCAGGCACGCGCGCGCGCGCACACACACACACACACTCCCACACAGCCAGCCACTCACAGGCCAATTTCCGAGTTCAAAACGAGCCTCGTCTCTTTCCTTTCAGGCACCACTAACGTGGGAGTGTGAGAAGGGTGGGGATTGGGCTGCTGAGGCGCTGGGGGAGGCCCTGGCTTCTGGGGCAAAGTCCGTCTCTTACCATTAGAAAATGCTCAGCCTGGGAAGGCCCCTGTGCTCCTGCGAAGGCCCCTCCGGTGTCACCTGGCCTCCATGTGTCCCCGCCCCAGCTCCGCTCCCTCAGCCCCTCTGTCCCCTCACCTGGGTGGCAGGGCCTGCCCCTCTCACGGTGTGGAGCCAGGGCTCGGAGGAGAGGTGGTTACCCAGGGGCTGAGCCCGGTGCCTGGTGCCCCGTGTGCCCTCAGTCCAGCTGGCCCAGCTGAGGCCTCGTCCTGTCCCCCGGGGCAGCTGTGTCCTCCCCATACTCTTCGAGGCCACCACCCCAATTGCAACTGGATAAACTGAGGCCCAGAGGGCTGGCCTCACCAGCTCAGGGCCCCAGGTGGGGGCAGGTGATGTCCCCAGGGACAGGAAGCATTCTCCAAGGCTGCCTGCTGCGACCGCCCTGTCCCTGAGCCCTCCACTTTCTGCTGTGCCCCAGGAGCTGGTTGAAGAGGGGACACTTTCTCTGCGCTGCTCTTCCTACCCTTGGTGGGTCTTCTCCCAGGGACATTCCCCAGGGTCATGACTCACAGGGCAAGCCCAGCCTGAAGGCCACGCCCAGGCCCAGGTGAGCAAAGTCTCCAAGGGATAGAGGGCCACGGGCCCACTGGGGAGAGGGGTCTGCTTGCTGTCCCCTCACCTCAGGACCACCTGGGCTACCACGGCCCACCAGCCCCCATCTCCAACCTACACAGGGAGTGGGGGCAGGGGCTGCTGTAGCCCCCTTGGCATCCAGCAGCCCCCCAGCGGGGCAGGAAATGGTCTGAAGGAAGCAGCAGGTGTGAGCCCAGCTGTGAGGGGCCAGATGGCAGACGGTTCGCCTCACAGTCGGAAGGCCTTTCCAGACCCCTGGGGACCAGCCCTTGGGCAGGCTGGTGGGGGACGCGGCACAAGGAGGTGCCTGCGGAAGGCAGCGTCAGCCCTTTCTCCCCAGAAGCAAAACCCAGCCCGAAGTCCCCACCCCCACCCCATCCTGGGGCTCCCTGGGCTCCTCTGGGCTCCCTCTTCCCTCTGGTGCACAGGCTCGGTCTCCAGGGCCTGGGGGTGCCGGCCGGAGCCCAGGCTGGTCCACTGGCCCCGGCAGGCTGGGAGTGGCCATCTACAGCAAGGCTCCTGGAGTCCAGCTTTAGGGTGTTGGTATTATTATTATTATTATTATTATTTTAAGATTAGACAGAGGATAAGGGAGGGAGAAAGAGAAGGGAGACATCAATGTGTGGTGGCTTCTCACACGCCCCCTACTGGGGACCTGCCCGCCACCCAGGCATGTGCCCTGACTGGGAATCCAACCAGCGACCCTGTGGTTCGCAGGCCCACGTTCAGTCCACTGAGCCACACCAGCCAGGGCTGTGTTTTCTCTCTCTCTCTCTCCCTCTGCCTTTCCTCCAAGTTCCCCACTCTGCCCATGGCTGCTGGAGGCCGGCCCTCCTGGGGGTGTTTCAGCACTGGGGGCTACACCAGTCCTGGGCAGAAGGGGAGCAGAAGGCTGGGAGGTGGCGGGAATGCTGCGCGCTTCTGCAGAGGCCGAGAGCCCCGCCCCTGTCCCAGTAGGTCCCAGAATAGCCCCTCCTGCGCTCCGGCTGTCAGGCAGGCGTCCTGGGTGGCGGCAGCTCGGCGCCACCTGTCCCCACTGCCCCGGGCCAGGCCCAGATGCCCAGGAGAAGCTGGGCTTGGCGGGGCCTGCAGCTGGGGGTCCAAGGGGCTGGCAGACAGGCCGCCTCAAGCTGCTTCTCAGGCAGTTTTTGACCCGAGCGGGCAGCTCGGGGTGTCGAGCGGTGACAGCAGAGAGCCCGAGCCAGACTCCGCCTTGGATGGGGACCCCGGGGTCCCCGGTGCTGGCCCGCCGGCCTCGCCAGTGGGGAAACTTGGACTCAGGGACACAGAGCGTGGGGGATCTAGCCCGTCACCACGCAGTCGGCTGGCAGGACGCAGGGCCCCGATTCTCCTTCCCTGCACCCCACTACTGTGTCTGTCCCCTCCATGTCCCATCTGCTGCTGGGCGCTCAGCGGCACACTCAGCGAGCCAGGGACCACAGCCACGCCGCCGCCGACAGCAGGCCAAGGGCGCCCCACAGTCCTCGCTGCCCTCTCAGACGGGACCCTGGCAGGTGGGCCCACGGTGGGTGCAAAGCCATGGGAGCCAGAGGGGGCTCGGAGAGGCGGGAGCAGAGAGTGACAGCCCAGAGCCCTGTGTTAAGGGAAGCTGAGTTACTCCCGGGCCCCGGCCCGCACCGGGCGCCCCACACTCACCATCTGGAGAACCCCGAAGAAGGATGTGAGGTAGCCAGCCTGGGCGGCCTCCAGCTGGAAGAAGTCCATGCAGATGATAGAGAACATGACCGTGAAGAGCCCTGGGCGAGGAGGTGGGGTCAGAGACGGTCGGCAGCCCAGGCTGGACAACCAGGGTGTGGGGGCCTGACCACAGTGACCAGCTCAGGGAGCCTCCCCGAACTTGGCTGGGACACGCAGGAAGGGGCTGGGTGCACACCCAGACAGGTGGCACCTGGCAAGGGCAGTGGATAGATGGGGTCTCGGGGCTGACCAGGTGAGAGGAACGGCCCAGGCCCGTCAGGGACCCCCAAAGGCCCCTGTCACTGGATTGGAGACGTGGTCTGGCCCCTGAGCCCCGGCGGGCTGGCCTGGGTCCGAGACGAAGCCCAGCTCGAACCACACAGGTCTGAGAGCTTCCGCACAGTGTTGCCCGGAGGCAGGAAGTTCCGCGTGGCCACACGGAGCAGGGGCAGGGTGGGGGTCTAGAGGCACAATGGCCACCAGGGATGCCGCAGGGTCCACCCCTCCCCAGCTGGCCGGGACTCAGGAGTTAACCACACGTGTGCCTGCTGTCAGCTCTGGCTCCACCTCTCAGACTGTCCGAGAGGACCAGGAGGCCACACGCCAGACAGCCGGGACAGAGTGACGGGGGCTCCGAGGGGGCCTGCGGGGCTGCAGGACAGGGAGGACTCGGAGCCACCACACCTCCGTGCCTCGGGACTGAGTCCCCTCTGGGGCAGATGTGGCCAGATACGGCCCCAGTGGGGCAAGAGGGAGAGAGCTGGAGCAGGCAGCACAGGGCCGAGGGGCCGGGGGTGCCCTGGGCACAGACCTCTGTCCCCAGGGCCTCCATCAGGGCTGCCCAGGGACAGCCCGGGACTCACCGGAGGGGAAGCCAGAGATCACTTTGACCAGGAACACAGGCAGGACGCCGGGCTGCAGCAGCAGGCGGCTGATGGCCTTCAGGTCAAACACTCTGGCCTGGGGGCCACCTAGGATACCCGGACAGACCTGTCAGGCCAGCAAGGCGGGGGGGGGCCTGCTTTCTCCCCCAACACCTGCCAGGAGCACAGGCTCGGGGACCCCCGGGTTCCAGGGGGTGCTCAGAGAGCACAGGGCCTCCGCTCTGATAAGCTGGCTCAGGCCTGGGCACCAAGGGACCTGGCCCACACTGGGGCAAGGGTGTGCCAACCCAGTGAGGCAGTCCCTGGGCAGCAGGGCCACACTCGATGCCAAGCCACCCAGGGGACTTTTTTGAGCGCCGCTGGGTCACTGGCCACCTCTGCTTGCTCTCCTGGGTCTCCTTCACGTTGCCTCCTCCTCTGCACTTTGCAGGCCAGGCCCCCAGCCCCGTCCCCACGCCACCCTCCTCTGTCCCAGCAGCTGCCCGGGGCCTCCAGTCTCAGGACGGCTCCCGCGGAGGGGGTGCGGGGGGCTCTCTCTGTCCCTGTCCTGCTCTCTGTCACCGGGCAGAGGCACCCGTCGGTCTCTGTGCTGCCTCCCAGGGGTTGGGCTGGGGATGCCCTGGGGGTCCCCTCTGCAGGGCCCTCACCTCTGCCCCAGGTGAGGGCACCTAGAGGCACCTAGAGCCCCCCACATCCTGCCCTGGTTCTGCCCTGCTGACACCTCGGCACCCCCGGGGCCCCCTTGTAGCCCTTCCATTGCCTTGGACCTCAGGCTCCACGCTGCCTGAATGAGAAGAGGCCCTCTGTGGCCACAACCAGCTTGGCTCCGATGATGTTAGCACCCTGAGGGGCACACAGCCCTGTGCCTGGGATGGGAAGCCATCCGGCAAGCAGGCCAGGGTCTGGGCAGCTCCGGCTCCAGGGAGCCCCACCCTGGCAGGAGGCCGAGGGCACAGGCTGCAGGGCCGGAGCCTCACGCCGCGCTTCATGAGGGCTGTGCCGGGGTACTCACCTGCCAGGGCGGCCTGGCCTCCGGTGCCGGCCCCTTTGGTGCTGGTGGGGATGCAGGTGAAGCTGAGGACTGCTCCCAGGAGGTTAGCCACAAAAGCCACAAAGGGTGGACAATGCATCCTGGGACAAAAGGCATGGTCATACAGGGCCCACATGGCCTCATCCCAGCCGAGGAGGCCCCTTCCCAGGGGGACAGGTACACTGGACCTTGGGAGGGGTCAGCCTGGTAAAACCCAGGACGCCACCCTCGGGCCACTTCCCGCCTGCCCACACGGCCCAGAGCTGCGGCCCAGCCTGTACCCTCCACTTCCAGTCCTTTCTAAAAGTTAGAATTACTTTTAATTGAGTGTGTTGGGCGACACTGGTCAATAAAATTGTGTCAGTTTTAATCGTGCAATGTTACACAACATCCCCTGCGTGCTGGGTTGTGTGTTCGCCACCCCACATGGTGTCTCCCTCCTTCACCACCCACCCCAACTCTCTCCTCCCCCACCCCCCCAGCCCCCAGCCCCCACTTCTGGGGCAGCGTCTCAGCCCCAAGTCTCCGCTCAGAAACCGGGCCCTTGACCCACGGAGGACAGGCAGCTGCAAACCATGCAGCACACATGCACACACACACCCATGCAGCACACATGCACACACACCCCCATGCAGCACACATGCACACACACACCCATGCAGCACACATGCACACACACAACCATGCAGCACACATGCGCACACACCCATGCAGCACACATGCACACACACAACCATGCAGCACACATGCGCACACACCCATGCAGCACACATGCACACGCACACCCATGCAGCACACATGCACACACACCCATGCAGCACACATGCACACGCACAACCATGCAGCACACATGCACACACACACCCATGCAGCAGCGCCCGTGCACACACATTGGTCGGAGGCTGACAGTCAGGGTGGGTGAGACGTGTCACCCGGCAGAAGCGACTCTGGCTGGAAATCGCGGCTCTCTCCCCTCGCGTGCTTGCTCTCGCCCATGCGTCATGGCGGGACTCTGGTGCACTGGTGTTTTGCGAAGCCTGCGCACAGTCCCTCTGACGGCACACACGGACTGACTGACTGCGCAACAGAGGCCCCGCCAGCCCCAGGGCCACCCGCTTCCTTCCCTGGAAACGGTGATGGAATGAAACAGTGGGCGGACCAACTGCCCGCGCGAGGGAGGGGTTTGCGGAGGGAATGCCCTGCTGTGCTGGAGCACAGGAGCTCAGAACTCTGCACAGCCCCTCCCCTCCTGGACCCCGGACAGGAGGTATCACAGACGGAGACAGGTGGGCAAAGAGGCTCGGGACACAGGCCAGATGTTGTGGTCTAAGCTCATGGGAGTAAATGCAAAGAATGTCCCCACCACGATGCAATAAGGAGAATATCTAGACAGACAATTAGACATTTAATTCAGACAACTGAACCACAAGAAACCTTTGTCTTTTCCAATAAGCAGTACTTAAGTTCGCCATGCACAGATACCCCTGAAGGATTCCTTACAGTTGGCCTACCTACGAAGCCAACAGTGGGCACCTGGGACCTGTACGCTGCCCAGAGCTGCTGTTGCTTAGCCGACCGAGGGCCCTCTTGGTCACACTGACCTTTGTTAAGCATGAGTCTGTGGAACTTCCTGCGCTTTTCCCAGTTATTTTTATAAGAACCTTTTCTGTTGTGATAAGCACGCCCTGCACCTGTCCTCCTCAACACCGTGTGAGCATCCCTATGAAAATAGACTCCTGCAGTCCGGAGCCAGTCGGGCCTGACCAGTCTGGTCACTCCACTGGGGCCCGGCTCTGCTTCCGCCGCCGCCGCGCCGTCCCTCCATCCCTCCTCCGGGGACCCTGAGACCCGCCGAGGCAGGACCTCGGCACACATCCTTGCAGAGCTCCCGGGGAACCACAGGCCGGCAGGGCTCTGTTCCACACACGCGGGACCAGGGACGTCGGTGGCACCAGCGCCTGGGACACTTGTTCCCCAGGCTGGGACCTTCCCCGGGCCCATATAGCAATGGTGCTGGTGCTTGTCCAGCTTGTGTGTGCTGCCGACCCCTCCCCCACCCCCAGGTCCGCCCCTGTTTCCCTGCCCCCAACACCCACTGCCCACAAGGCCGGTCACTAAGGCTGTCTCACTGCCAGGGCCCCAAACAAAAGGGCCTGTCTGAGGACTGGCAGGTCGTGGACTGGCAGACGGAACGGTCGGCAGGCACGGGACCCCAGAGTGGCCCCACAGCCACGGGTCAGTAACGCGAGCGGGGCTGAGTGGCCGGCCCCAGAGAGAAGGGGGCCTTTCTCCAGGACCCTGGCCTCCGAGGCCCAGACGTCACTGCTTGGGGCCGGCAGGGACAAAAGCTGCTTTCTCTGTCAGATGCCCCGGAAATGTGGGGGAGCAGAGGCGGCCACTTAGATGGCTATTTTGGGAGGCTGGTGACAAGCGAGAGGTGGTGGCAGGGAGCCAGGCTGCTTCTCTGGGAATCTTGACCAGGCCTTGTGCGGTGGCCAGTGACCGAAGGGGCTCAGGGACCCCAGGGCCCTGGGAGGGAGTAGGGACTGTCATCCCCATTCAGAGCCCTCCGGCCCTCCCAGGACAAGGTGCCAAGGATAGTGGGACAAAGGCAGAGTGGTGGCGGGTGGGGGACAGGTGGGGGAGGAGGTAGGTTGGGGGAGCTTCAGCCCAGGCCCCTGCATGGAGGGTCTCCTTGGCCGGAGCACCTGCCAGCCTCCCGTCCCCAGCTCAGACACCTCCTGACCCGGGACCCTCACGGACGGGGTTGCTGGGAGTGGGGTCACCAGGAGGGGGTGCAGGGCTTACCAGGGCCTTGGCAGAAACTGAGCACTGACCACGAGGGCGGGTTCCTGGCCGTTTATTTTGGGTTGGAAGGATCAACAGGAGGCTGGCCAGCCTCAGAGGCACCATGAAAGGACACCCGAATCCTCTGTGGTCACCTTGATGGGAGACCTCCTTCCCTCAGATGCAAATGAGGGCCACCCTCGCAGGACACCCCCAAGGCTGCACCAGTTCCTGAGGTGTCCAGTTCACCCTGACCTCAAGGCCCAGGGTGCCCCCTGGAGCTGGGGCTGCCCTCCCCACTGCCCTGAGGCTTTGAGAGGCGGCAGAACGCAGGCCGGGTTCCCCTGGCCTGGCCAGGGCCTCCCAGTAGCCCTGTCCTGTCCAACCGGCTGGGGGCAGCTGGGACTCAGCTTCATGGGACACCTGGATGTGAGGGGCTGTAGAGTGTCACCGGACGCCCACATGGGGCTTGGAGTAGAGAACCGCCCTGCCCGCAGGTGATGGGCCCTGTGGCACAGGGAACCCTGGAACACTGTGGCCAGAACCTCGGGAGGGAACCCCACCCACTGGGGTCGAATTCTGACAGGGTTGCTCCAGGTTCGGCCCCGCTCTGGCTCCCAGGTCCAGAAAAAGATCCCCAAACCGTGTCCGGCCTTGCTCCCTCCGGCAGGCCTCTGTGTGCCCCAAGCACCTGCCCCCTCCCCTGACCACGCAGCCCCCCTCTCCGGCCCTCCCGCAGGCCCCCAGCCCCTGCCTGTCCCCAGGCCTTTGCTTGGACTTCCCCTCTGCCCGGGACCCCCTCGTCCGGCCCCTCCTGCAACGGCTGACTCCCTGTCTCAGGTTCAGGCCTCGCCTGGTGCCTGCTTCCTAGTGCCTGGACCCCAGTCACCCGGAGGGCCCATGCCCCCCGGGCTGGCCCATCTCGGTGAGCTGCCGGAGCTCCAGGCGGGGCAGGCGGTGGGCCTGGCAGGGCAGTGAGTCACTCTGGTTCCTGCGCTGCCAGGGACAGCCCCAGAAGCCTACTCATTAACTCGAAGAGGAAGCTGCTGTGTCACCAGCCGGAAACCTTCCCCTGGCACCTCCCTGGCTGATAAGGGTTCTCTGTCCCAGGCGGACTCCAGGGCAGGACTCCACGCTGGGAGGCCCTGGTCCGCCCCCTGATAGGAGGGCAGTAAATACCTGCCTGGGGGTCAGAACTGCTGACTCAGCAGCCAGTTAGTGCCTGGGGGGTTGGCCCCGAACTGACACTGACACCCAGCTCTGCCTGACCACAGGGTGTTCTGGCTGGACCCTCATCCCGCCCAGCGCTCACGCTGTCCGGGCCTTTGCAGGCCGTGCCCATGTCTTTCCGTGGGGCCCTGCTAGGCTGGCCCAGAGTGGGCGGCGGGGGTAGCCTCCCCCAGCCCCAATACTGGGGACCTGCAGACAGCCCCATCCCTGCTTGCTCTGAGCTTAAGGCCCCTCCTTGGCCTGACTGGGCCCTCCTTCCTGCCAGCTCCAGGCTCAGGGGGGTACAGTCTCGACCCCCAGTATCCAGGCTCACAGTCCGAATCTGAGAGCCAGAAGCCCAGGGCCTGCCCCACCCACCCAGAGCGGAAGGGCAGGGGGCTGGAGAGCTGGGCCCTTAGGAGGAGCCGGGCAGCCCTTCAGCGCTGAGGGGCAGGGGCTCCAGCCGATGACCCCCAACAATCAGGCCACCATCAGCAGCGTTGACAAGAGGCTCCCCACTTCCTCTGATACCTGGAACCTGCCTGCCAGGACCCGACTCAATGAGGCTCGCAGGCTGTCGCCACCCACCCCCAAAATTCCCCACACCACCCTCCTGGTGGGAGAGCCCAGCAGAGCTGCTGCAGGCTGCAAGGGCGGGGCTCAGGGCCCCGCGTCACCGTCCCAGAGCCGCCCCCGCCCCCCCCCCCTGCAGCCAGCCAGGTTCCCCGCCCCAGCTCCAGGTGGAGCCCAAACCAGTTACACCAGCGCTCCTGCAGGTAAGGCTGCCAAGAGCACTTCCTCCCTCCCCCACCCCCGCCCCCAGTGCTGGAGGGGCTGTGGCTGGGGCCTTTCTGGATGGGGCTGGGGTACTGGGGAGGCAGGTCGGGGAGAGGGTCCACGGGCAGTGCCTTCCCCTGGGCCTTGGACAGACAGGCAGCTCCCTCGGGGGCCTCAGTGTGCTCCCGCATCAAAGGACGTTCCAGGGTCTCGACTGCCAAGACTCCTTAGATCTTGGGATGAAAGAGGGGAGCTAATGGAATGTTCTGGAAGGAGAGGGCAGGGAGAGAGTCCCTGGGTCTTTCCTCTGGGTCAGCAGCTGGGCTGGAGATAGAGGCGGGCACTGACGGGAGGGGACTCTGGGGCAGGGCCGGAGAGGGGAGGCCGAGGCACCTGGGAGCGAGCAAGGTCTGAGGGCCTGTTTCCCAGGTGAGCACACCTGGGGAGGTGAGGAGAGGTGCCAGTCTTGGGGGCTGTGAAAGTCCCTGTGGGTGAGGCAGCAGGGGTGAGAGGCCCGTCCCACCCCTGCACCTTCTTCACCCCTTTGAAGCCTCTTCCCCACTCGCAGCCCCGCCCACCTTGCTTCTCCCCCTGGGGAGACCAGACCCCTGCCCCCAACCACAACCCACTCCGCTCTGGAGCCCGCCTGCAGCCCCGCCCAGCGAGAAGGCAGGCTCTGCAAGTCCAGGCGGACCCTGTGCGCACTCTCGGCCTCGCAGGCGAGGAGGGCCCACCCCCCTTCACTCACATGCCCCTAGCCTTCCAGAAAGTTCTCGTGATCTCCTTCCCTTCTGGTCTTCACTGTGTCCCCTCTCTCCCACCCCCACCTGAACCAACTCCCAGGGCTCAGAAACCTCCCAGGAAGATGGAGGCCTGCTCTACCCAAACTCCAGTTCCCTCACGCCGAGCCTGTTCCCTGGAGGCGCCCTGAGGGGCACTAGACTTGGCCCGAGGAGACCCCCGCCCTCTCCCACTGGCGCTCCAGGCCACTGACATCCCAGCCAGGCCCACAGCAGCGCCCCAGGGCATCTGAGACTGGCTCTGCCCTGAGCTCACACTGGTACCCTGCCCACTAGCAAAACCAGGTGGGCCAGAACCTGCCCTCAGCCTGCTCCCTCCGCCCTGGCCCAGCCTGGCCCAGCGCCCCAGGGACCTCCATGGGCCCCCTGCAGTGCCCCCCCCCCCCGCATCTGCAGCACGTGGCGCCTAGGTGACACTGGCTGGCTCCCGCTGCCCAGGGCTTCATGGCCCGCCTGCCCCTCTGTCCCCTCCCTGCTCCCCCACTCTGGCCACAGGGATCCCCCTGCCTCCACCCTTACTCCGTCGAGGTCAGGTGACCACCTGTCCCCCGCTGCCCCGATCCTGCTGTGTTACTTCTTGTACCACACAGTTCAACTTGACGCTAAGGGGCGATACGGCTGATTGATTTCATCTGAGACCTCGGCCTGTCTCGTTCCTCACCGTATCCCAGGACTCGGGGGCCCAGGGGCGCTTAGTAGGTGTTCAACAAGCATCAGGGAAAAAGCGCTCACGAAAGCATCCTGCCCTCCTGCCTGAGGTGTTCAGCCGAGGGGTCCCAAGACCCAGGCTCTGATTTAAATGCTAGGGTGGGGGGACAGGGGGTGGGCACGGAGACCTCCCTCCAGGGTGGTGCCATGTGACAAGGCCACCATGCCTGTCTGTCCCCTGATCCCTGGGGTTCAGCTGTCACCTCGCTGCCTCCACCACTGCTGGGCCTCATCTGGGGAAACAGCGCTCCCTGGAGGCCTAGCAGCTGGCATAGAGTCCAAGGTGGGGGCACCGGGTGCCCACAGAGGTGCCAGCCCTTTGCTCCACCATGTGGCAGGTGTGTGCTGTGTCTGTGAGGTCACACACCAGGTGGGCTCCTCTCCTGAGCCCTGTCCCAGTTCAGCTCACTCAGGCCTGAGCAGGAAGGGCAGGGGATGGAGGTGGGAGTCGGGGTGACTGGCTGACACAGGGCCTCTGGTCAGGGAGCAGGTAGGGCCCTGCGCCCACAACCGGCTCGGCAACATTCAGACGAAAACCACAGACTTGAGCCTGAAGTCAGGTGAGGGGCAAGATCACTCTTACAAGAAGTTGATTTTGAGTGGGTGCTGGGGTGCTTCTGGGAAGGGGGAAACACATTTGGGGTGACCTAGGGGTGCTGGTCTCCAGCAGCGGAAGGGAGGTCCCAGTCCTACCCAGGCCAGGCCTCTCTAGGGCCAGGTATCCCGGGGCCGAGGTTAAGCCCTTTTCCTGGCAGGTGCACACGGGCTGCTGCACAGCCAGCTCTGCACAGCCAGCTCTGCGCAGCCGCACCAGGGGCCCGGAGCGCTGGGAGGGCTGGAAACCACGCGAGGGAGCTTCGGGCGGGGAAGACCTTGGACCTCTGTGTGCGCGGAGGACGACGGAGGCCTTCATCTCACACGCGCACAGTTATTCGGCCGCCCACGAGCTGCCGTCGCCCTCTCGGAGTCCGGCGTCCCCATCGCAGGGCCCCAGGAGCCGGTCCCGTCATTCCGGGACGTTGCCCTCAGGGCCTGCCTCCCGGTTCCCTTTAGGAAATTATGTCCCCAATAACCTGGGCCCGTCCAGAGATCAGCAACCTGAAGGGACCTGCGCCCGCGCACCTGGCCGGGCGGCCGCGTGGAGCGGCGGCGCCCCCTGCCGGCCACGCGCGCCCCTGCCGGCGCCTCCACCGCGCGCGGGCGCCCTCCGCCCGCCGCAGCTGCTGGGCGCGCAGGTGGGGAAGCCGAGGCCCCGGGACCTGCGCCCCCGCGGTCCGCGGCCTGTCCCCGCCCCCCTACTCACCCACACGCCGTGCCCAGGGTCCCGCCGAGCAGGGAGCCGATGATGATGCCGATGCCAAAGCAGAGGCCGAGCCGGCCCAGCGCCGCGGGCCGCTCCTCGGGCGCGGACAGGTCGGCGACGACCATCTGGGCCGCTGCGGACGAAGCAGGGGCTGATCGGCCGGCCCGCTCCAGGACCCTGGGGCCGCCTAGGCCACGCCCCCAGGCGCCCCCTGCGCCCCTGACCCGCCCCCACCCGCCAGCTCCCACACCCACGCCACTCTTGCCCTCCGACCTGTCCCGTCCCGCCCCCGCCTGGCCCACCTGGTAGTGTGTGCATGAACAGGGCCGGCAGGCGCGAGGCGAAGAGCAAGGCCACGCCCGGCAGGGCCGGGCTGCAGGCGGCCATCAGGAGCAGGTAGAGCGCGGAGGCCGCCAGGAAGGAGACGGTGAACGCGGCCCGCGCACCGCGCTGGTCCGCAAACCTGGAGGGAGCCACACCTGTGACCCTCACGGATGTCGCGCAGGTCCCCCCTCTCGGCGCCCTTGCCCAGCCCTGGGACGGCCGGGGCTCCCGCAAGGTTGGTGTGGGAGACCCTGGTGCTGTGAGGGTGGCCAGGGGAAGGCCTGGGCGCCGGCCCCTGGCGGGCTGCTGGGCCTCCCTCCTGTCGGGGCTCCGGATCCCCCGCCCTTCCAAAGGGGCAGCTGTCAGTGACCTCGGGGTGTCCGCCCCAGACGGGCAAGCCCACGCCCTGTGAGGGGACTTGCAGGATGGGAAGGAGCAGGATGAGTGCGTTTTGGCAAAGCCATTCTCCCTCTGCGCTCTGCGAGCCCCTCCCTCTGGACCCGAGTGGCGGGTTCTGCCCTGGCAGGAGACCCTGCTCTGTAGTTACTCTGAGGGCCTGACCCCCCTGCCACGCTGGTCTGTCCTCTTCGGCGTTTGCAGGGGGACCCGACCAGTGTGTGGTTTGGGGAGGTCGGGTGTCAGGGGCCTAGTCCCCAGAATCGCCTTTTCCAGAAAAGTCATTTGTTGGCCCAGCTCTTCGTCGGTGGGGCCGAGGACGCTAACAGCCGGGAGAGTCTGGCCCGTGGAATCCTCTCCCACAAACCCGAGTCAGTGGAAGTCACAGGTGGGGACACCCCACCCAGCCTGGAAGGGACTCCGGTGCCTTGGCATGTCCCTCTGGGAACAGGAGCTGCTGTGGTCCCCCTGGGGGCCCCAGAGTGAGGTCGGGGACATGGAGGACCCTGCCCTGGGTACCTGCCAAACACGGGCCCCCCCAGCAGCTGCAGCACGCCGAAGGTGGTCTGCAGGTAGCCAAAGGTGACGGAGTCCAGGCCCAGCCTCCGGGACAGGTACTGAAACACAGGCGTGGCCCTTGGTTAGGGGCTGGGAAGGACCCCAGGGCCTGGAACCGGGGGGCCTTGGTGGTCAGGGGTGAGGAGGAAACCGTGGGTCTGTCTCTGAGTGTCTGGCAGTGGGCCTGGGGGTGGGGGGACTTGGGGGCTCATCTCAGAGCAGGGAGCCAGTCTGGGGAGGGCTGTGTGGGGGTTTGGTGGGGGCGGTGGCTGCTCCCCTTCCCCTCTGAGGGGTGAGGGGGGCATCCAGCTCCCACCCTTTGGGCTCCATTCACTCAGTGCTGTGTGGTGACAACTGTGGTGGCTCCAGACCAGCAGGACGTTGTCCCCAGGTGCCCCGATGGCCTCCAGGGGGCAGCCCATTTCCCAGCAGGACCTGGGCCTGCTTCTGCGGGAAGCCGGTCTGGGGAGTGAAAGGCAGAGGGGCCTGAGGAGGTGGGGACCAGCTGTCTGTGACTCGGGCTTTCCTGGAGCTGCTCCTTCCCGGCCTGACCTCGGAGTTCCGGACCCCTCCCTCCAGAGACCCCACTGAGAATGGGCTGGAGCGAGCCACCCACAGCTCTGCTGAGGTTTTCGCCCTGAGCACGGATGGAATGGAGCCCCCTCTGGAAGGAGGGTCTTCCTGGAGGTCGTTAGGCTGGCCCCCATCTAGTGAGACTGTCCTGTTTTGGGGGGTGTTGGACACACGGCCACAGCTGGGGACTGTGCTGCCACCAGATGTTGGAAGTTGTGGGGAGAGCCCCCCTCAGGCTTCACCTGGGGGCGGGCGGCAGCACCTGGGTTTGGACTTTGGGGGCCCCGGGATGGTGAGGTGGTAGATTCCAACTCTCTCAGGCACGGGGTTCGGGATTTGTCACAACAGCCCCAGGAAATGAGGACGCTCCATGCCCAAGCTCGCCTGTGCCCTCTCTACACTCCATCTAGGACAGCCACCGCGTGTTTTCTGTCTCCAGGGTGCTCCCCCCCACCCCCACCAGAGCAGCTCCGTCTGTCCCAGGCTCCTGGGCTGTCCCCCACCGCCCTCTGCTTCTCCCCAAACCGGGCAGCTGGGCTGGGCTGTCTGTCCTTAGTGTAGTCCCACTGTGACTAGCAAGCCAATTCTCTGTCCTGTGTCACACTGTGCCCACCTCCCCTAGCCCATCCCAGCCTCTGGCCCCCTCAAAGGGGCTCGTTCTGGAAGGTCTCCCCTCTGGGCATCCCTCTCCCCTCACCCCACCCACCTGGGGGGCACCTGCTCCTCCCCCACCACCCAGGCGCATCCCTCTTCTCCCTTCTCCCAGGTCCCCTCTGCTCTGGGCCCTCCTAGTTTTCCCTGCGAATCCAATCTCTGACCTCCACCTCCGCTCCCCCAGGGGAGTCCGTCTTGGGCAACACCATATTCTGTGTCCACAGCAGCCTCTGGGCTGTGCGGGGGAGGCCGGGGAAGACCGTGTCCCTGGTCCCAGCAGCTCTGTCCTGAACTGCTGTCGCTGGCTCTCCACTCAGTGTCCTCCAGAACAGGCTCTGGTCCCCCTCCCAAGAGTGCAGGTCCGGGTCCCCAGTGTCCCCTGATGTCCCTCTTCCTCGCAGCACCTCCACCACCGCCCGAGTCCAGCTGCACTCTCTCACCCTCTACTGGCCCTCAGGAGGCCCCGCACCCCTCTCTGGCCTCTGCCCTCTCCTGTCCATCTCCCTGGGCTGCCCGCGGGCCTTCACACTGGCCTGGTTCAGGCTTTGTCTCCTTTAAGCCTTTGCTCCACGTGGCCTTCCTCCCGCGAAGCCCACCACGTGTCCCTGGGCCCCCCAGTCTAACTGGTATTATTGGGTCTGAGGGGGCGTCACTGTCCCCCCGCCCCCACCACACACAGAGGCAGCACAGCGGAGCGCCAGCAGCTGGGCTGGTCCAGGTTATGACCTGTGCTCCGGGTTCCGGGCACAGGGCGCACCCAGCAGGTGCCCAGTGGGCATCGCAGAACGAGTGAATGCAGGTGCCCCCACCCTCGGAAGCTGCCTCCGCAGGGTGCCCAGCTTTCTGAGGGTTTTAACTGTTCGCCCATCACCCCCCACACCCCCTTCTGAGGGGCCCTTGTCACGGGCGGACATCAAGGTGCCTGCTCAGGCTGCCCTGCTGCTGAGAGGGGAGGCGGCTCGGACCAGGCCATTTGGGGGAAGTGCCCTGGGACTTGGGGCGGGTGGTTAGGCCCACTGGTTGGTCCGGAGTCCCAGCCAACACTGGAATGGTGACCGAGGTGGCACTCCTTCCCCACCAGACCCCCAGGCGCTGGGGGACTTCTGAAAGTGCCCAGGGACTAGTGCCACACAGCCCCACCCAGACCCGGGCGGGGGCAGAGGAAGGACGTGCACCCGCGCTGCTCTGGGGTGGGAGACGGGCCCCACCTGACGCCCTGTGCGGGGCTCGGGCGGCTGGGACCGAGGATGGAGGGACGTGGCGGCAGGAGTCAGCAGAGGCCTGAGCGCAGCTAGAAGGTGAGCTGAGCAGGTGGAGGGTGGAACGTCGACAGGGCAAAGTCTGTGGCTGGAAGCCAGCGGGCGGGGAGCACAAATGGCTTCTACAGCCCCTACCCTGGGCTGGCCCAGCAGCCAGTGTCCAGAACGTGTGTGTGTGGGGGGGTCAGGGGTCAGGGGTCAGGAGGGGCAGTCCCTGGGTCCCTCAAGCTCCAGTGTGGCAAGCGCTCCCCAGAGAGAGGGACCAGCAGCGTCAGGCTCCTGCCCCCACCCCCACCCCCGCCGGGGAGGGGCACTGAGAGGGACCGAAGGGTGGATGGTGGCACTCACCGGCAGGATGGAGAACTGCATGAACAGACAGGTGAATTCCATGGAGGTCAGTACATAGGTGAGCAGGAGGACCCAGGGCCGGCCCAGGGGGCCCGCCTGAGCGGCAGGCGGGCCCTGGCCCCTGGGGGCCCCAGCATCCTGCATCCTGGGAAGGAGCTAGCGGAGACCTTGTTGGGATCCAAGTAGACAGCTGGCACACCTGCCCAGAGGTGAAAGTCCTGCTGTGACAGGCCAGGGTGCTGAGTCACCGGCAGGGGTGGCTGGTGCCAAGCCTGGCAGGGTGGCCCAGGGAGAATGCAGGGCTGTGGGACCCCTGCCTGGGGTCTCCAGCCACACGCTCTGCGGCCTTGGGCCAGTCTTGCTCCTGGGGAATGTGACAGCTGGCCCTCTCTCTCCACAACCGACTACTTGGGCGTGTGGGCACGGCCCGCATGGAACTGGAGGCAGGCCCCCAGGAAGGCCCCTGGCCTGGGTCCCTGTGCCAGGGCCAGGGCTCCAAGGCCCATGGGCCCCCCACTGCTCTGGGGCGGCTTGTGGTGGGAGCCCCACCTTCCTGGCTCCTCCAGCCAGAGCCCGTCCTCCGAAGTGGCCTGGGGTGGGGTGGCCTGGGCCGCACACACAGCCTCTGTGGCACCTCAGGCGGGGCGACTCTGCCTCACCTGCGGCAGCGGGGCCCTGTCCACCCCCCGCCCCATCGCTGGGCCCTGAGGTAGGGCCTCATGGAGCCCTCTGCAGAGTCCTGCCACGTGAACTGGGGTGGCCTGGAAAGCTGGGTCCCTGAGGCAGGGTGGAGTGTGACAGCAAGGAGGGGACCCGGGCCTAGGCCTGGCCATCTCCGGTTGCAGAGAGTTGAGGGCAGGGTAGGGGTGTCTGGCTGGGCGGGGGCCACCCTTACCCCAGTGACCTGGGGTCCCTGCTTCGGCAGGGCTCAGCCTGGGCTCCCAACCTGCCCTGCATCCCATGGGGAGCGCCCATCTGGGCGAGGCCTGGCCTGGCAGGGGCTCAGCTCTGGGTCTCACCCTCTCAGGGGGACCTGAGACTTCGGCCCTCCCAGAGGGACCAGGGACACTCACCTTCCAGGGGGAGGGTGCTTGGGACACCCTCCACACTGTGCCTGGCCTCCACACTGTGCCCGGCCGCCCCACTGTCGGAAGCAGAGCCCAATGGGCTCCCCTGGGGGCCCCGCCCCATGGGCCCGCCTCCCACACTCACTCCTTCCCTCTGGGAATGGGCCTGCACTGCCCTGTCCCCCCCAGGTCTGGGTGGGAGGCAGGAGCTTGGCCTCTGAGCAGCACCGGTGTCCAGGCTGGGCATGGGGTGGGGATGGGGTGGAGGGGAGAGAGGGGACAGGGCGGGGCCATAGAGACCCGCACTCTGGGAACCTCCCCAGACGAACCCGGGAGGCTGCTGTGCTGACAGGGCTGCCAGTGTCCCCACTTCACCGGCAGTGCCCAGGAAAGGTAAGAGGGCTGACCAAAGTCCAGCATGGGGGTGTATCAGGCCCCACCCCTCTGTATAGTGGACCATGGTCGAGGAAGATTTCGGTCCCTGCAGGGCCCCTGGGGGTGCGTGTTTGCCTCTGAGGACAGGGCGTTCCTCTAACAGTGTGGGAGGTGCCCGAGCAGGGGAGCGTGGGGCGGGGCGGGCGAGCCAGGCAGGGTTGCTGGAAGGCCCCACAAAGCAGGGCGGAGACAGCGTCTCGGGTGTCTCAGATTGAGGACTCTTGGGGGGGGGGCGGGGGGGCGGGGTTGGAGCCTGTGGCTCTGTGCTCCAGGGGGCAGGGACAAGGGACTGTGCCCAGGAGGCTCCCGAGCCTGCAGGCCATCAAGTCCAGGCCAGGAGGTTGGACCTCACTTGGCTCCTCCTGGTTTCTGGGGCAGAGGCAGGGGCGGGAGTCTCCCGCTGGCCCCGGGACGGGCAGGGGAGGCCAGGGCCCTCACAGGGTGGGCAGGAAGGGACTGGTTACTCACCTCTTCCTTCCTCCTGCGTCAGGTGGGGCCCATGGGTGGCGTGAAACCGAGGCAGAGGGATCAGATCCAGCCGGAGTCTGTGGGCCGTCTCAGTGAGGGCGGGAGCTTCCTGGCCCAAAGGAAGTCTGGGAAGCACCTCTGCCAGGGCGAGCAGCTTTGGCTGTGGGCCAGCGTGGGTGACCTGCCCACTGGGCTACTCAACAAAAGGGGGTGCTGCATCCCCCAGGACCCCAGCCCCACCCCGCCCTGTGCCATCCCAGCCTTGGAGCCCCTTGGAGAAAATCTGCTAGACCTGGCCACTCGAGGTTGAGGTGGGATGGGGGAGGAGGGCTTCTCGGAGGAGGTGGCACCTCCATGGAGCCTATGACTGTGGATGCCCAGTGAGGGAGGGCGTGCCAGGGGCGGGGAACAGCATGGGCAGGGCCCAAGCTTGGGGTGTTCAGAAACAGAGCAACGTTGATGGGGTGGGGACCGCCGTGTGCTCAGGAGCATGGAGTCTGGGTGAGGTCCACGCCTCAGGGTGCCCTGCAGGTCACAGCAAGGCCCTGGGGTGTTCCGGGGGGCTGGGAATGAGAGGACTAAGGAGAAGTGCCACAGCTTGTGTACTGGAGACCCCTGTGGGCGTCCCCGAGCTGTGGGACCCAGGTGACAGGTCGTGACACAGGCAACCTCGCAGAAACCCACACAGATTTATTGAGCACCTACTGTGTGCTCCGCTCTGGGCGAGGTGCTCGGGCCAGTTTGCCCACAGCATGGACTGCCCTCGCGTGGCCGGCATTAGAGCGCACAGGAGTATCTGTGTGCACACACACGTGTGTGCGTGTGTGGGAGAGGGCCAACAGTGCCCGCTGTGTGCGATGTGGAAGGAAATCATTCGCTGGCTGAGCATGTCGGCCTTGCTCTGTGCACGGGGCAGCCGTTGCCAGGCTCTGAGCTTGCCTTGTGTTCTGGAAGGAGCCTCTGGGCCACGTGTTCATTGGGGTGGGGGGCAGTTTGGGTGCCCCTGCAGTCCCAATGGGGGCGATGGGGACCAGGATGGGGGTGGCAGCGGAGGGTGTGAGGGGTGGGATTCTGCACATCCGGGCAGGAAGGGCCGACAGGAGTCCTGAGGGTTGGGTGTGGGCCTGCGCTGGGGGGTTGCCATCAGCTGAGCAGGACTCGGGGCACGGTTCTGGGGAGGAGCCACTGGGGCTCAGTGCCAGAGGGGGTGGATGAGCCCTTTCATGGGTCGAGGAGGGGCCCGAGGAAAGTACTTTGAACAGCGCTTGTTACTCTTATATTCCCCAGGGGCCACCTCAAAAGTCACCTCTTCAGGGATGCCCCAAAGAGGGCTGGGGCTGGGCCAGGGCGGGTGGCAGGGTGGGATGTGAGTCTCCTGCAGGCCCCTCACCCTCTCAGCCCTGTGAGGTGCAGCTTCAGACCTTTGCCAGCAGGGGGCGCTCGGCCCCCAGCAGCAGCTGCAGCGGGTTGCTGCTTCCCAGTCTCAGGTGACCCCGTCCTGGGCAGTCGGTCAGACTCCAGCTTGCTGTCCTTGAAGTCACAGTTACACGGCACACCCCAACCTGTGCAGCTCCAACTCGGAGGTGGTGGAGTTAAGGGGCGGGGCTGGCAGGTGCCGAGGAACCTTCCGGAACTGGAGTCTGTGAAGACTCCTCGGAGGAGGGTCCTGGGGCCGGACCTTCCCAGCTCCCTCACTTCCTTTTCCCCTGCAGGTGGGTCTGTGGGACTGACACCTTCAGCCACGCACAGCTGCATCCCGGGCGGAGGCTCTGCCAGCCAGTGGGGGATTGCCACCTGCCTCCAGTGGTCCAGGCACCCATGTCCAGGAGGAAAGAGGGCAGAGGCCTGGGGTCCTGGGATGGGCAAGGGCCCACCTCTCACCCTCCGAGTGCCGGGACACAGGGTGCCACACGGTGGGTGGCGGCACTGCAGGGCTCATGCCAGCCGATGGCCACAGCCGAGAGGGTGCATGAAGCCTTGCTGGGGAAGCTGCTGGGGCTGTGTCTGTCTTGCGGACAGGCCTGCAGACAGAGCTCTGGGCCCTCGGGTGACTGCTGGGGATGCTGCAGGTTGGCCACAGCCCCTTCCTTATGCGGCCAGAGGGAGCGGGGCAGGAACCTCACCCAGGCACCACCTGCCCGCTCGTCCGGGGCCGAGGTATTTCCCAGATCTGGGGCTCCCCATGGGTCCCTCTGGACTTCGGGGAAGGAAGGGAAGAGGCTTGGGGGCCCCACTTCCAGGCCCCTCGAGGGCTGCCTTCCCCCAGCTTCTGGACAGGGGTAGTTCCAAAGGAGGGCTGTCCGTCTAGGGGGCTGGAGGGGCAAGGGCCCCGAGGGACAGGCAGCCTGGAGTCAGGCAGGGATGGGCCTTTGAACGTCGTGGGGAAGCTGGGCTCAGAGAGCAGCACACACCTGTTCACCAGGCTGGGCTGGGGGAAACCGAGGCAGGTGGGGCGGCCGCTAGAAAGGAGAGGGCCTCCTGCCTGTGGCTCTGAGCACATCCAGCTCTTCCAGAACCTCCAGCCCCTGGGAACTCAGCAGAGTCCAGAAAGAAGCAGGCCGGACTTCCGGAAGCCAGGAGAGGCCGAGAACCCGTGCATCTTCCGCATCCTAGAGTGCCCCACGGTCCCCTGGTCACCTCTCCCTGCCTGGGTGGCAGTTTCAGGGATCTCAGTCATTTGGTTTCTGCTGGGGACAGCCACACAGGCATCTCCAGAGGGTTCGGCCCAGCCTCCCTACTGCTCTGCTCTGGGCGCCTGGGACCCAACTGCTGAGAGCCCAGGGGCTCCTGTCCCAGGGCCTGTGGTCTGCTGCTCGGCACCAGGCCGGCCGGGTCTCGCTCACACTGGCAGACCAAAGAAGCAGGAGCTGCCCTGCGGGACTTGGCACAAGTCACGGCCCTGGTCATGCCCCAGACCCCTGTCTCGTGGGGCCACTGGTCTGCAACCCAGGAGACCTGGGCTTGTTTGTGTATTTCTGCCTCTGCCCCCCGGCCTGGAAGCCCCTGGAGGGCAGGTGGCCCTGAGGTCCCAGTGAGATGGGTGTCTGCTGGCTGGATGGGTGGACGAGGACAAGGACACCCACTGGACACCCCCAGGCCAGGCCCTGACCTGACAGACAGCGAGGGGTGGCCAGTGGCACACTGCCAGCAGGGACCAAGCCGGGACTGGACCAGCTCTGCAGTCAGACCCTCCAGGCTGGGCTCTCCACGACTCACCTCGACAAGGGTCCCATCCTCTCAAGCCTCAGTTTCCCCATCTGTGAAATGGGGACAAGAGGAACCCTGCCTCATAGGGTGTCTGGGAGGGTCACACGAGATGATTCCCACACAAAGGGCCAGGTATGGGGCCACCAGCTGCTGCTGGGCCCTGGGCACCAGGTGTGTGCAGCTGTGGGAAGTGGCTATTTGGTGGGAACAGAGTCACCTCAGTCCTCCCAGTCTGTGTCCCAGTCTGATCCCTGGGGGCGGTGGCTGTTGCTGGCATTGTCCAGGCTGCTTACTATGCAAATAATGTTTCACCCGGTCAGGCCATTGTTAGGGGCTGCACATCCTGGGGGTGGGTGGGCAGTGCCTTGTTGGTGTTGGAGTCTCCCCACCAGCCCATCACCCAGGGCTTAGCACCTGTCCAGTTTTTAATATGTTTTTCATTTATTGATTTTAGAGAGAGGAAGGGAGAGAAAAACATCAACTCCTCGTGTGTGCCCTGACCGGGGATTGAACCTGCAACCCTGAGTGCATCGGGATGATGCTCTAACCCTCTGAGATACCCAGCCAGGGCGCAAGAATCCAGTTTTCATTGCATGGGCAGCTGGGTGGTCTCCAGTGCTGGGCCAAGCCCTGCCCGCCCCCCTGGGCTGCAGGGAGAGACTGAGGGAGGTGTGGTGCCCCTGGGCCAGACCAGGGGATGTGGCCTTGGAGCCCGACAGAGGAGGAAGCAGAGACAGAGAGGGGAAGCCCCTTGCCCACGGTCACACAGCTGGGAAGAAGGAGTTGCTCTGCCTGCTTCCAAAGCCCACAGGGTTGCCAGGTGGCACCCACCCCGCCCCTGCCCATTCCTCCAGTGAATGCTGCTGGCATCGAGCGGCCAGGGGGGACACGCCGGATGCCACCAGCCAGAACCTGGACGCAGCACCTGGCCCGCCTCCCTAAACTGCAGCCCGTCCCTCCCGCCCCGCCCTCCCCCCATCCTCCATCCTAACCCCGCATCCCAGGGTGCATCCCTGGAGCAGGGGTGCCAGGCCCACCTCACCTCCCTCCCAACCTCTGCAGGTGGCACCATTCGGTCAGAGGACCCTGAGCCCAAGCTGGAGCCCTGGGGCACTTCCAGAGGCAGACGGCCCAGCACCCCTGGCACCGTGGCCTCTCTGACCCTCACACTCAGTCACCTCCTGCCGCAAGGGGGCCCCACCCAGGCCTGGGCTCCTTCCTTCTCCCCCCCCGCAACCTGGAGTGGGCCCTGATGGGGGGGTCCTGCTGTTCCCCACTTCGGGCCATCCTACCCCGGGCCACCCCAGGAGCTGTGAAGGTTCAGAGATTGTACCTGGCTGTGGGTGGCTTGAAGGGGGACCCCAGGGTTCCCTTGGGTGGTAGTCTATTGGGGGTGTGTGGCTGCTGGTGGAGATGGTGGGGTGCACACCCTCACCCCACTCAGGCCTGCTTGCTCACTGCTGCTCCCCAGGCCATGCTCCTGCCTGGACACGGGAGCTGTCTTGGGGGTTTGTTCGAGGCGACTGGAGCCCAGGGTCCCAGTGGGTGCCTCCTGCAGCCACCCAGGCCCTGGGACTGGGGCCAGCAGGGGTGGGCAGGTGCAGGCCGAACGGGGGCCAGGTCAGCCCCAGCTCTGCAGGCTGGGGGCTTCAATCAGCGGCACTGACGGCGAGCGAAGGCAGAGGGCGCTGGGAGGCCCGCAGCTGTAGGGGGACAGGGCAGGAAGAGGAAGAGGAGGAGCTGGGGGAGGAGGGAGGGAAAGAGGAAGGGGCGGAGGGCTGGAGGGCGGCAGAGGGGCAGGCGGGAGGGGAGGAGGAGGGAAGGAGAGAGGAAGAGGGGGGAGGGGAGGGGAAAAGAAGGGGGAGGGGCTGGCCTTCTCTTCAGCCTGATCTCCCCCTTCTCCCCTCCCTGCCCCTTGGCCCCCTGGTCCCCGGCCACTCTGATGCTATTTCCCACTAAGGTGTGAGTGACAGCCCCCCACCCAACACGGAGGGGGTGAAAATGAAGCTCCCCCCCCCCCACACACACAGCCGAGACTGGTCGCATTGGGCAGACACCCCCATCTTAGACTTGAGGAGACTGGGGGCCACAGAGACTGCGGCCTCGCCCAAGTCACCGATGTGGTGCGGATGAGTGAGGTGGACAGCGGGGCACCGTGGGGCTGGGGTTCTCTTTCCCAAGCCCCCTGTCGTGGGTCCACAGGCTGCTGGCGGCGATGCCGTCTGTGGACACCAGGGGGCAGCAGGCGCCCATCTTTGGGCCCCAGGGCCTGGGGCGAGCAGGCGGGCTGGGGGGTGGCCGGACTGGTCTGGCAGGCGGCCCAGGGCTGGCCGCCCCTGCCTCAGCCTCCACCCCTCCGTGCCCAGGCTGTCGGGGGAGGGGACGGGCACCCCTTCGCCGGAGCCCCCACTTCTGTGCAGCCCTGGCCTCCAGGAGGACCGGCCAGGTTCTGGCTGCTCTTCCCTCCTATCCTTGTCCTATTAAACTGCGGTTCACCTTCCACACTCGGCTGGGAGGACGTGGGAAGACGTGAGGAGTGAATGCACGGGGGAGCGAAGGAGTGGGAAAGGCTCTTCTCCCGGGCCCAGGACAGGCAGAGGCCTGGGGCCCACTCCTCACCGCGGGGACCCGCTGTGGGGGCAGGGGTCTTGCCCCTGTGTCCGCCCACTCGTGGGTGCTCCGCTGATGTCCACAGCGAGGTCGCTGCCAAGGTCTAGGAAGGCCGGGGAGCTCTGCCTCTCCTTCTTCCATAACTGCAGGGCTGGTCTCAGCTGTCGGGGGAGGAAACGGGGTGCTCACGGGGACCCTCGCCTCTCCTTCCTGGAACTTCTGGCTTCTCTGAACACCACGTGGCGGGGGGCGGCTGGTGTACCCCTCAGGCAGAAGATGTTGACTCATAGGGGTCCCCACTAGCCCAAGAAGACGGGACAGAAAGTTGCGGGTGGGGCGCCCACGGAGGGCCGGAGGTCCAGGGGGGAGGGGTCTGTTCCTCCAGGGTTTGTTTTTCGTGCCGTTTCCCTCCGTCGCCCAGTCTGTGTGCTGTGCGTGGGCCTGAGGAGGGGGCCCCAGGGGGCTCAGACGTGGCCACGGAGAGTGGTCCGGCAAGACCCTGCTCACGCGGAGACCCTCCCCCGCGCCTGCGCCCCACTCCGGCCCTGGGAGGGTCTGGCTGGGGCGGAGATGACCAACGGTCCTGGGTCTCCTGGGATGTTCAGTGTTGACACCAGAAAAGTTCCGAACCAGCTCGGAGGGCGCCCCCCCGCTTGAGACCCGAGTGCCCGCGGCCCCGGGCAGGGTGGCGTTGGGGGCTGCTCCCTGTTCCCGCCGCCCCTCCCCCAGGCTCGCCGAAACCCGGGCCTGGGGACGCGGCCGGGACCCCGCGCCCAAGGCAGCCCTGTAACCAGAGCTGTCGAATCGCGGCGCTTGGCCTGCGGACGCGTCCCCGGAGGGAGGCCGGCACCTGCGGAGGACGTGCCTGGCAGCCGCCGAGAGAACAGCCAGTCCTGGGGGGGCCGGGGCGGGGCGAGCGAGCGGAGCGCGGGAACTCGGTGCGGGAGGAAGGTTCTGGCGCAGGCGCTGGGCCCCCGCCAAGGCGCCGGAAAGCCTCCCCCTGCTCGGGCGCGGAGCCGGCCTCCGCCTGTCGCTGGGGGCTGGCTGGTTAATCTGTAACTCCCCACACCCTCGGGGCCTCCAGGGCCCCTCGTAGGGGGAGAGGGGAGGCCCAGGGGCCGGGGCCTTCCAGGGAGTCTCGCCACGTCTGTCCGGGGGTGTCAGGAAGGACCACCGCCCTTCCAGGGCCGCGTGGGCACCCCCCGAGTGCTGGGGGGGGGAGTGTTGGACGAAGCAGTGAGGGCTTTTCCCTGGTGGGGTGCGAGGGGGACGGGTAGAGCCCCGCACAGGGGAAGGCAGATGGGCCTGGCAGGAGCGCGGTCACCTCCGGAGGGGGGCGTGCCAGAGGGGTCAGCTGTCCGGGGCAGGGCTGTGCCCCACCGGTGCCCAGCCCCGGCTCCGGGACTTGGGGGGCTGTCGGGAGGTTAGCCCTGGGACCCTGGACTCCCCTCCCCCTGCCACGGTGCCCACGAGGCCCCCGCGGAAGCCCCGAGGAAGCCCCGTAGAAGGCTCAGGGCTGGGGCAGGCACGGGTCTGCCCCACGGAGCTCTGGGTGGGTTAGGACACACCATCTCCGAGCCTCGGGTTCCTGCCTCGCAAATCGGGCATCGACGCGCCCCCTCTGCGGGATCTTGGAGGGACTCGTGAGGCCGGGAGCACGGCCACGCGGGGCAGGCGTGGGGTGGCTGACGTCGTCTTGGGTTGCATTTACCCCTCCGGCCCCTCAGTAGGCGCCGCCCTGGCCAGCGCCAGCGAGGCCGCAGGAGGGGCGCGGGCACAGACGCCCCCGCGGGGCGCTGGAGCACTGGAGGGGTCCGCCCCGCCACGCAGGCTGCCCCAGTGGGTTTCCAGAGCAGCTCCGCAGGGCTCGGGGGGAGAAGGAAGGGTTGGGCGGTCGCGAGGCGCTGCTTCAGCCATCGGGCACCAGGGGGCAGCATGGGGCCGGGGACCAAGCGGCCTCTCTCTGACCAGAATCTTCGAGCCGAGCCTCGGCCTCCGGGGCTGTGAAAGGAGCCCGGATATCCAGCCCCGGCGGGGAGAGCTAAACCGCACCACGGGCTGGGTGTGGGCTCACCGTCTTGACTGCTAAAGCCACAGAGATCTCGCCTTCCCGAACCTCCGTTTCCCCGTCTCGAAAATGCCCACGCCTCGCCCGGGAGTGCACCTCCCATGCCAGCGGACTGAGACAAAACTAGCGTTTGCTCCTCTCCCCAAAGCCGTGGGGCTGGTGCGTGGAGGGCGCTGGCCCGTGGCCCTGCTCTGCGTGGCCTCACGGGGCTTCCCTGCCCTGGGGCTCTGCTGTCCCAGGTGTTCTTCCCCGGCTCTCCACTGGCCGGCTGCCGGGAGAGGAGAGGGCTGCAGAGCAGAGCCCCTCTGCTCCCATTTGCAGCTGAGACTGGAGGCCTGTCCACGTGCTTTGGAGGAAAAGGGCGACCGAGTGAAGGTGGGACCACTCAGAAGCACAAACGTGCGTGCAAGAGGCCAGCAGGGGGGTGGGTGCTCCTGACACCCCCACAAGGGCTCCCCCAGGCCCAGGAACGCAGGAGTTGGGGCGCTGGGGCAGCCGGGGCCGTCCTCGCTGGTCCTGGGAACCAGCTGTTCGCAGCAACACGCACAAACGTTTCTTTTGCTCTTTTCCTTCGGGAATATTTTTAATTACAAACGTGGAGCTTGGCTGTTGCATCCACACAGATGCTGGCCTGCTTGGGCCCCTTGGGGTGGGAGGGGCCTCTGGCTCCCAGCCCCTAGTCCCACCACTGTCCCCGGTGGAGAGGGCGGGGCCGGGACCTGCAGGTTCAGTAAGCTGGTGGGTGTCCTTCCTGATTCAGTTCAGGGTCGCAGACTCAGAGAAGGCCACGTCTCTGCTCAGGAAGGAGGTGGTCCCGTGGCCCCCGGAGAAACAGAAGATAAAGCTGGGAAGCTGGGGGAGGGTCCAGGCTGAACCTTGCTCCCTCCCGGCTGTGGGGCCCCCACAGCTCCTTTCCGGGAAAACAGGTGAGGCCCAGCCATGGCCACACTTTGTGACGTGAGGCGTGTGGGAATGTGACACTCCCAGTTCTTCGAGGCAGGACAGTGTCACATGCTGCTGGGCTTCTCGCTGTGGGGGTCCTGGCGCCAACCTGCCAGAAGCAGCTGGCAGTCATGGAGGGTTCGGGTTGGGGTGGGTGGTGGTCCCCAGCCCATCGGCACAGGGCAGGCTGGGGGCTGTGTGCTTCCATGTGTTGTGGTCGCTGCCTACCGTGGCCCTGGGCCACACGGGATGGGAAGGCCCGGCCTCCTTCTGTCCCCTGGGCCCGGGGAGCCGGCTGTGGTCAAGCTGTGGTCAGTTTCTCCTATTTTCCCGAAGACAGAAAAACAGTGGCCCCCGCGCTTGTAAATGCAGTGCACCGAAAATAAAGAAATCAACACCCCAAATCGCCTTTGTTTCTGCTTTCGAGAACCGCTAATGGCATCCTGCCTGTCCCTCCCCTGGGTAGGTGCACTCTCCTGTTTGCCCCCCTCCTGGCTTCAAGCCTCGCCTCCCTCAGCCCCCCCGAAGCACAACACACAGCCACACGCGTTCACAGTGTCCTATCCGGGTGTGCTGGAAGCTGCCCACCGCCCCACCAGAGGCAGGCTGGTTGGGGTTGGGCTGGCTCCCGGGGGGGAAAGGGGCTGAGATCTCAGGCTCCTCCGGTCCTTGGCTCTGGGCCAGGCCAAGGGGAAAGCAGCAGGAAGTCAAGGTCCTCCGTGGCTCAGCATGGTGGGGACAGTCACTGGGGAGGATCAGGGGCTGAACCAAGGAGTGCTATGTGGGGAGGAGGGCCGTGGGCCCTGTGGGCACTCCCCCTCTCTGGGTCAGCCTCCCCAACCCCTTGGGTGGCATGCCCCTTCATTCTTAGGGGTGTCTTTCCCCCAACAACCAACAGTATTTTCTGGGCACACCGAGGGGGTGCTGCCCCACAGTACAAAGTGGAGAGGGGCAGCTCCTGTAGCAGAGTGGGGCTCCACAGGGCACGGGGGCTCTCCAAGGGACAAGAGACCAGGCTGGCACCGAGGATTAGCAGAACCGGTCAAGGCCCACCCCCACGGAGGAGCCTCCAGGGCCCCTTGCAGCACCCGACCCAGCCGCCAGTCTGCGCAGTTGTCCCACGTGGCCCCGCGCAGCCCGGAGGGTGCCCGCGGACAGTGACATGATGTCCTGGCTGAGCAGGGCGGGGAGAGCCCCAAGCGCTTGAAGCTTCAGACAGGGCCGCAGGGGGAGGAGGTCCAGGACTCTCAAGGTGTCCCACACTTCGCCGCCGCTGCGGTGGAAGAGGGGAGCTGATCCCCCTCCCTCTGGCCCCCTTCTCCCTGCTCCAGGGCTTTAGGGCCAGCAGGTGTGTTAGGTCTCCAGGTGTGCGGAGCCCTCTCAGAGACGCAAGCCCTGGGCGCAGCAGGCCGCGCGGGGGGCAGCCGGAGACCCCATCTCGCTCCAGCCAGGGGCGAGTTGGCTGCGGCGGGTTAAAGCCCCGTCAGCTGGCGCGGGAAGCCCAATGGCGAAAGCAGGCGGCCGGTTGGGCACCCTCGAGGGGCGAGTCAGTCCGGGCCCGTCGCTCGCCGAGCCAGAGAGGGCGCGCCGGCCGAGGGGGGGCGCCCGAGTTACCGCGGCCGCGCAGCCCCCGCGGGCAGACAAAGGAGCCAACGGGGGGCGGGGGAAATGGGGCGAGGGGGCGGGGAGCCGCGGTGTCACGTTACCGCCCGCAGCGCCCTTTAACTCTGGCCCCGCCCCTCGAGCCCGCGCCCCGCGCCCGCGCCCCGCCAATCCGCCCGCTCGCCCCGCCCGCCCCGGGTGGGTGTGTGCTCGCGGCCAATGGGCGGCGCGCGGGGGCCGGGCCGCGGGCCGAGTGGGGGGAGCGGCGCGGGCCAATCGAGGCCGTGTTGTTGAAACTGAAAATACTACTTTATGCTAATCGCGGTGGGGCCCGCGAGCTGTGGGCGTGGGACCCTCGAGTATAAAGGGGCGCGCGAGGGCTGGGCGTTCCACAGCCAAGTGCTCTGCGCTCGGTGGGTGCCAACCAGGCCAAAGCCACCCGAGCGAGCGAGGACAGGCATCGAGGGGGCGCGGCCACCGGCCCGACCACAGAGCGAGCGAGACTCAGGAGCCGTCCACGGCCCGTCAGCCAGGTAGCCGCCGCGCCCGCCGCGTCCCTTTGCAAATGCAGACTCCGACTTCGCGGGGTGTCCCTTGCGCCCGGCCCTCGCCCTCTTCTTCTCCTTCTCCTCCTCTTCCTCTCCTCTCCTCTCCTCTCCCACGGCCCCGGACCCTGCGGTCCCTGGCCATGTCCGACGTGTATCTCTGCAGCGAATTGGCAATGGAGCGCCTTGTCTCCCGCCGCGCCTATCCCCAGATAGCGCGCAGCAGCGCCTGCCGTAGCCTCTTCGGGCCGGTGGACCACGAGGAGCTGAGCCGCGAGCTGCAGATGCGCCTCGCGGAGCTGAATGCCGAGGAC
The DNA here is from genome assembly GCF_014824575.4 of Sturnira hondurensis. Lineage (NCBI taxonomy): Eukaryota > Metazoa > Chordata > Mammalia > Chiroptera > Phyllostomidae > Sturnira > Sturnira hondurensis. Next base: position 161,437 of record NW_028079014.1, read on the forward strand.
CAGCGCCGCTGGGACTACAACTTCCAGCAGGATGTGCCGCTGCGGGGCCCCGGGCGCCTGCAGTGGACCGAGGTGGACAGCGAGTCCGTGCCCGCCTTCTACCGCGAGACGGTGCAGGTGGGGCGCTGCCGCCTGTTCCTGCCGCCCCGGCCCCGCCCGGAAGGCGCGGTTGCTAACCCGCCCTCCGGGCCGCCGGCTGACGAGCCCCTCGACGGCCTGGAGGAGGCGCCGGCGTCGCCGGACAGCGGCTCGGCTGTGGCTCCGGCCCCAGCCGCCGCTGCCGCGGCGCCGCCAGAGAGCGCTGAGCAGGAGGCGGGACCGCCTCCGCGCAACCAGGAGCCCCTGGCTGAGCCCCTGCACTCAGGGCTTTCGGGGCGCCCCGTGGCGGGCACTGCGGCCACCGCCGCCGCAGGAGCCACTGCAGCGGCTGCTGCCACCACCACTGCCGCCGCCGCGGCCGCGGCCGGCGCTGGAGGCGCGGGGATCAAGAAGCTGCCGGGGCCTCTGATCTCTGGTGAGTCCCGCTCAGCCCCGCCCCAGCCCGGTCCGGCCGCGCTTTGTCCAGCTGGCCGTGCTCCCCGGCCCTTGGGGGTCTCGGTGGGTCCCCGCCTCCTCCCGTGGCGTTAAAGGGCTCGCTGCGCGAAGGGCGCGGCTGCGCCCGCCCGCGGTCCCCGCCCTGTTGTTGTGCTCCCGGGAGTGCTCTGGCCCTCTCGGAGCGCGGTCCTGTCCCGGGCCCCGCGAGTCCCTCCCCGGGCGTGGCGACCACGGCGCGGAAGGGGTTAAGTGCGCGCGGCAGTCCCGGGGGTCTTGGTCGCGGGACCAGGGGGAATGCTTACACGGCGCATCGCGAGGCGACGTCAACAAAGCTGACCCGCCACGGACCCGGGCGCGGGCGGGGACTACGCCCCGACTCTGGCCCATCTTAGCTTCCCCGGCCCGCCCCGCCCTGACCCGCAGCGCGCGCTGTCGCCGCAGATTTCTTTGCCAAGCGCAAGAGGTCTGCTCCGGAGGCCAAGCCCAACGAGGTCCCCGCGGGATGCAACGCTCCTGGCGGCGCCCCAGCCGTGGGCTCCCCGGAGCAAACCCCGCGCAAGCGTCTGCGATGAGGTGAGTGCGGCGGCTGGGGGCGCGGGGAGGGGCCCTCGGGGTCCTCCGGGTCGCCGCGGTCTCCCGCCCACCTCACCGTGCCCGTTTCTTTGCCCCCCCCGCAGCCTCAAACCCAAAGAGCCCCGAGGGAACCCGCTGGGCAGCCAACATGAGAAGAACGCTGGGCCTCGGCCGGGACCGTCCTTGTAGCAGCGACCGGCGGCAGCCGCCACCGGCAGCGTTTGGTTTTGTGTTTAAAGTTTGAAAACTGTGCAATGTATTAATATCTCCTCTATATCTAAATGTATTCCGCACGGAGAGTACACTGGTCCCAAGGTGTAAAGCTTTAAGAGTCATTTATATAAAATGTTTAATCTCTGCTGAAACTCAGTGCAAAAAAAAATGAAAAAAAGAAAAAAAAAGGAAAAAAACATGTATATTTGTACAAAAAGTTTAAAAAAAAATTATACTAACTTATATTTTCTATTTATGTCGAGGCGTGGGCCGCTCTGCCACGCGCTAGCTCTCGGTTATTGGTCATGCCAAAGGCGCGGTGCCTGCACCTGGTTACCCCGGTTACCCTGGTTACCCACAAATGTACATTTATTTTTGTAGCGGACTCTGGGGGGGTCGCTCACAAGCCGTAGCTGCCTGCCTGCCGCACCAGCCCACCTAGCTTGCAGTCTCTTCGCGCTTTCGCTCTGTCTTTTATTATTTAGGGTTACTTTAAACTTGAAAACAACTCTGTTAAAAACGGTTCCTGAGCCGACCACACCACTGCCCCGGCCCCTCGTCCGCCGGGTTCGAAATAAAGAGGCCGACAAACGCTGCGACTCGGCTCCGTGTGTGCTTGTGCCGACTCCCCCCGCCCCCCGGCCCCCCCAAAGCTAGGGAGATAGATTACCACCCAGGGGCAGCCCCAAAGAGGGGGATGGTCTCCAGGCAGGCTGGCTGGCGCCCACCTGCTGCAGGCTCCTAATTTAGGGATGAGCGGCCCCGCCCGGCTCTGCGATCGTTCACACACACATACACAGGTACGGGGTGTGCCCCGAGATTCGGGCTCACTGCACCCCCTCACTCCAAGGCAACTGCCACACCCAGCTGTCCTGTACTGAGCCCGCGTGGGCCTCAGGTGGGCACCTGCGGGGTCTGGTCCACGGCAGACCCCCCTCCTGACTGCGGTCACCCCAGGCACCCACCCACGCAAAGTGGAGCCCCAGTCGCTCCTGGGTTTGCAGAGACCCCTGAAGGGTTCCGCGCCTGTTGGCTCTGCGCTGGGGGAGGGGCGGCCCACAGGCCTGCTGGGTGGGGGAAGGGAGGGCAAGGGGAAGCCGGGGGGCTCCTTCAGGACTTCTGTGGAAGAACTCCAGGCTGCGTCCACCGTTGGACTTGGGGACCTCGGGCACCCATTGGCATTCCGGTTTCAGAGTTCTCCCTTCAGTCACAAAGCAGAGACACTTTTTAAAAAACAGCTGACCTATTATAAACCTCTGAAAATCACGGATTGCAATGGGAAGGGTGACATAAAACAGCAAAAAACAGAGGCCGGTGGCGTTTTTGCTGGTGCCAGGAGAAGTGGAGGCCTCGTGTACCTTCAGTGACCGGTTTGGGGGCTGAAGTCCCCCCACGGTCAGGGACAAAGGCTGGGCTCAGCCCTCACTTTGGGACACACACGTGGCCTTGCTGTTAACCCACTCCGACTGCCAGCTGGGGCCAGATGCTGAGACAGCTCGCCCCCACCCCCAATGAGAGTGGGGCCCCTGCCCCCTTCAGCTCCAAATCAGCCTGGTTACCCCGGAATGCGGAATTGGATGGCACAGCCCTGACTCAGGCCCAAGCCTCCCCCTGCTGGGGGAGCGGAGGTGGGGAGGGGACCTGCAGGACCCCCCCCACCCCCCCTCCGTTAAAAAGTGTTACTGGTGACAGAACCTGGAGGGGCAGGCGCCCTGCTGTCCCCGAGCACATTGGCTACAGAGCCTTGGTCCTTCGGGTGGGGCAGCTGGACCCTGCCTGCTCTGCGGCTGGGCTCTGGTGCCCCGGCCAGGGACCAGGGACCTGGGGGTGGTGTGGCACAGGGGTGCCTCGAGGGTGGCTTTCTCTGCAGCACCGTGAGGGCTGCGTGGCTGAAGGTGACCACTCGTGTTCTTTCTCAGGCAGTTTCTTCCTGGGGCTCAAGCTGCTGGCAAGGGGGACCCAGAGGTGGCCCTACAGGGAAAAACACTGGGTGGTGAGTCTCACATGTGACTCTGGGCACAAGTGGCCCCGGCAAGCCCTCCTTTCCCTCTGTGGGCCTCAGCTTTCTGCCTCGGACGTCCTGGGCGAGGGGACCTGGCCACCCTTTGCTTGTCTGTGAGTGCCCGGCTGCCAGCGCGGGCCCTCGACGTCCATGGGCCTGGCCCGACCCCAGGGCAGACACAGTGGTGGGTCTGCCGCCCGTCATGTCGGAGTCCCCTGCACTGGGGACCCATGGTGAGGATAATAATGACAATGACTGTGACAACCATGACAAGGAGCGGTGAGGGCTCCCCGCGCTGGGTCCTTGCTCTGTGCCAGGCACTAGTCCTTCTTCAGTGAGGGCCTGCCGGTCATGGGAACACACCTTGGTCCCTGCTTGTTTAAGGAGGAAACTGAGGCAGGGAGAGACCTGTGCGAGGCTGAGCTGCTGCCCTGGGCAGGACCAAGGAACATGGGCCCGGAGCTACCGGGCTCTGCTGCCTGAATGAAGCTCCATCTTCTCTCACCCCTCACGGGGCGGGCCCAGGGTGGGGAGTGGAGCCAGGCCCCATGGAGCAGAGCTCGGGCCTTCAAAGCCTGCTGGGCAGGCCAGGCGCATGGGGTGGGCTGCAGGGAGAGGCACCCGGGAGGGCAAACCACGGAGCCCGTGACCCCTTAGCCAACGAAGCAGGGATGGCCAGGCAGGGGCTGAGGAGGGGCTGCCCTGGCAGCCGTGGGCCAGGCACTGGGCTCAGGTGTGCAAAGGTGGGGGAGGGCCTGGCACTGAGCAAGGCCGAGGCCGAGGGGGGCCCCCATGGGCGGGGGTGCTGCTGGGAGTTTCCCCAGGGGCCAGGTCCTCTGGACCCCCATCTGACCTGGCCTGGGGTGGGTGTGGGACCTGCACGTGGCCTAGACATTTGCTACTGACAGGGTGCCTTGTCAGGCTCCCTGCCTCCACCCTCTGCCACTGGCCTCCTGGACCTTCTGGGTCTGATGGGCTGGGGCCAAAGGGCGGATTGTATCTGCAGGTACTGGGGGGCCCTGAAGGCAGCAAAGCAGGGTGACGGAGGCCGCGGCTGCTGGGTGGCGGGGACTTGGGGGCTGGTGACGGGCTCCTGCGGCCACTCAGGCAGGAGACCAGTTTGGCAAATACCCGCTTGCGTCCAGTGCACTGGCCACTACTTGGGGTGCCAGAGACCCGGCAGGAAATGAGAGGGACACAGCTCCCAGCCCACGGGAGCCACCCCTGCCATGGCAGATGACAGAACAACACCTGCTCAGAGAGGGCCAGGGGCGGGTGGGTGTGAGAGCAGGCCAGGCCAGGAAGCCCCCTCCAGCCCCAGCAGGGCACTGAGGTGGGGCCGGGACATGTGAGGATGAAATGGGAGACCGGCTCAGGCAGAGGGAGCAGCGGGTGCAAAGGCCCTGAGGCCTGCAGCATCTCAGGGGGCAGGGGGCTGGAGCGGCGGGGGGAGCTGGGAGGGAGACCCGGCGGGGTTTTCTGATGGCCTGGGTGGGGTGGGGGATGGGGGTGCCCTGAGGAGTCTGTTTATTGTAAGTATGAATGGGGGCCTTTCTACGAACCTGAGCAGAGAGATCCTTCCCGGGGAACGGGAGAGCGAAGGGTCAAAGGCCCTCTTTTGGGACTCCTCTCTGACCCTGAGTCAGCAACCCACAAGTGCTGAACCCGGTGGCCTGCTGAGGGGCCCGCCCTCTCCGGGGTCCTCCTGTCTGCTGCTGTGGTCACACGGGCTTTCTAATGTGTCCAGTGGGGAAGGCGGGGAGCGCCTGGATCGAGGGGCTTCGGGCGGAGTACAGGGGCCAGGGAGCATTTCTGGAGGGGCTGGTGCGCAGTGACCTTGACCCAGGACATACCGCTGAGCGTAGTGGCCATTCGTCCATCCCGCCTTGGGGGGCGGTGAACCCTCCTGAGACCAGAGCAGTATGGAGAACAGCCGGTGAACGGAGGGCCATGTGTCCCCGACCCCTCTCCTTCGTCAGTCATGGGGCCGATGGGCTGGCTGTCCGGGGCTCAGGCTGTGGCAGGAGGCTCGGGGCACCAGGCGTGGCAGGGCCCAGCTGAGCGAGCTACAGGGTGAGGCGGGACTGTGGGTGACGGAGGCTCAGCCGAGTTTTCTCCAGGACCTGCTCCCAGGAGAGCAGGACCACGCCCTCCCACCGCCAACCTGCCTCCCAGGACTGTGGGGGGCTCAGGGGGGACAAAGCCCGGGCCCTTGCCTTGAACACACAGCTCTGTGGGACCCTCCCAGTTCCAGGACCCCAAGGCATGGATCCAGGCCTTCGTCCCATCCGCATGGCCACTCTGCTCCTCCCCTTCCCCACCTGCGCGGTGATATCGGGAGTCAGGAGCATCCGGGGAGCTCAGCCCCACCTGCCAGGGGTGGTTGGATGGGCAGGGAAGGCCTTCCAAGCTGGCCCAGGCCCAGGCCGGCTGAAACCAACCAGCACCAGCTGGGGCCTCAGTCCCTTTCCCGGGGCTTCTCCACGGGCTGCTTGGGCTTCCTCCCAGCATGGCGGTTGGGTTCCCAGAGAGCTGGGAGCTCTCTAACGGCCCAGCCTGGGAAGGGAAGGCACCAGCACCAGTCCCCGCCTCCTCCCCAGCAACCCCCCCCCCCCCAGTGTGTGCTCTGCCAAGCTTGCTGGTGCCCAAGGGAGGGGGCCCAGCCCCGCTTCCCCAAAGAGCTTGTGGCCCTCTGGCCACGCACCCTTTCTGGCCATGCCCAGTGCTGACCCAGCACGGCCTGGGGCTTGCCTTCCGGACTCACCCAGCAATTGCCACCCAAGTTAAAACCAAGCTGTTTTCCCTCAGCATGGAGTTTCAGGAACACACAGAAAGAAAGGCCACGGAGCAGTTCTCGCGTTTGAACGGACCGAACGCCAGGAACGGCTTCTTGCTCAGACATCAGAGCTGGGTCCAGGGAGAGGCCGAGCCGTGGGTGTGTGCACAGGACTTGGGGGACCCTCCTCCGGCGGCCACAGCCCCGGAGCCAGCGCCATGGCAATGCCCGAGAAGGGTGCCAGCGCTCCCCTCCTTCTTCCGTGTGTATTGTCATGCACGACCTACACGCGCATGGACAGATACATAATTTCTGTTTCTGTTAACTTGGTAGCTGTTTATATGTTTTCCTCAGCAATAGCAATAGTATCACTTGTATCCCCTTTAAGAAAATTACGGGAAGAGGCAGACAAAGCCAAAGTGAGCAGAGCAGAGCAGAGCCATGGCCCCAGGTCTCCTGAGCTGGTCCGTGTCTTCCCCTCTCCCAACGCTTATTATTCGTGTTTATTTTACTTTAATTAATTAATTATTTTTAAAGCGATCTCAGACCCCTGTTCCTCCCACGGACAGGTCCACCTTTGCCACTAGAGCGGGCGTCATTCTGGGGGTGCCGCGGGGCCCCACCTTCAGGGCAGCGCATTTGGAGAGCCCCCCACGTTACTCCAGGAGACCACAGCTCGCTTCCAGGCAAGGCCCTGTGCTTTGTACGAAACGACACGCTACCGCGGCTGCCCCGGAACCACCGCCAAGTCTCACAGGAGACACTGCCCAGGGCGTCGGTCCAGGGACCCCCCGCCTCACATCTCGCACCCCACCCCCTCCGCCTCGCTTCCTTCTGGCAGTGAGGTGGCACACCCCGCTTGCCAGACGGTCCCTGCAGGGGGAGGACACCCCACGTGCTCCCGGGGGTCCGAGCTGGTTGGTGTGTCGCTGCTTTTCTGAACCTCTCGAGCCATTGGTCCCCTTAGCGACGGCGGCAGCCATAAGAATGGTGCCGTCTCACAGGCAGACGGTCACTTGCAGGTAGCAGGAGGCACCTCAGCTGGGGACTGACTGCCCCAGGGGCACAGGGGGTCTCCCTGAGGGTCTGTCTGTGAACAAACACCACCCCCTGTTCCTGGAAACTGCCACCTGCCCTCGGCTACTCCTTGGCAGAACCCCCTCAGGGGTCGGGGTGAGGCTGTCCTCGGGCAGGGCCTCGGGCCAGGTGGGCTGGCTTGTGGCGGCCTACACTCGCTGGGGGCTGCCCCAGCTCCACCTCCTGGGGCGCCATTTGGAGCAGGGACAGAGGGGGCTGTCCTCTGGCTGTCCCCCTTCAAGACTTCCCTCTTTGCTGGGGCCTGGCACCCACTGCCCCCCTGAGGTCTGTCTATGGCGAGGGAAGCAAAGCGCGAGGCCTCTCCCCGCTCTGAGCCCCGGTTGCCCCTCTCAGACAGGGGTGTAGTGGGAGCCCCTGAGGGCCTGTCGAACTCCAATGTTCTTTCGGGCCCATGAAGCCACCCATGGCTTACAATCTGCCCCCAACGGCCCCGTGCTCCGGGGCTTGGAAGGCCTGAACCAGCAGGTGGAAGGGAACGGCCCAGACAACAGCCAGGTCTGTCTCCTCCGTCCCCTGTGCAGACCCTCCTCAGCCGCCGTGCTCCTGCGCGGACAGGCCCCTCGCCCACCAGTCACACAGCCCAGGGGCCTGCTGGCGCGGTCACAGCTTCTGCTGGCACCCAGAGCTCTGTGCCTGGGGCAGGGGCATGGAGGGAGGGCGAGAGCCAGAGCATTTGAATTCTGCGAGAGGGCTTGTTGGTTTGGTTTTCTTTCCAGTGCCTCATCGCAGGGGTTTGCTCTCCTTCCACGCCTGCCACTCTGGGGGCTCCTGGAGACAGGTTTGGGGGGCAGCCCCGCCCCTTGCTCCACCGGGCTCCCACGCTCACTTGAGAGGCTTTCTCGGGCTCAGGGCGCCAGAGGCCCTGTGGCCTTGGCCCCCTCAGCCCGGCTGCCCCAAAACCCCAGAACCAGACAGAACCGGCCTGCCCAAAGGGGCGGGGCAGGGGAGCGCAGGGTCCTGGAGAAGCAGGTCTCTGGGAGTCGCCTTGGGGAGACGGACCCCTAGCAAGACGCCTTTCCTGGGAAACGTGAGCAGGGCCTGCCAGGGCAGCCCCCCGCCCCCCGCCCCCGGAGGCCTGAGAAGAAGGTGGCGCAGGTGGGAGGAAATTGAGTTGGCTGGGCCACTGCACAGAGAGGGACCGCCTGGGCGGGGCACCGAGGAGGGGACAGTTCGTGCAGCCTGGCCGGTGGGAGTTTCTCGAGGTCAGAAATGCCCAGGCAGGAAATGAGATGAACTTGTAAAAGACATCAAAGGAAGTGGAAAAACCATTCCTCTCCCATGTCAGGAGAGGGGAGGGGGCAGGAAATGCTGGCCCTTCATTAGGGGACGGAGGGGCGATGAGAGATAGCACTAGCTACTTCAAGATGATTAAACTCCAGAACCGGGGAGAGCTGGGGAGAGCAGGGGGTGGGGGCCCCAGGAGCAGGCCTGGGGCTGGCCAGGTGTGTCCCTCCGCGGGCACCGGGAGCAGCATGTAGCGGCCTGGCCATCTTTGGCCGGGAGCACAGGCCTAGCCTTGCTGAAGACCTGGGAACTGGATGCAGGCCTTTTCCCGGAAGGAAACCCCCCGCCCAGCCCGAGTGCCAACACCTGGAGGTTCCCGAGAGTGGTGCGGTGCCAAGGACACACCCAGGGGTCAGAGCCCTGCTCCCTCTCCGCAGAGACAGCCGGATGTCCGGCCAGAGGAGGGAGGGGACGCTGCCCCAGGCGGACGAAGCTGGCCTCAGCACCCTTGTACAAGGCCAGGGGCCACGCCGGCCCTCTACTGGGGGGGGGGGGTGGCCCGTCTCCACTGCCCGGCTCTAGCTGGCGGTCTGGGGCAGTCCTATGCCCCCAGGCAAGCCTCCCCTGAGCCTGGGCGCACCCAGGCGGCTTCTGGGCACATCCCAGGTGGCAGGACAGCCGCTGCAGTGGCCCCTGACCGCTCCCTGCCTGTCTCAGCCACAGCCTCCTCCCTCCCAGGAGGAAGGTTTGCGGCACCAAAAGTGTTTGAAATGGCATTTGGGGAGGTGCAGAGTGTCCCAGCCGGAGGTCTCCGCTCAGCTTCTTAGGGGGGTGGTGGGTGGGAGGTGTAGGACCCCCAGGCCTGGCAACCAGGACTGGTGGGAGGGGGCGTGGGCCCCTGCTTTGAAGGGCTAGCAAAGTCCCCAAGTGGGCCAGGACTTCAGGTTAGGAAAAGGGGGCGGCCCAGCAGCCCTGGGGGTGGCAGGGTTGTTTTCCCCGTGCCCTGGGGGAGCGGCTGGGAGCCTGGTGCTCCCGGGAGGCTGCCCCCCCCCCCGCCGCCCCCCGTGCCCGACATTATAAACAGCAGCAACAGTAACAAGGAAAGCCCAAGAATCTAGGTCAAAGGCCAGCCGGAGAGAGCACTGCTGGGCGCCTGGGCGTCCTGCAGGCGCGAGGGCCTTCTGGGGGGACAGNCGGCCCAGCAGCCCTGGGGGTGGCAGGGTTGTTTTCCCCGGGCCCTGGGGGAGCGGCTGGGAGCCTGGTGCTCCCGGGAGGCTGCCCCCCTCGCCGCCCCCCGTGCCCGACATTATAAACAGCAGCAACAGTAACAAGGAAAGCCCAAGAATCTAGGTCAAAGGCCAGCCGGAGAGAGCACTGCTGGGCGCCTGGGCGTCCTGCAGGCGCGAGGGCCTTCTGGGGGGACAGCAGCTGAGGGTGCAGCACTCTGATGAGGCAGGCTGGGGGCTGGGGGCTGCGCCGGGCCGAGGGGACTCGCAGCGGTGCCAGGCTGCCCTGCCCGACTGTCGGTGATGCGCGGCGGCCCGGGCTGGAGCCTCCCCCGCGCCGGCGGCGCGGCCGCGCTGGGCTCGCTGGTCCTCCGGGAGGGGCGGGAAGGCAGCTGGACCCGGCGGCGATTTATGGGCCTTTCAGGAGAGCAGGTGCCTCCTCGGGCCGCCCATTGTCTCGCCGGCCTCACAATGGGGCCGCTGCAGCCGCAGTGCCGGCCCCCGCCGCGGCCCGCACGGCGCGAGGGCTAGAGGCGGCGCGGGGCCTCGGCCCGCCGCGCGCTCATCGGCTCGTGCGTGCCTCGCGTCCCGCGTTCTCTGCGCGCCCTCCGCGGGGAGCAGACCGTGCACACTTGGGGTCCATCCCTGCGCGCGGCCTGCCCGCTCACCCTCAGGTTTCCCGCGCCGCGGCGGTGTGCCCGCGGGCGGCCGTGGCGCCCGCTCCTCCTGTGCTGGCGGGCACCGGGCTCTGCCCGGTTGGCACGGCCCGCGCCGCGGCGTCCGGGGTGAACACACAGCGGCCCATTCTTCCCGGCTCCGCGCAACCATATGGCAAATCCGCGACGGCACAGCAGCCCCCGCTCATTCAGGCGCAGAATGTCCCGCAACAGGGGACAATGACAACTTTGTTCGCGTCTATTATGGAAGCGAACGGGGGAGGGAAAAAAATCATTTAACTCCGAGAGATAGCCAGCTAATTACCAACCATATGTGAGCCCCGATTCAAAGCCGCGCCGAGCAGTTCATTCTGGACTGGCGACTTTATTATCGGCATAGAGGGCAGATGTCCCAACAGCACTCGCATCACAGGACATCGTGTCGGGCAGTCCTTGAAATGTCCTCGGAGCTCTTTAAATATTAAAGACCCGGCCCGCTGGTGGGCTGGGCCGGGGCCCTCGGGGAGCCCGGGCCCAGGAGCAGGATTCAGCTGGGGCGAGCGTGGCAGACGCTGACCCAGGGAGAAGTCCCCCCTCCTCTACCCCTTCCTGGGTGCTTGGTCACCTGGGGCCCCGGCAGGGAGGTGCAGTGGGAACCCCACACGCACGGATGCTGCCCTGTGCTTTCTGGCGTCTGTGAGGGCCATCGAGACCCCACTTCGCCCCGATGGAAGGCTCTGGAAGCAGCGGTTGGGGTGTCTGGGTGCACAGGCCGGGCCTGAGCCTGGCTAAGCTGCAGTTTGCAGAACCAATGGATGAGTGAATGAATGAGCTGGGGGCGGACCCACTCGGGAAATGCCTTGGGGGCTGGGGTGGGGGAGGCGTGGGGATGAAGGGGAAGCAGGGCCCTCCTGGTCTCTGCACCAGGAGGAGGCGTCTGGCCTGGAGCCTCGGCTCTTGGAGGAAGGAGGAGAGCTCGTTAGAGGGCTAGCGCGAGAGAGAAAATCTCTGTTTTCCAGGCGATGCAATTATGTTCCAGCTTTTTCTCCTTGTTATTCTTTTAAGCCAAATGTCTGAATAAAAGGATTATTCCCGCCCCCCACCCCGGCCCGTGGGGGCCACTGCCAGCTAGATAAACTGCCGCCCTTGGCTTCCGCGTCGCTTCTGTGAAAATAAGTGAGGTCAGCTGCCATTCAATGGCCACAGCATATATATTTGACAGTTTAAATATCGGAATCCAAGAGGCAAGGGGGATTTGCATTTCTGCCCAGCGCGGAGCCCGTCAGGCCCCCACAATGGGGCCGGTTCACTCGGGGTGAGTCGACCTCTTGCGGGCGGGAGGGGGGACGCTGCACAAAGGCGCCAGGAGCTCCCTTTTGTCTCTTCTGCTTTGCTGCGTGGTGCCGTTTTCTGTGCCCCCCCCCCCACTCCAAACCAGGAGAGTGTCTTCGGAAACCTGCCGACTGCCTTTGGTTTGGAGGACATGAGGGAACATGGAAGCCCTCCCCGAAACGCGCCCTTCCGAGGGAGGCCTCACTGGCAACGAGGCAGAGTTCAGCTGAGCACGTGCTGGTGGGACACAGACACGGGGCGGGGGCTCCGGGTGCCGCGAGAGTGGGCTAATCAGCTGACTCCTGCTGGCCTGGACGAGGCCCTTCGTGAAGCCCCTCAAACGCCCTCTGTCCCCACTTTGCACGAGAGCCACACAGCCATCTGCTCTGCACGTGGCTTTCTCTGTCTTGGCGTTGGAAGACGGCATTTTGGGGGGCTCCCTGGGCACGATGGCCCCTGGGTGTGGGGACCCCGCTGCTCCATGACGGCGTCGGGAGAACGCTGGGGCAGAGAGCCCTCAGTACCACCGTGGACGGGGCTAGGCCGCCCCGCACGTCTGGGCGCGGCCTCTGTCCACCCAGGGTCCGGACAGGGCAGGCGCGCTCCCCTCCGTCACATCGGGGTGGGTGGGACACTGGCGGCCGGTTTGCTGGGGCCATTCTATTGGAGTCTGGCCCCTGGGAGCTTAAACAACAATCCCGTCTCCCTCTCAGAGGCTGGAGTCCGAGGCCTGGATGTCACGGGGCTGTTCCTCATCAGGCCTCCCTCCTGGGCATGTAGACGGCTGTCCCCTCCCTGTGTCCCCACACCGTGTGTGTGTCTGTCCTGACCTCCTCTTGTAAGAGCACATCCACCCGTACGACTTCATTTCAACTTCATCACCTCTGCAGAGACCCTCTGTCCAAACAAGGACGCACTTGTTTGCATTCCGAAGCCTGGGCTTTAGGGTTCCCACTCGAGCTTCGGGGAGACACAGTGCGACCCTTCACCACGCCGGGCCCGGCTCAGAGTGAGGGTGCGGGCGGGGCCGCGGAGCCTGCTTCTGAGGCGGGGGGTTTGACTTCAGCACGGAGGCTAGTGACTAATTCAGGCCCAGGGCCTCCCACGCTCCAGGAAGGCCTCCAGCGGCATCTGGGGACCCCTGCCCACCCCCGCCAGTCTGGGATGTTCTCCTGGGAGAACGGGAGTCTGGAGCCGGGTGCTGTCTCAGGCCCGGCCCACCCTGCACCCTGGGAATGGAGGCTCGGGCTCCCTGACAACTGGGGTGAAGAAGGGGAGGGGCTGCCAGGGCCACTCTGAGGGCTCGCGTCCCGGGTCGAGGCCTCCGGGGGGGCCGCTCTGCCAGGCCCCGAGCCCCTCGGAGTTGCGTGTCTTCACTGCCGTCTTTGGGGGCCTGACGGGCTCTCCTTCCCTTTCATTCTCTTCCATGTGTTTCTGCTTTTCCCTCTCATCCCCCAACACATCCCTAAATCCAAATCGAAGCCCGGTGGTGGGGGCCGAGGCTGAGACCCCACAGGGTGGCCTGGGGCCCGAGCCCCACCCCCCGCGCTGTGACTCAGACTCCGGTTTGGCGTCTTGGCAGGTCCACAATGACCAGCGAGGCGGACAGAGTGAGAAGGAGCTAACGCACGTGGCTGAAAAAACACTCCAGGCATTTAAAAAATGTCACATAATTGCAAAATAATAACAATAACAACAATATACTTTGGAATTCTGCTGGAACTGAGAGGAGGCTGAAGCGGAATGTGGCATGGGGGGGGGCCTGCCCCGGCCTCGGCCCGGGGGCTGTGGCTGAGGAGCCCACGGGACCCCGGCGCGGACCCCTCGCGGCAGCCAGTGGCCGCAGCGTCACTGCTTCCTCAGGTCACCTGGTTGGCAAACCGATGGTGCTTTTTATATATTGTAGTCCCCAAATGAAAATAGCCTTATAGTTCCCCCTCAGTGTAGAAATATCATATACTCATTGTAAAAAAAAAGCAAACGATACAGAAATGGATTAAAGAAGAATGAGATCTCTGAGTGGCTCCGCTGGTTGGAGCGTCATCCTGTCACCGGGAGGTTTTGGGTTCGATCCCCGGTTGGGGCACGTAGAGGAGGCGACCGATTCACACCCGTGTTTCCCTCTCCATCCCTCATGCTCTGAACTCGGTGAGCGTGTCTTTAGGTGAGGATATTAAAAAAAGACGAGGAAAAAAACCGAGCAAACAGAAAGAATGTAAAAGTCCCAACATCCAGACGCTCCGGTCCGGAGATGGGCAGGGGTGGCAGTTTGGCGTCCAACGCAATTTTGGGGCCCGTATTACATTTTGGTCTGAAGTGCACACTCAGCACATATTTTAAAGCCTTAGAACAGACACACACACACACACACACACACACACACACACACGTGTCCATGTGTGGTTTTAACGTCAAACTATTCAACCAGGAGGAGAGGTGAGCCGGTGAGGAAGGGCTGGGCCCTTCCGGGTTCAGGTTCAGGTTCAGGGGCTGCTGCTGCTGGAGGAGGCTGTGTGAGGAGGAAGAAGCATCCTGGAGAAGCTGCCCATGAGCACAGAGTGGGTGGCCGCCACCTGGGACTGCTCGCAGTTGCCCGGGGCGGGGAGGTGGACGTCTCTGGTTAATGCAGCGATGGCGGCGGGTTCGGGCCGAGCCATGTTTGTGTCACATGGGGTGTGTCGACGCCGTTTGAACTGTTTCCTGGAAGGAAAGGAAAGGGTGGGTCGGCGGGGGGCACCTCTTATTCATTTCCACACTGATGGGAAGTGGTCTCCATCCTGTGACCATGGAAACTTCCACGGTGCTTCCTGGCTGCGCATCCCCCAGACACCGTCCCCTGCCCATGGTCGGTCACTGGGTTGGCACAGATCCAGGACCAGCGGGCCAGGCAGCGGGGTCGGCTGGGCCCTCTGTCCCTGGCCTGGGTGTCTGCCGCAGTGTAAGCCCTGCGGTGCCCCCTGGGACAGGTCCTGAGGCTGCAGGGTGCTGGCCAGCCTGGGAGCCAGGTGGCGGGGGCTCCGGACCATCAGGCCGCAGCCCAGCGATCGACCGGCCTGCAGGCGTCTCGGGAAGGAGCAGGCCGAGGGGCTGGGAGGGTGCCCCAGGCTGGGGGTTGCACCCTGGGGCTGGGCCTGGGCTGGTGGCAGCTCGGCTGCTGCACTAGGCAGGCCGGCCTCACCCCCAGCCCAAAGGCTGTCCTCTGTCCATCCGAGCAGCTCGCAGACACACAGCAACGTCTGAGGACAAGGGGGTCCCTTTTCTTTGCAGTGGTCACTTGGCCCGAGTTCTGTGTCTGGACGGTTTGCAAGCCTGGGAATTGGAGAGCTGGTCCACCCCGCCCAAGGCACGGGGCTTTGAAGTCTGCTAGGACACTAAAGGTCACCGAGAGACCTTCTCATCGTCCCCCTACTGATTGGTTCAGTCAGCCCCCCACCCACTCATTCCTACCAGACCCTGCGTTCCTTCCCGCCACGTGCCCTGCCTACTCCTGCACCCCGTGTGGTCAGACCTGAGCAGGTGGGGGCGTGGATTGCAGGGGAGCCCCGGTAGGCAGAGAATGCCCCCTCCCTGGGGCCTCGGCTGCTGCTGGTGCTGCAGACAGACAGTGCTGGAGGCCGCGACCTGCCCACCGCCCCGCCCGCTGCCTGGGCGTCCGCGTCTGCCTCAAAACTGGCATCTGTGCCCGCCAGGCTTCACCAGGCCGCCCCCCAGGGCCGCCAGGGCTGGGGTCCTGGCCTGGGCAGGGGTCCCTCTGTCCCCTCTCAGGCAGCCCCCACCACCCCACACACGTCTATTTGGAGAAGGAAGCAACCAACTTGTTTTCATTCAGAATCGCTGAAGATCTCGTTCTGGAGAAACGAAGAGAGAAAAGCGCACCTTTCTGAGTCCGGCCGGCTGGGTGCCCACCGGGTGCCCCCTGGGTGCCCGCTCGTGCCCGGCGGTGTGCTGGGGGGCCGGTGCCAACGCCCCTCCCCTCCGTCCTCCCCACCCCCACCCAGGGCCACGGCCGGGGTCCCAGGGTGGCCTGCGGACTCAGTGTTGGCCAGGCCCCGCTCATCTGCATGAAGCGCACACTCGAGGCCCATCTGCAAAGGCGCAATTAAACGTGGGGGTGGGGGGACAGGAGGGGGCTTCCGAAATTAGCATTTCCGTGGCCATCTGGCGAGAGGAGCAGGCGCTGCCGGACAAAGGGCGTGGGGCGCGGGGAGAGGCGAGTGTGCCGCCGCATTGACCTGCAAATGAGGCTTTGTCAGCACACTGAAGCTGGCCGGACCCCCGACCCGGCGCCGCCCTCGTCAGCACGACCCTCGGCCCTTGCGGCCCAGGCTGGCGGCCCGGCACCCGGAGGCCCGGGCTCTGCTCTGTTGTGCAGGATGCAGGCTGGCCCGGGAGGTCGAGGGCCTCCGAGGCCGGGAGCTACCGAGCCCTCTACCCAGGCCGGTCCTTCCCGTGTGGCTGGCCTTGGAATCCCCCCCACTCCTGCCTTTCACTGCCCTGTGCACTCCCTGGGCAAGGCTGCTGAGACAAGCTGGCCGCACCTCCTGGGCCGTCTGTCCACGTGGTGGCCAGCCAGCCCTCAGCCTGGAGGCTCTTCGTCCCTCTCTGAGGTCCAGGCCCTCCCCACAGTCCGGGTGGGTGAGGGTGGCGTCGAGGTCCCCACGGCTCCTCAGCGGGTGCTGCCCAGGGCCACAGCCCCCGGGGGGTGGGAGGCGGGACTGCGGGCCCCAAGACAGCTGCCTGGGTCACTTCAGCTCAGACTTAGGCACCCCCAACGGCCTGGAAAGACAGCGTGAGGCACGGAGGGCGTGTACGGCTGCCTCCGGGCCTCAGTTTCCCCAGGTTGACAAACAGGGGTCTTGGTGATCCTGTTCAGCCTGCCGTCCCTCCTGGTCACTGTCCCCCGTCTCCCTTTGTCACCAGCTCCTGGCATAGTTGAAGGATTGGTGTGTGGCGCACCGGGAGAGCCTCTGACCCAGCCTGGCAGAGCCTGCTGGGCTTCCTGGGGGAGGCAGCGGGGGCTAAGTCCCGAACGAGGCGGAGAAGGTAAGGAGGGTAAGGGGGACCATTGCTGGTCTTGGGATCAGCTGGGTGGGGGGCTGGGATTCTGGAGACACAGGTCGGCCCTGGGTGCTAAGCCTGTGCTGGACGGAGTGGGGATTTGTGGGGCCCTCAGATGTCCCCTTGGCAGGGGCTGGAGTTCTAAAATTGCCCTGGAAGGGGCAACACCGGTCAACCTGCTCTTCTGGTGGAAAGGAGTCTGCTACTGATTTTCTTGGAAACTGGGGGTCCGGGCACCAGCGTTGGACGCCGCATTCCCAGGACAGGTGGGCACGCAGGCTCCGGCACAGCCCGCTCCTTCTGAGATGCCTCGGAGAGCGGAGCAGGGGCGTGAAAACGGGCGCGCTGGGTCTGCTCCGGCCGAACAGGAGCCTCTCCCGACACCCGCAGGCGCAGGGCTCCGGGAGCTGAGCAAACTCCGCCCGAGGCTGCCTTCCACAGGAGCCGCCGTGGGCTGGCTGGGCCTCGGGGGCTCCTGCGGGACTGCGCCACAGCCGGTCCGTGGGGCCAGGGGGCCGGTGGCGGAGCGCCCCTCTCTGTCCTCCACGGTCCTCGGAGGGATCACCGCTCCTCCTGGGTCAGGTCCTAGCCAGCTGCCAACAGGGAGTGGAGCCCGTGCCCAGTGTGGTGAACGAGCTGGTGGCCGGCCCTGCCCACGGGGAGACCGGCTGCGAAGGCTCAGGCAGGGCGGCAGTGGGTGCCTCGGACTGTGAGGGCAGAGCCTGGGTGACGTCTGGCTGGCTCTCCAGGACGGCTTCGTGGAGGAGGGGCCCTGGCCCGGAGCTCGGTGGGATGGGTAGGAGTTTGCTGACTGGAGCCCGGGAGGTAGGGCCCACTCGGTGGATGGCTGATGGCAGAGGCGGCGGTGGCCCTGCCAGGGGTGGTGACTGGGGGGAGGTGGAGCAGCTGCTGGCGGGCGGGTGGGAGAGTTGGTGACTGGGCCCGGAGACGAGCTTCCTCCTGCCTGGGTTTCCATCCCTGCTTCCCACGCTGGCTTGGGGCTGGCCTCCATGCCTCCCGGCCACAGGACGCCCCTCTCAGCGTGACCGGCCGGGCAGAAGAGCTGAGTGACGTGCAGCACGGGCCGGCCTTTGGCGAGCCCTGGGGCTGGGCAGCGTGCCCGCTGCTTCCTTACGCTCCAGAGCACGCGTGGGCCGGCCAAGGAGCAGCTGGCCATGGCCCGCCCCGCCCTGTGGGTTGGCACCGCCCACGGGCTGCCTCCTCTCCCCTGCCTGTCCCGCCGTCCTCTTCCTTCCCAGCCCACTCACAGGACCCCCGGCAGGGCACCTGCTGGAGGGGAGGCGGCCTCCTTCAGCCTGGGGGTCAAGTCCGGCCCGGCCTGCGGCCTGTCCCCACTGCTGGCATGGGGTCCAGGAGGCTGTGGCTGTGCTCACATGCAGAGGCCAGGGCTGGGGCTGGGGCTGGGTGACGAGGGACAGCCCAGAAAGACCATCTAGGGCTGCTGGTGGCCTCAGGACCCCAACTCACTCTGGGTGTCCCTGGCAAGGTGCCGACAAGGGGAGGGGTGGGAGCCTTCTGTCCTCAATGCAGCTCATGCTGCCACCTGGCCTCCCAGACTGTCCCCTCCATGGGCCCCCAGGCAGCGGGTCCTGAGCTGGAGGCTGCCCCCTGCCCCTGCTTCCCAGGCCCCCGGCCCACCTGCCTCCCCCACAGGCCCAGCCTCTGCCTCCTGCCGCTCACTCAGAGGGCGGCCCTGGAGGGACGAGGACAGCCTGGGTGGCAGACACACCAGTCGGCTGCCCCCCGCGGAGGGGGCAAGGCCGGACTGACTTGTGTTGGGCCTGAGCGGGGGGATCCTTTCTCCAACAGGCGCCCAGAGCCCACCGAGGGCTGCCTGCTGTCTGTGGGACCCTGGTGGAGAAGTGGGGTCTTGGCCCCGTCCCCACCGTGTCCACCCACCAGCACGCCTGTCCCCGGTCCCCCATGCAGGATACATCCCAGCCCTCGGTCCTGGGCTGCGGCCCCCGGGCATGCCCCCGGAGAGCACTGACTGGGAGGCCAGTGCCCAAGGTGTGGGGGCGGCACCGGCGTGGGGGGCCCACGTGGGCGGGCAGCTCCAGCGGGGGCTGAATGGGCGCTCTGTCCTCTTGCCTGTGCCTGTCCTCTGCCGCTGGGATTTGGGTTCCTGGAAGCTGGCGTGGCTGCAGGTGGATTCTGCGAGGCCGGGGGACCTCGAAGCCCGGAGCCCTGGTGTCTCGGAGCCAGGCGGGGGCTGGGGGGAACAATGAGGCCTTCTCCCGCGGGGACTGGGCTGAGTTGGCAGTAGGAGGGCCGTCCGCCCCCGCCCTCAGGCCCCGGCCGCTGCAGGGAGTGTGGGGTTGGGGCTCCGGTGCCAGGCCCTGGCAGGACTCATGGGAGGCCGGCCGGCCGGGCGCCGGTAACCGAAGCTGCTTGGGCACACGCAGCTTTGTGGAGAATTTTGGGGGCATGGCTCTGCCTGCCTCACCTTGAGGCTGGTGGAGGGGGGTGGGGGGCAGGCGGGGAGGGAGGAGTGTGTCGGTGGGTGCCAGGGAACCACCCTGACCGCCCGCTGGCCTCTTGCCTCCCATAGCAGCTCAGTCCCCCCATCCCCGCCACTCACTTTGAGGGGGCAGAGGTGCTCTGGGTGGTGAGGGGGCAGGGAGTCCGAGCCAGAAGGGTGAGGTCCTTGTGTCTGTCCTTGGCACTGTTTCCAGCTGACTCATTCATTTGCCCATTTGTTCTGCCCACCTGGGGGCATCCACCTGGTGGCCTGCGGTGTGGCTGGCCGGGTTGGAGGGTGTGGCTGGGCTGGGGAGCCCGAAAGGAGATGTCCCCTGAGCTGTGGCTGCCCCCCACAAGCCTGCCGGTCTTTCTGGGGTGCTGGGCCCTGCCTGCTCCGAGGGCGACCAGGAGCAGAGTTAGTGCTTTGGGCCGCAGCTCCAGGAAAGTGGTTTGGCTCCACGAGCAGGTATGGCTGTCCCTACTGGGCCCTCAGTGACCACACCCTGGACACAAGCTAGTGTCCCTTTGTGGGGGAGCTGATCTGGGTCCCGCAGGTGCAGGGAGAGACCCCCTAGAGACAGCGAGGACAGGAAGCCCCCTCTGGGCAGGGTCTTCTGGCCCGGAGAGGGAAAGCCCAGCTCTGAGGGCCAGCGGCCACTGTGTGCCACAGCCCGTGCCCCGCACACAAGACTGGCCCCCAGGGTGCTGCTGTTGGGGCTGCTGGAGACCCCGCCTGGGTGTGGGGGGCGTGGGGAGAGCCTGCCCTCCTCCAGCCCTTGGAGTGGGTTGCTGGGCAACAGGTGACGAGGACTTTTTTAAACCTGCACCTTGAAGAAAACAGGTTGCAGGAGGTGGACAGGCGGGGACCCCTGGGAACGTGGGCCTGCGCAATCGCGGTGGGGGGCTCAGGAAGGTCCACTGCAGCCCTGCCTTGCTCTGCTCGCAGCCCCTCCCACCCACGTGCTTTGGATGGGTGGGCAAGTTGGCACAGAGGCATGTGGGCCCCCTGGTTTCGGAAGCTCTGAACCCCACCCCCACTGCTCGGCTTCCTAGACCTCTGTGTCCCCCTCCATAGGTGGGGTTTTCAGGGGCTGCGCTGTGGAGACTTGGGGGGCGTCTCTCAGGCTTCTTTCAGGAGCAGTGGGAG
Source organism: Sturnira hondurensis (assembly GCF_014824575.4). NCBI lineage: Eukaryota > Metazoa > Chordata > Mammalia > Chiroptera > Phyllostomidae > Sturnira > Sturnira hondurensis. The sequence continues at coordinate 181,760 of NW_028079014.1, forward strand.
GGGGCTTCCTCTCCCCACGACCTGGCCCCAGAATAGGGCGGTACTGGTCACCCTGGGCCCTCGGGGGACGAGACAGAGGTCCCCCGAGGCCCGGAGAGGAGACCAGCTTGGCTTCGGGGTGGAAGAGTGGACAGGCCCTGCAGACCCCACCCCAGCGCCGCCAGCCGAGTGGACGGCCCAAGGAGATCGTCCCAGCCGTCTTTCCTCGGCAAAGTCCTTTGACGAGGCCCTCGCGGACGACGGGGGTTCAATTAAGACCCTTTGACGCGACTTAATGACATGACGCACCCTCCCAACAGCCCCTTCTTTAGAAAACCCTGGTCCCAGGAGAAGCCGTGGTCCCCAGGGCCTGCCCAGGCCCCAGTCCTTCAACAGCCGGGGCCTCTACTTCGGAACCCCCACCCGGGCTGGGGCCTCCCCCAGCACGAGCCTCCTCTCCCCTGGCCAGGCCGATCCATCTCCGACCTGTCAGCCCCATTGTCTTGGGCAGGGGGCTGAGGCCGGGCTTCTCCGGAGGGGCTGTGGGCACAGTTGGGGGCTCCCGTGTGCCCTCCTGAGATCTCTCCAGCAGATCCTCTGGCCCTGGGGGCAGGTGGGGGCGGGTGCGCTGAGACAGGGCAGAGCTGCTCCAGGGTGTCCCAGGAGTGGCGGCTAGAGGTCCCGACTGACACCAGGGTGTCTTAGCCTGGTGGTAGGGCCGATGGCTCCTCTGTGCGGACCCTGGGCCGCAGCCGGTTTCCCAGGAGGGCCCCCGGAGCACAGCGGCGAGGAGAATGGAGAGGCCCCCAGCCTGTGGAGCGGCTTGTGCTGGGCCAGGCGCTGGCGGCTCCCCATTCAACGCTGATTTGCCACGGGGACGGGGATCTCGGGCCGGGCCTGGCCTCGCTGTCTATAAAGCCGCATTGCTGGTCACGGCGAGCAGCGAACACCCGTCCTTCCCTGCGCGCGAGCCGTCCCTGGCGCTCGGGCCTCGGGGATGCTGTGCCTCTTCGGTCCGGTCTTCTCCTGCGCTCAGTGTCCTGGCCACAGCTTCTCCAGTTGGGGTGTGACGGCCAGCGGGAGCTCAGAGGGGGTTAGGACACTCTGCAAGGGCTCTGCGGGAACGAGCGGCTAGGGCTCCTCGCCTTGGTTCGTGTGTGGAGGGACAAAGCCGAGACACCACCAAAGTTAGCCGGTCCGGTGGGTTGAATCTGCGGTCAGGCTCTGGAATTTTCTGAGTGGCCAGGCCCTCGGCGGCCTGGTCGGACCTGGTGGGCCTCCCCAGCCTCCCTGCATCGGGGAGATGCCCTGGTTCCCAGGTCTGCGTGGCTGCGTGGCCCGTTAAAGTGGCTGTGTCCACCCCGCCTGGGAATCTTCAGCACCCTGTCCTCGGGCAGGGCCTCTCTGGCCCCAGGATCCAGGCCGAGAGGGTCCCGCCTTGGTTTCAGCCAGCCCTCCCCTCCCTGCTCACCCCCACCTCGGCCCCGAGTCTCCTCCAGGCTTCTCTGCTCCCGAAAGTCCCGTTTCTTCTCAGAGATGTTTCCAGTCCGAATTCCCACCGGGAGGTGCTGCATCGGGCCGGCCGGGTCCTGGCCCTCGGTTTCCCCTTCACACCAGACGGAGCGGACCCGGTGCCTGAGGCCTGTGTGCTGTGAGCACCACCCTCCCCTCAGGACAATCCGGGCCCTGCCACCGGAGCCCCCAGCGCCCCCTTGCCCTGTGTTTGTCAAGGCTGCTGGCTTCCCAGGGCCACGGCCACAGGAAGGCGAGGCTGTGGTGGCATCCACCCAGGTGGCCCCTGTCTCCTGCTTTGAAGTTGCTCAAAGAGGCTTCCACGGAGCTTGGTGTGGAGGGGCTGGGGCAAGGGGGCTCCCCATGGCACCCAAGGGACAAGATTTCAATTCGGTCTCAGCCACACCCCTCCTGCAAACCTGCACCCCCACCCAGGAGGCAGCGGCTGGGGCACTAGACCTACAAAGGGCTCAGCCCACCTGGGCGCCCACGGGCCTGCTTGGGCCGAGGGGTTCCACTGCCCAGAAGACAGAAACCTGAGCTGGGAAATTGGGGTGCATGCTGAAATGGTTCAGGGGTTGAAGCACAGAGCCACCCCTCTGGAGGCCATGGGGTGGGTACTGGGACAGGGCCCAGAGGAGGGGACGCAGTCTGACCACTCTCTGGTGTCCTGGAGGTCTGCCTGGGCGGAGCTCCCCCCTCCCCCACCTTCCTCCTGTCTTGGCTGGGGTGCTGTGGGAGGGGCAGGGAGGCCCCATGCAGCCACAGGTGGTGCCTCCTGGGGGTGCGGGGTGGGGGTCAGATGACAGACCAGGCCCAGGTCTCAGAGAAACCTGCTGAGAGAGAGGGAGCCAGGCTCGGCCTGGACCCCCACTGCTGCTGCACAGTGGGTGCCCGTGCCCTCAGAGGCTTGGGCATGGGGCAGGCTGCCCCATAGTCGGGAGCCCACCTTGAGGGAAGACCCCTCAGGCCAGTGTCCCCGGCCAGAGCCCCGCCCAGCCCTGCCCAGGCCTGCTCCTCGAGGCTGGGCAGCAGCCCCCACCCCACACACAGCTCCTAAAGAGGCAGCTGCTGGCTGGCAAGGCTGGGGGTCGCCGTGCCGGGGCTCATCTGCTGCCCACCCAGCCCTGCAGCCCCTTCAGCCTGGCTGCCCAGCCTCCGCTGCGCCACGGGGCTGGGAAGGGCCGACGTGGGGGCTCGGTGTCTGAGGTCCCGGGCTCCTACACTTAGAGGTTGGAGGTCCGTCCAGCTCCAGCCACCCGAGCCTGCTTCGGTGCCCCGGCTGCCCAGCGGTCTGGCTGAGCCGGGCCCAGTCCGCATGGCTCAGGGGGCGCAGGGGCAGAGCCTGGATGAAGCTGGAGAGCTGGGAAGGGACCTCACACCAAGATGGCCAGCGGGGCCTGCGGTGACATGGGGCTCCCCAGTGGAGGTACGACGGCTCCGGCTGTGTGGGAGGCTGTCTCGGGGCCTTGCCCTCATCTGCCTGTGCCACGCCCACCTCTACCCCAGCTGCACACCCCCCAGAGGGCACCGGGTGGGCACGCCCCAGAGGGCGCTGCCTAGTGGTGCCCTGCCCGGGCCCAGGAGCCCTTCTGAACTCTCATTTTATCCCTCAATATAACTGGCACTTCTGAGCACCCTGTGGGGCCAGGCCCCGTGCCAGGTGCTCCTGGGCTCTGGCTTCCTCCGGGGCCTCAAAGTCCCAGCACCATCCCTCCTCCAGCGGTGGCCTGGTGGGCATGGCTTCCGACCCCAGCCTTGGAGGTGGGCTCCCTGCCTGATGGGCCTGAGCCGGGAGGGGATGTGCCTGCTGGCAGTGCAGCGCCTGACCCAGGGCGCGGGGAGAAGCCCTGGGAGGCCTGCCTGGCCCGGGACACAGTGAGTGGGACGAGCCAGCGTGGGCTCCGTGTGTGGAGGCTTGCCCTGGCTCTGAGAGGGTCCTTGGGGGTAGGGCTGGGTCCAGAGGGGCTGGGGGCTGCCCTAGGGGTGTGCAGAGAAGAGAGAGCCCAGGACCCAGGACTATCCCAGCCGGCTGCCTTTAGTAAGCACCTGCTGTGTACTGACCCAGGCCATCAGCCTCTCGGCCCCACCCACCTTTGAGGGTCACTTTGGCTGCCCCCCTGTTCGCAGACAGGGCGGAGGAGGGAGGCCTAGGCCCGCCCGGCCTGTCCTCTCCCGGGCACGGGCCCAAAGCCCAGGGGCAGCTTCGGTGGGGCAGGCACCAGCCTCAGAGACCGGCCCTGGGCGAAGCCCAGAGGTGCTACCGGCCCGCCTGCCTGGGGCCCCGGGGGGTAGGCTCCTGGACAGCATTGTGGGCATAGGAGAGCAGGTGGGGTCCCCAGGGAGGGGGCAGCCTCCCGGCCACCCCCACCCTGCCCCCCAGCAGGTGCTCCCAGCACCCATGGGACCCTGAGGACCTCAATAAGGGAACCCAATTTGGAGACAAAGGCTGGGCGCATTGGACAGACTCAGGGACCCTGTCCGAGCGCGCAGCCAGGCGGGCCCACAAAGGGGCGGGGGAGGGGCTGCGAGTGGGCCTGGCCTCCACATGCCTCCGTTGCCCGGGCGACGGCCCTCTCCCGGAGAGGTCTGCCGGGCCATTGTCCGGGGCACACAGGACGTGTCACACACCAGATGGCCGTGTGCTGTCGAAGTCAGTTATCGGGGGGCAGAGTGAAGGAATGTGGCTGGCGCGGCGGGCCGGGGCGCCATCTGTTCCTCAGACCGCGGGCACCGGGCGGGCATTGAGCGCCCAGCCGGCTGGGCCCAGCCTCCACGGCGGGCTTTAATTAGCTAATTCTATAATTGGGCTTTATTTCAGGTAAATTGCATTTCACACCCGAGAGGGCCGCAATGGCCGGTCCAGGAGCGAAGCACTCGGCACTTGGGGCGCAGTCGACGACACGGACTACAGAGCGAGGCTGGGTGCGGGGCCGGGCCGGCCCAGATGGGCGGCCGAGGGAGCCCACCACTCCCCGGGGCGGGCTGGGTTCCTGTGCCGCCTCTGGGGCCCGGCCTGGGGCTCCTCAAGGGCCCCGCTCTCCAGCCAGCCGCTTCCTGGGGTTTCTGCAAATATTTACCCAACAAGGAAACAACAGCTTTTGCCTTTCCAGGAATTGTTGCTCCCGCCCCTCCCCCGTGGTGCAGGCTGGGGAGGCCCCAGGCCTGCCTCGCCCACTCCTCCTCTCCCCCGGCCCTGGTCTGGCACGGGCCGGACCCCAAGGTGGGCACAGGGCTCCGGGAGCCTCTGGGGGGCTCAGTAGCGTGGGAGCCAGGCCCTCCCCTCCCACGGAGGCCGAGCTGCTGTTCCACATGGAACCCTGGATCCCCATCCACGCCCCTGGTCCCCGCGGGGACAGCACACTCTCCAACTCTCAGATGCCCCCTTGAGATCTGGGGTCTGGGAATTGGGGTGGGCTCCAGGAGGAGGGGGAGAGGGTCGGGACCGGTCGGGAGGTGTGCCCAGCGGGCCCCGCCCCGCTGTCCTGGCTGAGCCTGAGCACCTGTGAACTGGGGACTGGGGGGCCGGGCGGCACGCGCCTGGCACGTGCCCAGCCTGTTGGGAGCCGGACAGGCTGGGGGACACGTTGTTACTGAGGGGAAACTGAGTACTGGAGGGGCGGCAGGCCTGTGGGGGAGCCCTGGAGTTCGGGCCTCTCCGGGGGGCCCACTGCCGTGAGGATTCGGCCTGTGCACCTAGAGCCCCTGGCGGACCTGGACGGGGCCCGCTCTCAACTGGGCCCGTGGGCCCTCGGACAGGGGCCAGTCTGGCCTGGGAGGTGCAGACGGAGAGGCCCCAGCGTGTCCCCTAAGGTGGCTGCCTAGGGCTGTGGACTGGAGGCCCAGCACCGACAGCCCACCCAGGCCAGGCCCTGGCCTGAGAGCGAGGCCCTGGAGAGGTGCCCACCTCCCCCCAGGGCCACCCCAGGGGGAGACCCCGAGGCCAGCAGGGCCCCAGTCAGGAGGGCCGCTGGGCTGCCCCACGGCTTGCAGCTGGGGCTTTCGGCCTCTCTGAGCCCCTGGCCCTGCTGTGCAGCCGCCGTCTGGGCACGGGCCTCTGAGGGGACTGCAGGATCCAGTCCATGGCGCGGGCCTGGGGGCAGGAAGCTGGCCCAGGGGAGGTGCGGGCCGGATGCCCGTGGGAGTAGTGGGGGAGGCGGCGTGCTGTCTCGGCCACACCATGTCCCCTGACCCCAGATCCGCGGAGCTGGCACGGGAGGGTGTGGGCAGGGAGGACCCCATGGGTTGTCTGGGGGTGGCAACCTCCCCTGCTCACCCCTGTCCCCTAGAAGGGGCACTAGGCCTGGAGGGGCCGCCCACGAGGGGCTCTCCGGCCAGGCTGCTGTCAGAGGGGCTCCGAGCTGAGCTGCGGAGCCTGGGCACAATTTCAGTGGACGGAGAGGGGTGGGAAGAACATTCCAGCAAGAGTGGGGGCTAAGAGGATGGGCCCCATTTTTGGCCACCGTCTTCCTCTCCACTTAGCTCATATGGGCAGAGCCATGTCCTGGGGACAGGGACAGGAATGCCCTGGCCTTGGGGTACTCCTAGGCCCCTGGGAGACCTGGCCCCAGAGGCCTGGGGCAGCAAGGTGGGGGCTCCTGGGCCACCTCCCCCAACCTGGGCAGGCGCAGATGGAGCTGGGGGGCTCGGGCGTGTTGGACTGTGGCAGTGTCGAGGGAGGACTGAGCTGTCCCAGAGGGGGTCCTGCCCCAGAACCCAGGTACGAGAGGCGCGGAGACCAGCCTGTGACTCCAGGTTTATTAGGAAAAGCCGGCACAGGGAAGCACCAGAATCACACCGTGCAACTCATTGAAACTCAGATTCCAAATCACCGCGATCGTTCCGATTTCTGTGAGGAGCCACTTCGGGAGGAGCCACTGTCTCGGGGAGGGACGGCGAGTCCTGTGTGCGCTTGTCCAGCTGCATGTGCGTGGGGTCAGGGCCCCTCTCTCTCCGGAACGGGGAGGAGAAGCCGCCTGTCCTACGTGGGGGGCCGGTCCGCTCCCACTCCGTGGCAGACACTCTGCTCCAGGAAGCTCCCTAGAGACAGCGGCAGCAGGTCCCTCCTGCTCGAAGCTGTGGCCTCGGGGCTCGCTCCCTCTTGGCCCCAGCCACTGCACCAGCATCTCTGGAGACAGAGGGTCAGGGCTTGGGCCTGTGGCCCTCTGGGCGGGACGCGTGGGCACCCCTAGTCTGGCGTGGGCTGGGCCTGCCCTGCCCATGCCTGTCTGGCCCCCCGGGTGCCCCTGGGTCCCGGCTTCCAGGCCCACAGGACTCGTCTAGGTTGTTCCTCACTGTCCTCGCGCTGGGCCTACTCGCACGCACCTGTCCTGCTTCCTGCCACACATGGGAGGACCAAGGGCCAGCCTGCCCCCCGCCACAGGGTCCCCACACCACGCAGACTGAGAGGGGCTCCCTGCCCAGCCCAGGCACCAGTACCCCCCAGCCAGGAAGAGGTCGCTTCAGCCCAGCCGCAGCCCAGCGGGGTCCGCAGGGTGTCTGGGCCCTGGGGGAGAGAGGCTGCTCTCTGGCCCTGTGGCTGCCCCTTCGGAGTAGGAGGTGCGGCAGGCCGGTGACACCCTCAGGGCTCCTCGTTGGGGTCCCTGTGTGACACGGTCAGCTGTTCGTAGGTGGGCAGGGCATTGCTGGGCAGGAAGAGCTCGGGGTGGACGGGGCCTCGGCAGGGCTGCACCCCGGGTGGCCCGCCTCCGCTGGGGGGCCGGCTGCCCGGGGGGCCACCCCGGTGCAAGGACAGAAGCTGGTGGAGCATGTCTGTGATGAGCGCCAGCCGCTGGTCCAGCTGCGTCACCTGTGGGGGTGAGAGAGGAGTTGAGTCAGGCAGGGGCACTGCCCCTGTGCCGACAGCCCTCAGGTGCCCGTGCATCCCTGTGGACAGGAGGGTGTGAGGGCCTTGGCCATGCCTGTGTGTGGGGCATGCGCGTGTCCGTGGGTGCACAGGGTCCCTTGAGGGTGTCTGCGCTGTGCAGACACGTGGGTGGAGGGGGCCCCTCTATGGCCGGGGACGGTGGCCCAGTGTGAGCCAGGGCCTGTGGAGAGGCATGGCTTGGATGGGGCCCCCCACAGTGGGCGAAGGACACGTCACCCACTGATACAGGCCCACCAGGGACACAGCTGCCGCGGGGCAGGTGTGCGTGGGGAGGCGGCTCTCCCAGCGGTGAATGGCTGTGGCTGAGGAACCTGGGTCCTCCATCCCCCTGGACACACACCTGGGCCCTACTGCTGGCCACAGTGCCCCTTCCCCAGGGCCAGGTGAAGGGGGGTGCTGGCTGGCAGGTGGCCCCAAGAAGATGCTATTGGGGGAAGGTCCCCAGGTGGACCCACACTCAGTGGTGGGCATGACAGGGACAGTTCTCTTCCCTCTGTGGACACTGAACTGGAGGGGAGAGGTGGCCAGGCAGGGAGAAGATGCTTCGCTGGGGACCCTGTGGCAGGTGGGGCAGGATGGGGCCACAGTCCTGCCGCCACAGCCCTGCCCCCTCCAGGTGGCCTGTGAGGGAGGCTGTGCCCCTCCCCGGAGGCTGAGGCCCTGGTGACGCCCTCCGCAGCTTGCAGGGGGAGGGCTGGGTGTGGCCTCTCCTCTGTGGTGGGCACTTGGGTCTGATCCCCAGCTGTCCCAGGCCCTGGGACCGGGGCCCATCTGAGGCCTGGTCATCCAGGCCAGAGGGGCCCAACGTCCAACTGCCCCAGACCACGCTGAGGCGGCAGCCCAGGCTGTGGAGGGAGGTGGGCAGGGCTTCTCTGGGGGCCTGGGGTCATACACTCAGCCTCCCACAGCCTGGACACCCGCCCCGCACCCTGGATCGCTGAGGGGCTGTGTGGGGGCCACCGACTGAGGCCTAGACCCCCACCCCCAAGAAGGAGAAGGGCCTTGCTCAGGGTCCCCAGCTGGGACCCCTGCAGCCCCCACCCCTGACCCCTAAGTTCCATCCTGGGAAGATGCAATACTGGGCGGGGAGGGGTCTGGGCGGGGATCAGAAGGTGATGTGAGGGGGTGTGAGGGGGAGACAGGCTCACACCCGAGCCCCACCCCTCTCCCTGGCTCCAGGCCTCTGGGGGGGGTCCCCTGCAGTCAGAAGGCCCCTCATTGCCTCTGCCTGCCTGTGCTGAGAGTGCCATGGGGTGGGGTGGCTTGGGCTCTGGGCTCTGCTGGGGCTCCCTGGGCCCCGCACGCAGGCCAGCAGCCTTGACCAGGCCGGTCTGGGTGTGGGGAGCACTGCTCAGTGTGCAGGCCTCGGCCTGGGGCATCGTGCGGGTTGGCCTCAGTCAATGCACCAAACCCTCTGCAGAGAAAACTCTGTGGTTCATACATTTTCACTTTACGGCCCTTGAACATCTGTCGGTGTCTCCAGATGTGCCAGTGGGTGTGGAGGCTTTTTAGGGTGTTCCTGGGAGAGAGGGCGCAGTCTGGTGGTCGGGGTGCAGTGAGGGCTGGGGGCTGCTTGGTGTGGCCGGAGAAGGGGCTGGGTCCTGGGCTAGCTCCGGGTGACGGGCCCCGGTGGGGTGGGCAGGAGGCTTGGCGAACACAGGCGGTGGCAGGCCCTGCAGAGCCCTCCCAGCCCCTGTCCCTCGCTATGCCCTGTCCTGGAGCGTGGGCCTGACCTCGGTGCCCTGTGCCACCTGGGGCTCGGGCTCCAGGTGCCCTGTGTTTGTCCCGAACTCTGAGCCCCCAGGGGGTGGCCTCTGCCCAACACACATGCAGCCCCGCAGGGCCCCTTGACTCAACTCTGGGCACCCCCACTTCACAGACGAGAGGATGAGGCAGGAAGGCCCTGAGGGTGCATTGAGCACAGACCCTCAGTGCCCCCCGTCCCCCTGCACGCTGGCTCTCCCTGGTCCCCCACGTCACAGAATGAGGGCGGGTGGGTGTCACCAGGCCGCAGCCTCAGATAGCAGAGCCTGCGGGGCCCAGGCAGGACTCAGTCTGAAAGGGGTGGCGTGGCCACCCTGGTCTGGTTCCAGGGTGCGGTCTTGCTATCTCCACAGAATGTCACGGTCATCCCCACCCCTGAGGGCACTGTCCCCGGCCCCAGCCCTCACTCTGCAAGCTGCTGTGACCTTTGATCCCTGTGACCCCTGGTGGTGCTGCGCACCTGTGTGTGGGGCGATGGCCACACATCCTCAGCCAGACCTGGGGGCCCTGCCGACCCCCCTGCTTCAGCCTCGGCCAGGGCTGCGTCCTCGGGGGCGGGGACTGCCGTGCAACCTGCCGGCCAGCCTCCCTCTCGTGCTCTGCACGGCGGTCCTTTACAGACAAGCCAGGTCACGTTCCTCCCTGCCGAGAGCCCTGGCCTTGCGTCCGGCTGGAGGAGCAGCCCGAGCCCCTCTTCTGTCCCCCGGCCCCACCCCCTTTGCTCCGTGGCTTCCCCTCTGTTTACTCTGCTCCGGGCCTCTCGCTGTCCTGGAGCACTGTGGCCTTTGTCCCTGCTGCTCCCACTACCTGGGCCCCTCAGGCCCCTCAGGCCTCAGTGCTGGTCCTGAGCCTTCCCCCGCAGGACTTCCCACTGCCCCGAGTGGCCCAGTTTCCGTGGGGTGCCTGGCGTGGGGTGTGTACTGGCCCCGGATCTGCGGTTCGCTGACTCAGGCCCCAGGAGCCCTGCTGCCCCGCCAGCCCTCTACTGAACGTGGCGGTGCCCCAAGGCCCAGTGCCTGGACTGCAGAGCCGGGGGCCCTCTGGCCAAGAGGGAGAGGTGGGGGTGCCGGGTGCCGGCCACCTAGGGTGGGCCTGGTCCCTCCCCAGAGTGGCCCCTGTTGGGCGGCTGCTTGGACCCCTCAGGGCTTGGGAGCGGCCCTCTCCCACAACAGGGGCAGGGAACGACACCCACACATCACCGCTCCTTGCGGCCGTGGGGCTGGACGGACCTCCAGCGCCAGGCATGACGGGAAGCGGGTCACGGTGCTTCAATAATGTCGGTATTCACGGCTGGAGACAGGGTGACTGAGTTTTTGACTGCGTCTTGGTGCTCCAATCCCTAGGGAAGCCGCCTGCCGGGGCCTTGTCCCTTGAGGAGGGGGTGGCAGGGGCAGTAAGGAGGGGTGTGCACGGCCCCCCTCTGGGGGAGGCCCCAGGGGAGGACACATGTTTTGTCCTGGAGCCTTTATGGATGGCCCAGCAGGGATCTGGGGCACAGGGCGGGTTCGGGGACGAGGGTGGGCTGCCTCGGGGATGCGGGTGGGCTGCCTGGGTTCCTGTCCTGCCTCATGCTAGGTTCACTGCCGATTGGGGACATCGTCCCAAGTCACATGGGGCAGCACAAGCTCACCCCCTCACCACCCAGCCCCGGGACCCTTCCATCGTCCCCCAGGCTCCCCCGAATTGGCTCCAGGCACCAGAGGGCCTGAGTCATCTCGCCCCGGGGCAAGCTCAGCTCCGAGTCTGAGAGAACTCGCCGAAGACCCTCCCTCTGAGCTCTGAATGAGAGATGGAAATCTCCCCACAGCAGGCGGGGGGCCCTGTGAGCTGGGCCTCGTCTCCCCCGTCCAGTTGGCTCCTGCCACAGGGCCTCCGGCCCAGCCCCTGCTTCTGCCCACCCGCGGGAACAGCTTCCCGGGTTACTGTGGCCTTGCCCTCACCTCACCCACGTGTCCGCACCTGTCTCACTCCCCCACTCGCCTCCCTGGGCTCCGTGCTCACCTGGCCCCCTCACCTGTCCTTCAGCCGGACCTCACCTCACAGCGCTGGCTTATTACCAGGTGTCCCCCAGCCCCCAAGGACGGAAGCCCGTTCACCGGGGTGCTCCCTGCATCCGCCCAGATACTAGCTGCGTCCTCCCTGGCCCCGTGTCTCTGTTAGGCCCACGTGTGTGGAGTCACGTCCATGGCCTCCTGGAGGCTGCTCTGTGCGGACTTCCATGTGGACTTCAGGAAGGGCACGGTCGGGTCCCGGGCTCACCGCCCTCAGAAGGGGGCCTGGGTCATAGGGCCGGGATTCGTGGGGACGCTGGCCCAGGATGGGCCTCCCCGGCAGGCTGCCTGGGCTCAGGGGTCCTGCGGAGGAAGACTGGCGGGGCGGCTGCCCGCCCTGCCCACCTCGGGCAGCCCCGAGCTGGGCCTGCTGATGGGGAATGTAGGACAGTCTGGAAAAAGGCTCTGGAAGCCGAGAGGCCGTGTTTGTGTTGGCGGCTTGAGACTCCCCCAGCCCCTCCCTGCCGCCCCTCGGAGGAGCACTGCGTCCTGGAGGCTGGGGGAGGGAGGCCCACAGGACACTCGGTACTGGAGCCGGGGAGTGGACAAGCCCCAGGCTGGGGGTGTTGTTCTGTCCCCCCCGGCCCCGCTGCCTCTGCTAGGCCCCGCCACCCCACTGCCCACCCTTGCCCAGGGTGGGGGTGCTCGGAACCCTGAGCCCCTATGCCCAGGCTGCCCAGCAGCGCCCCTCCATGCAGGCTGAACTCCCCGGGGCCCTGCCCCAACTGCACCCCTGTAGGTCCCCCACCGCTCCCAGGGTATAACAGCCCTGCCTTGGCCAGAGGCCCTCACTCAAGGCCTGGACCCGTGAGCTCCCTCGGCTGCTGACCCTTCAGGCCCTGAGATGCTTCTCCCAGCTCCTTGGACACACCACACCCCACCTGTCCCACTTCCCTGAATGACCCGCTCCTTCCAGAGCTATTGGACCCTGGGGTCAGTGTCCCCTCCTTAGGGGGCCTCCACCCTCTGCCCCCACTCCTGGCTTGCCTGCCATCACCTCCCTACTCGCCTGGACCTGCCTGCATCATTCATTTCTGGAAGCAGGGACGCCGCTGGGCTGGGTGCCTCGGGCATGTCACCTCCCCGGCACTGGGTGAGCCTGTCCCCCACCTAGGGCCGCTTTGGGGGTCAAGCCTGGGAACAGTGGTCTGGGCACCTGAGCACAGCCCAGCATGGGACTCAAGGGGGGAGGCCGGCGGGACCCCCAGGTCCCCGGCACCACACAGCTGCCTCTGGCCACTGCCCTGCCCACAACGTTGGCTGTACCCACGCCCCTCTCAGGCCACCTCGGCTGTCCCCCTGGTCCTGGACCCTGTTCTCTCTCGGGGCATTCACAACAGTGCCCCAGGCTGCCCCAGATGCACCCCCCGCAGGGTGCGCCCTTCGCTGAGGGCTGGGGACAGCCAGCCCCAACCCCGCCTGCCCCCCACCCCGCCGCTGGCCCCCAGAGGAGCACCGTCCACGGCCCTGCCCGGTCACCGCGTTCTGCCCAGCTGGAGCTCTTGTCTTTAAATCAGCCAGTTTACAAGGTTTTGCGTGAAATTTAAGTATGCTTGGAAAACCTCTCTAAAAAGTAAGAACATTTCAGAGAAACACCCCCACTGACCCAGTCGCCCCTCTCGGGTCCCCCGACCTCCCAGGTAGGGGGCCGAGCCGTCTGCTGGGGACCTTCCCAGGGGTTTCGAAACGTGGCTGGAGTATGGGCTATGGCCTCTGCCCTGTGTTCCAGCTCGGGGGACTTGGCGCTGGCTTTCCTCCCCACACAGGTTCTGGGCTGCTGTGTGCAAACATGTCTGCGGAGCTGGCCCCTGGGGTGGCCGCCCAGCCAGTGTCTCGGGGCCAGTGACCGTCGGTGGTCGGGGAGGCTGAGGGCTCCATGGGCAGCACCCGGTGTGGCCTCCGGGGACCCAGGGGAACAGGACTCAGTGCTGGTGGCCGAGGCTTGCTGGCCGGGGCCCCGCTACAGGCCTGGCCTGGGGGCTCGCTGTCAGCCCTGGCTGGTGTCCGCCGCCCTTCCCGCCGCCCTGCAGGAACAGCAGGGCCCTGCTGCCCTGTTGCTGCTTCTAGACTGTTCTCCAGCCTCCTTCCCAAGGCCCCAGCCCAGTTTTCCGTGGATCTAAGCCCTGAGCCTGCCGCCCCTCCGCCCACCCCTCAGAACGCCTTTCTTGACACTCGCAGTTTCTGGACTGCCCAACCCTTGGTCTGCGGCTCTCGTCCTATCCTGCCCCGCACCCACCGCTGCCCTCCCATAGTCACCCTGCAGCAGCCCTGCCCACATCGGTGGCCTCCTGGGCCTCCAGTGTGCAGGTGACCCCGGAGACTGTTGACCCCCGACTGAACCCCCTCCCTCCCCCTGCCGGCCCCATCACCTGTGCCCTCTGCAGCTGCAGGGAAGGTCACTTCTGGCTGACGACCATATCCAGCCCCCCACCCACTCCAGATCCACCCCTGAGTCCACATCCAGCCCAGGGGTCTCCCCCAGTGCCAGGGCAGGAAGCCAGGGGAACCCACACCGCTGTCTTCCTGGTCCCCCACCTTCCTCTCACCACCCCCCCCAGAGCCCTGGGCCCCATCTTTCACTCCACTCCCCACTGACCCAGAGAAGGGGCACCCCAGACTGTCCCCCAGCTTGTGAGCCCAGGCTGCTCAGCCTTCCCCTCTCCCCGCAAACCCCCTGTGCCCCCAGCTCCCCACACTGAGCTCTGGCTCGCCCTCCCATCCCCTGACAACAGAACTAACCAACCCCTGGCTTGGCCACCTCTGGTTGCCACCGGCTCTGCTTGGAGGTGTCCGCCACTCTCTGGGCCCAAGCCGGGCAGTGCCTGCCGCACCCCTGGGACCCCATCCAGGCAGCTGCTCCCTGAATCCCAGAACGACACCGACCCGCTGCTGGGACCTGGAGGGCAGCACGCCTTCTGGGGTCGCCTGTCCCTCTCCAGAGGGCCCCCGTGCAGGTCCTGCCCAGCAGAGGTCAGGCCGGGGACCCTGGGGCTGCCCTAGCCACGGCTCTCACGCCTCTCACCTGACCCACCTGCGGAGGCACCCCACCCGTTGAAGCCGAGATCCTCCAGGCCAGCAAACCCGCCGGAATCGGGGTCTCCACCCACCACATCCTCCAGGGGCCACGGTGGCCTTGCATCTGGTCTGAACGGCCACTCTAATGTCCCAGGGGAGGAGCGTTCCAATGGGGGCTCCCCACGCCCTCAGAGTCAATGGCGGGGTCATCACAGTGGTTCTGGGGTCCATCCTCCCTGCTGGCCCTGCTTGTGCTGCCACGACCCGCCAGCCTCAGGCCCTTTGCACCTGCCACTCTCGGAGGCAGGCTTTCTTTGCAAGCGTCAGGCTGCCTCTGCTGTCTAAGTGTTTCCCTCAACGACCCCATGTTGGGGCTGCCCAGCATGCTGCAGGGGTGCCCCTTGGGCTTGCGGACGTGTCTCCTGTCTCTGTACAGTGGGGCCTCGCATTGTGGTGTCACAGCCGCTGGCCCTGTGCCTGGCACACAGCGGGTGCCCAGTAAGTATGGGTGCCATGAGTAGAGAGCTGTCGCCGAGGCCAGAATGGCCCAGGCTGGTGACCAGTGGAGGGGCTGGGCCTGAGAGTACAGGCACACATGTGTGCCCACGGAGGTGCACACGTTCACCAGAGCCATGGCGGGCTGGACGGGGGGGCGCCCTGCCTGCCCTCCAGGTGCCGGGGTGTCTACTCCCTCTGCTTTCCCACCACGGCCCCGGCCTGGAGACAGCAGCCCCGGCTCAGCCAGCCAGGGCTGGGCTCCAGCTATGCCGCAGGAGACGGGTGGGGAGCCCCAGGCCCCCGCCCACCCTGCACGGCCCCCTCCCGCTCCCAGGACAGGACCCCTGAGTTCGCCTCTCTGCGGCTGGAAGTGAGCTGGAGGTTGGGCCCCAGGGGCTCTGGGCTTCGGTCCAGACGGGGGCTGGGCGGCCTGGAATCCAACATCCTCCCCCTTTCTTGGCACCTGGAAGGGCCCAGGGCAGAGGTTGCGGCCCCCCCCCCCAGCCCCCTTCCTGGTGAAGAGGCCCAGCCAGGGGCTTGGGCGTGCCTCCTGTGCTTCGTGGCTGTAACAGCCCCCCTCCCAGCCTGTGAGGCCCAGAACCCCGGAGCTGGAGGCCTCCACGACCCGTCCCTCCTCCCCCACGGCTGGCTCCTTCCCCGCCTCTGCTCACGCAGGCTTTGCACTGCCGGGGACCTCGGTGCCCAACGAGGGGGCCAGGTGCCGAGCCCCCTGCGTTGGGGGCCGAGCGGCCTGCTGGGGCAGACCCCTTCTTAGAGTGGGGGCTCCAGCAGACCCGGGGGACAGGCCCCAGCGGCATGAGCTGGGGCAGGAGGGGACAGGCACTGTTTAAGGCCTTGAAGGCAGCATGGCGGGCAAGGCCGGCAAGGCCCCTGCGGGCCCCCATAGATGGGGAACAGTGTTGTTTGTGCCCCCGTGGCCCCCCACCCTTGACACTCTCCCTCGGGACAGCTTCAGAGCTGTGCCCGGCACCGCTCCCTCCCCCGTGCCTGCCCCACACCCATGGAGTCTTTCACTGCCCTCCTCTCAGCTGGGGGTGACTCCCCATCACGGGGCATGGGCACCTCCCCGAGACCCATCTGGCAGGGGCTTGGTGCCATGTGGGGGGGGGCGGCGAGGCCTCTTTGCTCGCACCCAAGGGCTGGTCTGGGCTCAGAGGACCCGCTGACCTCAGTGGGCTGCAGAGAGGCCTCGAGCAGGCAGGGCACGAGCCCCAAGGGCTCCAGGTTCTTTGTGTGACCCTGGTTGTGTGGCCATGTGGTCAGGGTGCTGGAGGGGACAGATGTGGGGTGTCCTCAGGAGGCCTGAGAGCAGCCCAGCAGGGGTGGGGGTGCTCCCAGGAAGGCCCACAAGGTGAGTGGAAGGGTGGGGAGGCTGCCACCGGGAAGGAGGCCCTGGGCCTGCCTGGCCTGGGCTGATGAGAGGCACAGGTCTAGCCTGCGCTCCCAGCCCGCCCTTCCTGCCCTGGGTTCAGAGGAAGAGCTTCTTGGGACACGGGGCCTGGGCAGAGAGCCCATTTGGTCCAGGTTGGGTGCGGGCTGCAGGCATCCAGGGCGACCCGGGTGGCCCACTGTCACAGCCTGAAGCGTTCCTAGTAGGCCTGACGGGGGGCCTTAGAGACCGTCCTTGGTACCACTCAGGTCACAGCTCTGGGACACATGCCCGCCGGGGTCCCTCTCCCCCCACATTAAAGGTGGGGATGGGGCACCCCAGCGAGCGCTCCTCTCTCCCCACCACCCTGTGCCGCACGATTGCAGCCCCCAGCTGCCCAGAGGGCGCCTGCCGCCTAGGTCCGCCACGCAGCAAGGGGGGCTGCCTGTCCTGCTCCGCACCCCACCTTGCTCTTCTCGGAAGCCCTCAGCCCCCCACAGAGCCCCGGCTCCCTGGCCTCGGCAGGACGTCACGGACCTCCCTGCCCTGACCCCCATCTGTCTCCTCTCCCGCTGCTCTGGGGTTTCCCTTCCATTAGCAAGCAAAGTAGCTGGAAGAGCTGGCTCCCCAATTCCCGGCCCCACAGGCACCCTGCCCGGCCGCTCAGCGGCCCCTTGTCCTTAGCTCGGCGCCCACCCCCCACCCGGCTGCCGTCCCTCACTGTGGCCGTGTGCGGCCTCACACAGTGCCTGCCGGACACGGGAGCCAGGGTCAAGGTTTTCTTTTCACAGCCCTGTCCCGCCACCCCCACTTCCCAGGGGGGCACCTCTAGGCTGGCTGTGCACTTCCCATGAACACAGGGCGACTTTCCCTCACTAGGAAAGTGCTGCTTCCCGAGGAACGTGCAGCCTCCTAACACAGACGGCGACTTTCCGTGTTCCCCGGGGTTGAGAATTGCCTTTGTGTTTCGCTCAGTTTTCAGGGCACTTCGTTTCGGAGAGTTCATTCTCGAACTCTGTGCCAGAACCCCAGAACTCCCTCTCATCCTCTGGGTAACAGCAGCGGTCTATCAGCCTCCGCTTTAATTTTTCTCCTGGAAGTGTCTTCTTGGAGTCCCACGTAACTCTCTGAGAAAAAACGCGTGGTAGGTGAAACTTTCCGCCGTGCGTGCGTGAGAATGCCTGTAGTCTACCGTCCCACCTGCCAGTGCCGCTGGGGATGGACTTCCAGACTGGAAATGATTTTTTTTCCTGCAGAAGTTCGCAGGCGTTTCCCCATGACGTGCTGGCTTCCTCTGATGCTGTTGAAAAGTCTGATGTCTCTCGTGGGTGACCCACTTTTTCTGCCTGGACACTCAGAGTGTCCCCTTTACTGCTGGTGCCCTGAAATGACCATAATGTGTCCCGAGGAGGGGGCTCTGGGCACTGAGGAGCAGAGAGGGCGGAGTCTTACTTTTTAGCACAAAAACGTTCAGCGAGTCCCCCTTTCAGGTTGCATCATGAAAGCTTATCTTCCACCCACAGCTGCTCCAGGAAGCCCCAAATCCAGAACCTCCGCACGCAGTTCAGTGTTTCTGGGGACTATGCCCCTCTCTGGGGCCAGGGAGGGCCGGGCTCCGCAGGCTGGGGAGCCCCTTCGGTAAGAGCCTTCTTGCGTGCCGTGCGGCCCCTGCGCAGCCCTGGCGCTAAGGACACCGGGGGCCCAACACCAGCCTGTCCAGGGTTTGTGCCGGGAGGGGCCATGTTCTAGGCGGTTCTCCCCCGCCCCCCCCGCCCCCCCGCCCACGGCCTCCTGTTCTCGTTCCCTGGTCTCACTGGGCCTTCTGCTTCCCAGCTTCCGAACTTTGCGGGTCGCACTTGGGGTGTCTGTCCTCTTCTGTCCTAACCTCTGTGTCTACAGAGTTACACCTTGATGTTGTTTGACGCCTTTACTTCCCTTTAGCAGGGTTTGGAGTGAGTGGAAGTAGAGCTAATTTGCCATATTTGTCCAGAGGTTGTGCACGAACGTTCCAGCCTCTTTCGCCCGAACCCGTGTCCCTGGTACCCTGGGGCCCCTGTGACCAGTGACGTCCCAGTGGCTACTTCATGGTGTCTTCTGTCCCAACTTCTCAGTGCTTTCCTCCGAGGGGGCGGGTACCTCCCTGTGGGTGGGGGCCCCTCCGTCGCTGAGCTCACCGCTTCCATATGCTCCTGCTTCCTGGTGGGTGGACACTCCGGGCTGGACAAGCCGCGGACCCCAGGCCCTCACCTCTCCCCATGGCGGCTCAGCAGCACCTGGGAGCGACACGGTCTGTGCCCCCCGCATCTTTTCCTCACCGGTGGCAGTGTCCCCCTCTTTCCTTCAGTCCCTACCTGAGTGCTTTCTCTCCACCCTCCAAGCCACCCCGTGGCAAAGGCAGCTGACTGTCCCCGGGGCCATTTTGCCTTTTTAATCCACAGAACCTGAAACCACACCAAGTGTTTGGCTCCCTGGAGTGGAGATTCAGTTTCTCAGGGGCCTTGTAGTGACTTGGGGGGGTGTTGCATCCTGGTCAGTGGAGGGAATGGGGTCTTTTTCCCGTTTCTTGCTGCTGGAAGGCAGATGTGATGGCGACCGCAGGAGCAGCCGTCGGGGGCCACGGGATGGAAGCCCAGTGTTGCGGACAGCGAGGCGCGTGGGAAGGGACTCTGGGCCTTCACACTTCAGCCCTGGGTGCCCCGCTCGGCGGGAGCCCCCTGGGTGGCATAATTCTCTTTCTCACTGTTGTCCTCACTCGACGGCTTATTGATTTCAGAGAGAGGAGGAGTGAGGGAGGGAGAGAGGGAGAGAAAGACTGATGGGAAAGAAGGATCGGTCGGTTGCCTCCCACACACGCCCTGAACAGGGACAAAACGTGCCACCCCGGCCTGCGCCCTGACTAGGAACCAACCCCACGAGCTGAGACGGTGCTCTAGCCCTCCGAGCCGCGCTGGCCAGGGCACGAGACTCTCTCTGGAATAGGCTGTCACTGTCTCAGAAACAGCTGGGACCAGCCCCCTGTCCTGAATCTGGTCCGTCCTCTCTTTGCCAGTGGCCTCGCTTTGGGACCCCCACCCACAGCGTGGGAGCACGTATCTCAGCACAGGCCTTCGCTGGGCTTGGCACTCGAACCCTCCCACGTCTCCCGACCGACCAAACCTGTGTCCAGACGCCTTACGGCCGCAGCCAGGCCCGATCCGGCCCTGCAGGCACCCCACCCTCACTGCACCCACTCACTGGAGTGCCCCTGGCCTGTGTGCTCCTGCCCCCCGAACCCTTCAGGCTCTCTCGCCCCAGGACCTCGGGATTAACCCTCCCTGCCCACAGATCTTTGTGAAGATGACTTAGGGAGTGGGGGGTGAGCAAGTCCATGCACTTTTCCACACCAGAAAGGGCCCTTCTCAGGCCCGGGTGGGGCCCCGGCTGCAGGAGGGGCCGAGGCCGGCGCGGGCAGCCCTTCCCCAGCCCCCGCACATCTGCCCAGCCCGCCCGTCCCACTCCTCTCCTGCTCCCACGGAACCTCCCGGGCGACCCCCATCCGCTACTGCTCTCCCACGCCCACGGCCCCCTTCCTCCCGGCCCCTGCAGCTCAGGGACGTGCGCCCCGCCCCCAGCAGCCTGCTGGCGCCGTGCCCGGCTCTCCCTGGACTGCGCTTCCTGAGGAAGGGGACCCTGTGGCCCCCCCTGCACCTGGCGCCCCTCCAGGCACACAGTAGGTGCATGCTTGAGTCACTAAGTTCGTGGGTCCCTGGTTGAGGCAGGGGTGGGACCCAGAGATGAGGGGCGCCCGGGGGAGCCCCAGTTACCCTACACCCCATCTCTTTCCTCCAGGGCCATGGGAGGTGCGTCGAGGGTGCTGGGCCAGAGCCACCTCCCCACTGTGGGTGCTTGGCTGCACATCTCCGGGGTAGGGACTGGGGGGGGCGGGGAGGGGGCTGGGGAGGAGGGCTCGGGGCCCGGCCTGGCGGGCCCTCAGCACTGCGGGCCTCCCGGTTTCCGTGACTGTCTGTGTGTAACCGCGTGGCGGTTTCCATCCACGCTGCCAAGTGGCGGCTGCTGGGCCTGGCCGTGGGTCCTGATCCCCAACAAGCCTGCTCTCCGTCAGGCAACCCTGAGAAGCTTAGGGGCACGGGGGCCCCAAAGGGTTAAGCAGCCCCTCCACCACCCTGGTCTCCACTTCCCCCTTTTCCAAAGCCCGGACCCTCTTTCCTTCCAAGTCACAGCTGCTGTGAAACGTGGTCTCAAAACGCAGCTGACATGAGAAACAATAGCCGTCCCTCGGAGAGGTTCTGCTGCGGCTGGATGGCCCCCCGCCCCCCAATAATTACTCAAGACATGGGCATGAGCCAGGCCTGGTTAGGTAACAGGCCGCTTGCCCGGGAGAGTTATAACTCACATGATCTCCGCAGACAGCAAAATCGTTTCCAGGACCGCAGGCAGGGCGAGGCCCCGGGGAGAGGGTCCAGGGCCAGGAGGGTGGGGGGATCCAAGGGAGGGCCTCCCGGGGGCCCCGGGGCTGCAGCCTGGGAAAGTGGGAGCTGGGGAAGTGTGTGTGGGAAGGGCTTGTCCTGCTCCCTCTCTGCTCTGACCCCCACTTCCCCCGCCGCCTAGAACGGGAGTCCGCCCCGGTGCCGTCCTTTGCCACCAGAGACTGGCAGAAACCCGTCCCGAAGTCGGCCGTGCCTTCGGGACGTGCCAACCCCCGCCCTGGCCGGGTCCTTTTTCCTCGGTGACCAGCTTTGTATGCAAGTGACCTTGGTCTGGGCTCCAGGGTGAGGTCAAGCGTGCCATCCCTCCTGCCCTGTCCCCACGCAAGACCGATCTGCGGCTGGAAGAGCTGGCCCGCGGCTCCCCGCGCCGGGACCTCCTGGCTTCTGTCAACACCAGCTGTCCCCGCCCCAGTGCCCACCTCGCTGTCGTCACTCGGGCCATGAGAATTCAGGGGGCACTGACGACGCACCGGCATGGGGGGGGCCTCGAGTGGTGGGATGCCCGCCCCCAATAGGTGCAGAGTCTAGTGGGGTCAGAGTGGACATGGTGGTAGCGCCGAGTCAGACCAAGAATGAATTCCGCGCCTCTGCGCGGCCCCTCCCAGCGGGCCCTCGTCCTGGTGTCCGTCCTCTGCACAGCTTCCTGTCCACCCTCCCACCCGGCCGCTGGGCCACACCCCAGCTTCAGGTGCCATCTCTGTGCTGACCAGCCTCCCACGCCCTGTTTCGGCCGCAGCCTGTCCTGCTGACCTCTCACCCCAACTGCAAAAGGGCGCCCGCCCGTAAACATCGGAGACACCACCTCCCCTTCGAGGTCCCAGAGGGAACGACCAGAGCCCCTCCCCAACCCTGCTGCATGGCCGCTCAGGGCCCGGGGGGCCTTTCCTCAGGACACCCCTCCCGCATCCCCTGAGACAGCCACTGCCCCCTGCCCACTGCCCCGCCCTGCCCATGGGCCTCTCCCTCCTAGCACTGTGCCGTGGCCCCACCCTTCCTCCCCATCTCCTCTGATCCCCCTGGAGCATCTCACATCCATTCGGACACGTGGCACTTATGGGAAGAATTAGTGATGTGTGTGTGAATGCGTGTGTGTGCGTGCGTGCGAGCTGGCCAGTGACTGTGGTGGGTAGGGAACCCCAAGGCGGGTGCTCACTGCAGCTCACAAGGAGAGTGGGGCCACGGGTTCTCCCCACCCCGGGCCACGGAGGCCTGCCTTGCTCTGCCCTGCTCGCCTGCGGTGTGCTCTCTGTAGCTTTCTAAGAAAAGGTGCAGAGAGGACGTTTTGCGAACACCCGAGCGTGGGAAGGTGCCTCGACGGGCCCCTCACCCCCGACGGCTATTTTGGCTAGGTATAGAAGTATGGCTCCCCTCAGCTGAAGGCGGCTCTGCATATCATCTGTGCCGAAGCCCAGCCCATTCGCAGGCCCACAGCTGGGGGGCTCATCTCCTTGTCCTTTAAGAAGATGCCTGGGTGTTCTGGAGGGGGCACGGGGACTCGGCGGGCTTCGGTTCCCCGTGCTGGTGGGCCCTGCACTCGCTCCCATGGCCTCCCTCGGCTGCCTCTCGCCCCCCTTCCTGGAACAGCCAGGAGTCGGGTGTTGGGCCTCCTTGGACCGGGTCTCTGTGCTTCTTGGCTGTTCTCGCAGATTTTCCATCTCTCTGTCTTTATTCCACTTTCTGGGAGATTTACTCCAATCTTTCACTGAGCTTTTTTTTATTCGGCAGCATATTTTACATTTCCAAGGGCTCTTTCTGGTTCTCTAATTGTCTCTTTCTCACAGCATCCTGTTCTGGCTCCACGACTGCATTGTCTCGCTGAGTGTCAGCGTCGTCTCAGGTGCAGGTGTTTCTCACGCGGCTCTGTCCCCAGCGCCCTTCCCCCCGGCTGTGCTCCCTAGGCCGGCTCTGCCGCCCGCCTCCCCCCTCACTCTGCTCCCTCTCCTTGGCCCCGGCTCAGCCCTCCACTTCCTCTCCGACCCACAAGCCAGGCATGTCCCCCCCCCTCCTCGGGGCCTCTGTGCGGGCCACCCCCATCTGGAAGCCCTCGCCACCATCCCCCGTCAAGCCAGTTCCCACTCGGGCTTCATGCTAGACCCCAGCTGCTTCCTGAGGGTGTCTTTGCCGACTTCCTGGACGGGGTCACGACCCTGCTACGTGCCTCCGAGCTCTCCCTACGGCCTCCAGTCCGAGGCTGGCTATGTACCTGTCCCCACCTCCTGGAGAGCCAGCCCACGGCCCCACAAGGGCGGGCGTGGCCCGTGCCACCCTCTGCTGTGTCCCGGCCCGGCACCAAGCTAGTGGCCGTCCCAGTGGCCGCTGCTGCTGTCAGCCGTCCCCACTCACTCAGCACCACGGATTTCACTATCACGCGGCCCGGGGGCTCAGGGGTGCCACGGGCTGAAGTCAGGAGCCTGCGGGGGCCGCAGCGCCGTCTGTTTCCTGGCCTGTCTCAGCTTCTCGAAGGGCCTGCGTGCATTAGCTCGGGGTCCCTCCTCCGGCGCCTGGGCCACAGTGCGGCACTGCCTCTGCCCCGACCTCCGCGTCTGTCGTCCCCTCCCCACCTCTGCCCGTGAGCCCCCTCATAAGGGCCCCGTGGTGACAACATGGGGGCCACCTGGGCAATCCAGGGTAACGTCCCATCTCAAGATCCTAATCGCGTCCGCAAGCCCCCTTCGCCACGTGAGGTTGCAGGCACTGGGGGTCGGGCCAGAGGCATCTGGGGGGCCGTGATATGCGCCCAGGGCCGTGCCCGCACAGGCTCGCGTGGTGGGATGCGTTTCCCGTGCACGGTAATGGGGTTTCCGGAGGGAGCACCTCTTTAGGAGACACCTCGAGGACCAGCCTGGCCAGGGGGAGGGGTCCTGGGCAGAGCGAACAGGAAGTTGTGTCTCTGAGCCACCGCGAGGACCTCCAGAGGGGTGAGCGGCCAGGCCCTCGGCGGACCGTCCGGGGTGACAAGACAGGCAGGAAGCCGGGCGAGCCAGGGCTGATGGCTGGGGGGGGCATCAGTGTGGTTTGCCCTCTGCAGCGTCTCTGCAGCGTCCCACCTGCCCTGCACGGCTCAGGCTCAGGCCAGATGGCCTCGATCCCCTCTGAGCCCACCCAGCCATCCCTGTGGGCACCCCTCCACGGCCGCTCCCACAGCCAGAGCGACAATTTGAAACACACATCCGCCCCAACCTTTGGAGAGCTTCCCCTGAGGCTGGTGTGAAGACCAGAGACGCCATACGCACACTGTGTTCCCCAGATGCTCCCTGCCCGGCTCCCGGCTCACCACGCTCCAGCCCGGCACAGGGCCTTTGCACGCGCTGAGCTTCTACACCCAGAGCCGCAGCCCAGAAGCAGGGGAAGCGCTGGGCTCCAGTGCTCGCCGGGTGCCTGCCCCCCCAGTCACAAGATTGCAGGCCCCGCCCGAGGGGAAGAGGCAGCAAACACTTGAGGGGCTGACCCCACCCCCAGGGGGCAAGAGCCTCACCGCAGGGCGAGCTCCCATCTTAGGAGGCAGCGTGGGCAGAGCGGGTCTCATTGGGCATTAGTTAGAGTAGATCTCACATTCTCAGAGACACACGAAGGGTCTGGCATCGGCAGGGGGAATGGAGGCCCAAGACCTGATCACCATGGCAATGGCAGAAGGGCCCCGAGGAGGGACGGGCCAGCGGACAGGCGAGCAGCGAGCGCAGGAGAGCCCGGGGCCCCCAGGACGCAGCACCCGGCTGGAAAGGAGAGGGAGGGGTGAGAGGGAGAGCGAGGGAGGTGGAGGCTGGAGATGCGAGACCCCCAGAGGGTGTTCAAGAAGGATAGGGGCGAAGGGGCACTCGTGGGCGGAGCTGAGGTGGCTGCCTGCGACCACAGTGTGGGGGGGGGAGTCAGACCAAGCTGATAAATGAGAAGCCCATGGTATCCTTGGTGGCTGTGGCACCACTGTCTCTGCAGCCACCATGTCACAGTAGGAAAACCGAACACACAAAATAAGGGTGGAGAGGAGCGGAAGGACACAGCCTGCTGGTTTGGCTCAGCGAACTGCACCGTCTCTGCTGCCCCGCACGGCCGGGAGGCTGTCCCGAAGGCGTCTCGGGAGGCCCAGAAGGGAGAGTTGGTACGTTTCGAACAGTCTGTATCTCCAAAAACGGGAAGTCAGTAACGAAAGAGAGTGACATAGTGGATGGTCAAAAATACACGGTCCTAAATCATTCTCTGAGCAAAAAGAAAATAAAGCGGACATTACGTTGATTTAGAACAGACTCGCCATCAGGGGACCGCGCAGCGGTCCCTGCGGGGAGCCGCGGGGAGTGGGCTCGGGGGAGCAGCCGTAGCAGCGGCAGAGAATCGGGAAGGCTGAAACGCGCGAGCTTCACAGGAGAGAAGCTGCGAGAAGGACCCCAAATAAACACACACAATGAGTGAGACAGGATAAAAGAGGACCTGACCAAAGCACAAACACTTGATGGAAGATTTTTAAGAAAAAAACTACCCACAGAGACTAATGAAGTAGAAAATCAATGAGCAGAAACCTATTGGAGAAATGGAAGCGAGGGTCACCTACCTTCCTCCGGAAGGTTCCAAGCCCAGCTTTTCGGGCGGTCTCTAACACTTCCAAGAAGCAGATGGCACTGACCCTGCCCACAGTCCCAGCCCAGGCAAAGACGGGGTGTTGTGCAGCTTGTCTTATGAGACAAGACCAGGACCCCAAACGGGGCCCGGAAACCCAAGAGAATCCCAGGCCAAACCCAGTGTCAAATGCAGGAGCCCTCGTGCTGCCCGGTAGGAAGCAGCTGGAACCCCACAGCCTAAGGGAGTCAGGACTGCGCACATCCCCGAAAGGCCAGTTCGCTCAGCCTGGCGGCTTAGCACCTACCATTCCTCCGCCCCTGCTTCCCGCCGCCTGGTCTTTGCCCAGACGGCTCCTTCCCGCCATTCAGGTCTCAGGCGCTCAGAGGCTTGCTAGGTCCTTCCATCACAGACCCACGCTCTTCCTCTCATGGGCCAGGCAGCAGCACCCCTCTTTATTCTTGGGGGGCACCGTCCACGACCCCCAGTGGATGCCTGGCACCATGGCGAGTGCTGAGTCCCATCCACTGTGGTTTTCCTACACGTAGGTGCCTATGACAAAGTTTGATTTATAAACTGGGAACAGTAAGAGATTAACAACCACCGTAATAAAACAGAACAATTATAACAATGTCCTGCAGTAAAAGTTGTGTGAGTGTGGCCTCCCTCTGCCCCAGTCACTTTTCTGTTTTCCAGGCCACCCCCGGGCCGAGCCTGGGCCACCCTGACCCGTTCGCAGGGAGCAGCCCGGTCGGGGTCTCTCAGGTCAGGGCCTGTGGCCCCGCCTCCCTGTAGGGTCTGTGCTTTCCGGAGCAGCATATCGCCCTCGGTCGGGACACGTTTCTGTCCGTCTTTCACCCACAAATGAAGGGCTTTCTCTCCCTGACGAAGCCCTGCTCACACGCCGGGCCCACTCACGCCTGCGGTTCTGTTCGCGGCGAAGCAGCACCGGCGCCAGCCGCGGTTTCCCTCCGCACCGTGGCGTGGGCAGAAGGCTCGTCCTGACCCGAGACCATGGCTGCCTCGGCACACGCCTACCTTCCTTCCGACGCTGAGGACGTCCGCTTTCCCTCCCAGGGGCGTCCACCCGCGGCTCATGGTGGCTGTGAATATGGGCAGCGTAGGTTTACTAACAACGTGTTGAGATTTTTCTGTGTGATTACATGTCTCAATGTGTTGAATGTGTGGCCCAGAGATGCCACAAGGGCGGACACCCTGCCTTAAAGGACGCCCTTTCTACCTCTCGGGGTGTGTCCGAGCCACCGGCATCAGCGCTCTGGTGCATTGGGGCCCATATTACGTAAAACCAGGGGGACTTGAAGCCCCCCGATACCTCGGCAGTGCCTCTGGTCACCCAGCGGGGCACCGAGAGACGGCCACATGCAAAGGGGCCACAACACAGAGGGGCCAGACGCGAGGAGGTGAGCGGGACGGCCCGAGAGGTCATCCTGCTACTCAGAATGGCGTACAACTTAAAACCTATGGCTTGCTTATTTCTGGAATTTTCCATGTGCTATTTCAGACCGCGGTAGACCGTGGGTAATTGAAACCGAGGAGAGTAAAACCGCGGACAAGAGGAGGCCTCTAGGTGGTCACTGTGTGGTGACCTTGCTCAGGTTCTCTGTCCCTGACCCTGTTCGCCCTTCCCAGCAGACCCCAGGCCCCCTGGAGCCTGCCGGCCAGCCCACCCCTGCCCCTCGGAGCATGGGGACACACAAGCGCTCGTACGTAGAACAAGTGAGGGCCCTGTGGCAGGCCAGGGGGGTGGGGGACCTGCCCAGGGCTGTCCTGGCGGGTCTTTGGGAGAAGCAGGAAAAGCCTTGCCCTCAGGTGGGAACCCGTGGGGCTGGGGTCGGGGCTGGGCGGCTGCTGGAGGCTCGGCCAGCCCCCGTAGGCCACCTGCCTTCCAGAATGTCAGTCAGCGGTCCTCTCCCCACCGCCACTGACACCACGCTGCTGGGTGCCGGGTGGGGTGGAAGGACAGCAAAGCTGCCCCATGTCCCCAGCAGTTGTGGGGACACCTGTCGAGGACTGCGTGCGGGGGCCATGCTGGCAGCTGACAGCAGGCCTGGCTGGGTTGTCGGGCCGAGGCCAGGGCCTGTGGGCAGCTGCTGCTGACCTGCGGGCCTGACAGGTGGGCCGGGCGGGGGGCTCAGCAGCTGGGATGGCAACAACTGGTGGGCGGGTGGGCCCCCCTACCCGGAGGCAGATCTGCTCCGCACGGCGTGTGCCCGTGTGTGGCAGGGGCTGTGGGGTCTGGTGTGGGAGAAGGGGCAATTCGAGGTGATGCAGCCCCCGCCCAGAGGGGCCTCATCCTGGGACAAGCCCCGGCACTTGGAGAGCCTCTGGGGCCTGGGGGGCACACGTGCGGCGGGGGCCGGGGGTGGGGGCAGAGGAGCCTGGTTCCTTCAGTGTGGGACACGGTGGGGGCGGGTGGAGCAGATGCATCTCCAGGGACGGTCTGGGGGAGGGTGAACGCTGCCAGGACCGTGGGTTCAGATGCCCGCGGCTGCCCTGCCACGGGGTGAAGAAGGCGGTGGCGGTGGCTCTGCAGGGTGCTAGCAGGGGAAGCACCGAGGGGGTGAGATTAGGCTCTTTCCTGTGGCCCCCGGGGGCCTCCAGGCACACGGGAACGGCGTTCCCACGAAGCTGGAGTGGGCGGTGGCTGCCTTGGCGAGAGAGAGTGAGGACTTTCTGCGACTGCTCTGACCACGTGGCACGCCAGGATCTAAGGCTCCCTAAGTCCTGGGGTCTGCCTTTGTCGGGAGAGGGGCGGCGCTGCCCCGACCCGTGCCCTGTGCCCCCCGCCCCCACCCGCTCCGTGCAGCTGGGCAGCTCTGCCCAGCGCCCAGCCCTTGAGTCTTTTTGGCTTCGGGCCCAGCTGAACCTTCTGAAGGCACCAGGAACTGAAACTGGGGAACCTCTTCCTCCATGGGGTGGGTGGTGGGCTCCGTGCAGGGCCGAACGGCTGCCCTGCCTCAGGCCTCTGAATGCTGGGAGGGGCCAGCCTGCCTGGACAGCCACCACCGCGGGGTCAGCTTCGCCCCGCACAGAGCTGGGGGGCCCTCGCCCTGGGGTACGATGGGGTTCAAGGTAGTGCTCAGAAACTGGCCGCAGCCACGGAAAGAGCCGCCGTGAGTTCTGTCCAACGTAGTGAAAAACATCTGACTGTGACCACAAAAATGCTGGCCTCCGGGCTTGCTGCAAAAACATTTTCCTGTGAAATGCAGACGAGAGCTGGAGCCTGAGGGGCCCGTGAGTTAACCCTTGGAGGGGAGTTTTCCAAGTGGGGCTGCCACACCATGGAACCCACCTGGGGCCTGGCTCCCGGGGAGGCCCAGGGAGACTGGGAGCACTGCCGGCCACCCCCCAGTCCCCAGAAGCCTTGGGCCTCGGTGTCCGCGTGGGGTCGGGACTGGGGGGGACCTGCAGAGGCAGAGGGCTGGCCACCTCCCGGGGTGGGGCTGTGTCCCACAGACACTGGTTCATCTGTTGCATACAGCGAGCCGAGAAAACCCCACAGTGCCCAGGTGCTCCCTTGGAGCCGGGGAGGAAGGGGGCACACCAGGGAAGGCAGGAGTGAAGCCTGGGACTGTCCGGTGGGAGCCTGGGGCCTGGAAGGCCTCCATGAGCCAGGATGTTCCCAGGACGAGCAACGTTTGGGGGTGCGGCACCCCAGGAACCATCGGGGACCAGCGGGGCACTCCTCCCTGCGTATAGCCACGCTCAGCTCAGGCCAAGCCATTGCCCTCGGACTCCTGTCTCCACAGCCAGCATGCTGGCCGGCGCCTGCTCCACAGCCCAGCTTCACCAGGCCGAGGGCACGGGTCTCCTGGGGACAGCAGGGCTGGCATGTCTAGGGCCACCAGCAGCACGCAGTGACCGGGGTTCTGAGAGCCCCGCTGCTCTGCACGCAGGACGGGGCAGAGACCCCCCAGCGCCTGCCTGTCCCCAGTGCCCGCCTGTCCCCAGCGCTGAGCGATGCTCTCCTCTTGTGTGCCCACCACCTGCTCTTCCGAGCCTCTCTGCTGCCGGCCCCTTAGACCTGACCCCCACAGCCTCTGGCCACACTGGGCTGTTAGCCCCTTCACACTGCCAGGCGTGTGCCCCCCGCTTCTCTGGAATAGGGTGCCCTAGCCTTATCTGCAGAAAGGGGACGTGGCGAAGGTCACGCTGAGGGGCTTCACAGGTCGCCCCCTCTTCATTGGGGGTGGGTCGCTGTCCCCGGCCCAGGCCCTCAGCTGTCTGCATCCATCCCACCCAGGGCCCCGCCCCCAGGGCTGCACGCATGCTCCGGCCCCGGCACCAGTGCCTGCCTGCCTGCCCGTTGCCTGCCCCAGAGCGGTCTAGCCAGCTGGGCCCCCCGGCCCTGCCCCACTCCCGACAGGTGTGTGGTGACTCACTGCCTTGAATTTTGGGGGCAGGCAGCTGTCGGAGATGCCTGGGGACCCCCGAGTGGCCTGTCTAGGGCTGGGGGTGGGCAGCTCAGCCCAGTGCCATGGGCTCCCTCTTTTCTCTACCCTCACCTGGGAGGGGGGCTCCAGCACCTTCCACCCCCATTGCTGCTTGCCTGTGGGGGAGGGGCTTGGGCCTCCCGTTTGCTGGGCTGGTGGTGCGGGGCCATGTGCTGTGCCTTCAAGCCCGGGCCTTCGTCTGGGGGTGGCATCTGGAGCAGGTGCCCATTCCCCACGCCCCACGGCTCTGGAAGGGGCACCGGGTGGGGGTCCTGAGCCGGTGCCTGGTGCTGGGGCCTACAGGGAGAGGGACTCCAGGCCTTCTGTGTCCCCACAGGGCCAGTATGGCATCTCTTCAGAACCCAGGGAGACCCCCCAGCCTCCAAGCTGAGCCTGGCCCAGTAGCCCCAAGTGGGCGCTCTCCAGGTCCCCCTGATCCCCCAGGGAGGGGCTGGGTGGTGGGAGGCTGGGAAGCAGGGGGCACCTCTCATAAGTAGGAAGATGGCTTGGGAACCTGTGGCCAGGTGGGCCACTCGACAGCTGGAGGGCCACAGACTAGGGGAGGATGCCCACCGGACAGGTCTGCTGCTGCCCCCGCCTCCGCTCCGTCTGCGCCCGCCCACCCACACCCCGCTCTCTGCCCAGGCCCGGGCCGGCTCTCATTCTTTCCACGGCAGCCAGTGGCTGCCTCGTGTGTGTGTGTGCAGCTGTGACAAGAAGATCAAAAGGCACCGATGACGCAGCCACTGGCCTCTGGAGTGACAGCCTGCCCCCACCCGAAAATAGACTGGGATCGAGATGCCACGAGTCCCATTCCACGAGCCCCTGCCTGTCTCTGCAGCGGACACTCTCCGTGTGGCTGAATGTTCCAGATCAAAGAGTGGGGTCACGGGAACAGGCCCCGGGGTTGGGGGTGGGGGGAACGCCGGGGTCTTGGCCGGTGCAGTGGCCAGGGCCCACTGGCTGAAAGGAGGCGTCTGAGGAAGGCAGGTTTAGGGGAGGACGAAGGGCACCCCGTCTCCTGACCACGGCCAGTGTGGGGAGCCGGGGTCCCCTGTGTGGAGACTTGTAGGGACACACGGTGTGTCTGGGTCAGGCTCGGGGCCCTGGTTACTCGCTCACTGGGCTGCCGTCGAAGCCCTTTGGGCTGCCCCTGCGCTAGGGGGCTGGGAGGGGGCCCTCCGACTCCCGCTGCTCCCTCGGGCTGACAGGTGACCGCGGTGCCTGCCGAGAGGGAGGCGCAGGCATAGCCTGGCCTGTGCTCCCGGTTAATTCACTTGGGCAGCGAGGCCACAGCTTGCTACGCGCCAGGCCCTGTTCGGGGCACGGGGCTGCCGTGGGGACGGCGCCAGAGCAGCCCTGCCTCGGCGGAGTGCCCACTCCCCCGGGCATGGACCGCAGCCCCCAGCCCAGCCCGATAGGGGACAAGGGACAGTGGACAGGCAAGAGGCAGGCACGTGTGGGCGGTGCCCGGGGATGTAGCGCAGGGGCTGGTGGTGACGCAACCCCCAGGTGCCCCTTACGCGGACCCAGGGGCCTGGCAGAGGGAACCCCAAGAAGCTGGACGGTCCGAGCAGGGGCTTCAGGCAGGTGAGGCGGGAGGTGGGCGCCCAGGGCCAAGGCCCGTGGAAGGAAGCCTGGGCTGCATTCCGGGGGAAGGGGGCCGTCAGGGGCTGGAGCGGGAGCGCGGGCTCTGGTTTATGTTTGAAACGTCCTCTGGCCGCTGCGAGGAGACAGGAATGTGGGGGGAGAGGGAGCCGGCGCCCCTGGGGACTGGGCCGGCCCCGGTCTTTGGGAAGGAGAGTTGAGTCGTACAGGCTGTTCCCGTCAGCCGGAAATGCCCTTCGCCCGGGCAGGGCCTGTGGAGAAGCAAGGCTGGGATTCAAATCCATCTCCCCGTCACTTGCAACCCCTGCCCAGGGGCGCCTTGCTTACCTGGCTGGCCCGAGGGCCGCCTCCTCCAGGCAGGCCTTCCTGAGCACCCTCATGCAGGTGGCTTCCCCCCTGCCACCTCTCTGCCCTTTGGACACTACTGGGTCCCGGGGCCCCCGGTGGCCCCTCCCCTGAGCCAGGCCGCCCACCAGACAGGGAGCTCCCTGCCAGGGGGCACTTGGCTCTTGCCCTGGTCTCATTTGAGCCACGGGCTGGACGCTGTGAGAAGCACAAAGGAACCCGAGCAGCAGCGTGTCCATCCCTGTGGCCCAGGATGCAGCCGCCCGGTGTCCCGGCCTCTGTGCTCAGGGACCCGGGTCCCTGCTTCGAGTGTGGGGGTCTCAGTTCAGACAGGCCAGAGCCCGGGAGGAAGCAGGGCCCGTCCCGGCTGATCGGATGGTGGCCCCCAGCTGTGCAAGCAGCGAGGGCAGCTGGGTACAGGAACCGCGCCCCCTCCCCCCCGTCCCGGGTCACCAGAGGGAGTCCACATTCGAGTCCACTAGCCACCCCCACCCGCCGTGTGCTAGTCCCGGGTGGGGCCTACGTGGGGCGCGGGGACAGCTCAGAGCGGTTTGGGGCCCTCCTGAGCAGGAGTGCCAGGCGGACTGCAGGGTGCCCGCAAAATGTGCATTTCAGATGAACAGGGACGTTTCACAGTACCGAGTCACACAAAATATTTGAGACACACTCCTACTAAAGCAGTTTTAGGTGGCCCGGTGGCTTGGGGCTGGCTTCCCATCTGGGGAGCCCCTTGCTGTCCCTGGGACATGAGGCTGCTCCCACGTGGGGTCTGTGTCCCTGCTGGTGGGGGTCCCCTGGCCTCAGGCAGCCATCCCGGGGGGCTTGGTCCCAACAGGGTCAGCCCCTTGGTCCCTAGGGGGGCTGGCCAGGTGGGCCTCCTGCTCCCTCTAGCTGGAATCCCAGAGAAGAATGCTCACTGGTGGACGGTACCAGCCCCTCCACCTCCAATCCTGGAAATCACTCACCACCCAGGCAGAAAGCAGCCCCCCCCCCACCAGAACGGGCCTGCCACTCACACCCGTCAGAGCGAGCCGGCCAGTGGGCCTCTGGCTGGGAGTGATCTTCCACGCATGCCGAGATCTTCCACGAAAAAGAGAAGGAAGACGAGCTGCGGGGGGCATGCCGACCAGGCAGGTGCTGGATGACCAGGGATGAGGCCTTCAACGTCCTGACAGAAACCACTTTCAACTTGAAATTCTATACCCAGCAAAACTATCAGCCGGGCATGATGGTCAGATACAGACACTTCCCGATGTGTGAGGACTTGGGACACTTGCTTTCTCCACGTTTCGTACTAAGAAGCCCCCTGAGAACTGGGGGGAGAGAAATGGCTAAGAACACGCAGACCCAGCGGGCGGCGAACCCAACCTAGAAGAGCCACAGAGGTGAGTCCCGGAAGGAGGAGACCGCAGGGGCAAATCCGGATGGGAGCGCGGAGCGGGAGGCCTGCAGGGGAGTGTGGCCAGGACATGGGCCGCCCGAGAGGTGGGGCAGCCGTCCAGCCCTGGGCACTTGAAAGGAGACAGGAAAGCAGGCAAGAGTGGAGGGGCCTTCTAGAATCATTCACTTGAGGAAGAAATCCAACCACTCAGGGGTAAATCAAAATCAAAACAGAGAACCGAGGACCCGTGCGCCCCGAGTCCGCCGGCGTCCAGAGCCAGACAAGCTGCCGACCGGGAGCGGGACCTCAGAGCGGCACCTGAACGGGCCTGAGCCGGACCGAGGTCGCGAGCCACAGCCACGCGACTGACGCGTGCTGGGGACAGGAAGTGGGGGGCGGACTCGCAGCCTCGTCCAAGACCACATCCAGCCGGAGGAAGACCGCAAACCCACGGGGACTCCCGCTTCCCACGGGTCCCCCCTAACCTGAGTCCCATTTAGAAATACACCCCTGCTCTGGTGAAAAAATTTTATCTGAATTCAACAGTTTTTTTCTCACTTTGTTAAGAAAAATGAATACATCAAAAGTCGTGGTGCCAGATCCACGGGAGTTTCGCGACGTGTCTCTGCGCCCACCCAGCCACACGCCGACCCACCCACCACCATCTGTTGACAGACCCATCGGTCAGTCCTCCCGCCCCGACTCGCCACCACACAGACACACCCACCCGCCCATGCGCCTGTCTGCCCACCCTCGCTTCCCAGGGCCCCAGGCTCGGCCGGGCCCGGAACGACGGGTGTTTCTGGGACACCGAGGGACACCCTCGGGAGGGAAAGGGACGTTCTGGAGGCTTTCTGTCCTGTTTGAATTTTCTAGGAGCTCAAGAGAACTAAATTATCCATGAAGTTGCCTAAACACTTCCACAGAAAAACATGAGCGACAGTCGTCTGGGGAGAGACGAGGGGCCTCTTCTGTCCTCCCCCCTGCCCTGGGGAAGCTCTGCCCCAGGCCTATTAATAGCAGCTCCCAGCGCTATTTTCAGACGCCCCTCCCCCGGCGGTCCCCCTGGACCCCCGGCTCCCTCTGTCACGGGGGCCCTGCTCCGTTCCCGCATGGCAATTACCCAGGTCTGTAATTATGGGGTCTATTTTTGACTGGGGGCAGCTCCTTAACGCCAGGAGTACCATCCCACCCTGAGGCACCTCCAGCCCCGTCCACTGTCTGGGACCCGGCAGGGGTGCAGCAGATGCCATGGGGGTGGGTGCTGGGTCAGCCTGCGGCCCACATGGCTCCTCACAGCCGGGGCAGACAGCGTCGGACCTCGGTCTGGCGCTCGGCCGCAGTGGGGAAGGTGAACCCACATTGGTGCCCGCAGCGGTGCCCGCGATGGGGCGGGAAGCAGGAACTTCCACCTTGCCACGTGCCGGGCGCCCGGCCAGGTGCTTAGCACGCAGGGCTCCAGGTAGGCCGGGCCTCGGGCTGGAGCAAGCAGCCCTGTCTCCTTCCCCGGGGCTCGGAGAGGCCGGTGGGGCGCTCAGGGCCACACAGCTGGGAAGTGGCCAGGTGAGGGCCCAGACTCAGCTCTCTGCGGTCATCCCCCTACCCCTGCCAGACCCTAGGGGCTACAGGGGTGGGGACCAGCCAAGAGGGGGCCGCTCCAGGTGATGGGGGGAGGGCTCCAGGGGCCACGTGGCCTGCAGCATGGGCACCAGTTGGGGAGGGAAGACTTGTCAGTGCAGAGGGGGGCAGTGGGTGGCAGCCAGGCGGTCATTCAGAGAGACTGCAGCTGAGGGTCGAGGGGGGACCAGCGGGTGTGGGAGCCAGGCCAGGGGTGCTACATCAGCTACCCAACACCGGCACTGGCCCCCAGCATTGCCTGGGGTGGGCAGGGTGTCTTTCGTGGCCCCAAATCCTGGCTGAGACGGCTCAGGAGCCGGGCTGGCCCCGTCCCCTCGGAGCAGGGCCCTGGGTGGGCCAGGAGGAGTTACCTTCCGTGCTCCAAACTCCAGGGCCATTGTCCACCCACCCCTGGCCTTGGGCAGCAGGGGGCTGCCCAGGGATGGAGCCCAGTGAGGCCGTGAGGAGAGGCTGCCTGGGGTGCACAGAGGACCATCCTAGTCTGCCCCCATCCCAGGCTGGGAGCCCCCCACTCAGGGCCAAGAGCAGGATGGAGAGATGGGGGCAGAGAGAGGTCGCTGAGGCCCATGTGGGGAGGGAGTGAGGGAGGGGAGCGGGAGAGGGGGTGTGGGCGGTGGGAGGCCGGGGGTGGGAGTGGCGCCAGAGGGGGAGGCCCCGGGGGGGGGGGCGCAGGGCCCCCCTGGCAGGACTGGCGGAGCCTGGCCACTCTACCCGCCGTGCCCTTGCCCGTCCTGTGCCCCCAGCCCCGCCGCACGTCTCTGGCGGGTCCCAGCGCAATCCGGCAGGAGGCCCGGCCGGGTGGCGTGGTGGAGGAGAGTCGAGAGCCCGCGGGGAGTGTTCCAACAAGAGATTTATTAGTGAAACAAAAGCATATTTTTTCAGGCAGGACTGTTTGTGTGGTTACCTCATGACACAGCGCCTTGGCCGGGGGCCCGGGCAGGCGGGCCGGCGGGGGGCCGAGAGGCGCAGCTCAGGCCCCCCCAACACCCCCCTCCTGCTCCCTCGTCCCCGTGCCCCCTTATCTCGTCCTGGACATCAAAGCAGGGCTCTGCATGAAGGAATCAAAGCAGCGCACAGACAGCACGGGGGCGAGAAGACCCCGCCAATTAGCTCCGCGTCGGGTGGGGGGCCTTTGAGAGCAAGGCCTCTCGAGGGGCCACCGTGGCTTGTCAGACTCCATGAAACATTTTGCCCAAAGCTCATTATAATAATGAACCTGCATTTCTTCCCTCGAGAGAGTAATTAGCAGACTTCCAAACGGGTTAAAGCAGCAATTTGAAAACTGCCCCCCTCAATTGTCCCATTTACTCCGTTCGGCGACAAGGAAATGTTGGCGCCTCCAGAAAGAGCCGAGACGCCCCTCGCCCTCCGCCCAGGGGCTTCGGGGCGGGGTGGCGCCTGGGGCTGCAGGGAGGGCCTCCCCGGGCTCAGCCTCGCCACCCCCACCCCGGCCGCCACGGAGGGCACGGCCCCTCGCTTTGGGGCCTGCTGCTCATCTCCGAAAGGCAGGCTGGTGCCCAGAGCAGAGAGAGGGGCCAAAGGCCTTGCAGAGACTTCAGGCTGGGTGGGCTCTTGCCCCTTTTGGGGGCAGGGGGTGGTGTCAGCCTTTGGGGCAGAGAATAGAGGTGGGGAGGGCAATCCTGCCTGCAGACAGACCCTGACTTGACCTGGGGGGACCCCTCAGAGGGTATCCTCGAGCCCAGGTGTGCCCATGGCCGCTGTCTGATGGCGCCCGCAGAGGAAAGGTGGGGGTGCTGGGAGGCTGGGCCTGGGGGGGCCCATGTGATCAGAGGGTCCTGCCCCGCCTCGGCCAGTGGGCTGCAGTTCCCCCAGAAAGCCTGGTGACCCTGATGACTCATGAAACCAGGTGCCACTCACTGTTCAGTGGACAGAGCAGGCAGGCCGCCTGGTGCGTGGCCACTCAGCAGCGCCCGGACAAGGGACAGGTGGGTTTCAGTTCTCACGGCTTGGTGTGGGCCATGTGCCCTGCCAGGATGAGGGGGCAAGGCTTGGCCATGGGCATGGCCCCACGTGGCCTCTGATGGCTTGGACGGCACAGCGAGTGGTCCACACGGGGACGGGGCCAGACGTGTCAGCGTCCTTCGGTGGGGAGGCCTCACAGTCTCCCTCCCTCCCCACTCATTGTTTACTTCCCCATTTCTGAAATCAAGATCTACTCATGACAGACAATTTTGGAAAACATAGGAAAATCTCTTGAAAATCACATTCCAAGTCCACCGCAGACAGAGGGACGGCCGTGTCGCTGGGTGCTTTCTCTGCCTGGGGACGCTCCGCACACGCGCACCCTTGCCCGGTGGGCACCGCCCCAGGTCACTGTAAGCTGCAACGGTGTCCCTCCGTGTAGGACTCACACCCTGCACCCTGCACCCGTGGGCCGTGCGGCCTGTTTCCACTTTCTCACTGTCATAAATAAGGCTGTGATTAACTTACTCGTGCACCATGTCCAAGGTGTTTTCAGAGACAGATTTCTGGAAGGAGGGTCACGGGGTCGCAGGCAGAGGATCGGTTCTTAATTCTCTCGACACAGCTCATGGGGCACTTTCTGGAAGGGCGGGCTCGCACAGAGACCTTCTCTGCCTCAGCATCGCCGGCAAGGGCCACCGAGCACGCATCTTGAATGTTTGTCTGCTAGTCACGGGTCTCTCCACTCAAGTTCTTAGAGTGAGGGTCTGAAAATATTTCCTTAAAGGGCCGAGTGGTAAGTGCCTTTGGCACCCACCGTGGGCCTCTGCCTTTGCAGGGTGAAAGCAGACTGCACCCGAGTGGACGAGACTGTCCTAATAAAACTTTATTTACAAACACAGGCCGAGGGCCGGATTAGACTGACAGACTCAGAGGATGGAAGGAGCGAGGCTCCTTCTCAGACTTGGTGGTTTTTCTCTTGTGAACCCTCTCCCAGGGGCTTCCCAGTGCTTCTCTCTGAGATCTGGAGACTTCCCGCACATGCCGAAAACCACCTCCCCCAGCGCGGGCGGCCGGGGTGGGCAGGCTCGGGGCCAGGGGGCCGTGGTGACCGCTGCTCAGCGGCAGGAACTCACTGGGAACCAAGACCGCCGGCTACACACACGCTCTTCCTGGTCTTGCGCACCGATGGCCCCGATCGCCTCTGGCGTGTTGCTGTGTACTGGCTGCGACCCCCGCCACAGTTTCCCGCTACCTAGCCGGTGCCAGCCCCTGTCTCCTCTCCCTGGTGGGACGTGTGCTGGGTGGCCCGGGGACAGACCCCGTCCCCGACGTTCAGCAGCCGCGTGGCCCCCTTCCCCACCACGTGCGGCAGGAAGAGCAGCAGCAGCTTTGGGGGGCACCCCACGCCCTGGCCGGGCAACCCCGTTGTTCAGCCATTTCCCCCGAGAAGCAGAGCGGACCTGCTCTCCTCTCCCGATTCCTTGGTGGGAACCACACCGTGGAGTCAGAGACACCCAACGTGACCTAAAATCTGACCCTGAGGCCAGCGCACTCCACTCACACTGCGGGTCCCGGGGGCTCTCTGTCAGCTGTGCATCCGGCTCCAGTGCCCATGCCCCCCTTCCGGGGCCATGTGTGACATCAGAGAGGCCACTGCTGAAAGTGTCCAGGTTCTGCCAGAAGCAGGGGCACAGGGAACCTTGGAGCTCCAGAAGGCAGGTGTAGAAGTCACACCCACCCATGGCCAAACCCCTCAGTGGCCACTGGAGCCCTCCACACAGCCTGCCAAGGGGTCAGCTGGCCTCTGCTTAACCATCTCCCATGACGGGGACCTCACTCCCACTGTGTACAGGTCTGACCATGGGGGATGTCTTTCTTGTGAGTGAGTGTTCCTGACATGGACCCGGGGATTCCGCTCCTGGGAGATGAGGCCAAGCACCAGGGGAGGGGTCTGCCGGGACTGGACGATGGTGAGGATGCCACTCGGCTCCAGCTCAGCCGGGATATTTGTGGGTGCACTACCCCCTAGAACGCACTCCGCCACATTCACACACAGGCTCGCCCGCATGTGACTGGAAGCGGCCTCCGAGCCCGCCACAGACCGCCACCCAGAATCACCGCCCTGGCGGCCCAGCCCCGCCAGTCCCCATGGGTCCCTTGCTTACCCCTCCTTCTGCTCCAGACCTGTTCCTGCCCCAGGGCCTTGGCACTGGCCGTCCCCTCTACCTGGAGCCTTCCTGCTGGGTCCTCCCCCTGTCCAGGTCCCAATTCAGGGTCGTCGGTCAGGGAAGAGCTGCCCAGATCTGGGGTCCAGGCCTTGTGTCTCTGCTCTGTCACTGCCCTTCACAGCGATGCCTCTCCTCCCCGCCTCCCCGCCCCATTCTGGGCCCCGCTGCCCCTTCCCCTGATGTTACCCCAATAATCAGCCCGAACCAGCCCCCAATTAGGCAAATGCTCTCGCACAAATCAACCGGGCCCCGGGCCGCGGAGGCGAGAGTTCAAACAACGCGACCAATTTATAAACAATTTTCTCTGTGACGATTAAGTTACATTTTCCCCAATAGCTGCTTAATTTTCTTGTCAAAAATACACAGTTTTCACATTTGTCTCGCTGTAAGGGTAATTAATTTCCAGACCATAAGTAAGAACTTAATTTGATACCTGCAAGGATTATAAACGATTTCAAGCTGTTGTTTACATGAAATCAGGAAAGACTCGTTCTGTTTGCAATTATGTTAATGAGGAAATGGGGTGGGCACATTTTTTTCTTGGGGAACTCAGCATCATTTGCTGTTTCTAATGAATTCGTAAGGCCCCGCTGTGGCGGCGAACTCTCCAAGGCTATTTTTAGGGTGACCCTGGCTGGCGAGGGGGCCCCCAGAGAGTGGCAAGTGTGCCCAGGAGGCTGTGGTGGGGACGGGCCGGGTGACTGGGCAGGTGAGCTTGGGCCTGGGCTGTCCCCATGGTGTTGGCAGAGAGCCGGGCTCACAGGTGGGATGGAGGAACCTTCTCCGAGACCCCTTCCGATGGCGACAGAAAGACGGACACAGTCAGGACAGACTCTCCAGCCCTCTTGGGTGCCCGGAGCCCCTGCCGGCCCCCTTGCACACACTGCATGTTCATAGGTGGGCGCAGCGCAGGCGGGGGCTCGGGGCGTGGAACGTGCCCAGTGGGGCGCTGGGCCATGCTCCGATGGCTGCGTGGGCCCTGCCACCCAGAGAGGGAACCTTCAACACAGACACGGGCGGTTGGAGGTTTACGGGGACAGAACCCTCGGGCCCCGGGGAGGAGGCAGCCGATGCAGGGTGGACACAGCCAGGGGTGCCCTTGGGGACTTTTGGGGACCTAGAGGCAGGGGGCAGGCAGAACCTGGAGCTAAATCAAGGGAAAGCCAGGGAGGTGGTCCCCAGGACTGGTCGGGCCTCCTGCCTGCCAGCGCTCCCGGACGCCTGCCCGCCCAGGGCGGGACACAGGAGGCAAGCACTCATTTGCAGTGAGACCTGCTGGCCCAGTGGGGCCTGTCCCTGGCTGGCCCTCACGGGGCAGCAGGGGCTGGGGCCAACACGCTGCTGGCCTTCCCCGCACCAGGCCATTGGAGCAGTGGGAAGAATCCTTGTGAATCCCAGGGCGCTGCAGATGGCCCAGGTGAGGCGGGAGCAGCACTCCGCTGTGGCCTGTGGGGACGGTCTGCCACCAGTTGCCACCAGCCCCGTGCTGCCAAGTCTGTGCCCACGGGTCCTGCTCCCCCTCACTGGCCCTCGGGGGTCAGGCCCGGGCCAGGCACGGCTCCCTCGGCACAGAGACATTGACATGGGACAGAGGCTGCTTCTGTTGGCACAGAGAGGGGAGCCCCGTTACCCCACCACGGTCACATATGTTTGGTGGCAAGAGCTGTGGCTGCACAGAAATGGGGCACGCGTGGGGACCACAGAGGTAGGCACAGCCCCGTCTCTGGCTTCTGGGACACCCCCAAGGCCTGGCACTGCCTGGGGCCTCGGTGCACGCATCGAGGGGCCGCTCCCAGACAGAGGGCATGGCCCTGAGGGGCTGAGGGTGGGTGGCACAGGCACCTCGGCCCCAGACCTGGGCCCGGCCAGGGACTCTGTCCCCAGGCCCCTCTTCTTTCTCTCCTGCCCGATCTCTCAGGACCGGGGTTCCCACTGCGCCCGGGCACACCCACACGGAATCGGTGATGGCCCCCGGCACCCCTCCAACGTAAGCGCCCCAGCACTGGGTGCTCATCACATCAGAAGCCAGAGTCCTTCTCAACACCCTGTCCCCTCGGTCCGCCTGCCCTGTCCAGCGGGTCTCTGCCCTGGTCCGAGGCACCCGCAGCCCCTCTGCTCCCGGGGCTCCTGCCCTCACCTGCCTCGAGCCCTCTTTCCATAGAAGCCAGAGCCCCCACCCCGGCCCTCAGGGTGGCTCTAATGCTGCCCCCCGACTCAGGCTACAGCTGGACTCTCACCCTGGACTCCTCCCCGCTCGCCCTCCCGGCCTCGGCTGCGTGCCCCAGACCTTCTGCGAGGGCCACTCGTGCTGGGCACTTGTCCACCCCACACGCCCTCCGCCTTGTCCCCACCAGGTCGGCTCCAGGCCCCTGCCCCCGGCCATGGAAACCCCTGCCTCCCAGTTCGTCCTCTCCTCCGCCTGCTGGTTGGTATGGTCCGAGGGGCAGGGTCCAGCCATAGGGCTTGGGGACGCCCCATGGTGCCCTGTGCATGTAACTTCCGCCCTGGTCGTGGGATGTGGTCCTTCTTGTCAAGGCCCCGTCAGGAACCCTTGGAACTGAGACCCAGCGAGTCTGCCAAGGGGGCCCCCCATGTGCTATGGCGTGGCCCTGCCCTGGTCTCATCACATCCCTGCTTCCAGCGTGATTCCTGTTCTGGGGGGCCAGGAGTGACCAGGTAACAGGGGGCTTCCAGGCATTGGGCCAAGGCCTCACATCACCCTGAGGTGCCCCAACCAGTGGTCGGACTGAGAGGGGGTGGGCTGGTCCTGCATGGCTGCAGGGGGACCTGGGTGGGTCCCTGAGTGGTGGCAGGCCAGCTGGCCACCTCACTGCCCACACAGATGGCTCTTTATATGGGAGCCCTGGCCTGCAGCTCCTGGCTGGCAGGGAGCAGAGGGGGCTGTGTGGCCACTCAACCTGCACCCCAGACAGGGCAGCGCTGGGCAGGGAGGAGGGACGGGTAGGAGAGGTGGGCACGGGGCCCCAGGTCCCCCTGCAGCCATGCTCACCCCTCTTCAGTCTGTTCTCCACCTGCCAGATTCACGCAGCTACAGAGACGGAGCGAGGTCTTCCTCACCGGAGGCCCCACCCTCCTCCCCCTGGGCTCCGCCTCCATCCGTGCCTCTGGCCATGCTGCTGGTCCGCGGCCACCTGGACAATCAGGCGGTCCTACCCCATGGCCTTGGCACTTGCTGCGCTCTCTGCTCCGAACCTGCTCCCAAACACCCACCTGCCTCGCTCCCTTGCTCCCCGAGATGCTTCCTGCCGACCAGCACACCCTCCAGCCTCCCTTCCGAAGCCCCCCATCCTGCTGGGACACAGAGGGGGCTCAGTGGAAGGCCTTGCCCCTCCTTCTACCCTGGGCCCTTCCCACCTTCCTGAGAGGGCAGCCTGTGATGGAGCCTCCACTCCGGGCATTTCCCTGGGGGTCAGGCCCATAGGCACACCCTACATGCTGCTGGCCTGGTTCTCCTGCCATCTCACAGACGAGGATCCGGGGTTCAGAGGGCCCCCCATTTGTGCCATAAGCCTTGCCAGTCAGCTCTCCCTCCCACTGCAGCCTCTTCCAGACCTGGGAAGGGGTTCGAGCTGCCTCCTCCAGGCCGAGTGCCATGGTGGAGGAGGGGACCCGTGTGGAGGCATGAATGGAGGCCCCGGTGGTGACTAGGGCGGGGAGCAGCGGATGAGGAACGGGGTGGGGAGGGAACACGCTGCCAACCCAAACAGCCCAGCGCGCCTCGGCCCGGGGTTTAATCCACAAAAATTTCCATCTGCCTCTGGAGCGCTTGGAACCTGGGCAACGACAAGCCGGCTGCTCGGCAGAATAAACAGCAGCGGCGCGGCCGGTGGGTCGCGTCCAGCTCCCGGTGGCAGCCATCTTGGGGACGCAGTGCCCCGGGGGCGAAGGCCGGGCTGCGGACCCCGGACCGCGGGGCGCAGGCCGCCCACTCGCCCAGTGCGGCTTTGCGGCCGCGGACCTGCTGGCATCCACCTGCCACCCAGCACTGGGCGGGCGAGGGCTGCACTCCCACCCCATGCCCCAGGGCCAGCCTGGCGGCTGCCGCGTGCCCACCCCTGGGTGCCTCCAGTGCAGCCCTGGGAACCCTGGGGGGGGGAGGTGGCCCCCCAGTCCCCGCTGCCTCCTATAGGGCCTGCAGTGCCCAGAGTCTTATGGCCGGCCTGGGCCTGCTGCACCCCCCCTCCCCCGCAGCTGGTCCCCTCCCTCGGCCCTGCCTCTGGGCTGGGACATCTATTTTTGGTGGCGATCAAGCCACTGCTTAATATGCAGCAGCACTGGCCAGAGGCAGGCTGTGCCCTGACCCACAGGGTGACAAGTTGAAAAAAGGGCGCATTTTGATCAAAATACATGTTTTTCTGAGGTTGGCCAAGGCGGCCGGGCAGGGTTCGCCACAGAGACCAGGAGGGACTGCCCTGGGCAGGCCCAGGACGTGCTCAGCAGATGCCCCCCCCGCCCCCCCGCCCCGCGAGGCCGCAGGTCCCAGAGCAGTTAGGCGTGCGCGCACCCGCGCAGGGGACACACGTGCCAGTGCCCACTCGGCCCACTGCGCGCAGGCCCCCCACAGACGCTGACACGGACTTTGAGCTCAATTTTAAAAAATGTAAGCTTCCTTTCTGGCCTATAAATAGAGCCATTCAGGGGAGGCCTCGTTGTGGGGACCGTCACCCAGACAGACTGGGAGAGAAACACCCAGGAGAGAGGGAGGGGTGCAGAGGGAAAGAAAACCCTCACAGGAGGAGTGGAAATGCAGGAGGCCGGGGCGCATCTGGGGAAACTGAGGCTGGACGCAGGAGGCCTGTGCGGGCCGCACAACGGGGCCAGGCAGAGCTTCAGCATCAGCATTTCTTCCTGGGAGACCCCGTGCTGGGTGCCGCCGCCGCCAGGGGCATGGGGGGTGGTCCATGGCCGCTGGCCGGTGCCAGGGAGGGGTCAGCTCTGAGGCCAGCCTTCCTGCTTCCAGCCGGTGCATCAGGAGGCCCTGCTGGGCGTGCTGCCCTGACGCCAGCTCCAGGTTTCAGCGCCCACCGGCCTCCCACAACTGGGCCCTCTTGGCAGTGCAGCCTCCAGACACCATAGGGGTCTGGGGGGGGGGGCTTGCTGGATGGAAGGGTCCAGAATGCCTGCGGGTCCCTCGGAGGCCACCTGACCAATGCCCTCATTTCAGGCATGGGGAAACCGAGTCCCCGAGGCAGGCGGGAACATGGTTTTACAATTCCTCGCAGAACTTTGACGCGTGGGGTGACTGGGATGTGTCAGCCTTTGGGCCACCCTGACACCCCCTCTGTGACGGGTCACCCACGTCCCCGACCTCAGTGAGCGGCTCCCCGTGGAGGCCGCCCAGCCCGGCGGCCGGAGAACCCAGCTCCAGCCCCGTCACCTGGACCGTGGGGACGAGGGAGGAGGGCTCAGATGGCACTCCTGGCCCTACGGCTGCCCACAGCCTCCTCCTGTCACCCCGTCTGTCCCCTTTGTGCCAGACGGCTGCTGCTGCGGACCACCGGACCACCGGGGGGCCAGCCCCTGCTGGGCCAGATGGCCAGGCCTGGGCGTCCTCCCAGGCCTCTCCCCCGGGAGCCCCCAC
Source organism: Sturnira hondurensis (assembly GCF_014824575.4). Classification (NCBI taxonomy): domain Eukaryota; kingdom Metazoa; phylum Chordata; class Mammalia; order Chiroptera; family Phyllostomidae; genus Sturnira; species Sturnira hondurensis. The sequence continues at coordinate 226,073 of NW_028079014.1, forward strand.
GCCCCTGGCCCACAGAACCATAAGCACACGGGCTGTTGTTCTAGGGCGCCTGCCGGGCCACGCTCAACCGCCCCAGTGGCCGGCCACTGACGTGGGATCTCGGGAAGGGCCGAAGAGGTGAGATATAAGTGGGTGAGAACAGGGTAGCAGCGGAGGCCACCTCACAGTCAGGTGTCCAGGCCTCTGCCTCTGGAAGCACATGGGTGGACAGACATCTTATCACGGGGACACTCCAAAGCTTCCCACATCTCCCGTTGGGTTGCTGGAAAATGGAGGTCCTACCAGGACTACATCCCCCAGACTCCTCTGGGTAGGGCCACATGACTTGTTCTCACCAATGGGGTGAGCAGAAGGAATGTGTGCATTGTTTCTGGGCTGCAGAAGTTAAGAGCTCGGTTGGTCTACAAGCCTAGGAATGGGCCTTGTTCCAAATGTCAGTGTCCCCATCTCGGCCCAGGGAGGGCCTCGGGGGAAGGAGGCTCAGGCCAATGACCAAGACCTGAATGGTGGGCAGTGGGTGAGCCCAGAGCCTGGGCGGGGGGCCCTTAGAGGCAAGGGGCGGTGGGCTGGCAAGACAGAGGACGAATCCTGGTGGGACCCCAGCTGACGCAGGCAGGGCCCAGGACCTGAGCAGGAGGCGTGGGCGTGGTTTTTGTAAACCTGGGATCCCATTCTTGGCATCTGAGGTTCCTTACTGAGCAGCGGTTGCCGTGGGGCCGCCCGGGTCCCGCACCCGGGTGCAGTTGGCGCTTGCTCACCTCCAGCGGCTCTTCCCGGCCGGAGGGGGATGGCGGCGCCCAGTCCTCCCATGTAAGGCCCTAACCCCGCGCTCTGCTCCCTGGAGGTGGAGACGCTCGCTGGGTCGAAGGGTACAGGTATCTTTTTCTTTTTCCAGATTATGAGGGAGAGTTTGGAACGTTGCCGAGGTGGTAGAAGTGAGCCAGCTGGGCTGCGTGGGCTCAGGAGACAAGTGATAGAGGCAGAAGAGGGGCCCTTGGAGCTCAGGGGAGAGGCGCAGGTCACAAGGTCACGCGGTGGGCAGGGGGAGGAGAGGGGCCTGAAAGTCGAGGGGGTACTCCTGAGAGGGAGGGTGCGCCCAGGTGTGCGTACGGTTGATGGTGACACACGGGTGTTGCCGGACTCCTCTCCAGAGCTCTGTGGGCACAGCCATGCATGTTCCCACCAGCGACACGTAAGAGTGACTGTCTCCACACACACGCACCACCACGGGGCAGGACCGCCTTCTCACACTCGGAGGTCAGTGTGCATCCCCCTGGCCACCAGTGAGGGCGGTGTCTTCCCACAGTGCTGCTGGCTGGAGCCGGGCCGGCGGTGGGAAGACGTCCCCTGAGCTGGGCTCCAGGCTGGGCCTGCGGGGGCTACCGTGGCCGTGACCGCAGCAGGCCCAGGGGTCCAGAGCCACCCAGATCCCCAGGGCTTGACCGCAGGCTCCCTTTGGCAGCACGGCAGCCCCCTGGAGGGGGCCCTGTGGCCTCCTGGGCGCTTGCAGGGTGCGGGGGCTCCCTGGCAGGCCCGCCCACCTCTGCCCAGGAGCGGGGGAGGTGGCGTTCCTGTCAAGCAACGCTTTCATTACAGGTTTATCTTTGAAACCCAGACAAAACAGGACTTGTGTGGTTTGACTGAAGAGCCAGCGCCTCAGGACCTCGCCATCCACCAGGCCGGCTCCTCAGGAAAGAAAAAATACACGAACCTTAAAATAACCAGTTCCCAGAATAGCGACTAATGTCGGCTTCTGCAGGGAGCCCTTGGATCAGGCAGCACCCCACGCCTTCGCCTGTTTACGGGCGTGTCGCTCAAGAGCAGCTCACCAGCAAAGAGAGGAGTGTTGAGGGGGGCAGAGGAAAGTGGGGGGGCTGGGCAGAGGGGCAGGAAGCTGGGGAGCAGGGCCCGAGGTGCCTGATTGAGGTCACCCGACTTTCTGCCACTAGCAGCCTGAGCTGTGGGTGATGTGCTCTATAAAGTCAAGGTGGCCTGGTGCTGGGGGTGGGGGTTGGGGGGAGGCCAGAAGTGCGGCCCTCACGGGGCTAATGCTGCTGCTGCTGCTCCCACAGCCTCCTGAGAACCCACGGTGGGGAATCTGAGGCCGGTGGGAGACAGATGTGGGTGTAAGAATGAGAGTTCCAGGGGACGGGCCTCGGGAGGCGTGGGCCATGGGCTGGGGGGCTCAAGGGAGGGAATTCAGGGGAGGTTCTGGGGCATGAGGGTCCCCCAAAGACTAGTCCTGTTGGGGGGTGACAGTCTATAAGATGCTGCTCCCCCACCCAGCCTCCCTCGTCAACCCCCATCCGGGCCAGACGCCGGGACCACACGCACCCCCGCTGTTGAGGACGTGCCGGCGAAACCTGCCCGTCCAGGAGCTGTGTGCCCGGAACACTTGAATGTGGCTTGTGAGACTGAGGACCTGAATTTCAATTGGGTCAAATGTTAACGGATTCACCTTCAGATATAGACCCCCAATTCCGCCGCCGGGAAACCATTTCTACAGTGAGTTAGGGATGAGAATCCTCGTCATACTAAAGGTCTTAACGCCCCACAGCAGACCCGGCAGCTCGTACGCCAACTTGGCCTCTGAACCGCAAAGCGCGTTGGCTGCTGCAGCAAGTGTTGGGCACCCCGACAAATTTTAAAATGCGGGTTACCTATTGCAGTAGTCATACTTTCAATCTGTTATTGGGTTAAATGAACTATATTATTACACAACGAATTTAACCCTTTTACAAAATGGGGCTCTTAGAAAACTTTACATCACACCTGTGGCTGTCGTTGTGTTTCTATGGCAACCCTCGGCCGGGTCAGGGGTCGTCAGAGTTTCCGAAAGGGCTGGACGGTAAATACCATGGGTGTGGGGGGTCGCATGTGGCCTCTGCAGCTTGTTCTTCTGCTTGTTTGTTTGTGTAATTTTAAATGTGAGAACAGGTTGGGCCCAGTTTGGTCCATGGGTCACCGTTTGCGGGGCCCCTGGTCTAGAGGGTCCCCGCTGAAGCAGGCTGGCTGGTTCCAGCACAAGTTGGTGGGGGGTTCCTTCCTGCTGGGGGCCCAGCCTGGAGCCCTGGAGTCCCAGCACGAGACCCGCTGGTGACTGAGACCCACGGGACCAGTGTGAACAAGACGCTTCTGTGGCCCAGCAGCTCCCTGTTCCACGGTGACATGAAACACGGAAGGGTCAGGGGCCAGTCCAGGGGCCTGGGGCCCAGCCACCATGAAACCCCGGCTGTCCCCCATGTCCCACCTTCAGAGCTCTCACTCTGTCCCCTGCAGTGACGAGCTAACCAGGGAACAAGCAGGGTCACAGGGTGGGCACACAGCACAAGTGGGACAAGCCCACAGAGCAGAGAGGGGCCCTGGGGGCATTTGGCAAACTGAGTGAACTTGAGCCTGGTTGTCATCGCCTCCTGGGCAAGGGGCGGCCAGGTCTCCAGGCCCAGGCCTGCCCGGGTGGCGAGTCTCCCAGCAGGGCTCTGTGGAGCACTGGGGCTTCACTTTGAGGGACGGGGAGAAGGCACCCCGCCCCGCAGAGTCTGTAGGGAAAGCTGCCTTGCACCAGGAGGAACAGGGCCACGCCTGTCCTGAGGGATCCTGTCTACAAACGGGTCCCGTCTTGCTGGAGGCCCACACGCACACCGTTGGGGCAGGGCGGGGTGACACCGCCCCCTGAGCTGCAGGTGCAGCTGGCAATGCTCCCCGGGGCAGGGAGGAGGGGACACGGATCTTCTGGGGGGAGGGTCACGCTGTCACCAGCCCGGCCTCCAGCGTTCCCACCGACCAGTTTTAATGTATGCGGCCTTACAACTGAAAAAGAAAACCCTTCAAGGGGGTGAAACTTCGTGAACCACAGCAGAAGAAATCCCCCACGAAGAACGCGCAGAAGCACCAGCCGGTGGACACCAGAAGGAGCAGGAGCTAAATACAGGACAGCCATGTGCCTTTTGTGTCAAGACATTTTTTAAAGTTCAAATATTCAAGGGGAGAGAAAGATACCAAAAAAGTAACTATTAAGTGTGAATAAGAACAAAAGAGAATTTCCGTAAATAGAAAAACCGGAAGTTTAAAATGCTGTGAACAGAGTTAACAGATTAGACACAGCTGAAGAAGTAACTGGGGAACTGGAAGATGGGTCAGATGACACCGTCCAGAACATGACAGAGAAACACGGCCGTTTCACAAAGCAGGGTGATCCGGACGCAGGGGCCATTGAGATGGGCCACCACGGGCCTGATGACGACTCCGGAAGGAGCCGACGCCCAGAAGGAAAAGCTGAGGAGAGAGTGGCCGAGAGAACTCTGACGCGGGCAGAGGGAGCTCGCCGAGCGCCCGCGCGAGTGGGCACAGGGCTCCCCGGCTGCAGGTCGCGGGGAGGGTGCGGGGCACTGCGGTCGAGAGCAAGCCCACCCGAGTGGCCCTCCCCACAGCCACCACCCGTCGTCACCGCTGTCCTCGGCGGTGACAGTGGAGCCGAGTGCCGGGCGGGAGACTTTAAGGGGTTAAGGGGGAAAGAACGGGGTAACCGAGGGCCCACAGTTTTAGGCCCAGTGGAAACATTGTTTGAGAACACCAGTTAAAAAAAAAAGGGCATTTACATCTGAGAAATTCTGATTTTCGCTGAAGAAAATTCGAATGGCCAATTTCAGCCAGAAAAATGTGAGCCAAGAGGTCAGTTCTGAGACGAGAACAAACAGCGAGACCAAAGAGGCAAACGCATATCACCTGCGCAGACAATACCGGTGACGAATCATGGGGTCAAAGCCAAATACGACTGAGCTCAGATACAGGACAGCACAGCATGTAAGTCAGCAGGAGAGGGGACAACGCCGAGGTGTTTTAAGGCCCGTATTTTATTATAGATGTGGGGTCAGAGAGCTATGAATTCTGCCAGGTGTCCATTTAGAATGTTCTAGATTAACCTCTCCAAGAATGGCAATAGTCTGTGTAGCTTCAAAGCCAGTAGGAGAAGGAACGCAATGAGAACTAATCACTCATCCAACAAGAGGGAAGAAAGAGGAGCAAAATAATCATTAAGAAGTCTGGCCAGGTGGCTCTGTTGGAGTGTCGTCCTGTACCCTAAAAGGTTGTGGCTTGGATCCCCGGTTGGGGCACGTATGGGCAGCCACTGGTCGATATTCCTCTCTCTGGAATCAGTAAACCTATCCTTGGGTGAGGATTCGAGATTGTTTAGTACAAGTGGAAAGTACAAAATACGCCGCTAGAAATGACTCCAAATTTGTTAGAGATTACGTTGAGTGCAAGCGTATTACATAATCAAAAACCCAACCATAGAGTGTTTACAAAAGTCACCTAAAATGTGCCTAGGGTTAAAAAGAATTTTTAAAAACCTGACATCAAAATCAGAGAACGCCCACAGGAAAACTACAGGTCAGCACCTTTGATGAACAGACGCACAGACACGCTTCACACACCGAAACCAGCAATACAAGTGAGAGGTCGTGCACCTCAGCCCAGTCGGTCGGCGCATCGTACCGTGTTGATGGAATAAGGAACAAAGACCACAGGCCCATCTGTGAGGATGCGTGCGGGTGGGAAGCCCGCCGCCGTTTCTGATGGGACCGGGACACCCTGGGAGTGGGGGAGAGCGCCTTCTGCCCAGGAGAGAGAACCCCTGGAACTCCTACGGCTGACGTCACGCCTGACGGTGAATGGCTGCCCGCTCTTCTCTGTAAGATTTGCCCTGGCCACTTCTAGTCAGTTGTTCTCCTGGAAGTTCAAGCCCGTGTAATTAGGGAAAAGAAGAGGAAGAAATTAAAGGCATCCAGATTGAAAGCCGAAAATGAAAACTGTCTTCACTCACGTCTGAGATCTTATACGTAGACAGTCTTGAGGCATCAGTAACGATAACAATAAAATTTACCAGAATTGATTACAGCCAAGTCAGAGTTTGGAAGCTCGATGTAAAAAAGTCATTGTGTTTTTATATACTAGTAAGAAACAATTCAAAAACAATACAAAATAATAAAATACTGAAGGGTAGAGTCAGCGAGGGGTGTGTAAGATTCTCCCCCTGGACCCCGCCCTCCTGGAGCAGGTCAAGGGCAGGGGAGGCCTGACCATGTCTGCGAGGGGGGGGCGGGACTCGGTGTGGGAGAGGCCGGTTTCTTCCCAGGGGTCTCTACATCCAACCCGAGCCTCAAGATCCCTGCAGGCTTTTTTTTTTTTTGCAGATACCGACAAGACGATTCTCAAATTCATACAGAAATTCTCAGGCTGTAGGCTGGGCAAGCCAACTCGGGAACGAACAAAACTGGGGAGCCTGCACCCCCACACCTCACCCTGCCTGTGAAGCTGCAGCGATGAAGTCGGGGTGGTGTGAGTTGGAGGACAGGCTTACGGACGCCACCGAGGGTTCCGAGGTAAACCCTCAGACTCCTGCTGAGTTGATTTTTGACAAAAGAGCCGTGATGATGGAGGGGAGGAAACAGTCTTTTCCACAAAGGGCGTGAAGGCTGTTGGTACGCAAAAGCCAGAAAAAAAAAAGAACTTAGATTTGACCTCAGACACCCCCCAGAATGAACTCCAAGTCTATCCCAGTAAATATAAGAGTTAAAGCCATAAAGCTTCTAGAAGAAAACATTCATGACCCTGGACTAGGCAGGGGTCTTCGGTACAGCATTAAAGGCAGAGCCATACAGGAAAAGATAAATTGGACTTCATTAACATTTAAAACTTTTGTGTCTTAGCAGACATGATTTCAGTAAATGAAAAGACAGCCCCAGAATGGGAGGGGGTATTTGCAAGTCATGGATCTGATAAAGGACTCCATCCAGACCCGTCAACAACCCCCTACAACAGGACAACAGAACCAACTGCTTAATTACAAAATCAGCCAGAGAGTTGAATCAACATTTCACTAAAGAAGGCTATGAATGGCTAATAAGCACATGAAAAGTTGCTCAACATCATTAGTGATTAGGGAAATGCAAATCGAGCCCACAATGAGATACCCTTACACACTCGGAGCGAGGAACACAAGGCAGGCCACCGCTCCCGCACTGGCGCGGAGGTGGAGCGAGCGGCCCCCCGGACGGCGCCGCTGGCGGGGACTCAAGTTGGTGCGGGCCCTTGGAAAACAGTGGAGACATTTTTTTAGCGAGTTAAACACACAAACACACCACATCGGCTGGCCGTCATCTCCATGCCCAGGCACCTAACCCAGAGACACGAACACGGACGTCCACACAGACGCTCCCAGACAAAGGCTCACAGTGGCGGAGCCCACAAAGGGCCCAGACTGGGAACAATCCAAACGTCTGTCAGTGGGCCCCAGGCCACGCAGCACGGGCCCCGCACCACAGAGCGCCATTCAGCTCTGCAAAGGGGGGCTGTGCGTGCGGGGCACCAGGACCGCCACCCCGCCCGCCCACCCGCCTGCCTGCCTGTGTGAGAAAAGCCCAACACACACACACACGGCCCCTCGTTGGATGCCATTTATGGGGAAAACATCCAGAAAAGGCGCTTTTCCAGCTTTAGAGAGATGTGAGGATGCTGAGACAGAATGCACAGACCCCCGACGGGCCAGGACTGCAGAGAGGGTTGGGGGACTTGCGGGGAGGCGGTGCTGGGCATGTTCTCTAACTTAGTTTTGTGTTTGCAAACTGGACATGTACTGAAATTTGTTGTCCGTTTACATTAGGTGAATTTTATGGCATGAATTACACCCGATAAAGCTCGGAAAACAGTACCAACGAAGTCATTTGCATAGCAGTGATAATGGACCATTACAAACAGAGACCGGCGACCTGAGATAAAGGAGTGTTGTGCACCGTCAACACTGATCCCCGCCGTGAACGCAGGGCATTTGAATACGACGTGAGCCTCACCATCAGCTCTAAAGACGTACCAAGCCAAACCGGACAGAAATGCAAGGGAAACCAGACAAACCCCCGGTGAGAGCTGGGACTTTGATAGAGCAAGCCGGCCAAAGCATTCTGGGGAGGACACGTCTCGCCAAAGCGTCAGCCAGCTTCTCCGGACGCGCCGACCAGGCCGGTGCACGCGTGGCCTTCCAGCACAGGAGATGCCTTTAGCCAAACTGACCACACACTGTGCCACGACACTGCCATCGTTTCCCAGGGCCCCTCCCCCCAACAGCACAGGGCACACCAGAGAGCCCTCGGCGCCATCTCTCCGCCGACGCAGACCGTCCAGGGGTCGGAATGGGCTCAGAGACACACCCAGGTGAACGGACACAGGAAGCCAATGCTCGGAGATGGAGACCGGGTGCGGCCTGCGGCGGGTGCGGCAGGAACGCCTCCCACGTGCGGGCCTCGGACACCTGGCAGGCGGAGCAGCCGTGACTGTCCCACCTGAGAAGTGAGAGGGAGGACAGTATCTCAGGCCGAATAAACAGCAGGGAGAAGACCAGGGGAAGGAACGAAACGCACGAAACCTTCCACAGAAGCAACAGGGGCCGAAAAAACAGGGGTCGTTGAAAATATTAATAAAGTTGCGCGGGCTGGGCGGCTTGGTTGGAGTGACGTCCCACACACCCAAAGGTTGTGGGTTCGAGTCCCAGTCAGGGCACACGCCTGGGTTGCCGGTTTGATCCCGGTCAGGGCTTGTATGGGAGGCAACTGATCGATGTCTCTCACACTGATGTCCCTCCCTCTCTCCCCCCCCTCTCTGTGAAATCAATAAACATATGCTTGATAAGGATTTTTTTTTTGGAAAAGAAAATAATAAAATGGGCAAATACCCGGCACGTTTGACCAACAGAAAAACAAGTTATGGCCCAAATATCAATCTTGGCCACGAGGATGGGACCCACCTACTGACTGGGCGAACGTTAAGCGCCAGGAAATGTGAACACTGAGGTGAAACGTGTGAACTCCTGGGACACACAACTTGTCACGGTGACGAGGGAGAGGCCGAGCGGAGCACCCCCCAAGCGTTCAGGCTGCAGCCCCAGAACAAAAACCCCTCCCGCACAGAAAACACCAGCCCCGGAAGCCTTGACCGCCCCGTTTCCCTCAGCACAGAAGGGGGAAAAAAGTCCGGAATATTCCAGAACACAGAAAGGTAGGAAACGCTTCTTGGCTCAGCCGGCCAGGCTTGCATGCCTTCAGTACCCCAGGCAGCGCGTACCAGAAAGAAACATTGTGTTATGTATGCACAATATCTCGGGTAAATATTGACACAAAAATTCCAAAGACAACATTAGCAAGCGGGTTTCAGTCGTGTTTAAGAAATAATATACAATGTGAAGGATTTGGGGGGTGGGGCGAGGCCGCAGACCACAGAGAAGTCTGGAAAAATAACCCAAGCAGGGGATGATAAGGCCTGAACTGAGCAGGGCGGTTGGGGGCTGCCTGCGGGATGGGCTGGGGCGAGGGCGGGGGCGGGCAGGGAAATTGTTGAGAGGACATGGCTTGGGGTCTGGCTTGGGGTCTGGCGGACGGACGGAGGGATAGAGTCGTGGGTCACGGGGGCCTGCCTGGTCCGAGGGGTGCGGTCCGGTACCGCGAGGGTGGTGGTGGTCCCAGTCTGGAGAACATTCCTGGCCAGAAGATGGCGGAAGGAGTGCTGGCGGGGGGGGAGCTGCCCACCCACCTCTGAGCCGGGGCCTGGAAACTCAGGACTCCCTGTGTCCGGCTCTGAGCCAGAACATTTCCGGCAGAAACGGAGAAGAAAGAGGCCCGCCCCGCCCACCGAGCTCCTCATACCAGCAAGAGCGGCTGGAGCTGAGCTTGCAAAATAAACAGGGCTCAACGTAAACACCGCAGCAGGTCCTGGGGGCCAGCTAAGAATGTGCACGGGGAGGGAGGCGGGGAGGGAGGCCCCAGCAGCCTTCAGGGGGCCTGGGGCGCCTGCCTCCCCAGCCAGCAGCCGGACCAGGAAGGGGCTGGAGGGCCCAGGCTGGGGCAAGGAGCCGGGCCAGGACTCTGTCCCAGGGCCCATCCGGTGCCTGCCAACTGTCGGCATCTCCGGATCCCTGNGCTTGCAAAATAAACAGGGCTCAACGTAAACACCACAGCAGGTCCTGGGGGCCAGCTAAGAATGTGCACGGGGAGGGAGGTGGGGAGGGAGGCCCCAGCAGCCTTCAGGGGGCCTGGGGCGCCTGCCTCCCCAGCCAGCAGCCGGACCAGGAAGGGGCTGGAGGGCCCAGGCTGGGGCAAGGAGCCGGGCCAGGACTCTGTCCCAGGGCCCATCCGGTGCCTGCCAACTGTCGGCATCTCCGGATCCCTGGCCACCCGAGCCCTCAGACACCCCTGCTTCCTTGCCTAGCCCCCGCTGCTTTTCAAACAGACCCCCGTGTTTCTGGTTTCTGCTCTCTCCCTGTCTCTGGCCCCTGAGGGACCAGCTCACATCGAACCCGCTGTGTGTGACCTTAGGCAACGGCTCAACCTTCCTGAGCCTCGGTTTCTCCTCCTGGCAAAGAGGGTTTATTGGGGCAAACAAGAATCCTTCCCAGAGTAGAGAAGGTTATGGGATGAGCACAAGGCAACCAGTGATTTCTAAACAGAAGCAAAGAGTGGGCCACAGCTGTCCCTTCGCAACCACGGAGTGGCCGGGCAGGGGCGGCTCCAGAGTCTGCAGGGAGGTCCAGGGGGTGCGGGCTGGGGGGGTTGCTGTTTCTGCTTCCCCTACCCCCGGAGTGAGGCGAGCCGGGACAGAGGCCGGGCTGGGGATGGAGGGCAAGGGGCCCCAGGAAGAAGGGCGTCCTGAAGGGGCGGGACTTCTGAGTTGGAGCAGAGCCCCCCCACTGCCTGGCAGAGGGCCTTCCTCTCCCATGTGAACCCTGGTCTGCACATAAGCAAAGGGGGCTCCTTGCAGGGAAACTAGGTGCCCCTGAGCAAGCCAAGTTGGTCTTCACTGGTGACCCCTGACCCGCAGAATGACCTGCTCCCGAGAGTGGGGACCAGCGACCGTGTGCCCCAAAGGCCTTTGCCCCGAGAGAGCCGGACTGGGATGNCTTCCCCTACCCCCGGACTGAGGCGAGCCGGGACAGAGGCCAGGCTGGGGATGGAGGGCAAGGGGCCCCAGGAAGAAGGGCGTCCTGAAGGGGCGGGACTTCTGAGTTGGAGCAGAGCCCCCCCAACTGCCTGGCAGAGGGCCTTCCTCTCCCATGTGAACCCTGGTCTGCACATAAGCAAAGGGGGCTCCTTGCAGGGAAACTAGGTGCCCCTGAGCAAGCCAAGTTGGTCTTCACTGGTGACCCCTGACCCGCAGAATGACCTGCTCCCGGGAGTGGGGACCAGCGACCGTGTGCCCCAAAGGCCCTTGCCCCGAGAGAGCCGGACTGGGATGGGACTCCGTCGGGGCCCGGGGCCTGTGCTGAGTGAGGAAGCAGCCGAGGGCTGGAGCCTCCGCTCCCACCGCCAGGGCCTGGCTCCCTTCCGGCCCCCGGCCAGCCGGGCGGGGGTGGGCAGGCACGGGGGCTCTGGCTGGGGTGGGCAGCCGGCTGGCCCGGCCACCGCTGCAGACCTGCCGGGCCTGCGAGGGCCGGGCTGGATTTCCTGCCCCAACTTCCCGCAGTCAGCAGGATTGCGCAGAGGTTGTTTATGGCCCTGATGGCGGCAGCGATAAGTGCGATGACGGGGGCCCAGGACGTGCCGCTCTGCCCTCTGGGCCTGACGAGGCCCTTTCCCAGGGTCTGTACCCAAAGGGGCCACTGGCCAGTGCAGGGGAGGGGCTGGACAGGCTGAGCTGGCCGCTGCCCACTGTGACCTCCGCCCTGGGCCCAGCTCCTCCCCATCGGCCGCTGTACAGACAGCGGGGCCCTGCTCACCGTCCCGAGACCGGGGCGTGTGACCCCACCTCCGTGGGCAGGCTGGTCTCCCCAGCGCCATGCGTGCGCATGTCCTAGAGTCTAGCCCTCCGAACTCTCCTGGGCACAGAGCCTGGCAGGCTGCGGTCTTGGGGACTTTGTTCCCAAACCTGGTCCCCAGGGACTGGGGTTCTGGGGGGCTTTGCCTTTGCTGTCCCAGTCTGCAGATGGGTGGGCAGGTGGCCGGCACCCAAGGCACCACAGGGACCTCGCCCGCTGCGGGCTGTGTCCGGGCTCTCAGAGCCCCAGGTGGCTGCTAGTCCTGCCTGTGGAGGGACAGGGCCGCCCACCCACTGTCACCTTCAGGGACACCAGGCTCCCTCCCATCTGTCCTGAGAAGCTGTGGGTGGGCAGAGCCATAGGGAGGCCCCGGACAGAGCGGCGGGGTATAGGGGGACAGGCGTCTCTGGAAGATGGGAGGCGAGGCCGAACCCAGGGCTGCTCCAGGGTTGCGGGGGCTGGCCAGGGTGGGCTCCAGTGTCCCAGTCTCGCTTCCCATGCTGCCAGACAGGGACATGTCCCACTGGGCCGTCTGCCTGTGAGAAGGGGGCCTGGTGCTGCTCAGGCCAGTGCTGCCCAGGGGTCAAGGTGAGAGCATCATGCAGCCCAGCAGGCACCTGGACAACGGTCCTCCTTTTCGGCCTGATCCCACTATGGGTCTCGTGGCCCCAGGGCCAGCTGGGATGCAGGGCGGGTGGGCCGTGCCCCTGCCCTGCCTGCCCCCCATGAACGTGGGCCGGAGCCACGTGTTGCTGGGGAAACCCAGGGACAGCACCCCTGCCCGACTGAAGCTTCCCTATTTTTAGCCTCCCAGCTACTTTCAGATAAAGCCCGAGTAGCCCCACGAGCTGCTCGGCGAGATAACCGTCTGCTCTGAGCCACAGAGACTTCGGAGGGCAACCCTGCTGCTCCCCAGACCTCCCTTGGCTCCCAGGGCAACCTGGGAGGGGCTGGGGTGGGTGTGGAGCCTGGTGGTGAGGGGGCATCCTGGGAGCCCACTAGGGCCTCGGCTGACACCCCACACCTTCCAGCGCAGTCAGGACCCCACACAGGGCCCCTCCTCCCTGCCCGACACATCCCTGATGCCCCTGAACCAGTCCAGAGTGGGGCCTGTGGGCACCAGGTGCTGCTTGCCAGAGGTCAGGGACGCAGCCTGGCCTGGCCTTCGACAGGCCTCTGCCCACGGGGCCGACGCCCAGCCAGGGGGAGGAGTGGACACGAGCCCCAGGCAGGGAGACCCTGGTGGGGTGGGTCCGCACTGAGCCCAGGAGTGGGAAAGGGCGGGAGACCACACACTCCTGCCACGCCATCCATGTCCCGCACGCCCTCGCACGACTCGGGATGCGGCCTGGAGTGTGAGTGGCTGCGGTGGGTGGGCACAGTGTGCGGGCCCCCGGACGACGGCCGCCAGGAGCAGTGTGCTCGGCCTGGGCCCGCCACCCCTACCTTGTCTTCCACTCGGCTCAGGCGGGCGCCGACGGTGTTGCTGCCGCGGTCCTTGCTCTTCTCTGTGGGGTCAGGGGACAAGGCTGGTGTGGGGCTGAGGTAGCTGAGGGTGGACTGGCCAGATCCCACCCACTTATAAAAGTGCTTCTGTGGCAAGTGCTTCAGGTGGGGAGCACTGGGGGGCAGGGGTATGGACGGTGGGGCTGCAGCGAGGTGGGCGTGGCGGGGACCAGCCCTGCTGTGCTCTGGGCTGGCCACGCACCCCAGAGGGAGATGCCCCGCCAGGTCTCCCTCCCAGGGTCCCGGCCACGTTTCCAGACCCTCTGTGGCCCAAAGGAGGCCACTGGAAGGGACTCGCGTGGTCCCTCTCACCCACTGAAAATCCATCTGTGAGGTGGGTGTGAAGCTGCTCGAGTGGAGTGGGTGGGGCCCCTGACCCTCTCTCTGGCCTTTGCTGCCTGTCCCTCACTGTGGAGACCCTGGGGCTCTCTCTGACTTCGGGAAGAGGTGGGACCAGGGTCTGCAGGGCTGCCACACCCCGGGCACCACACCGTGGACACCCACCTGAGGCAGAGACGAAGAGGGAGGGCTTCCCGATGGACTGGTCCAGCCTGCGGGGAAGATGGGTATCAGCTCATGCTTTGCCTGGCACCACCTCTGGAGCTGCCCCCTGCAGCAGCCTGCCCACGTGCCAGCTGCCTCCCGGGCCCCAGAGGCCTGCGTTTCCCACGGGGCTGGGGGGCTCTGAGGTTGGGCAACTCCCTTCGACTCCCTCCCTGGGCAGGGTGAGTCCCAGGATCGCACAGGGTCCGAGGCTGCTGTGTACAGGCCCCAGGCCGGGCCCCTCGGACACACTCCAGAAGGCAGGCCTGTAGTGGGGGATGGGGGGCCTTCCAGGGCGAGGCCGGGTCCCTGAGCTGGGCAGCCTTCATGTCCCAGTGGGAGGTGTGGCAGGGCAGCCCTTGCCCCTGGCGTGGGGTCAGGACCAGCGCTTTCTCTCAGCTGTACCCACGACCCATGGAGCTCGGGCCCAGGCTAGCCCACGGTGGAGGCACTGCTGGTCTGAGCCTGTGCTGGCCCCAAGGACCACGCCACCTCCCTGTGAACGTGTCTCCAGGCTTCAAGTCAGAAGCCAGAGCATGGTGGCTCCTGACGGCCAGGGTGGGGAGGCCCCAGGGTGGGCCCTGTGCCTTGCTCGGAGGGGGTGGGCTGGCCATGAAGCGCCCTGCAGCGGTGAGCCAAAGCGGGAGGGGAAGGGAGGCCCCGCCCCCTCGGTCCCCTTGTGCCCCTTCCCCGGCCCCCAGCCCCGCCCCCAGGGCCACACCCACCTTCTCTGCAGCTCCTTGATGCGCACCATGAGGTTGAGGTGGCCCTGCGAGTACTGCTCGATGACGTCCCGCACGTCGTAGGGCTTCCGCGCTTGCTGAGGCCGGGAGACACGAGTCACTCCCCGAGCGGTGCCCCGCTGGCTTGGCGCAGCGCAGAGGCGGTGGGCGCCCACGTGGCAGGACAGTCGGTGCCTGCACCATCCCCAGGGGCCCTGATGCCCGGCTCGGCTGCGGGGGGCTGGGTGGCTCTGGGCCAGCAGCTCGCCTGCCCATGTGTCCTCCCCTTCCAGGCCACCAGCTCCCCTTCTCACCCAGCTGGGAGAGCGGGCCCAGCCCCCCGAGTCCAGAGGGCGGCGAGACCACCGTGTGCCAGCTGTGAGGGCTCAGCGGTGGGCGGCCGTCTCCTGCCTGGGCCTCAAGCTGACCCCCAACCCACTCACTGTCCTCAGAAGGGACGCGGCTGGCCATGCACCCCTCCCAGGCAGCCTCCAACAACGGGCAGAGGGGACCCCGGGGGACAGCGACGGAGCACAGGGCCTGCTCCGGGTGACAGGGGCACCGGGCTCTTGGGGACGCTCCCATGGCAGGCATGGGGCATGGGGATCAGGCGGGCGACGCTAGAGCACCAGCTCTGAGCCAGAACGTGCACCCGGGGCTCGGGTGCAACCCCCAGAAAGGACCACAGGGAAGGACAGTGACATCAGCGCCACCGCAGGCCCCGCAGGGTCCCCTTCCCCAGTGGCAACCCCGGTGGCAGGGGCCGGCCAAGCAGGAGTCTGACCGCCCAGGCCGCCTTTGGACACAGGAGCGTGCCAGTCACGTGGCAGCAAGGCTGCCTCTAGGAGGGCTGCGGGCATGGGCACTGGCAGTGTGAGGGAGGGCCTGGCCGTGGCTGGAGGGTGCAAGAGGCCTGCTGGCCCTGCCACGCGGCTTGGCAGAGCGTGGCCCGGCTGGCCCGGCTCAGGCGTGACAGGGAATAAGGTTCAGATGCCCTGGAGGGTCAGCGCTGGGTCCCAGCCCTGCTGCTCCCTCTGTGTCAGGGGGATGCTGAGCCCAGCCTGTCTCTCTGTCATGTGGGACTGAGCCCTGTCTCGGGCTGGTCGGCAGGGGAGGTGGCAGGTGAAAAAGGTCAGGGAGTCCTGTCCAGCCCACGCCACCAGAGCCAGAGCGNCTCACTGTCCTCAGAAGGGACGCGGCTGGCCATGCACCCCTCCCAGGCAGCCTCCAACAACGGGCAGAGGGGACCCCGGGGGACAGCCACGGAGCACAGGGCCGCTCCGGGTGACAGGGGCACCGGGCTCTTGGGGACGCTCCCATGGCAGGCATGGGGCATGGGGATCAGGCGGGCGACGCTAGAGCACCAGCTCTGAGCCAGCACGTGCACCCAGGGCTCAGGCGCAACCCCCAGAAAGGACCACAGGGAAGGACGGTGACATCAGCGCCACCGCAGGCCCCACAGGGTCCCCTTCCCCAGTGGCAACCCCGGTGGCAGGGGCCGGCCAAGCAGGAGTCTGACCGCCCAGGCTGCCTTTGGACACAGGAGCGTGCCAGTCACGTGGCAGCAAGGCCGCCTCTAGGAGGGCTGCGGGCATGGGCACTGGCAGTGTGAGGGAGGGCCTGGCCGTGGCTGGAGGGTGCAAGAGGCCTGCTGGCCCTGCCACGCAGCTTGGCAGAGCGTGACCCGGCTGGCCCGGCTCAGGCGTGACAGGGAATAAGGTTCAGATGCCCTGGAGGGTCAGCGCTGGGTCCCAGCCCCGCTGCTCCCTCTGTGTCAGGGGGATGCTGAGCCCAGCCTGTCTCTCTGTCATGTGGGACTGAGCCCTGTCTCGGGCTGGTCGGCAGGGGAGGTGGCAGGTGAAAAAGGTCAGGGAGTCCTGTCCAGCCCACGCCACCAGAGCCAGAGCGACTACGGTGGTGGCCGGGCTCACCCTGGGGTCTGAGCCATTCCCCAGCGGGCATGGAGTTGGCCCGCATTGTGCCCGTCAGCACCGGGAGGGCAGAGGCACGTGGGTGCGGAGCCCAGGGAGTCGCGGGCCTGACGGACACAGGGCAAGTCCTGGCGCTGGCCTCCCAGATGCCAGGAGGGCACGGGCCACTGCCTGCATGCAGGTCATGTGGGCACCCAAGCGAACCCTGGGAGAACCCTGGCATTGTCTCCCTGTGGTCAGGCCTACTGGAAAGGGAGTGACCGCCCTGTGAGTCCCTGTCCCTAAGTCGGCCTGTTCTCAGAGTGCAGGCCAAGCTGGGTCCCATCCTCAGACCAAGCACAGTCCCCACAGCAGAAGGAGTGGGGCTGAGGCTGCCACCCACCAGCCTTCTCTGGGGGCCTTAGGCTCAGGGGGCCAAGGGGCTGCTGGGGGCTGAGGGGCTGCTGCAGACCCCCACCCATGGAGTGGAGGGAAGCCAAAGAAACCCCACCTCTCCCTGAGAAGGCAGGCCACCGCCCAGGCACAGGTCTCCCCTCTGCTCTCATGCCTCACACAGGGTGGGAGAGGGAGGGATGGGGCTCTGGGGTCTGGGGACACCAACTCTTGCCCAGGTGATGTGGGCCCGTTGGCCTCCTCCCTGAGTCCCACCCACACCATGTGCCTACCAATCAGGGGAGGGGTGAGTGAGCCCCCGAGGCTCTGCATATGCCCCTGGCTCTGGGCTGGCATCTGGGGGAGGGACGATGAAGCGGCTGCCGCAGCTGCTGGGAGAGGGGCTCTCGGGGCAGGCAAGGGCCAGAGGGTTAGCACGGGACCCACCTGGAATTTCTTCTTGGCCACGAAGTACTGCATGCGCCGGATGACCTTGATGGTGGCCCGGTGGTGCTCCCGCAGCCTGCACGGGGGACAGAGAGAAGCGTGTCCACGGCCGCCCTGCGAGGAGAGGCTTGCGCCTTCCCCCCTGCGCCCTGGGCGTGTGGGCGGGCCCTTCTGGAAACGGAGAGGATGGCCCCCTGCCCTCAGTATGGAGGTCTTCACTGCCACGTTCTCACTAGGGAGACGATATTGAGGAGCCCCCACATGTTCCTAGTACTCGAAAGACGGCAAACCAAGGGAAAAACAGAGCGTGGGAACAGACGCAAAGATGCGGTAGGTTCAACGCCTGAAGCACTTTCAGATCCTCCGTCAGGAGGGACAGTTTCCCCGCTACTTGAATTTGGGACACTCTGGATGCTTGATGGCAGAGAATAGGACACTGGGAAGTGGTGCCGGGCAGAGCTCATGTGCTCCTGGAATGTGACCCCGTGGGCCAGCCCGAGCTGGCGGGCTGGCCGGCCAGTGAGGTGACACAGAGACCCGGGAGGCCCGGCGGAGAGCCTGTGCCAAGCGGGAGACTTGTGGGTGGGGCCGTCCTCCACCACTCATCCCTGATCAGCCACCCAGTGGTCGCAGCTGCATGTCACCCCCCCAGCAGAATGACATCCCCACGAAGCCTGAGTTGCTGGTCCACGGAACCGTGAGTGAGAACTCAGGCGGAGCCGTAGTTAGGGGTGGTTTGCTGCACGGCGCTGGAAGACAGTAGGCCTGGAAAGTCCGACACCAATATACTGAGACCCCCGAGGACGTGGCAGGTGCTGGGCAGAGGCCGGAGTGAGAGGTAGACCATGAGAGCCTGGCCTTCGAGCGAGACGCTGTGTCTGACTCAATGGGGCTGGGCGCTGTCTTGGGGGGTGAGTGAATTTTGCGCTGGGGGGGCCCGAGGGCACACTGGGGCAGACTCTGGGTGTGTGCTGGTCCTTCGAGGCCCCCTCATCAGGAGATAGGTCTGTTTTCACCGCGGTGAGAGTGGACTGCCTATTCAGGCGACGTGGTAGCCCCCGCTCACCCTCTTAGCGTGCGCTGCCCGCGGGGACGCTGGAGCCGAGCTGCTGGAAAAGCCAGGCAGGGGAGAGCTGGGGCACCCTGGCTGGCAGCCCGACGGCTTCAGAGAGCGGCTGGTGGAGACCAGCGTCACCACCCGGCTGGCACCCTGGTGAGCGGCCCAGCATGCCGACTCAGGGACTCGGACACGGGTGGGGGTCATGGCTTGCTTCAGAGGCTTCTGGTAAAAGGTTTTAAACAACCACGATACATAGGTTCAAGGGAATAGATGGGAAGCCAGAGAATTTCACCAGAGAAATAAAATCTACTTGAAAAATTGAAAAAGGAAACCCTACAACAGTTAGGAGAGGGGGCATAGAAGAAAATCCTGGGGAACGGCATGGAAGTGGCCGCGCCGGGGCGTGGAGCGGCATCAAACACAGAGGAACATACAAGGCCTGTGAGACGTGGCCGGAAGTTCTGCCATGGGTGGAATCCGGAGGGAGAGGATGCGATGGAGGGCAGGTGGTTCTGCAGATGTGCTGGCCAGTAATCGTCCAAAAATGACGGGCGACACCAGGCCACAGATTCATGCAGCTCTCTGGACCCACGTCGGAGAGACAAAAGGTTCATCAGCCCCAGGCCTGTCTGAGTCACACTCGGGAAGTCCCAAAGGCACCAGCAGTGTCCCAGGAGCAGGGCAGGAAGGAGGGGGCGATGACACAGTGTCCTGATGTCGGGCTTGTCACCAGGAAGGACAGACACTAGACACCATCTTTAAAGTGCTCGAGGAAAATCATCAACCTAGTGTTCTATACCCATCAAACGCGTCTGTCCTCGCAACGGAAGCTGGAAGTGAAAGAAGCCAGACGCAAGGGGTGGACCCTGAGTGCTTTCGCTTGGTGAGCCCCTGGAGCAGTCAGAGCCATGGGAACAGAACGCAGGACAGTGGGTGCCCGGGGCTGGAGTGGGGCTGGGGAGGGGGAGTGAGTGTGTAATGGGGGCAGAGCGTCGGTTCCGGGAAGATGGAAAGTTCTGGAGAAGACGGTGGTGACGGCAGCACACCGGTGTGGATGTGCTCTGTGCCACCAAGCCGCGCACTCCGGATGGCTAAGGTGGGGAGTCTTGTGTGTACCGTACTGGGACTGGCAGACAGACAGATGGACAGGAAGGGGAGACCGACACCAGGAGACCTCGCTGTTGGGGAGCTGCCCTGAAGGACGACACGGGGGCCCCACGGGCACAGGCAGAGGTCCCGAGGGAAGCTGGGAGCAGAGGGGGACAGGTTTATGACACAGTTTTCGTTACTGCACGCTGGCGAGATGGCGCGTCAACGAGGCTTAATTGTTACTAGAGGGAAGGGGGGTTTCATCATCTAAAAACTGGCTGATCTGTTGGAAGGGCGTCGTCGTAATGCTGTGTGCACCTGGAAGCACATGCACATACACGCCTGTACGCGGGAGCTACCACACACGGTGAAAACCGCATTAGGGCAGGGCGGCAGCGACCTCGTGCAGCGAGGCGCTCCGTGTGTCATTGGGGCGGCGGCAAGAGTGCCTGCCCGAGGTCGGCGCTGCAGAGTCCGGGGCGCGTTTCACAGTCTCTAGGCAGCCCCTGAAGGACAAATAATAGAAAATGTAAAATCAACCAGCTCATGGAGGGTGGAAATCAAATGACAACGATATTTGATTAATCCGAAAGGAGCCGGAGAGGGGACAGAAAGGAAGCGCTGGGACAGATGGGAAGCAGGAGGAAGACGGCGGATTGGGTGTGTTTCAAAGGGACCGAATGTTCCAAGGGAAGACCGAGGTCATCAGGCAGGGCTGAAGAACCCGAGGCTGCCTGCCAGTCCCCTTTAGAACACAGAGATACAGAAAGGTGGACAGGAAAAGGCCTCCCCCAGCGTAGCCGAGAGGACGCTGCTGTAGGTGAACTAAGACAGGACTTTAAGTGTTAAGGGCTTGGAGATCACGAGGAAGCTTCCATAGTTTAAAAGGGGCTCCGCCTTGGGTGGGAAGAGAATAATTCCAAATCCGTACGCACCTACAAAGAGACCCTGAAAACACACAAAGCAAACGGAGGCAGAACGAGAGGTGGAAGGGGCTCCGCAGTCACGGCAGGTGGCTGAGGTGGGGGGGCTGCCAAAGCCTCAGCAGAGACACAAAAGCAAAGACGAAAACGGGACCTGGGCAGAGAGACAGCGTGCGCGGCCTGAGGGGTGGGGCGGCCTGAGCGGTGAGGTGGCCTGACCGACATTCGGGACCGCGCCTCTAAGTTGACGAGGCGCGCACAGCTCTCCAAGAACGCATGGAACCGCCCCCTGGGGAGGCCTCCGCGAGGCTCTCGAAGCACGTGCCAAGACATTTCTGAGAAATGAAATGACGTGTGTGTGCTCCCTGAGTCCAGGGAGATGAAGCTGGAAATCAGGAAGACAGAGATGCCGAGAAACCCCTCCTGTCTTAGAGCTGAATCTGAGTAACTCAAGGGTCAAAGATGACATCCAATGAGAGCTGGAAAACAGTCTTATCTGAATAACAATAAAGAGGCCTCTATGAAAACTCACAATGAGGTGGGGACTAGGGTCCCACGAAGGAAGTGCTTACAGGGAAATTCATGACTGCCAGCGTGCATTGGAGAGGAGAGGCAAGGCTGAATCTGCCCCGAGAAGCGAAAAAAATGGCAAATGAAATTCCAGCAACATAGACGAGGGATAATGAAGACAAGAGCATAATTTAACGAAATAAAAAATGCACAGTGCAGTGAAGACAGTCAACCAGGCCAGAAGGTTAGTCTCCAAAGAGACTAGTAAAACTGACCACCTTCCGGCGTACCTGCGGGGGGCGGGGGCCCCCGCAGCCTGACGGCGTCAGGAGCCAGAAACGGAGCATCCGTGCGGCCCGGGAGATGTTTTTACAGAATCCCTGCAGAGGCTAGTATGCATAGGAAGACTTTTTATAGTTTAAATAAATTAGATTAGTGTCTTAAAAACACAATATATAAGAGGAGACAGGAGAAGAAATGTAAAAAATTCGAATGGCCTGATACTAATGAAATAAATTAAATCTGGAATTTTAACGATCTCTCCCCTACACAACAAGCCCTTTGAGTTGTGACAAGGTACCCGGGATGGTTCCAAGTGTTTAGGGCAGAAACAACACCAAGCGTATGGGAGCGGTTTTCGAGGACAGTCGTGAGCCAGCATGACCGTGGTACCAGAACCCGACAAGGACACCTCACGAAGGGAAAATCGAGGGCCGGTCTCTCTTGCACACACACGTGCTCCGCCCACGAGACCCACACCCGCGCAGGCCCGTCTCACATCTGAAGTCAGTCCGCGTAGCCCACCACGTCGACCGAGAGAGAAGGAAACACATGTCATCAGCTCAAAGGGGCAGAAAAACATTAGATACACGTCAAGACCCATTCTAATTAGAAGCACAACCGAGGGATGAAGACGAGAAGGGAGCTGAGACGAAGAGACGGACGCAGAGCAGACCACACGGACAGGATGGGCCGGGCCGGGCCGGGAGCCGGGGTGCAGGTGCACACGTGCAACCCCTCTGTCTGAGACCAAGGTGCTGTTTGAGCCCTGCGGGGAAAAGGTGTTCTTTTCAGTAACCGGTCCTGGAACCATCGGCCTCTCCCTCTGAAAGGACACAGGCTACCATCCCTGCCACACGCTGGGCCCAGACCTGGCCAGCAGGGTAGACACGGGCCCCAGGTGAGCACAGGACACTTGTTCCCGACATTGGGAGAGGCCACAGCTTCCGTGACAAGACACAACAGGCACCAGTGGTGGAGGGGAAGAGGAGGTCCGCCGACTGGGCCCTCTGTGCCCCCGCTGTCCTCGCTGCTGGAGCAGGAGGGACGTTTCCTGCTGAAGGGCCCAGGTGGGGACACAACCTGTGGCCCTGCGCCCGTGAGGGAGACCTGGCAGGAGCCCTGGCAGGTGAGCCGAGCTCTGAACAGCTCTTCGCTGAGGAGCGCACAGCCCTCACCACAATGATCGAAACCACAGGGGCCGAGAGTTTCAGGTGCGCGGCAGTGTGGGGTGGGGGGGGGGTGGTGGCGCGGGGCCACAGACCCTGTGCACGGTGGGAGGCTCCTGGTTCAGCCACTTGGGAGGGCCGTCCAGCGTTCTTGCTTCCAGAGCCATTCCCCGGAGGAACTGGGGCATAAGTCCCCCAAAGGCACCGAGCCAGTGTTCAGAGCAGCGTCACCCCTGAGAAAGGCAACTCACAGTGACAATACCTAGCTGCAAGGGGAGCAGAGGGTGGTGCGTCCGTACAGTGGGAGGTCCCTCGGCGGCACGAGAGCACACCCCCCACCCCCTGCAGGATGAACGGGATGCTGCCAGCATGGTGGGGAACGAACTAACACACGTGCGGCAGGGACAATCTTGGAGCCATCTCTGTGGCAGAAACGAGCAGCCGATGGGGAGAAAAAATTATTTATTGATTGATACCCTCACCCAAGGGCACGCCGAACCAGAGACACCACGTGACCCAGCGATGCCACTTGCGATGTGCCTCCCGTGTCCACGCCGGACCTCAAACTCGAAGGCTCATGATGGCGCTGCTCACGGCAGCCCGAGGGCGGAAGCTGCCTCGCATCCCCAGCTGGCGGGCGGAGAGACGCACTTCGGCACGTCCTTTCCATACAATGCTACTGAGACAGGAAAAGGCACGGAGCTTGGACCCACAGGACCTCGTGGGGGAAACTACACAGCATTGTGGTCGGTGAAAGCAGGCGGTCGCCAAGGCCACACACCCACAGGACCCCCCTTCTACAAAGCACGCTGAACGCAGTGATGGGAAGTGGGCCGTGTCCGACCGGAGCTGGGGATGGGGCGGACAGGGGCTGATGGGTGTGGGGTTGCGACGTCCGCCCTCAGCCCCAACCCATGCACACACCCACCCTGGGACCCGGCTCCTCTCTCAAAGGCTGCGCCCACTGCTCTGAGAGGCGGGGTGGGGGATGGGGACCTGGACGAGGGTGTCAGAGAACCCAAACCCGACCCCCAGGCTGGGCCTCACTGCTCCCAGTGAACTCCTTGAGCTTCAGAGGCCTCAGGGGCCGAGGGCTCACAGAGGACTGTGAGGCCTGGGGACGTGGCCTTGCTACAATGGAATCCCTGGGGCCAGGCTCCGGCCCCCCTTGGGGTGTGGAGACAGGGGTCCTCCTGCCCCGAACCTGGCGGGCAGTCCGACAGCACACCATCGCTTGGAAGGAGCTGGTGAAGAAACGCACCTTGTCCTGGCTTTGTCCCTGAGAGGGGCTGGGCGAGGGGCTGGGGGACCCCGCTGAAGCCCTGGGGAGATCGTGAGGACGTTGGTTGCCTGCTGTCAGCCCTTGTTAAGCCCAGGGAACTGGCGAGCTTCCAGCGCCAGGGAGAGAAACCCAGGGCAGTGTTTCCCCGACGGAGCCAGGGGGTCCCCTTTTCCGGCCTCGGGGGTGGGAGCCGTCAGAGACGGCCAAGCTGGGGTGACTTGCTGGGGACTTGCTGATTAAAACAGGGAGAGAGAACACCTCAGGTCTGAGGGGAGTTACACGGGCTTCTTACTGATTTCCGTCCACAGAAGTGGTTTGTGTGCATTTCCTTCCAAAAGCCTGTGAATCATAAACCAGCCGGTCCCTGCCGGGGCCTCTGCAGCCACTCGGGGTCCTGGGCGGGAGAGCGAGGGGCGTGGAATCGAAGGGCAGGGAACACTGGCGGGGTGAGCCCTGGGGGTCAGAAGCCAGAAGGTTCTGCCAGGCTCCCTGGGCACCTGGGGGCTAAGCGGGGCTGAGCAGGCCTGCTGTGGAGGAGGGGGTCAAGTACGATCCCTCCCTGCTGGGGCCCCTTCTTTCCCGCTCCTAGGAGCAGAGCAGGGCCTAGCAAGCCACCCCTGAGGGCCTGTGGGCCTGCAGAGCCACCAGGTGCCCTCCCCAGCCTGTCTTCAGTGGGACGGAGACCTGATCGGGTGGGGACGGTGGGACCTCTGCACCGGGGTCTGGGACAAAGCCCTTCATGAGACTGCGCAGTGTGCCTCCGCCTGTCCCCCACCCACCAGATTCCCTGACTTGCTGGGCCACTCACGAGCCTGGTGCACCCCAACCCCATGACCATGGCCCCGGCGGAGGACCCCCACCTCTGCCTATTCTGGGTGGCCACCTGGACTCTGGGCGACCCCGTCCTTGGGGGGTGGGCTGGCCTCCCCTCTGCCCCCTTTTCTTTCCTTCTCTCCTGTTTCCAGTCCAGCCCATGCCCTTCAAGATGCATCTTAACTGCCCTGTTCTCCCAGGTGGCAGCTGAGACGCTGAAGGCAGTGGGGGGCAGGGCAGTGTGCCCAGCTCACATGGCTCTCACTGGGGAGCCCAAGTTCCCCCCACCCAAAGCCCCTGCCCAGGGCCGGTCCCCAGCCAGACACGGAGCGGACTCCGGACACTCAGTCTCAGGTGCCTCCTGTCCTCCTCTGTACCCCTCCCTTGCTGGGGCCACACTCCCCGTCACTGCACCTCACACCCCGAGCCCCTGTGGCCATTCTGTTGTCACAGAGCCTGAGCCTCCCAGAGACTGTGGCAGCCACTGACCCTGCCGGTGGGGATGCTGGTGGCACAGGCCCCCAGGCCAGGGATGGAGGGAGGACTGGCCCCTCAGGCTGCCTGGGACACCCTGGGGCAGCATGGGCTTGCCGGGCACAGCCCTCTTGCCCAGAGGCCTGTCCCCTCTCCCTCAGCAGCTTGTGTCTGACACAGCACTGAGCGCTGAGCTGGCCCTGGGGCCAAAGTGAAACCCGAGGGCCAGGTAGCAGTGGAAACAGTGGAAACAGGCCCTCCTGGGGGGTCGACCCTAGACACCTGGCCGTCGGGTGTCACTCGCCTGGCTGGGTCACAGCTCTAAATTGCACAGGGAAGGTGAGCAAAGGCCTAGTGTCTGCCTCTCAGGGGACAAGTGTCCCTGAAGCACAGGGAGGGAGGGACGATGGCCTGGGCCCCCAGTGACCCAGGGACAGGGGCAGGTGCCAGCGGGGCCCTGTGCCCCGAGACCAGGCCAGGCTTGGTGCGGTCAGTGGGGGTCCCCACAGTGGGGTTTGGTGGCCGCAGAGACCTCGTGTGCACTCTCTGGGCCTCCGTTTCCCCACTGTACGTAGGGAGGGGGTCAAAAACCTCACATTCTAGGCTGCCCACACCTCCAGCTCACGGCTGGGCCTGGACACCAGGTTGCCTTCTAGCCTGGTCCCCAGCTCACCTGGGAGGGTTATCAGGGCCCCCCCTCCAGGACACCGAGGGCCCCCCTTTGGGGAGGCCCTGGGGGAAGCACCTGGTAGGGCCCAAAGCCACGCAGGCTGCCCTCCTCTCCCAACACGTGACCACTGCCCCAGGGCAGACACAGTGGGTGGGCGTCCCCGAGTCCAAGCAGCAGGGCGGGCCACGGGGGGCACGCTGGCTTGCTGGTCCCCAAGTCTCCCGAGCTATGCTTTCTTCCTCCACATGCTCGCTCTGGGGACACAGGGGACCCACACTTCCTCAGGGAGCTGAGGGTTATGGGGGGGTTTCCTTCCTGTCTAGTTCTGGGCCTCCCCGGGTGTCCATGAGGGAGAGCTGGCCACAGCCCAGCCCTGGGCCACGGGTGGGTGTGGGTCAGATGTTGCCCACAGTGCCCTGGGCCCTCGTGGGGTTCCTTGGAGGGCCCGTCTGTGGGTGAGGGAAGTGGCCAGTGGCAGAGGTCTCGTTCTCCCATCTGCGGGAGTGCCGACCAAGGCCCAGCTGCCCCACCCACCCCCAGCCCAGCCCAGCCCACACACCCTGTTCTCAGCACCCAGGACCCCCCCGGCCCTGGAGACGCTGCGCCCTTTCCCCATTTCCCCCCTTCCCCAGGAGCCCCCTGGGCCATGCCTGCCCCGCCTGGCCTCGGCCCCACAGCAGGAAACCGGCTGCACGGGGCCCACACGGCCCGAAGCCCCGTTCCCTTCTGCTTGAGCATGTTCCTCGAGGGCCCCGTGTTTCTCCCGGCGCCTGCCTTGCCACAAGTGCCCAGCAGCTCTCGGGTGCCAGGCAGCTCTGGGCCAGGCCGGCGGGGTTGGGTGCTGGCTGCCCCGGGGAGGGGCCGGGCCACTTCGGGCCGGGCACGCCGGCTGGCCGAGGGGCAGAGGGCCGGGCAGGGCTCTGTAGGCCCACCACCCGCCCTCTGCTTGCCCTCCCCGCAAAGGAAAGGAGAGGTTAATAAACCAATTACTTTGGGCAACGAAGCAAAATAAGTCCCATTAAAGTAATTACCGTGCGCGCACAGCCCCCACTGGAGAGGGCTAATAAATTGGGGCTTTGTCACCATCCGGCAATTTCCCTCTGAGGCGTTTCTTCACCCCCATCCAAAGGCACAGTTTAAGGCTCTGTTAATACTTTTAAGACGGGCTCAATGCCAGACTAATTAGATTGCATTTCCACCGTGCGCCAGGCTCGGCTCGGATGTGCCCAATGAAAGAGGCCTGAGGACCCTGCGGGGGCCCCGGGGACAGCACCCGCCTCTGAGAAGGGGCCGTGTGTGGATTCCCACGTCTGGCCCGACACTGTCTGTCTGCCGCCCAGCTTCCCGCCCCCTGTAGCCAGAGGCACAGCTCGAGGGGCGGGGCCCAGGCCTCATCCTCCAGGGGTCCCCTCCTGGATTTGCCCATTGTGCGGCTCACGGGGGCTGGCCGGGCAATCCAGGGCTCCCGGGCCAAGCCCTGGTGGGTCCCAGGGGACAGCATGGGAAGGGGAGAAGAGCCGTCCCGAGGTGAGGGACCCTGACAGGTGCTGCCTGGACAGGCCACGCGGAGAGCACGTGCCCCGAGGCGATGTGGCGGGGTCCTCCCCACACGCACACCCCCAGGCTGCCGAGACACAGACCCCAGCAGAGGACAGCCTGCAACCGCTGGCCAGCCCTCCCCCACTCCGTCCAAGTCTCCACAACGAGGAGGGTCTGAGGAGCCGTCCCCGCCCAGAGCAGCCTCGGGGACAGGGGCCTGAGTGTGAGGTGGGGGCCTGGATGGTCCTGGGAATCAGAATCAAGGATGGACCGCAGTCAAGAAACCGTGTCAGCATCGGTTTGTTCCTTGTGACAAATGTGTCACCCTCATGTGAGCCCTCTGTACAACCTGTGATCCTAAAGCTGTTTAAGATCCGCCCCCCCACTTCGTGTGACAGCACCACCCTCTGGGCCCACCTGCCACCATGAACTCGGCCTGGCACCAGGGCCAGGCTGGCTGGCAGGAGTGTGTGCCCGGAGCGAGTCAGCCAGGTTGGCTCTAAGTGAGGCTCCGCCTGGGGCACCAGGACCACGAAGCAATGGGTGAGGGCCCCAGAAACGCCAGGGACAAGAGTAGGCCAGATTGTTCAGGACGTGGAATCGGGAGGAGAACGTGGCTTCAGCGCCCTGGCCCCTGGGGTCTGATGTGGGCGGGTGCAGCGGGCGATGGGACACCCGTGGCTGCGTGTCGGTGAAACGTGCCTCCGGACCTCAGCTGTGGGGTTTTCCCCATCGTATGCACAGCGGTAGACCATTCTTTGCTCCTGGGTCCAGCCCAGATGGGGGGGCAGGTCGCAGTTTGCGCCCTGTGGCGAGGATTCCTGGGGCAGACAGGCCCCTGAGAGTCTGACTCAAGGACGAGCCCGCAGTGCGGGTGCCGGGCGGGGCCCACCTTCCGGCCCGCGCGCTGACTGAGAGATGAAAGGCACAGGGCGATGGCAACAATCGTAAAGATAGTGGTGTTATGGCCAGCTAGGGGCAGTAAACTTGAAAAGCCAGATCAAATGAATTCCTAAAACCAGATAAAATGTCAAAATATTTGGTGTTTGAAGAAACAAAATATTTGAATAAATATTTATGTAAGAAACAACCTGAGGCCTCCTCCAAAAATTCATGCCTGGACAGTGAACAAACAAAGAAAAAACATATGAACACAGGTGAGGGCCCCCAGCTCTGTGGACCGCCCGAAACTGCACGTGCCGACCCCCCGACAAGGCGCCCGGCGGCTGCGGAAGGGGGACCCTGTGAACGGGGCAGGGGCCGGTTCTGGGTCCAGGCGCGGGGACCTGAGGGGTCAGACCTGCAGGCCCACCGCCCTGGCCAGCACGGGTGTGGAAACCGACACAGAACACCCGCTCACCAAGTACAACAGTGTGTCAGAGGGGAGGCGCCCGCCTGGGCCCGTCACCCGGGACCCGCCGAGGTGTTCCTGCCACAAAGGACAGGTGGCACACCGGGCGCCATCCCCGTCAGGGCCAGAAGTTTCCTTAGCTTCGCAGGTTACAGGCCAAAACCCACCCTGAGCCGTCCAATGAAAGGAGACACGCCCCGTGCACCTCCACTGAGACCCCACGCCGTGCAGTGGGCCTCATCCCGGAGCTGCCCCCGACGTGAAGGGATGAGACAGGGACATGGAGGGAAAGGCAAGGCTGCCATGGTTGGCGGCCGAGAAGATCACGTGCTTAGAAAACCATCGAGGGCCCTGGATCCGTTATCGGTACCGGTTTTAGAAAGTCTGGCCCGGTCGCCAGGGGGGCGACCTGCTCGGGTTGACGGCCTGTCTTCGTCCCGCAGCAACGTGCTGAGAAAAGCAAGTCCCCCCAGAAAAGCAATTAGCACTGGAGAGGGTGTTCTCGGGGAGCAAATGAGTGCCCTGTGGGGAGCCCTCCGAGGGCGCCTCTTGACCCCGGGGAGGGCCAGACGCTCGGCCAGCGGCCATTCCCTGCACAGAGGCCCTCTGCTCCAGGGCCAGATGGTGTGCATGCCAGAGGTCAAGGCCAGGCCGGGTGAGCTCACTGTTGAAGTTCAGGTACTCAGTAAACTGAACTCTGAAGTTGACCTCAAGGAGTAAAGTTGGCATCGGGGGATGAGTGTAGCTTACAGGGGTGCCCCCGGGCACGTGGGGTTGGGGGCACCGCTGGTGCAGATAGGAGCCCGCAGCACACAGCACCCCCGCCCACTTGGGAACAGAGCCCACCCCTCAGAGGGCAACCCCAGCCACAGGGCTGGGTAGGGGGTGAGCAAAAACACAGGAACACAGAGGTGTCCCTGGGGGGGCAGGTGACAGACGCTGACAAAAGGTGAGCAAAAGTGGCTGACCTGGGAAGATACAGGAAACACCTCCCAACAGGGGCTTCCACCCGATGAGGCCCAGGGCGTCTGGCACCTCCCAGGTCGGGAGTCCCACCAAGGAGGGACCCCGGCCCACCATCTGGCCGGCCCCCCTGACCTGCCACCCTCCCCTTCCCCGGCTGGAACCCACTTCGTGTTTCAGAAATCCCTTCCCCTGTTGTCTTCCCTGCAAAACCCTAAACCCTGTGGGTGGGGATTTCGTCCATTTTGTTGACTTTTGTATCTTCAGGGCCCAAGATGGTGCCTGGTACATGGGGGAAGGGGATCAGGAAGCAATGGTGACTGAACAAAGCCACGAGAGGACTGCACATGCACGCACACGCACAGGCCCACACGCGCACACGCTGGGTCCGCAGCCAGGAGCCCGTCCCGGTGGGCTCAGCAGCGCCCGGCTGGAGTGGGGTTGGGGGGTGCTCCCAGGAACGGGGGTGTCTCAGATGCTGCTGGTGTCTGCTCACGGGGACAGGAGAGGGTCGCACAGGTGCCTCCTACTGAGGGCCCAGGAGACTCTAAGGAAACGTGATGTTTCAAGAGACCCCCCGGGGTGATCAGCCCACACCGCGCCTGCGCCCGCCTGGCCCAGAAGCGGCCCTCAGAGCCCTGTGCCTGTGTTTGCCATGGGACGTCGTCTCCCGTTCCACAGGAGACATGGTGTGTGTGTGGGGGGGGGCCCTAAGCTGGCGAGGCCAAAGCCCCGGCTTGCAGCTGGGCCCCAGGGGCAGCACAGGGAGGGCCTCTCCCTGACATTGCCCCAGCAAGGACCTGCGCCTTGGGTCCTGCAGTGTCCCACTCCCGTGTCCTCCCTGTGTCGCTGGCTCTGCAAAGAATCCTTTTGGAGACCGGGGTGAGGGGAGAACAGATGGATCCCCTCAAGAGCCACAGCCCCCCTGCGGGTGTGGGGCGGCCTGGGGAAGGGCGTGGCTCCGCAAGGCCGCCCAGTTCCCGCCGCACGCAGACCACACACTACCTGGGACCCTGCTCGGCCCGCCAGGGGCTCATGGTTTAGGGGCATGGGGTGCATCTCAGGGCGGAGTGGATTTCCAAGGCGACACAGGAGCCAGCAATGGGCAGGCTGGTGTCCCGAGCCCCCCAGAGAGGGCGGGCTCAGAGCCCAGGCCTGGGGAAGCTGGGTGTGGGGGTAGAAACTCAGAGCAGGCCCCAGCCCCTGGGCCACCAGGACGGGCAGCTGATGTCCTGTGAAGACACCTGAGTCATCTACCGAGAAACATTCCGCCCTGCGGCCCGACCCGCAGCCGGGCGGCATTCCTTTCCTGGGCGGGCAGGGGGTACCAAGTGGGCCTGCGGCCAGTGCTGAGGCAGCCGGCCTGGAACTCCGTGACCCGGGCCGCAGCCGGTGGGCTTGGGAAAGGCTGGCAGGCCGGTGGAGTGCGTGGGTCTGATACAACGTGGGGCCGACAGTGCCGGCGTGCACCTCTGTCTGAGTCCACAAAGGTGGCCAAGGTCCCGGCCACACCCCCACCCCTGAGAACACCTAGGATTTCTAGGCGTTTCCATCTCAGCGGCAAGAGAACTTGCCAGCCTTTCTGGTGCAAATGGAGCAAAACTCCTGTAAATCTCTTTACAACAAGCTTCCTGGGCTCTCGGCTGCTGACCTTGGGCGGACCTGAGTGGTGCCCTTTGGGGCTGCCGGTTCTGTTCACAGCCCTCCGAAATCCACGCTCGCCCGGGGAAAAGGATGGCCATGAACCACACACAGTCCCCTGCCTGCTTGGGGCACAGGGGGGCTCAGCAGGCTGTCCAAACCCCAGAGTGCCGGCACCGTTTTGAGTAGTTCACTAGGTGACATTTCTTATGTGTTTTCAATATATTGATTATACAGTGCTATACAAAGTCCACTTAACGATTACCACGACAATAATAAAGCTATTTACAGCAGAATGGAGTCAGAATGGAGACCACCACAGGGAGCTGCATGTGACTAAGTGTGCACCTGGGAAACCCCGGGACGTCAGAAGGGGCCTTGCCATCAAGGCGCCAGCCATCCCCAGGGGGCCATGAGGGAGCAGGCCTTGGGGGGACTCTGACGCCGTCTGCCTTGGGCGTGGGGTGCATGTAGGGCCCTGTGGCCCCACTGGGTGGACTCTGGGCCAGAGCAGGCTGGGTGGGGTTGCTGTCCACCAGGGCACACTGCCAGGGCAGGGCCATGGGGTCCTCTCCCTGGCTCACACCTGACCTTGGGAGCTGAGAGGGGAGGCGGGGGCAGCCGGGGCAGAACAGCAGCAAGCCCAGCCTGGACCTGGCAGGCCACGGGTGCTGGGCACGGACCCAGGCTACCCCCAGTCCTGGGGTCAGCTGTGAGGGAGGGGGTGGGGGGCCTGGAGGGAAAGGGGCTTGAATGATGCTTTGGGGGGCCACAGGAAGGACGCCCCTTTCACCCCAGACCTCCCGGGAGACCCTGGAGACACGCTCAGTCCCTGAAGGACACAGACGGCCTGGGGATGTGTATTGCTAGGGCGCTCATACATCCCACTTCGCTGGGGTGTCCCAGGTCACCCCCATGGTCCCCTTCCCTGTCTGCCTCCACCTCTGTGCTCATGAGGGCTCTGGGGCCAGTGATCCAACAAAGAACTTGCTGGGAATTCCAGCACAGCGCCTCAGGTCCTGGGCTAGGAGCAGGGCCCCGGGCTGAGGAAAGAACCCACCACACTGCATTCCTGACGGGCCGGCCTGTGGTCTCGACCTTCACGGGGCCTCTGTCCAGCCTCGCTGCTGCCGCCACCCCCACCCCAACCCAGAGGCCCCTGCGCTGGGCTGCCCGCCCTGCTGGCTGGGCCCTGGGCCCGGGTCTGCTTTGCTTGGCCTGCATTTCCTCCGCAGCCTGTGCCGGAGGCCCCGCGGCCCCTCGCAGCCGAGGAGCTCAGAGCCTGGGGGAGGGGACGGCAGGGAGGGGAGGCCTCCTTCCCTCCCTGGCTCTTGTTTGCAAAGTTCCCCGGGCCAGCAGGACAGAGCCGGGCAAACACGGGGCATTCTCAGCCCCAGAAAAGCCAGTTCAGCCACCCACCCCCCCAACAGCAAGCCTGCCTCAGACCAATTCAGCTGCCAAGTGCCAACCACACCGGGAAAGGGTGGCGGGGGGCAGGGGCGCTGGGTCCCTGGACCAGTGTTCAGACGCCACTGCCACACTGAAGAGGGGGGTCCATGCAGCGGGGGCCTGGCCAGGTGGCCAAGGTCAGGCCAGGCTGACCTTCAGGTCAGGCTGCAAGCGGGCAGGCCAGGCCCAGCAGCCCCTGCCCCGGTGGCTCTGCCCGTCTCGTGCAGGCTGACTCCAGCCAGCGTGGCCTGGGGTCTGAGCCACCCGAGGCTGGAGGGTGTGAGGGACAGTGGCTCTGTGGGAAACATCGGTGAGCCCCGAGGGCAGGCCAGGGAGGAGAAGCCTGCTGGGTGGTCAGGAAACTCGTCTGTCTTTCACCCTTTAACACAGAAGCAGATAATGATGCCCCGGTGCTGGGCAGAGTGACCCTCCACGGTCAGCATCGAAAGAGCAGCGGGGACTGGAGAGTTCTGGGAGGTTATAAACTGGCCAGGGGTAGTTGAGCAGGGTGGCGGCGGGAGAGGGGCAGCTGGGGGCCTTGGGGAGGGGGGCTCCTGCAGGCAGCAGGGAAGGCAGACAGAGGGGCCCAGCGGGGGAGAGGCGGGGAGGGGAGGAAACAGGAGGAGAGGGGCCCTCTCAAGGAAGCCTCTGGCTGCAGCTGCCCCTGCAAGAAAGCCAGCGTGTCTTGCGACCCAGTGCCCTCACTCACAATGACAGAATGAAATGAGCATTCCAGGGAAGAAAGTTCTGGAATGTTCCATCAGTAACAGTGTGGCTACAGGAAGAAGGACAGTTAGGCCCAGAAGGTCAAGGCTGAGACTGGAGTAGGGCAGGCTGAGAGGGCCAGGGTCTGGCAGGGGGGCAGGCTACCCCCAAATTCCCTCCATGTCCCGGTCTGAGACTGCACAAGGGTCCCTACAGTCCCCACCTGGGGCAGTGCAGAGGTGACGCGTGAGGGGGTGCGGGGAGACCTGGGGAGATGCAGAGAGGTTCAGGGGACCTTCCCCACCCAGGGCCCTGTGCTGGACAAAACAATGCCCCCCTCAAAACATCCACGTCCCGGCCCCTGGACCCAGGAACGCGTCCGGCCACATAGCAGAGGAAAACAGGAAAGAAGGTTGCCCAGCAGGTGACCTTGAGGTGCGAGGTCACCCTGGAGTATCCAGGTGGGCCCAATGTAATCACCAGGGTCCCCCAGCACTGTGCCGCCACCCACACTCAGGAGGACTTCAAAGTCAGTGTGTGCTGTCCCCTGGGCGGGCCATGCCACACGTCACTTAGGCCCTATCTCTGAACACCTGCGCCACCGTTTACTCAAGGGCCTTCCTCTAAATGGACTCAACTCCCTTATCTCCGTGCGTCTGAAAGCCAGAACGAGTGTGTCTAAACACACGGTGACTGCTGCAATGCACTGAGTACGCTCGCTTCTAGACCCCCAGGCCACCGCACCCTCACTGTCCATGGGGTCCCCCAGGCGCCGTCCCCGGAGAGAAGGACACGCACCTCGCAGGAGAGGGAGTCACGCCAGCCCCATGGGGCTGCCCTCCTGGCCACGTAGGGCCTGGAGGCGGGACCGGGATGCCTGAGGGGCTTCCTGCTGGCCGCTGTCCTTGAGGCTCCCACCACACCGACACCCCAACCCCTCCTGCCCTGGCCAGCCCTCACCTCTTGTCCCTGCCCAGAGAGGCTGGCCATGATCAGTGCCCCCCTCCAGGCCGCACCCCCATGCGGGCTCCCAGCAGCCCCGCTTCTCCTTTCTCTGTCCTCCCCGACCACAGCTGGCTGGGCCAATGGCCACGGAGCAGGAGGAACGGGCGCTGGCAGCCCTCGGAGCGCCCCAGGGGCCCCCACCCCAGGAGACACCCTCCCTGGGGACCCTAGGGGACAGGCTCCAGGCTCTGACCTGTCCCATGCAAGGCCAGGGTCCCTGTGCCCAGGACCGTGTCCTAGGCAGGCGCACTGGGTGTCCAAGGCCCAGGCACCGGTGTTTTCTGGTGCCTTAGCCCGGCAGGGAACTTTCTGCCTGTCTCGTCACACCCAGTGCCAACGTTGCCTCCTCAGGGAGCCCTCCCCCATTGCCCGGGGTCAGGATGCTGCTCCTGCTCCCAGCCTCGGCAAAGCGCCCGCTGCTTGCCCTGCCCCCCTGGACCCCAGCACCCTCCTTGTGTGGGGGTTCACCCAGCCCGCCTTCCTGCATCTCCTCCCCTCCCCACTGTTTAAAGCTGTCTGTGCTCACCTTCCTCATTTCCAGTTCCACTCCCCATACTGACCACAGCCCACGGTCAAGGCCAGCACCCTCTCCCCTGCCTTTGGAGTGCGGCAACTTGGCTCTGCCCGACCCCGAGGGAGCACGGCCTCAGCTCTGGGCCCAGGAACATCCCTCCCGGGGCCGGTGGGCACCAGTGCCTCTGCCCGCCCTCCATGCAGCCCCCCACCAACCAGCCCTGGAGGTCGAGACGGCATGAGGAGGCCCCACCTCTGCAGGCCTGTGGTGGGCCTCAGATTGTCCTCGAACCCAGCGCCACCGGCACTCCCCGAGACCTGGTCTCCGGCCCTTGGGTGGTGAGGTGGACGCGGGCAGAGAGGCTCACCGGGGACCCCATTCCCTGGCTGGACCCGCCAGCTGCGTTCTACGGCCTGCCGGGGCCAAGGCAGGACTGGCGGGCTTAGTGCCACGCAAAGGCCCTCGCTGCAAACGTGATCACGAGCATTCACGTTGAGATCATAAGTACAATTAGGGGATTTTTACTTTCAAGCAGCACTTCTGAAGTAAAGTTAAAATTATAAAATTAAGCTAATATACTGGTTTAAAAAACCCGAGAGTTCTGTAGCTCTGTGAGTCGGTCTGCTGGCCCAGGAGGCCGGGAGCTAACCCTGTCCCGTCCCAGGGCCACCGGCCTGGCCTGCCGACCCGCCGAGGCGCCCTGTGGCCACGCGGGCAGCTCCTTTCCCGCCTCCACCCACCGGGCAACCAGCAGGGGAGACCCCCCCTGCTCCACTGCACCCCTCCTCTCCCCTCCCACCCTGCCTTCCCCTTCGGACTCACCCTCCCGGGCTCAGCCCCCTGGGCAGCTCCTCTAAGCCAGGAGCTCTGCCCTAATGCCCTGCGCCCGGACCCCCTCCAGACCGCGTTATGGGAGGTGGTGTCCTGGCTGTTACTCTGGGGCACTGGGGGCCCCAGAGTGTGGCCATCTGGCTGGGGCCACTCAGACTCCCCCAGAAATGCAGGCCCTCCCCACTCTCAGCCAGCTCCTCCGAGGTGGCTGAGGTCTGACCTGGGCTCAGCCCCAGCTCCCCACCAGCACCCCGGGGTCCCCACACCTCAAGTACCTTATGGTGACTGAGTGCCCAACCCACTCCCCCCGCAGCCCCACCCAGCACCACACACACAGCACAGAGCGCCAACCCCAGGAGCCCACCAGGAGGGCCACTGCCAGTGGCAGGCACGTAAGTGTGGGTCTCTGCCCTTCACCCCGGGCCACACCGGCGTCAGTGGCAGCCCCTGCCCCACTGGGTTCATCCAAGCCAGGGGCTCTCCCCCAGGCCACAGGAGCCCACCTAGCCCTGCTCCGACCCCCAGGCCCCTTAGGCTCAAAGGCCCCAGGGACACCTCGGACCTGGGAAGCTCCTCAGGATGTCACACCGACAGGCCTGGGTTTGGGATCTCCAGGCCCCAGCACCCCCTGGCCCAGTTACCCCCAGTCCCATGAGGCCCTGAGCCCTGGGACGGGGGCTGGTACTGCCCTGGGGGGGACCCACAAAGAGCCCCT
Organism: Sturnira hondurensis; assembly: GCF_014824575.4. Classification (NCBI taxonomy): domain Eukaryota; kingdom Metazoa; phylum Chordata; class Mammalia; order Chiroptera; family Phyllostomidae; genus Sturnira; species Sturnira hondurensis. Next base: position 262,373 of record NW_028079014.1, read on the forward strand.
TCGGGCACAGATACTGCAGGAGCCCAGAGGGCGGGGTGGAAGTGGGGTGCCCTTCGGCACCTTGAGCACCCAAAGGGCCACCCTCCCGCTCCAGCTCCAGGGAGCTTCCTGGACCGACATCCCAAGGCCCCCTCTTGTCCCAGGGGTAGGGATGACCCCTTGCCTCTGACCCTCCCGCAGACACCAAGGAAATGGGCAGAGGCTCAGCCCGTCCTCCTGTCCTGCCACAGAGTTTGGAGACGGAACCTTTGACAGGCTGATGGAGGTAAAACGCAGCCACTGGGGTGAGTGGATTTCATCCAGTACAACTGGGGTCGTAGAGGAGACAGGCGCACAGACCCGCACGCAGGGACGGCCAAGTGGGGACCCGGGAGAGGACAGAGGCCTAGGGAGCACCTGGCCCTGTCTCGCCTGCAATGACAGCCTCCAGCCCCCAGGACGGGGATGGCGCCCGCTGCGCTCGGTGCGGGCTCCGTGTGGGCTCCGGCCCGCTGCTCTGGCGGACTCCCCGTCCTCTGGCTCACAGAGCCACGGCCGCCACCCCTGCCGAACGGAAAACCGTGGGGGTGGGGGAGGTGCGCGCCTTGAAGGGCAGGTAGGCTGGGATGGGTCGGGGGCAGGCATGGCATTTCAGGGGCCCCTGTGCTGATGGAGGCCAGGAGCCCTGAAAAGCCTGACCCCACCACTCAGGATGTCACCAGGAGGGGCATCACACATAGCAGTCCCAGGGAGGGGCTGCTAGCCCACCTGGCAGAGACTGCACACCTCACTGAGGTAGGCACCAAGTCTGGAGAGAGGGGGGCTCAGGTGGGGCTGCCTCAGAGGCCCTGCCTCCCATGTGCCTGAAGCTTGGCAGCTGGCCTGCTGCCTGTGGGTGGTCACGGGCTCCCGGTGGGAGCTCTGGCGGCCATTTGAGGGGGAGACTGGAGCCACTCTGCCTTGGGCACCACAGGGCTGCGGCCTGCAGGGCAGGGGGCCTGGCGGGGGAGACCGCCAGGGCAGGGGTCCCCTCCCTGAGCCCGGGTGGGTGGGACAGAGGCCCCCGGGCCCCGGCTGCAAGGCGAGGCCCTCGGCGGCGGCCACAATAAATATGTTTGTTCAAGGGAAGCCAGGCTGGGAGCTGTGTGCGCTGGCCTGGCGAGGAAGAAAAGGCTGCTTGTGCCTCGCACACTGGGGTGATTGTTCGTGCTCACGCAACTGCTGCCCCGTGGCCGGAAAGGTCAGACGCCCCTCGGGCCCCGTCGGAAGCAGCCGGTGCCTCGGGCCCCTTCGCTCACTCCCAGCTGCGAGGCCCCTCCGTCCGCATCACCTCTGGGCCTTGGCGTGGGGAGGGAAGGTGCCAGGCTGCCCCGGCAAAGGCGGGAGGGAGGAGGAGCCAGGGCAGGCGTCGGTGGTCAGGGAACAGCGCGCCTGTGGCCCCAGCACCCAGGGGTGGGGAGCCAGGGGCGAGGTGGCAGGCACCTCTAGCAGGAGGGGCGGTTTGCTCCCTGGTGGGTCAAGTGGCACTGACCACAGGGTTTGGGGACTGGGGGATGCAGGAAGAGGGTGGCAGGGAGACCCGGCAGTGCATCAGGCTGGCCAGCAAGCCTGTTGACACCAGACCAGGTCCTCCCCTGCCCCAGGAACAGAGGGACCCGAGGGCCCTGCCTGGCGGCCCGCGCCCAGCAGCAGGCACTTATCTAACGTCCTGGGAGTGAGTGCACCACACGCGGGGGCCCTGTCCCCCAGCACCCTCTCATCTCAGGGCCCCAAAGGCCGCTTGGGGCCTGAGCCCGGTGTCCTTCCCCCTGTGGGGAAGGAGGCCCACTGCCCCCCCCCGCTGTGTCAGGTCTTGGGGGGCTGCCCCTCATCACCCCTGAATCTGGCCTCCTCCTGGCGCCAGGCTGTCCCCTCTTCTCTCCTAGGAGGCTCCATGGAGACGGGGTGGGGCTGAGGACAACGCCTGGGCAGAAGGGGAGGAGCCTGTTGCCTCTACAGCTCACCTGGGGGCTCCTGGCCGGTGGCTGAGGGGAGGCTTGGTGACTGCCCCCCAACAATGCCCTACTGATGGTGGCTCCTGTGAGAGGCTGCCACAGTGACCCGCTGACTCAGTGTGGCTTCATGAATCCTCCCCCAAGGTCGCCTTCCAACTAGGAAACCCAGGGCTGAGTACTGGACAAAGGGGGGGCCGGAGGGAAGAGCTTCTGGTAGCTGCTGAAGGGATGGTGCCACTGGGGGCCCCTGGGAGAGCCGGGTGTCAGGGTGGCCGGACAGGAGGGGAGACAGCTCTGTCCTTCCCGTGTGCGGTCTGGGGTGTGATCCTAGGGCCCTGATCCCCGGGACGCAGGGTCCCCGGGCAGACAGGCTGCATGGGGCCACAAAGAGGCCTTATTTGTGGTGGGTCATTGAGGACCAGGGGGGTCCTGCCTGGAGCTGGGAAGGGGACATGGGAGGAGAGAAGGATGTCTCCAGGCTGCTCGAACCCATCCCCCATCCCTGTGCCTGGCACCGAGGTGGGCATGGTGGTGGGCGGCCCATGGCCCTGGCTTCCTTTCCTGGGACTCTCCCACCGACACCAGCTGGAATGCGCCAGACTCGCCAGGGCCTGGATTCCCGCGGGGCCCCGCATTCCGACCGTGGGACGTGGCCGAGCCATGTTCTGCAGGGGACGGTGGGGAGCAGGCGTGCTGATGCCCGCAGAGCAAGTTGGCCTCCGGGACCTCAGCAGCTCTGGCCCGGGGGTCCCTGGCCTCGGCTCTCTGGGCCAGGCACAGCGTGGAGGCTCCCGCCGGGGCGGCCCTCTCCCGGCCGCAGCCTTTGGGCCCTGCGTGGAGCTGCTGTGCCAGAGGCAGACCTTCGCCCCCAGCACCCGACCGCCGAGTCCCTTTCACTTTGTCACTGAAGCTGAGTGTCCAGAGCAGCCAGGCACCTTGGCAGGGCGATGACCCTGCGGCCCGGACGGCCAGGACAAGCTCTGGTGCACCCGGCGGAGAGCTCGGGCCGGCTGCCGCCCGCAGCCTCCCGGGCCTGGCCTGGCCCCCTTTCCCCCTCTCCCTCTACCGACAGAAGCCACCAAGGTGGCCCGGCATAGCTGGCAGCCTCCATCCCCACACTCGGGACCAGGGCGGGAATGGGGGTGCTCTGCGGCCACAAAAGCCTGATGCCAGGACTTGCTGCCTGGGGACAAAGTCCCCTCCCTCCTGGGGCCTCCAGGTCCCAAGTGGGCTGCGGGACTGGCCCCGTCTGCCACGTGGCTCCCCTTCCAGAATGCCCAGGGCGCCCCGCGCTCCTCACCACAGAAACAGGGAGGCGGGAACGAGAGTCGGAGAGAGGAGGGGTCCACAGATGCTGAGGCCGGGGCCCGGCGAGGAAGGGGCCACAGGCTGAGGAGTATGCGCCCCCCCCCAAAGCCTCCCAGAGGAACGAGCTGGCACCACGAGACCCAGGGTGGGCTTCGGTCCTCCAGAACTGCTTGGCAGCAAGTCTGTGCGGTCTACAGCTGCAGAGTTGGGGGGTTCACTGTGGCGCCTGCCTGTGGAGTGGCCGTTCCCGTCCTCCCCCGCCCAGACTGGGTGCCCCGGGGGTCAGTCCTGGCCCCCCCACAGGGCTGGCCTTGGCTCTGCAGCCCCGGGGGACGCTGCTCTCGTCTGGGCTGACCTGCATCCCACACGGAGCCGCAGCCAGCTTCCTCACCGGACTCACAGGGGCCCGCCCGCTTCGGCCTCCGTGGAGGGCCTGCGCCCAGACCATGTCCTCCACCCGCAGCCATGAAAGCCCCCTCCCAGGCGCTGGCCTAATCACTCTCTTCCTGAGACGTCCCTTGGCCCAGCTGAGGAGAAGGCCCCCTCGCACCAGCCCCGCCTGCCCCACACCCCAGCTCCCATCCTGACCCCAGTTCTTATCCACACACAGGGAGAGGACAGGGCCTTTCCTAGGGTACCGGGGACTGTCCAGGGTCCCCGCCCCCATCACACACACCCGGCATCGCGGCCCCTCCAGGAGGGGTCAGCTCTGCGTTGACGCGTGTCGCTGCCGCGTGTCTGTGTGTGTGGACTTGTGTCCGCTTGGGTCGGCGCTGTGCCCCCTTTGTGTCTGGAGCCTCCCTACCTGCAGCCGTGTGCCGGGTAAACACGCGTGTGTCCCTTTACGGGCTTTTCTATGTGATGGGCTGTGCTGAGCAGGCGGCCCTTCAGGGCAGGGACTTTGTCACCCCATTTTGTGGGGTTGGCTACTGAGGCACCAGGCTTCTGTCACCTGCAGGGTGGCTCTCTCTGTGGGGACAGGTGTCGCTGGAGGGAGGAGGACACCAGGGAAGACCCGGCACCCCTCTCCTCTGATTCCAGGTTGGCCGGGACAGCGCTCGCCCTGGGCCCTGTCCCCGAGGAGCGCGGGGCTCGGGGTTCCCGGCCCGAGCGCCCTTTGTGCCTGTCCGGGGTGGGCGGCGGCAGGAGGGCGGAGGATCAATGGGCCATTGTTCTGGCCAGTGCAGTTGCCAGCCCGGCACACACAACAGCCCCTGTGTCTGCGGCGGCTCCCAGAGACCCATCAACACCTTATCGCCGGCATTAATCACCCCGCTATCGGCCTCCAATCAGGCAAACACTTCTGGGGAGTTCAAACCCCTGACTTCACAGAAGTTTCTGTGTAATAATAGATTAGGTTTCTGGCGGTTCAACAGCATCCTCAGCGGCTGGCCCTCTGGAGAGGCGGGTCTGGGGAAGGGCCGAGGGGTGGGGGGCTGCGGGCCTGCCACCTGCCTGGAGGAGAGCCCCCTGGGCCCTCCTTCCCCAACCTGGGCCCTCGGGGACCAGATGGGCCACCTCCCCTGGGTGGCTGTGGGGGACTCGGCCTGGCTGGCCCTGCCCCTGCCCTTGTCCTCATCTTGGACAAGGCCATCACGAGGTGGTTTCAGAATCTCTAGCAGGGAGTGGTCTGGACCCTGGTGGTGGGGATAAGTGTCCCTGCCCTGGCCTCAGAGCCCTCCTGTCTGGGGTGGAGCAGAAGACACGCCCTGGGGAACGGGCAGGGCAGTGGAGGAGCCACAAAGCAGAGGGTGGAGTGAGGGGACAGAAGAGGGACACCCACATAGGATGCAGGGCAGGGTTTCAGAGACCCTGGAGAGGACCATGTATGGAGGCGGGGGCCTGGGCAGGAAGCGAGCTGGGCGGGGTGGGGAGGAGCAGGCGGCAGAGTTGAGCAGCCGGCATTGGCCACATCACCTGGCCCTGGGCAGCAGGCCTGGGTTCTCCGCCGTGAGCCATGGCGAGGGCAGGGGTCCCAGGGACCCCACGGCGCCCTGACAGGATGGAACGCCTGCCCGAGGCTCCACCCTCCCGGTGTGAGCCAAGCACACATCCCACCGACGTCGTCCTTGAGTCCCTGCGCCCTCGTGCATCTTCCTGATCGCACGGCCCTCCCCCACAGAGGGCCTGCCCCCAGAGGCTGGTCTGGGGGCCGCACTGCAGTCTCCTTGCCTGGGGCTTCCAGAGCAGTTCTGGGTCTCCGTGCTGGGGAGCTGCCATGGGCCGGCTGTGACCCCCACCTTAGGACCCCGCTCCTCTCCTCAAGGTGAACTGTTCATGTGACTGTCAGTCTCCAGGGCTGTGGTGGCCAGGCCCCCTGTTCCCTCCACCCCCAGGACCCCAGGAGACCCTCTGCAAGGACACCAGCCCCAGACTCCTGTGGGAGGTGGGGCACATCAGTCCCCAGCACACCCCTGCACATGTGGGTAACCCCTGGCACGGCGGTGTGTCCACAGGGCGCTGCCCCCTTTGAAATCCTCTTTGTCTTGCCCACTTCACAGGTGGGGCCAGGACACCACCCTCCGAGGGTCCACACAAAGCCCCCAGGCTCTGCAAGGCTGAGTCTGTACCTGGTGTTCCTGCCCCGGAGCCCAAGCACCCTCCAAGCTAACCCCCTGCCCCAAATATCCACAGAGACCAGGCTTCAGACAACCCGCTGCTGTGACCACACCTTCCCCGGCCAGGACCCCGGGTCTGGCACTCGTTGCCCGCTGATGGGGTGGACGTGCCACGTGACCTCAGAAGCAGGCTTTCCAGCAGAAATGATCAAAGGTCACGTGGGCTGAGGTCAGGACCTCCTTGGGGGATGGGCGGCAGGGGGTGCTAAGCCCAAGTCCCCCACCGAGTGGCTCAGGGGTCCTCTGGCCCTGCCGAACTCCATGCCTAGGGCCACCTCCAGGGTACGGGATGAACCCACACCACCTCTCTTTAAGGGGCATGGGTGTCTGCTGGGTGCTGCTGGGGAGGGACCTGGGTGTCCTTCCTCAGCCTCTGGGAGGGTGGACGTGGCCTCTGCGCCCCTCTTCCCAGCTCCAGCACACGAGGGGCACGTTCCAGAGAGCCGGGCCGGCCGGTTCTCCCTACTGAAGTCAGCTCTCAGACCAATACGGGGAGAACGTGACTTGGGGAAGAAACACCACATTGCGTTCCTCCCTGGAGGATGGCCTCACCCCTCCTCCTGGCCTCCGGCCACCAGCCTGTCACTGCTGGCCCACCCAGAGCCCCTCTGGGCTTCTAGCCACTGCTGTCACGGGCTGCGGTGGGTCAGGGGTGGGGAGTGCTGAGACCCGAGGGGTGGTTCTCTGCCTCGGGCCTCAGTTTCCCCAGCCCCGAGAAGGCAGTTGGAAAGCCTGCTCTGGCTCTTGCTTCAATATACCACCCCCAACCCACCCTGGGGCCCTGGGGGTCCTCCGGTCAGGAGCCTGGGTGGACAGGCCTCCATGTTCACCGCCACCCGGACTGGCCACGTCCGCACACACACCATGAGAGCAATGGTGACTAAACCTCCACTCAGAGCCCACCCTGGGCCTCGCAGCCCCGGCCAGCTGGAAGCCATCTCCAGCGCGGGCAGGTGGTCCTCCTTGGCTGGCCTCAGAGAGGCCGGCCCCAGCCCCGCACCCACGCGGTGCTGGCTCTGCACGCACCGCCCTCCCGGGCCCCTTCCCTGCCGGAATGAACCAAGCGCTCTGGAATTTGTGAAGAAATCAGGGGTCTTTCTCCTGCTGTTTTTCTTGGCGAGGCCTTATCACACGTGAGCGGGGAAGCCCCAGGGCTAGGGTTTCGGTTGGTTCAGCAGAATCTGAGAAGCAGGGAGTTGGCCCCCCTGCCTCCCCCCGACCTGCAGAGAGCCCTGGGGAGCTCGGGGCCCAGGGTGACTGGCTGAGCGGGCGACCCGGGCTCTGGGCAGGGAGACAGCAACGCTGGGTTTTAGAAAACCCAGCCCCTCTGCCTCCCGCCTTCCCTAGGTCCCCCTCCACTGGGGTCTGGAGCCTGGGGGTCTGGGCACTGGGCCTTGAGTGGAGGGTGTGTCTGGGAAGCAGTTCGGGGTTGAGCCTGGGACCCTGGAGCACAGGGCAACATGGGGCCTCCGCTTCAGTGACTCAGAGAAGGCTGGGGACCCCCAGACACGTACACAGCAGGGCGTCTCCCCTGCACAAGCCATTCTTCTGATGCAGGAGGCGGGCAGCTCCCGGCTCCCCGCTCCCAGCTCCCGCGGCGGAACAGCCACGTCGCCGTCCTTCCTGGCCGCCCGGCCCTGCAGCTGCGCTCCCCCTGGCCCCCCTCCCCCCACCCTGGGGATGGCGTACATCACACGACTGGGGAGGGGGAGGCCAACTGGGAGCTGCTCAGAACCTTGTCCCTGCGTCGCCACACTCAACTCCTGTCTCCATGTCACGGATGTGTACCCTCCTGCCCCACCGCTGCCCGCCACTGACGCGGGGCAGCCAACGGGTCTGGCCCTGGTTTAAGAGACGCGGACAGGAGAGCGTCGGCGGTTTCCAGGGCACCGCACGCTGGACGCTTGGGTTCTCTAGCTGTGTGTAAATAGCTCTGGTGACAGAGACGTCCAGGGCGATGGTTCTGACGAACCATCCACCTCTGAGCACCGGCCTCTGCCCTCAGAACCTGGTGCCGGTTGCTTCATCGGCAGTCTGCTCCCCGTGGCAGGCACCCCTGTGCCCCCACTTCAGAGCCGGGGACACGGAGGCCTGGGCCTTTCATACCCCGTTCGAGGCCACACGGCTGGCTTGTGGCAGGGCAGGCAGAGCCCAAGGGGTGTCACCCTCGGGGCCCCCACCCTGTTCTGACTGAGGTTCTGCTGGACCCTCCGTCTCTTCCAAGTCCCACCGCACCTTCCCCCGTGAGCCCAGGACTGGCCTGGCTCTGGCTCCCGGGGGACTGGGACAGGACACGTGGGCAGAGGGCCGCGCGCACCCGAGGCCCCCACCCTGACGGAGCGAGACACGCTGGCAGGCAACCCCCTCCAGGCACCCAGCACCAGGGGGGAGGCCGTGGGCTGTCTGAACCCCCACACATGTTCCCTTCTGTCCTGTCTTCCTGGGCGGCTGGGCGCTGGCTCCTCGAGGGTGTCACGGGGACACTCCCGTCCAGACCTGGCTTTCTTCAGGACGGCGGGGCGCTGGGAAGGGCCCACATGCCATTCCAGGAGGCTGGGGGCTGGGGAGGGGGGGGCAGAGGGCGGGGCTCTGTGTCAGAGGCAGAGACACTTCTGCTCCTCCCGTGAGAAGGAATTCCAGCACACCTGCAGCCACCGAGGGGTGGCCCGCCCCTCCCGCGCCCATGGCATTGACTCGGCCGCTCTCCCCACCCCCTAGAATCTGGGCTTGGCTGCGTGACTGGCTCTGGTCACTGGGTCATGAACACAGAGGCCGCTGGCAGCACTGGGCTCTGGGCTGTCCTCTCTTGCCGAGGAGGGCCCTGCAGCCGCCACTGTGGGATAGAGCCGTAGCCACCAGCCAGAGGCCTGAGCCACGTGAGGCTGGGACAGACCGCTCACCCTGCTGAGCCGACCCTCAGGGGCTCAAGCAAGAAGATAGTTGCCCTTCTGTGTCACCAGGGTCGGGGACAGTCTGTTTCTGAACCTTGGCACACCAGGTGCCACTGTCAGGCCAGGGCAGTCCAAAACCTGGATCAGGCCTGGAACTGTCTGCAGGGCCTGCCCCCCCCACCCTCCCCATGTGCTGGGCATGGACAGTGCCACTATGCCTCCCCTACACCCCCCTCCCTAAACTTAGCAAGGAGGGTTCTGTCACATTCCATGTGACAGAGAGGACCCCGAGGCTCAGAGGGGGAGGGTTGCTGGGGGTCTCAAGGGCTGGAGTCAGAACCAGGCCTGGTCTGGGTGGGCTCACACATCCCTGGGGCTGGGGGTCCCCTTGTGCACAGCCCTCCTCTCCTGGTGGGGGCCTTTCAACCCCCAAGGCACTGCCTCCTCAGCAGGGCCAATGGGGGGAGATCAGTCGTGATGCGGCTGCCTGATTTGTGTTGTCCCCCTGGAGTTGGTCTGGCCCCTCAGTGCGTCCCCCTGACCTTCAGAAGGAATAAGCCGAAACAATCCCCTCTGGCCCCCCTCACCTTTTAATTCTTATAAAGCTTCAAAAGACGAGCCCCCTTTCTGGCACCCGTGGCTCCGAGCTGCAGAGAGTGGGGCAGGGGTCCCCCAGGCCTGGCCTCCGGGATGGGGGACGCAGGAGAATTGCCTCCCCTCCCACGAGACCAAGACCCACGCCAGTCTCCCTTCCGAACGAGGCTCCCTCCCCAATGAAGCGCCGTTGCCCCCAAGCTCCCAGGGTGCGGCTTCCTACTGGTTTGAGGAGAGACGCGAGGAACCCCCTGGAAGGCCGGGGCCCTTGGTTCTGGAAGCGGGCCTGCCACAGGGGATGGTGGCCACGGCTGCCCGCGCTTTAGCTCCCACTTCTTCCCACGGAGAAGTCCCTGTTGAGCCCTTGGCACCAGGGAGAGGTCCCCAGCGTGGGGTGCTCTGGGAGGGCCCCCACGGGTGCTTGGAGCCCTGGGCAGGTGGGGGTTAACCCGCAGGGCTGTGGCTGGCAGGCCCGGTCCCACTCCTCTCGGAGAGACCCTCCAGGTGCCCGCCAGGTGACCTCTGAGGGGCTGCCCCTGCTTTGGGAGCCTTGCCCAAGACCAGCGGCCTCCTCCTGGCCTTCAGCTGTCCCCTCACAAGGCCAGTGTGGGCTCAGTTTGAAGAAGGCCTGGCCTCAGGCTGGCTGGGAAGGTGGCTGAGCCAGGGAGGGTGTGGCTGTGTGTGCCAATGCCCGTGTGGGGACACTCTCCAAAGAGAACACATGGCAGGCAGCAGGGACGCTTCGCTCGCCTGAGTCTTCGAACTTCACCTAGATGATCTATTTGGAGGTCTGCCTCTGGAGGTCACGGCCACCTGGAGCTGTCTGCCTCCCTGAGAGCACACAGCCCGCAGCCGAGTGCTGTCCCTGGCTCGGGGGTTGTTACCAACGGGCTGCACGTGTGGGGCCCGCCAGACAAGGTTGGCCACCCAGCTGGCAGCCTGCTGGCCGAGGCGGCAACAAACCTGTGGCCGTGTGCAGGCAGAGACCCTTCTTCCAACCTGTCCTGCTCTGCATTCTCCAAGCTCTGGGCTCCCACCCGAGTGTCCGGTGTGACAATGGCGTGAACCGCCGTTACTTCTCCCAATGGCCGAATATGTGAATTCACGACCCTGAGTTCATGACGGGGGAGCACAAGGGCGCTCTCACCCCCACTGAGAGGCGCAGATGTGGAGGCCCAGGAGGTCGGCTCTGCCTGTGAGTCCACCGCTCGGGGGTGGCTGCCCAAAGGGCCTCCTGCTGCCAGCAGGCACTCAGGGTGGGTGACAGGCCTGCCTACACCGGGGCAGACAGCAGCCCCTTGGTGTCTACCCTCCCTGGGGGTCCAATGGCCATGCACAGCCTCGGGGTGGGGGGCTCTGGGCAGCCCAAACCTGTGCGGATGGTCTGGGGGCGCTGCGGCTGAGGCTGTCCCCCTGAGCTCTGAGTGACAACTTCTATGCCACCCTGGAAGCCACCGGAAGCCAATGCCCCAAGATGGGCCATCCTCGCCTTTCCTCCTGCTCACTGTATCCCAGGGGCTGGGCCCCAAAAAGGTCACTCGGGGCTGGGGACACCTCAGGGGTAAAACCTCGACGTGGAAATGGAGAGATGAGGCGGGGGCTCGGCCCCCCCCACCCTGGGGGCCTGAGTGAGGGCTCTGCGGGAGCTCTGGAGGGGGCGTGCCGCTGACGGAGAGTGAGGGAAGGGGAGAAAGGCCGTGCTCAGGAGAGGCCGGGGGGCCGAAGGCCTGTTGGAAGATCTGCACTGAGGGCTGGGGCGGGCTTCAGGGTTCGAGCAGGCAGCCTGGCCACAGAGAGGTCACCTTGAGAACGGATCACCCCAGGGACAAGGAGCTGCCTGGGGCGGGGAGGCAACGCCCTGTCAACAAAACAAAACAAGGACACTTCTCCAGGGAGGTGCCCTTCTAGCCTTGGGGGGAAGCTGCGTCCTCCTCCCCACCACCCCAGAGCCCCTTGGTTTAGAAGCTCTCCCCAGGAGGACACTCTGCCTGGGCCCCTGGGCCTCAGTGTGCTCCAGTGAGCCAGCTGCGGGAGGGCCTGGGAGGGCCTGGGGGGCCGGCAAGCGGGGAGGGGGTCCTGCCCCCTCTCCCCTAAGAGCGGCTTTCCTGTCGCCCCCACCCCCAGCCTTCCTGAGGGCCCTCCCTGCTCAAGTCTGTCCAGCGCTGAGAGCCTGTGTTTAGAACAAAGTGAGAAGCCAGTCCCAGAGGCCTTCCTGAGTGGGGGAGGGGCAGGGGCAGGGGCTGTGACTTCCTGGAGCCGCCCTCCCCCCACCGCCAGGGCTCCTCCTCGCCTGGGGCCTGCCGGGGCCTGCCGCCCCCACCCCCCACCGCTCTGGGGGAAGGACGGGGAAAGGGCAGAGAGCTGGGAGGGAGGGGAGCCCTGGGCTGGGGCCCCTCAGACTTCTCGGTAGGGAACTCTCTGGAGAAACTCTACTTTCCAAAATGGAGCTTTCTGGAGCTTTCTGCAAATGGAAAGACAGTCTGCTGCAGAACGGGCCTGGTGGGCCCAGCTGCCTCCTGACGGCCCCTCCCCCTCCCGCACTGCCTTGGATTGCTGCTGAGGGGACCGACCCTCGGCCCAGAGTCCAAGGGACAAGGGGTGCTGGGAACAGCCGCCACCACGCCCCTGCGGGGCCCGAGGAGGACCAGGGGCAGCCTGCCCAGGCGCCCTCCCCTACCCCATGTCCTCCTGGACCCCGGGCGGGCGGCGGGGTTTCCAGGGGGGCCCTGTCCCCAGCTCACAGGACGCTTCCGGCTGGCCCTGGCTGATCATTAACTCTTGGGGCCCCAGTGCCGGAGTCCGCAGGCATGCGGGGTGCGGAAGGTCCCCCCCCACCCCCCTGCCCGGCTCGCACGTCCACAACGTACAGCCCCCCGAGGGCTGTGTGCTCACCGAGTGCTGGGAACTTCATCGGCACGAATCTCATTTGAGCTCCCACACAGCCCTTCCAGGGAGATCTTGTGCCCCACGGTTGACCCCCCAGAAAACGAAATGTCAGGCCCAGAACACGTGCCCTGTAGGTGACCGAGCAGGATGTGAACACCCCCCGGGCTCTTCACGGCGGGCTGTGTGGCAGGGAGACGGGCGCGACACGCCAGCCCCAGCCAAGGCCAGGGGCCTTGGAGAAAGCCGGCTGAGGTTGGACGGAGGCCGTGAAGAGGAGACCCTGTGGGTTGCTTTCCTCCCACGCAGGAGAGACCCCCGTCCTCGCCTCCTCCTGCGCCGTCTTCATGCTGGTATGGCGCTCCGGGGGCTTGTGTCCGGGCAGACCCCCAGCCAGCCTGGGGCGGACCAGCTGAGGAGAGGGAGGGAGACCCTCGGGCTGCCCATCACTGAGGACCTTGACCGCCCTGACAAGGTCAGGGCCCACTGAGTATTCTTCCCCCGACACCAGGGCCCCTGAACCCAGAGAACGGTTGTCGACCACACTCTGACCACGCACCCCACCTCAGGCGCTGGGGGCCCCGCAGCTCGGCCCCGCAGCTCGGGACCGGCTGCCGTGGCTCCTTGCCAGGGTGGGGACAGGACGGCCGCTTGGGAGCCAGGACACCAGCCCTGCGTCCAGTTCCAGGTGGGCTGTGCTCCCCGGGCCTTCCACATCCCCCTTTCTCAGTGGGGGCGCTGTGTCCGGGCCAGCCCGGGCCTGGCCATCCGGGACACTCCAGAGACGAGGCGTCCTGTGCGGCAGGGAGTGGAAACTCACCGGGCCCACAGAACGAGGCCGGTCTGTGCTGACCCCGCTCGTTGGGCCACCCCCTGGGAGGCTGCTGATGGCGGGAGAGGGGGGGACACCTCACGACCCCTGGGTGGACCTCAGGCAGTGGCACTGCTGGGGCCACAGGGCTGCCCCAGGGGCTGCCCTGGCCTGTGGCTTGCACGACAAGCCACGTAGCCCCAGCACCTGAAATCGTCGCCCTGGGGGACCACCGATGGACCCCGGCAGATCCAAGGAAGCTGGGGTGGGGCCCTCGGCTTTGGGCTGAGTTCCCCGACTTCTTTCCCCAGAGAGGGAGCCGCCCACGCCTGGTCCTGAGGGGCTGTGGGGAGCTTAGGGCGGTTTAGGAGCACCCCAAATGCGAAGAATCATAAGTGGCACGAACGGCAATGAACATGGACCTAGCAACCAAGTCAGAAGAAGCGGGTAGGAGATGGGGGTCTGACCTTGGGGGGGCGGGGGTCTGCACTTTCACAACAGAGCATAGGCGCCACTCCTGGAGCAGGAGGGGACAAAGGCAGGGCGCGGCCCGGGGGGCTTCAGCCCTCTGAAACTCATGGGAGGGACTTCCTCCCGAAGCTTCAGGCCCGGGTTGGCAGGGAAACCTGGTCTCGTCTCTGGCAAGCCCCGCATCTGTCCCCCAGGTGGAAGGAAGCCTCTCCCCTCCACCCCATCTGCCCCAGGGCCGGCCAGAGGGGCTTGGGGGTGGGGGTGGGGGGCTCCAGGATGGTTTCCTGGGTCTCCACGTGGCCGCCTTGCCCACTCAGCCACGGGCGCTCTCAGCCCACCCTGTCCCACCTCCTGGAGCCCCAGAATAAGGCCCTTAAGCTGGGGACTCCCTTGAGCTCTCCAGAGGGTGGAGAGCCCCGAGAGAGGTCTGGGCTGCAGGGGCAGATGTCCCTGACCTGGGCTCCCGGCCTATGGAGTGGGGCTGGTACCCCAGGTCTCATGCAGAGAGCGTCTGGGAGCTGCGTAGGGACTGGGCCTCTCAGACTGGCTGTCACCACTTGCCAGGTGTCACTCGGCACCATTGTCACCAGCCTACCCACCCGGCTGCTCCTCCTCCACACCAGCGGTGGGCCCGCGTGGCACCCACTCCCTCCCAGCCCCCCAGCCCCGTGCTCCATCGCTGCTGGTGTCTGGGCAAGACACTGAGGAGTGGCGGGCCATGGGGCGTGGGGCACCAGGGGCCGGCATCTGGACTCCACAGGAGGCACGTCTGTCCATGTGGTTTCCCCACTCGAGGAGGGAATGGTGTCGTGTACGGGGGGACGGAGGGCCCCGTCTGACCCCGCCAGAGCCTGGGCCTGCTGGCTGGCAGCCCTCCCCGCCTGTGTCCCTGCTGTGCCCTCTGCCTGGCATGCCGGCTCCTCCTGGGAGAATGCATCCCTGGGGTCGGCGGTGGGGGGGGGGACACAGGACCTCTCCAGCCCGGGGCCAGCAGGGCCTTGCCTGTAAGGGGCCCCAACCGCAGGAAAAGCTCAGGAAGGAGGCCTCAATCCCCAGCTCTGGCCCAGAGACACTCCGGCACCCACTCTGGTTTCTGTCTGCAGAGGCGCCCGTGGGCTGGGGGGCCGCGGGTCTGGCACCCCCACCCCTGGGTGAGGATGCATCGTGTTGGGGCTCCCCAAATGAGTGGGGATAGATTGGGACCCAGAGAACAAAGGCGCGGTGGTGAGCGGCCTGCTGGGCGCCGTATCCGCAGGGCCGGGCTCGGGGTGGGTGTCTGCCCATCTGGAAGCAATATTGCAGTAATGTAAGCCGGCCAGAGGACGGGATCGGCTCTGAATACATGAACTCTACAGCGAGAAGTATGGATTTAATGGATAATCTTACCAGCAGCCAAGAGAACCCAGATTCCTCCCCAGGCCTTCGTCCTGCACTTGGCTTCCTCTGCCGCCCAGCCCAGCCAGGGGCCCACAGCGCCTGTGGCCACGGCCTCCAGAAATGGGGCTGACCAGGAGCGGGGCCCACTGTTCTCCTTGGGTAGGAGCGGGGGAAGGGAGCCTGACTTCGGCAGCAACCCGAGCGCCTGGCCTTGAGCCCCCCGTTTACGCAGAGAAAAATGAAGTTGGGGAAAGTAAGACATGTGTGTGGGGGGGTCATCAATTAAAATCTGCCACGGCTAGGGGTTGTTCTGGAATCCGGGGGAGAAGACGCCATTTCTGTAGCTCTTCCCAGCTCAATATAGCTGGGATAATAAAATAAAACAATAAAAACCACAGCGGAAAAGATGACTGGCGCGTTCTTTATGGGGAGCAGCAGCGGAAGAGCCCAGAAGGCCCGACGGGGCAGCGGACAGAGGGGCTTACTCATGGAAGCTCGGGGGCTCTGTTCTCTAGAACCTCATCTCAGAGGCCCGTGACCCTCCCCCAAGCACGCAGCCCCAAACACCCACGCTTTTCCCATTGCTTCCTATCATAGGGGTCCTCTGCCTGCTGCCCCCCCCGCCGCCGGCACACCATGAAGAGGACTAGGGGCCTCTGCTCCCCACCCGCACCCTGTTCACCACTGAGGGGCTGCCAGGGAGGCCAGCAGGAGGCAGAGGGGAGTGCCCCCGCTGTCTCCTCCACAACCTCCCCCCCACCCCCCAGACCAGCTGAAGACTCGCCAGGGGACAACGTGCACAGCCCCGTGCCGGAAGCCTCGAGAAAGTCCCGCGCGGAAGGGGCGAGGGAGCCCAGCGTTCGGGCTTCCAGGCCATGGGGTGTGGCTGCAGGAGAGCAAGAAGGGCCTGAGGCTGGGGGGCTCCCAGGCGGGGCTCCACCGCAGGCCCCCATGACGCTGACCGAGCATTGTGAGGGAAAGTCTCCTTCCAGCCTCCCCTGTCTTCTGAGGTGGGGACGGGGCTCAGGGGCGGGCACCCAGGCCTGCAGACTCCAGGGCCGGGGGTCGCTCCAGCCGGTGCCCTGGGGGAAGCAGGTGGGAAGGAGCCCCCAGGGCTGCTCCTCAGCCCTTTGCCCTGGTTCCTGGGAGCCTGCTCAGAGCCTTCTCAGGGCCCGGAGGATATGGGTAGGCCCAGGATCCCTGTTCTGGTCCTGTAGCCAGGCAGTCCGGCTGGACTCTGTGCTCTCTGTGGGCAGGGACCCCAGCATCCAGCCCGGCCGCACGGCAGTCCCCACGCTAAGCAGAGGGCCGGGCACATGGAAGGCGCTCCCTGAGTGCAGAGTGTGAGGATGAGAAGGAAAAGAGCGGTTTTTCGGGGCTTAAATAAGACGCACACACAAAGCCTCTCCCCAGGTTTCCGAAAGGACTCATAAGCCGTTATCCCCCTGGACCCCATCCTCCTGGCTTTGTTGGGGGCAGGGAATGTAGGTGGTGTTTCCCCTCCTTATAGATGGGGTGAGAGGCCCGGCGAGGCCAGGGTACACCAGCCTACAGTGACCCGGTTTGGTCCAAATGGCTTGGCCCAGCCCCAGGGAAGGGGACACAGATGAGCAGGTGAGCAGCCCTGGCCACCTGCCACAGGTTCCAGGCAAGCTCCCTGTGAGCCGGCGGCTCTGCCCCCCCTTCAAAGGCACCTGCTCGGAAGCAGTGCCAGGGCCCTCCCCTCGAGGGCTGCAGACTGGATCTGAGACCCTTGAGTTGAAAGGGAATTTGAAAGCTCCGATTCCTTTTGTAAGCTGCCAGAGCCCCGTTGCCCTGGCGGCGAGGCCCCCAGAAGACTCGCTCCGCATTTGGGGGCTGTTTACCCATTGACCCGCCACGAAAACAGTTTGAGTGTTCCTGCGGACCTACCTGGGCCTTTCCCGCCCTGTGTCCAGTCTTGGGGTACAGTGGGGATGCAATGGTGGAGCCACCGGCTCCGAGGAGCCACAGTCTCCGGGGGGCGGGGCACTCACACTTGGTGGGCACTGACCAAGGCTCACAGAGAAGCCCTCCCAGGGGCACGAGAGTCCCTGGAGGCGAGGGACTCAGGGGACTCAGGGGACCCACCGGACCCAAACACCAGCTCGGCAGGGATTGGATGTCCCAGGCGGGGAGGCTATGCGTGCAGAGCCCAGAGAGGGCCCTTGGCGCCTGCAGCAGTGGGTGGGCTGGGCAGGAGCAGATAGGCGTGGGCCCCGAGCATACACAGCCCCGGAGGTCGAACCAAGGAGGTGCGAAGTGACACCCGGGCAACTCTGAGGTGCTCGTGAAGGAGAGGCACAATCTCAGTGACATGGAGAGACGTCCCCTGTCCATGGACCGGAAGACGGCATCAGTGAGCGGCCACAGTCCCCAAAGGGTCTGCAGATTCGATGCAGTCAGAGTCTTGGGGCCGCTTAGCAGACATGGACAAGCTGACCCTACAATTTACATGGAAAGGCAAGGGGCCCAGAACAGCCAAACGGTCTCGAAAAAGAACAGAGTGGTAGGACAAGCATGCCGTGACTTTGAAGTTCACCACGGGCTCCAGGGACTAGGACGGCGTGGGGCCGGTGTGGATGCCGACGCCCGGGTCCGAGGGCCAGAATAGAGAGTCCAGAACAAAGGCCTCACATTCACGGTCAGTTGGCTTTCACTCGGGAGCCGAGACCCTCCACGGGGGGAGGGAACGGGCTTTTCAGCAAGCGGAGCCGGCACGGCCAGGTGTCTGCGTGCGAGGGGGCGGACCCAGACCCCTGCTCCAAAAGCCACGCACGGAACGTACCACCGTCGTCACCTCAGTGTGAACGCTGAAACTCTGAGAAGAAAACGCAGGAGTAGCTCTCTGCAGCCTCGGCCCCGCCTGCGGTGGCAATGACAAGATGCTGTCAATGCTGACGGCAGGCAAGCGTGACACCCAGAAAGTGGAAAGACAATCCCCGAATGGGAGGGGGTGTGTCTGGCCAGGGACGTGTGGCTGCTGGGTTGGCCAAAATGTCCTGTTCTTCCTGAACGGAGGCTCAAGCAGCGCTTGCTTGTCCTTGACATCATTTGAAACGATGTCTTTGGTTGCACTGTGACAGCCGTCCCATCACTGTGCACTCAACAAAAGTTACCCCAGTGGGTGGATTTTTATGTAGCCATTTTAACGTGGAAGATGGGAGAAAACAGGTAACATTCTCAGCATGTTACACTTCATTGTTTCAAGAAAGGTCAAAACGCGACTGAAACGCAGAAGATCTGCGCCATGTGTGGAGAAGGTGCCGTGACCGACTGAACGTGTCCAAAGCGGTTTGTGATGTTGTGTGCTGGACATTTCTCGCTGGACGATGCTTCTCGGTCGGGTAGACCATTTCAAACTTTTGGGCCAGCCCCACAACTCAGCATTTCATAAAAGAAGAGAGGTAAGTGAGGGATAAACACAGGAGGAGATGCTCCACGTCATCAGCCACCAGGGAGAGGCCCACCCCGACCGGCAAGCCTGGCTTCACACCCACCGGGGCGGCCGCAGCGCAACTGACGGACGGTAACAAGTGTTGGCGAGGACGCGGGGAAGCCCGAGCCCTAGGCTGATGCTGGCGGGGCTGGGGAGACGGGGCAGCTGTTGGACAGTCTGACGGCCTGGCAATTCCCCCCAAGGTCAGACCCAGAGCTGCCATGGACCTGGCAATGCCACCCCTGGGTGTGGACCCCAGGTGCCTGCAAATCTCCATCTCTAAAAACAATAAGCCTCTGCCCGCATGATCATGGTGACACTACTCATAATAGCTGACACAAGGAGGCAGCCCAGACACCCACAGCGGACGGAGGGACAGTGAGACGTGAGTGAGATGCACGCTGGATGCGACTCTGAACTCAGATGGTACCCGACACACGCTGCCACGCTGCGTGGACGAAGGGTGGAGCTGTGCTCCGTGAAAGCAGCCAGTGAGCAAAGACCGCCCCCTCCCACGAAGCGTGCGGAACAGGCAAGTCCAAGGGGGTGGAAGGGGCCTTCTCTCAGAGGGACTGGGCAGACAGCGCTACCTCGGGCCTCCTCGCCTCAACTCGCTCTGGCACTCCCGCCAGTGCGGAGTCTGACACGGGGACCTCTGCCGCGTCAGGAGAGAGGGGCGTCGAGTGGCGAGCAAGCACCGAGCACGGACACATCTGTTTTCTCCTCAAAGCAGGCCAAGCACAGGGTCCGGCGGACCTGACGCCGCCGAGCACTGAGGTGTGGCCGCCGCCAAAACTAGACAATGGCTCGGAACAGACCGAAACCCGTGAACTGTGCACTTGAAGTGGGTGAGCCGTATAGCACGTGAGTGATACCTGGAGAAGGCTGTTATAAAAGCAAAAATCAAAACCCAGAAACACAAAACCCCCCCACTGGACGCCAGCAGGCCCTGAGAGCGCCCCTGCCTCCCCCCAACCCCTCACTCTAGGCTGGGCTGGGTGTGGAGACCCGGGAAGCCCCCGCAGGCCCCAGGGCCAAGCCCCTGCCCACGTGTTGCTGCACAGTCCCCAGGTCGGACCTTTCTCAGGCTGAAGGCCCGGGGACAGGGAGCCAGAAGTCAGCTGCAGCTGGATTGGGGTGGGGGGCTGGGGGCTGGAAGCCGCGCAGCGGGGAGGGAGGCTCCCGCACTCCAGGGCCAAGCTGACGTGACTAAAGCTAAACAGACCCCACGCCACAATGGGGTTACAGCTCATTCTGTGCGGCTCGCGGAGCCCCTCGCCAGCGATGGCGGTGGTGGGGAGGGGCGGTGGGGCGGGCAGCCCCAAAGGTAATTTGCACACGGAGTTTATAAGGCCCCTCAGCTCTTTTTAAACATATGCTTCTCTGATTATAAACAGCTGATGGCTCACAAGATTCAGATTTTCCAGCAAGGCTTCCAAAAAAAGATTGCACTCCAAGCAGAGAGAGGTGGATGGGCGCTTTGCTGCTCTCCACAGCGGGAGCCATCCCTACTGCCCGGCTCGGGCATGTCCCCTCCTCGCCCTGTTTGCTGCCATCCCCAGGGCCTGAGGGGGGCTTCGGCCCTGGCTGGGGGTCTGGGGGAGGGGGGCAAGCAAAGCCCCGAACTCAGAGGGGACCCCCTCTACTGGAACCGAGGCTGCACAAAGCCTCCACCTCCTGCATTTGGAGACCAAGGGACAGAACTGGAGGCCCTGGGCTGAGACTGCCTCCCGTGCCCACCCACCCCTTGCACTCCCAGCCGCCTCTGTGCGGACCCCAGGGTGCCGCCTGTGTTGGGGGTCGGAGCACGCCTGCCTAAGGGACGTCAGTGGGCCCGGAGCAAGAGGGAATTTTCAGCGAGCGAGGACCAGCGCCCGGCTGGGTCGGCTCAGTGGCCGGTGGTCAGTGGGGACTGCACACCCCAGGGAGGGAGGGTCCCACTGAGGGTAGTGGCAGGTCTGCTGGGGGTTGCTGCTGGAGCGTGTTGGGCCGGGGGCTCCCCTCCCAACGACCTGACACAGAATGTCATGTTCAAGAGGATGATTCCTGGGGTCCCTGATCTTGGTCACCTATCTGCTGGGGGAGCCTTGGGGAGTGGGGCACCACTCCGAGGGGCCCCGTACTCTGGGGGACGGCTGCGCACGTCACTTCCCCTGTAGAACACACGTGGGCAGAGGGGGCACACTCACATTCAGTGCCCAGTAAGCCCACTGTGGCACCGCCCAACAGGGACCGTGTCCTTCACACCGAGGCCGCATGGCGGAGTGGGAAGGCCAAAGCTCAGCTCCAGCACCAGCTGCCTGGGAGATGCCTGGCAAGTCCTCTGACCTGGCTGTGCCTCAGTTTCCCCATTGCCACAGTGGGTTGTGAGAGGGTTGAGCAAGTTCCTGCTCTGAAGCCCTTAGAACTGGGTCCAACCCGGAGACCGCTCCAAGCTGCTGGGTCGGTGTGGGGGGCGATGGCCGCAACCACTCCCTACTCCCCTGTGCCCAGGCTCCTCTGAGAGCCTCAAATCGGGTGTGAATGGGGCCAGCAGGCAGGCAGCCTAGAGCCCACAGGGTGAGCTGGCCTTCGAGGGGCTGCGGGGCGGGGGGGCGGCTCGCCCCAGGCAGGCACATACCAGCCTCGGGGGGAGGGGGGCTGAGCAGTCCCATCCACAAGCACCACTTCCGGCTTTTGTTCTGCTGGACGCCCACGGTGCAGAAACAGCCTTGCCTGCCGGAAGACCCAGGGAGGGCAGAAAACAGGAGGGGCCTGGGCTGCGTGGGGGGCATCGCAGCATCTGCACCCCCTCCACTGTGCTGACCAGTGACAGGCCTCGGCGACGTTCCCAAGTGCAGGACACAAATTCAGAACAGAGCTGGCTGTTGGGTCTGGTCTCCAGGGCCCCCGATCACGTGAGAACTGTCAGCAGCTCGAGCAGTCCTCAGGGCCACGCGTGGGCCCCTGCCGAGGACAGGAGTGCACAGGTTGAACTGCCAGCCCCACAAGGAGGTACTGGGAAAGGAGCAGAGAAGGGGGTCCCTGCTGTACCATGGGGCTCCCGCCTGCCCCGGGGGGGTGCCCTCCTGCTTGCCCAGGTGCCCTGGATGAGGTGGGGTCCCCCAGCCCAGCAGAGATGGGTGCTGCCTTCCGTCCTGCCCGTGTTCCAGAGAACTGGGGCCGGAGCTCTCGCGGGGGGGGGGGGGGGGGGCAGCCCCCNCGGGGGGGGGGGGGAAGCCGCCTGCGGCAGCTCCGTTACTCTCCAGCGGCCAGTTGCTGTCTTCCAGCCGTGAGCACGTGGCCACAGAGTCATCCCCAGCTCCAAGCCCAAGAGTATTCTGCTGCTCAAAAGCTACCTGCTGAGCTGAAACTGCTCACCCCTGGAAGGAGGACCTGCATGGGGACCTCCTGTGAAGAGCCACTGGCCCAGAGGACAGAACTCACACGTGGAGGGAGTGGAACGATGGTGGGTACTGGATAGAGGCTGCTGTTGGTCGCAGACACTTCCTCCAGTGGCCATGTGCCACATCCCTGGGAGGTGTCATCCGTGGGTGAAAGTGGACGACAGGCCAGTGGGGCCCTCTCTGCTGCCCCAGTCAGGGTCAGACTGAGCCTGGCGAGGGAGGCTGTCATGGTGTGGCCAAGTACCAGGTCACCCTACAACTGCACAGCAATCGCCATCTAGAACCTCCCGGTTTCTGAGGGTCAGAAGTCCAGGAGTGCCTGGAGGGTGGCCAGAGTTGTGGGCATTCGATGGTCAGACTGGGCCTGGAGGGCCATTTCCAAGACGCCTCACTCACGAGGCCGCGGTAGGGAGGCCGTGGGTCGGCTGTGGGTCCTCCCCGCACGGCCCTCTCCACTTGGGGAAGGGATGCTTGGGCATCCTTACAACATGGTGGCCGGTTTCTACCAAAGGTGGTGACCCTAGTGTGAGAGTGAGCAGGGCGCCGCAATACCTTTTATGACCTGACCTTGGAAATCACTCTCCATTACTTCCATTGTGCCCTACTGGTCAGAAGCAGATCACTACATCCAGCCCACATTCAAGGGGCGGGGTATCAGAGGCCTGGTGGACAGATTGTGCGGAACCCCACCCGGCTGCTGGGCACCCTAGTCTGCTGCCCCCTTCTCCTGCCTGGCTTTTCTGTCCAGGTTACTACCGTCCTCTGAGCCTGCCAGGCTCGGTTAGGACGTTCTCATGGCTTCTCTGAGGCGTCTCACTGCCACCCCGAGCACCCACTGTCACCAGAGGCCCGCCCTCTCCAGCACAGAGCTGAGGGTCACAGCGGGGTGTCTGCGCATGTCTGTCTATGCCCCAAATATCGAGTGAGGGCCCCTCCATGATTAAAAAGAATCTGGAAGCACTGGAGCAGCGGGGTGGGGCCTCCTGTGGACACCTCTCCCTGGACATAGAAGCTCCTGGACGCCTGCTCTCTGGGCGGCCCTCAGAGACGCCCGGAGACGCCAACACAGCCATGGCCGTGGGCGAGACAGGCGGGCAGGGAGTGGAGGCGGGCGAGGCCTGGGCGGGCAGCGCTGTGAAAAGCAGAGGCGGGAAGGCCCTTCAGGCAGCAGGGCAGCGGGCAGGGTGCACTTTGCTTTCCCGTCCCCATGCCTGGCGCCCAACCAGGCCCCAAGCAGGTGGTCAGGAGACAGCTGCGGTGTTTGCCGCCCCGGAGTGGGGGCCTCTGGGAGAGGCGGGGTTGGCCATCAAGGCTTGGCTGTGCAGTGCCCCAGCGTACAGCACACGGCACAGCTGCCCTCCAGGTGGGAGCGGCCCACACCCCGTGCTGCCACTCACGGGGACCCCTACCCCACCCACCGGGCCCCAAGGAACTGCAGACCCCGATGCCAGAGAGCAAATCTGCTCCCAGGGAGAGACTGGGGCCGGGCCCAGGGCGGCGTGCCTGCTCCCATGACACTCTTCGGGACACAATGCACTGGGGCCAAGGCTGTGCTGGGACTGGACTGCCCCAGGGGGCCAGGACCCATGCCTGTCACACCTGGTCACCCTAAGCCATAGGACCCACCCCGGGCCCTGGGCAGCCTAAAACAGGGAAGGTACCGTGTAGCTGGGTGGAGGCTGGGGGCTGACCCCCACACACAGGTGTCTTAAGGTCTGGCTCGTCCACCTGACTCAACCCTCAACCTGACCCCTGGCCCGTCCTACTGGAAGCTTCCCCTCCCCCCAACAGCAGAGTCCCACGCCACGGCCACACTCCCTGGGAGTGCCCACCTGACAGCCTCTTGTAGGTTCTCAGCCACCACCACCTCCACGCCTGGGCACTGGGTGACGTCGAGTCCCCACGCAGCCTTCCTGGGCCCCTCCCCGCCCCTGCCCCGTCTAGTTCTTTCTGTCCACTTCCAGAAGGAAGACCTGATCCTGTCCGCTAGCCCCCCCACAAACCTGCGGAGATGCCCCACCCCGCGTTGGCCTGTCGGGCCCCGAATGACCGCTGCCTGCCTGTCCTCACTGGGGCTGCCAAGCTCCAAAGTGGGGATCCCAGGGCAGGGAGCCTGGGGAGACATGCGGCGGGGGGGCGGGTACGGGCGTGTAGGAGAGCAGCAAGTCACCATCCAGGCAGAGCCATCGGGCGGGAGGGGCGGCCAAGTGAGAGGCAGGCACGGGAGACACCAGGGGCCGAGGAGGAAGGAGACTCCAGGATGTGGACATGGGAGGCAGGGTCAGCAGACACTTCACTTCAGGGTCAGGGGAGGACCCCCTGGACGGAGGGCCGTGGGGTCACGGAGCGGCAGCAGTGGCGTGTGTGTGTGCGTGTGAGTGTGCCCCACTGAGGGCAAAGGAGGGGCTGCTGGGGCTGGGGACCTGGAGACCGGGGTGGCGACCGTCTGGCCAAGCAGGCGGACCCCAGGCTCCCTGGGCCCCTCCGCGCCCCTGCCCACTGCTGAGAGCAGCGTGGGGCTGGAGCCCTTCCTGGGAAGATGGTGCTGAGGCGGCCACGTGGCGCTGGGCCTCTCTGAGCGGGGTGGGGGGAAGCAGCTCTGTGGGAACCTGGCTGAGCCTGGAGCTGGTTCCACCCTCAACTCGGGGGTGGGGGTGGTGGGGGATGAACTGCGGCCCAGAGGAGGCCTCAGCCAGGGCCTGCCACGTCTCATCCCTTGCCCGGGGCGGGGGAGGGCCGCTGTTTCCCCCGGGACACCGAGGGGCTCTGGGCCCCATCTGCACTTCTGTGCTGGCAGAGGCAGGAGAATTAGCTCAGCCGCTTCCTCCCCTAATCCCCCACCCCCACCCCAAATACCTCGGAGTCAAGAGAAAAGCCGAGGGGACGGTTTGAGCCTAATTCTCTTCAGCTGTGCGTGCGTGTGTGCCTGCGTGCACTCGGGTACAGGGGCCTGCGAGGAAACCTCTGAGCCCCAAATGTTAGTGCTGGGGGCGGGGGGGGGGCAGGGAGTGTGGGGGATGTTAGTCAGGGCGGCCCCCGTCACGCACAGCTGAAATAAACCAGAGTCCTCTGTCACTTGGGGGACTGGGCGAGAGGCCTCCAGGTGCCAGGGTGCTCCACCCTGCACCCACCCAGAATTCCTGCGCCCAAGGAGGTGACAAGGAGCCACACCCCAGGGTGTCCGGGACCCAGAACGCCCAGAATGCCCCTGGGCTGGTCCGGGCTTGGGAGGGACCCAGCATGACCCAGAGGAGCTGGCTGTGCCTGCCACCCCTCCCCAAATTCTGCTGGTGTGCCTGAGGCCAGCTCCAGGCCCCTCACCCAGCCTGCCCAGCAGCCCCCGTCGGCCCTGGCCTCTGCCCAGCCCCGCATGCCTCTCCAGCCCGTTCCCACATGTCTCTTGTCTCCTGATGAGACAAGGAACCCCTCTTAGTTCCCCCCAAAGGACTACAGAAGGGGTGGGCATGGGGGGTGCACAACAGGTGTGCCCGGGCTGGCAGCGGCACTGGCTGATTGACAGCACCCCATGTGCGGGGAAGGGGAGGGGGAGGACTCAGGCCGCATGTGACTCGGAGCTGTCCTTCCCGACAACTGTGTCGAGGTCGACAGCAGCAGGACCCTCCGTCTGGCTCGGAGCACACCCCATGGCAGGGCCTCCCCCAGGAGAAAACCCCAGTCTCCGGGCTCTGAGGGTCCAAGGCTCAGAGGTGGCGGCGGAGCAGGCCCCATGACACAAAAACCCTCGGGAAGGACTCCAGCCACCTGCTAGGCTAGCGTGCCCCCGCCGGGCCCGCCATCAGAACCCCAGTTTTGTTGAGTGTGACATCAAAACAACTCCATTTTCACAGTTTTAAAAACCAGCTTTCATGAAATACCAATCAAGACCCTGTGTCACTCTTTACCAGGAGGGCGGTCACCATAGGAAGTGAACATTTTTAGGTGACTTTGAAAAAAAAGATTTATTTTAGACGGAAGCGAAGGGAGGGAGAAAGAAAGAGAGAGAAACACCCATGTGCAGTTGCCTCTCACGTGGCCCCCACCAGGGACCTGACCCACAACCCAGGCCTGTGACCTGACTGGGAATCGAACGGGCGACGCTGTGGTTCGCAGGCTGGCGCTCGGTCCACCGAGCCACCCGAGCTGGGGCGCTAGGTAGCTTTTTGTCCCATGCTCAGCATCCTTGGATTCAAGACAAAACCCAGAACAAAAGGCTGGGGAAAAGCTCGTGTCCTCCAGTGGGGCTGGGGCAGTCAACCACGGCAAGGCGTTCCCAAGGGAGGCGGGGGACCAGTGCAGCGCAGGACCCCCTCCCAGAACTCAGGCCTTTCCGGCTGGACTGTAAACCCCAAATCTGAGCAGATTTCCGCAATGCTGAAACTAATCTAAATACCTCTCACACCCCTGACGTCCCCAGGGAAGTAAGAGTGGACGTGTGTGTGTGTGTGTGTGTGTGTGTCTGGGGGGGTCTCCTGGCCTCCCTCGGAAAGGTGTGGGAGGCCGCCTGAGGCACAGAGCCGGGCTGAATCCCACTCCCTGCGGCTGCACGGACCGGGTGCCGCCTGTGGCCGTGTTCGCCCTGATGTCCCGGCACCGCCGTCCCATGTCGTGCTCTCATTCTTGTCTCCACAGCTCTGTAGGCTGGCAGTGTCACCTCCGCCTTCCTTGGGGACCTGGCGGGGCAGAGTGTGGGTTGGACTCCAGGCCCTCCCCACCATTCTGGGCCACAGTCAGAGCAACAGCGGCCACCGGTGGGAACCTGGAGAGGGGGGCTGTGCGGCTGAGAGCCTGTCTCCAGGCGGCAGGGAGGTGGTGGGAACACAGGGAAGCCTTGGCTCCAAGCCCCCGGAGCACACCCCATTATCCTGTCAGACTTCACCTACAAAACTCAAGTTCAAAGATAAAATTATTAAAAACTTCAAGATGGTGTCAGCAGAGTGCTACACCCTGGGCCTGAGGCCCCTCAGAGCATGGGACCCAGCGCAAAGGCAGCTGAGATGAATGGCCTCATGGCTTTGGGTGCGGAGACACCCACTTGCTTGGCTGGTTCCAGCCTCCTCCTCCCGCAGGCTTGAAGTCAACCCTGAGTGGAGGTGGCAGCGCCTCCAGCTTCTGAGAACATACTGGAAGTCCTACATGCCAAAATCATTCTGCAGTTTGCTTGGGGGGCCCAAACTGCCCAGACTTGCTGGTAAAGCCTCAGGGGACGAAACACCCCAAGAGGTCAGGCTGCCTGACTGCTGTTCACTGCAGACCTCTGGGGTTGAGGGTAATTCTGGGAAGACAGGATGAGCGCAGCAGCTATGCAAGATGGGTAGGTGGGTGGGTTGGGGGTAGAGAAGATGGTCATAACACACGCTTCACATCTGGGCACGGGGAAATCAGAGAGTGGAAATCACATTCAGGGTTGTGGAGGTCAAAGCCGGAAGCCAACCTCCTCGGTCACCTGGGCCCTGCCATCTCCCAAAGGGTGACCTGAGATGGTCCTGGCACCTTCCTTCCTCCCAGGATAACCCAAAGACCAACCATGAGGTCTTTAGCAGAGGCCCTGCCACAGGTCTTTCTGGAAACAGGAGCCACCCGCCTAACCCCGCATCTTGCCCCACGCGCGTCTGCCCTCATGGACCCTGGGATAAGGGTTTGCATGGGGCAACCAAGTGCCGCAAATGGCCCCTGGGGTCAGTCACTCCAGGGCTGGGGGTGGCACAGGGAGGGGCGGCCGGGTCCGCAGTGGGCCCCACTCTCCCCGGGTGCGGATGCGCAGTCGGGACCCCAGATCCTGGGGCGGCGCTACTTCGGAGCAGACAGGGCGGGGCGCGGCACGTGGCGCTGGGATCACCCGGCCAATGCATGCCCGGGTGGCATTGGTGGCCGCCGTCTCGGCCAATAGCAGAGCGCGGCACTTCGCTTGCCGCGGCCAGCCAATCCTTGCGGCGTGAGGCGGCAAGCCCGCCCCATGGGCTCACCCAATCAGCGGCGGGGTGGCCGCCACGTCGGCCTGGGTCGGAGCGCCACCACACCCGCTCCGCAGACGGCCGCCGCCCGCCACGCGACTAGCATCTCTGTCCACGCTCCTCGGTCCACGCTTCTCACGGCCGCACCCGCCACGTACTGTGCTACGGAGTCCCGGTGCCGCGCGGCTGCCGCAGCTCAGCGCTTCGGGAGCATCGGATCGGGCACGGGATGGGTGACTGCTGGCTCCGAGGTGAGCTCCGCGGCGGGCGGGCGGGCGGGGATCGCCGCGGTCGGCTCTTGGCCGGGCCTGGCGCACTCCGCGTCTCGTGGAGAGTCGGGGTGGGCACCGGGGTTCCGTTGTGGTTCTGAGTTCGCTTCTGAGTCAGGGTCCGAGTGAGGATCGAGTTCGGTGGCTGGAGTCCGTGGTTCCGAGTCGGAGATCCAGAGGTCATGGTCCGGGTGGGGCTCGGGGTTCCGAGTAAGCAGTCTTGGATCGGAACCTGGGGTCCGAGTCGGGGCCCGAGTCGGGGCCCGAGTCGGGATCCGGAGGCCGAAGCGGGATCGGGATCTGGCGTCGGGACTTTGTGCCTCCGAGTCGGACATCCGAGGGTCGTGGTCCGGGTGGGGGTCGCGGTCCGGTACCATGTTCGCTGTCGCAGGTCGGAGTCTGGGTCTGGATTTTGAGTTAGGACCGGGGTTCGGCGTCACGAGTCCGTGGTTCCGAGTCAGAGATCCGAGGATCGTAGTCCGGGTGGGGGTCAGGGTTCTGAGTCCTTGGTCGCAGGTCGGAGCCGGGGGTCCGAGTCGGGGTCCATAGTCTGATTTAGGATCTGGGTTCGGCATCGGGAGTTCGTGCTTCTGCGTCCGGGCGGTAGTCGGGGTTCCGAGTCCCTGTTGCGGCTCCGCGTCAAGGGTCGGGGTGCTGGCGGCGGTCCGAAGTCGGAGTCAAGGCCGAGTGGACGTAAGCCCAGGGCGTGTGGAACCTCTGCCGGACTCCCCCTTGGCCGCGGGAGGACCTGCGCGGGCGACCCGAGTCCGGAGCGGACGCCGAGGCTTTTCGTTGGGGATGGGGTCATTCGAGCCAGTCTAGGCTCAGTCCCGCCAGGAGTTGGGAGCCTGGGTCGGTCTGGTCCGGGGAGAGCCAGCGAGAGCCGGGAGGGCCCTGGCGGGTCAGGGACCCTGGCTGTGAAGTGGGGGAGGGGGGCCTCTGCTGGGGCCTGGGAGGGGAGGTTCCGCGGGGAGGGGAGGGGAGGCTCCCCGGCCTGGGTGTCTGGGCGCTGTGCCCATCCTCCTTCGGCGCCCCGCGTGGAGGCCACGGGGATATACCGCGGTGGCTTTTCCACGCGCCCCCACCGCCCTCACCCACAAGAGGCCACTCCCCACCCTCCCACCCCCCGGCCCCCGCCGTCCTCGAAGGAAAGCAGGCGGGCAGGCTTAACCAGATTTCCACGGGGTCTCAAATGACCCGTTTCTGCACCTGTTTTCCAGAAACTCATGAGGAGAAAAATTTAAGGATTGGGTTGCTTGATTACGGGGCTATTTTAATGTTTCCAAACACACCGAAGAGAAAAGTGGGCTGTTTCAGGATTTACGCTCCAGCTAGAGGGATCTTTGGAAATCACAAATCAGAGCATGTCCAAATTCAGATGGGGAGGGCTCAAGAAGAGAGATGAGCTGTACCCTTTCCGCCAGGGACCCGCAAGTCCAGCCTCGGCTGGCCGCGTGCAGCCGTGCATTACAGTGTCCTAAACGAGTGGGGTTTCTCCCCGGAATGCAGAGGTGACCCGACAGCAGAGACTCGCAACCCACCGCGTCAGGGGCCAGGAGAGAGAAACCGTATGGTTCTCTCCGTGGAGGCAGAAAAATCATGATAAAGCTGAGTGTCTACGTAGGAGTTCAGGGCCTGGGGACATCCCTTCGCCAACAAGGACTGGAAGGGGGCCGTCCATAGCTTGATACAAGTTATGTATCCAAAGCTTTACTTTGCAGTAAGTTTAACAAAGAAACCAAAGACAAGTCTGTTCCTTTAAGATGAGGAGTAGCCCAGGTCGCCAGAGGGCCAAAGATGGGACCTGCCCTGTCAGAGACCTCTCCAGTTCTGGTCCCAGGACCCCTTCTGCCCCCGGGGGTCACGTTGAGAGCTACCATCTTAAAACTGAGAACCATTTGTAACACAGAGCTGGACAAGCCCACGCAAGCCCTGCCTGGGTGATACTACAAAGCGACTCGGACCTCTCGCCCAAGGTCTCAGGCTTCTGGGGCCTCAGAAACACTTTGAACACTGCTGAGCTACATGGGGAAAAAAGTTAAGGTTTTAGAACTACAGAGAGACTTCGACGTTTTTGGATATGAGATCAAGGCACAGTAAATCCTCACCCAATCCTAATGCTGATAGCGCCTGCAGCCCTTGGGGACTCGTGTTTGCCGCAGGCTGATTTGGTACCAACGAGAGTTAATGAAGTTCCTGTGGCTGCTCATCGATGTGACCAACCGACCCTGGGGACAAAGGGGAGGGCCAGCCACACCTCCGCAGAGCACCCCCGCCCCAGAGCGTTGCTGGGTGCTCGCTATAACGAAAAGGTGTGATGGAGATTAGGGTGCTGGTCAGAATAACAGCTCTGTTAGTGTTGGGTCTAGGGATTAGTGAGGCAGACTTTGATGGAGAAAAATTTAAAAGTTCTGTTGAAGGAGGTAGAAAAGGGTCTTTGGCCGTGGAGCGAGACCCTGGACTCTTGTTTGGGGCGGCTCAGCATTTGAAACACGTCGGGGTTTTCCCCACTTGTGAATTCGGCACAGCCTCACTCCGACTTCCATCGGGAGCTGCTGAGGAATGCGGCAGACACACTCTGAAATGGATGTGCAGGAAGAGGGGCTGTGAACGCCACGCAGACGCGGAAGGAGGCGAGCAGAGGAGGCCTTGTCCCAGAAGGTCTGGGGGGCCTTTCATAAGGCAGCGGGAAAACTCTCCCCGGAAAGATCACGGTGGGTGGGTCCCCGCCCGACCCACCAGAGAAAGTGGGCTCCAAGCGAACCCAGATTTACAAGTGGGAGGTGCTTGGTGTTCGTCTGGTGGAAGAAAACTGGGGAACAAAGACCAGGCCCAGGGTGGAGCCAGAAGGCAGGAAACCAAGAACACAGACTTCGTGACCGTGGTTTTAAACTCCGGGAGCGTGACTAGATGCAAATTTTTTCCTGTTAAATACGTCCATCATGACAAAAGCCAAAGCTATGTTCATAATCTTGCTGAGATACGGCTTGCCTGCTCCATCCTTGCTCACATTACTTTGTCCAGGTCACAGATGACAAATTAAAAGATATGTGGAACAATTGAGAGTGATAAGGAACAATAGCTAAAATGTACTAGGAAGCCCAAATGACATTAATTGGCAATGTGCGGAGTGTGGGGGGGAGGGGAGGGTAACAAATACGAGAAAAAATGCCCGAGCTCCTGAGCAAGCAGGAAACGCACGTGCGAAGCGCCAGCCCCTCTTCACGTGCGGAGGAGGCGGAGGGTGGCCACGCCAAGTGCTGGCGGTGGCGCAGGAAACAAGCTGCCCTGTGTGCTGGGGGGGGGGGGCGGGGGGGCACTCAGACGTCCTGGAGAGCCGACCAGGCCAGCACTTCTTCCTCAAGTGAAATATTTAATACCTGCAGCCCCGCGGTCTCCCTCCTGGGTAAACAGTGAGCGCTGCTCTGCCCAGAACAACGAGGGGCTGTGTGGGTGCGCTCCATGTGCCCCGCTGGAGGGGGGGTGGCGGGAGCTGGAGCCTCGAGCTGTGGTCAGCAGTAGGGACTGGGTGCACACTAACGAAAGGGAGCTGTGTGCAAACGCAGTGCTAGGTGACACAGATGCCCTGTGGGGCCCCGGGGGGGTGGGGGAGCGCTCAGTACCTGACGCTGTGCTGGAATTGCAGCTACATACACCCCCTGGACCTGCCAGAGGACACTCCATGCATGCGCACGGGGCTGGGGGTGGGGTGTCCATTAATTCCCTGGGGGCAGGAGGGTGCAGGGCTGGGGAGTGGGGATTGGATGGTAAGGCTGGGACAAGGACAGTGATGCCTCCCAGGGACCCTCCCAGGAGCTCTGGGCCTTGGCTAAGCCTGGACCCTCCCTGGTCAGTAGAAGCCAAGAAGGAAGCAGCGCATGACCATCACAACTCCCCATCCCACCCCCTGTAACCACTCTCTAGTAGCTTCTATTTCTTAGAAATAAAACTCCATTCTATCATTTTGTAAGGCCTGCCCTGCCCATTTCTCAAACCAGCCTTGTGCCTCAGGGCCTTTGCACCAGCTACACCTGCCTGGCTCACCCTTCCCCGAGATTTCCCAAAGACAATTCCGTATCACCTCCAGGTCCCGGGGTGAAAGGCTCCTTGTGCTGGGCGGGAGGGGGCCCTTCCCAGACCTGCCATTTCAGTTGGCTTCTGCGGTGACCCTTCCCTGACCATGCCCATCGCCATGGCAGGGTCTGCACACCAAGGGTGTCCTGTGTTTCTGGTGCCGCAGGTTTGTGCATCTATTTTGTGAGCGTGGCAGGAAAGCCAGCAGCCTGCCAGCGGCGTGCCAGCCTTGCAGACTGCACGGGCTGGGTTGTGCCCGGGGCCGGGCGTCATTGGCAAAGTAAGGTATTTAGCAGCCTCTGAGCAGTGGGTACCTGGGGCTCCCCCACGGCTGTGATAACAAACAGCGCCGCCCCATGCCCAGGGTAGCACCCCGAGAGGGCTGCTGCCTGGGGCCAGATCCGGGGACTGAGGCGGTCTCTGAGCTGGCCCTTTAAATGAGGCCAGCCCCGGCCTGCACCTCTCAAGGAGAGGGACCCTGGCAGGATGGGGTTGGCAGGAGTCTCCAGTCCCACGGCCTGTGGGCTGCCACTGAGGGCCTCATTTGGAACCCCTTTTCAGCTGATTCTGGCATGGGCCACCGTGGCTGGTCCGGATCAGAGGCGGTCCGGACAGAGTCCGGGTGGGCCCTGTCCACTTCACTGAGTGTGGACTGACAAGCCAGTGCTTGTCCGAGGGCGGGGGGTGTGCAGGGGCGGGAGGTGCCTCGAGGGGGCCTCACAGCAGGCTGCAGTGGGGAGCAGGGGGTAGCCTCTGCTGCTGTCCTTCCTTCCCCAGTGTCCCTTCCTCATTGCTGGCGGCCACAGCAGGGCTGGGTGACCCATGGGAGTGTGGGCTCCAGGCAGGCACCCCCACCCGGCAGCTCCACCCGAAGCTCTGGCCTGTCTCTGGGAGCCGCCCCTGGGTGAGGTCCTCGTTTGCAATTCAAAGGCGGCCTTGCTGGTGGAGGGACCCTTGCTCTGCCGAAAAGCCTGGGGCCGGGGCTTGGCCTCCCTGGCAGCGGGGCCTAGGCCAGAAGAAACTGATCTAATAGGCCTTTCTCCCGCTAATTGTAGCAATTAGTGTCACAGAATGGGGACTCCCTGGGGGGCCAGTGCCCAACACACAGGCCTGTCCCCCGCCCGGGCCCAGCTCCTCTGCCTGGATGGAGACGACTGACACACTGGCCTCCACCTTCGCCCGCCTGGGCTTGGGGGTGGGGGTGGGGGTGGGGGGCAGGCCGGAGGGGTGCGGCACAAGGGGGCTGTAGCAAGTGTGCACTGGAATGGGTCAGCCCAGTGGCCACACGGCTGACCCACCCAGAAGAGGGACTGACTGGAACCATGCGAGGAGGGAGGACGCCCACTCACGCGACAGGAAGTAGTCTTGGAACCCTGGCCAATGTGCTCAGCGGGTGGGGTGCCATCCGTACTGAGAAAGGTCGCTGGTTCAATCCCCAGTCAGGCCGGATCGATTGTCCCCTCACACGTGGATGTTTTCCGCCCTCTCTTTTCCCCTCCCTCCCCCTCTCTCTAAAAATAAACATAATCTGTGTAAGGAAAAAGTAGCCTTGGAAAAAAATTGCTTTACAGCACGGGGAGCCATTTCCCATTGTGCCCGAGGGGCTCCTGGTCCTTCCCTGCAGGCAGACAGAGCCCCCCGCCCTGTGGTGGTGCCCCTCTGGGGGGCCGCAGCGGGCCCACCCATCCAGGCGCCCGGCGCCGCTGCTGGGGGCCCTGGTGTGCTGACCCAGAGGCAGCACCCTGCTACCCGCACGGCACTTTGCCTGGCCACGAACTGCGTCCAAGAGGCAGGGCAGCGGCCACCGCCCCACCTCGTGGTCATTCTGGGGCACAGAGCTTTGCTGCGGGTTCACCCGGCACGGGTCCAGGCAGTGGGGGTTTGATAGGAGCAGGAACCAAGCACCCCGAGGGGGGAGACGAGTCACCCCTGAGTGCGCACGTATGTTCTGCTGCACCCCAAAGAGGGCACTCTGCGGGGGCACAGAGCCACAGAGGAGGTCCCTGGCAGGGTCCCTGACCCGGGACTGCCCAGACGGGGGTCTGCACCAGGAGCTAGTCCTGGGTCCTGGAAACTGCTTGGGGTCGGCGGGGCAGCAGCAGGCCTGTGGCGGAGGAAGCCTGTGAGAAGAAGGGGCGGGAGAGCCAGGCATTGGGCCTGTAAGAGGAGGGTCACGGGGGGTAGAGGCCAGACCAGACAGGCCACGCTGCCCCCAGGGCCACTAAAAGGTCCTTCCTCCTCTGAGAAGATGCCCTGGAAGGGGACAGAGGCTGCAGAGGCAGTGGCTGTGAGGGGGAGGGAGTGGAGGAAGCAGGACATTTCCGGAGACGTTGAGGGGTGACATCTGCCTGCTGTAGTGGGGGGCTGACGTGGATGGCTGGGAGGGGGCAGTACTGGGACCGGCTCCAGGCCCCCCTGGTGTGGAAGGGACATGGCGGGGGGTGTGCTTGGCGGGGTGGGTGGTAACTGGGGCTGTGGAGGGTGCTGCGGGTAGGGGGCCAGAATGTGGGTCTGAAGGGTGAGGGCCAGGCTGGACTGACGCCTGGGAGGACACACGGACAGCACTAGAAGCTGTGGGCTCTGGGGGAGCTGCTCGGGAGACAAGCGAAACTAGCCCAGGAGGGGCGGCCTGCCAAGGGGACAGAGGGCAGGAGGGAGTCACCTGCCGGGGGGTCAGGGACCTGCCAAGGCCCCTGGAGCCAGTATCCCTGACCCTCTGACCACTGGCAGTGAACGATAGCCCAGCTGAGGTGTGTGTCCAGTGGGTGTGGATCTCTGCTGACCACTTTCCCCAGCATGGAGGAGGACTGGCCCCTCTCCCCCTTCACCCTTGCCCCCGCCCCAGCCAAGTCTCTCCCTGCAGCACGCGGGGGAGGAAGCCATGCCAACTCTCTGGGCTGGGGCGGCTTCGTCCCTGCGGAGCGATTTCATGACCTAGGAAATGTGGGACCCCCCAAATCAACATGGAGTCAGCAAAAGCCGAAACAGCCTTGACCAGGCTGAGGTGGGAAAACAAAGAGGCAGCCGCCCCCAGGGTCCTGGAGGGGGCAGGGGTGCCGGTGGGCCCCACACACCCTTTCTCCCTCTCAGTGCCCAGGCCTGGAGCCAGGGAGGCCCAGCCAGCCGTGGGGGTGGGGGCAGGGGCGGCCGCAGCCCAGCCTTCCTGGTTGCTAGTTGAGACGGGCTGCTGAGGTTGCAAAGGGGTTAACTGCACAGCCTTCAACTCCGTGGCTCGCTAATTTTTAAACGCAGCTGAGCTCGGCGCCCCTCCCAGCAGGCCCTGAGAGGGCCTCTGCAGGCCCCCACCCCCATCCGCCAGGAGCCCACGTGCATCTAGAACAAAGACTCCTCATGCCCTCCTCCTTCCCCTGGTCCTGGTCCCTAAGCCAAGGCTTTGCCCCACGTCTCTGCCCACTGCCTGCGCCGGGGGGGCTCCAGCCCACAGTCAGGCTCCCACAGGAAGCTTTGGGGCCTCCCCAAAGACCAGCTGTCCACGGCGGGAGGACAAAACGGGGGGGTGTCCCACAGCCCGAGGTCCTGCGGGTGCCCCCGCCATGACACGCCCACCTGGGGGCTCTGGGCAGACGCCGCACCCTAACTTCTGTGGTGGGATAAAACCCCTCACGTTCTGACAGCCCCCCCGACCCCTGCATCCCCCACCACACCCCACTGACGCTGTCACTAAAACACACACATGTGCCTGGTCGTGACACACCCCCCAAAGAGGCTGCCCCCTCTTCACGTCACTTGTTGCCCACTCCACAGCCCCTGTGGCCTCTTCGTAAAGGAAGCTGAGACCCACTGGGCCCAGGACCTGGCCGCCGTCCCCACATCACCCCACTGCTGGCCTCTGGGACCCCTGCCTTCTGGGGGTAGGGTAGCAGCCCCTTCAGTGCAGGCGCCTGTCGCCTGGGGACAGTCGTGCCAGCTCCTCGACTGTGCACACCTAGTCACGTCGGCCTTCACTTAACCCTAACAGCCCCACAGGGAGGGGCACACTCGGCAGAGAGGCCCGCCACACCGGACTCTCCTGGGCCCCAGCACGGACTCGGCCAGGCCAGGCCCTCCCCGCGGAGACCAGTTCTCCAGGTCCTCTCCTGCCTGGGGAGGTTGCGTGGGGCCTGTCAGGCCCCCTGTCCTGACCTTGGGGGAGAGAGTGGCACTGTCAACTGCTGGACACGGACAGGGCAGGCTGGGCTGCCAAGGCTCATGTGGCTTCTCAGCCCATGCTGGGGTCCAGCCTCAGTGGGGGCCCGTCCTGCCAGGGAAGGTGGCTGGGGTCCTGCAGGGTGGCTGCCCCTGGGAGAGCCAAGGGCCACCGCAGTCCAGTATCACCTCCCTTCCCGCATGGGCTGCTCCACAGCCAGGTGCTCCCCGCAGCTCCTTGTGGCCATGAGGGGCCGTGTCCAGTCTGGGTGCGAGGCCAGCTGCCCCGCCCCCGGGCCATACGCCCCAGCGCCCCTCTTCCTCGGGCTGCCAGGGCCCCAGGCCACTGGCTGTTTTGTTCCCCACATGTCTGCGTGCTTGAGAACCAGGAGGACACCCCTTCATTCGTCACCTCGTCCTTCATTCCATCCCTTCTGGGCGGCCCCAGTGTTTGGACATGGACTGTCCAGTGGGGTGCCCCCCGGGAGCTCCGGGCTGGTGGGCAAGATGGGAGTGGGGCTGTGAGGTGGGAGGTTTGGGGGACGCGCCAGCTGGCTGGGGCCAGGCTCCTGCTGGGCCAAGAAGGGAGGGGGCTTCTCAAAGCCTCTTCTACCCCAGGGGCTCCAGGGTGGAGCCCCCGCCTGGGGAGGCCAAGCAGACAGCCAGCAGGACGGCCCCTCACCCACTCCTCCTCACTTTGAGGGCGGGGTGGTGGGCCCTCTTCCCAAGGCCACCAAAGAGGCCTCAAGTTCAAAGAGGGGGTGCACCCCGGAGTGGCGCTGAGTCCCAGGGTAGGGTGGAGATTATCTGTGCTGGGGAACGTCCCCCAGGGCGACTTCAAAGCCAGGCTGCCTGGCTCCCTGCAGGCTGAGCCGAGCCTTTTGAACATTAAAAGGGGAGGGGCGGCCTCCCCAGCGTTCTGCGCCTCAGCCGGCTCTCCTCAGGGTCTCAAAGGCCTTCCTGTGCGGGCAGGTGGGGGTCCCACCACCCTACTCCTGGGCAGGGGGGCCCCTCGTCGGGAAGGAGGGGTTGCCCCTTAAAACCTGAAGAAGGTGCCCCTGTACCCCAGGCCCCCAGGGTCCTGCTCCGGGCCCAGTGCTGCTGGGTACCCGGGCCCCTCTGCATAGGTCGGAGCCGCCCTGCACCCCAGGCAGAACACGGCGCCCCCGGCCTGCTCAGCTCCCAGGCTCCCAGCCTGCCTCCCCGTCCAGGCCCTGCTCAGGGGCCATGGGGTGTGTGGGCGTGGCGTGGCGTGGCGTGGCCGGACTGCTCCGCACTGCCGGACAGCAGCTCCGGGCCACCCCAGCTTCCACAAAGATGAGAGGCGCCATGTGCCACTGGGAAGGCCACTGGGCCTCGCTTGTGAACTGATAGAAAAACCAGCCGGTGCCTGCTGCGGCTATGGGGCTGGTTAAAGGGACAAGGCGTGCCCTGCGTCCGGCAGAGGAGGGCCTGTCTTGCGGGCCGTGGGTGAGGGCATGGTGGCGCTGGGGCCACCCAGGCCGGAGGCCAAGTCCAGGTCACTGCGGGATCCTGGAGCGTCTCCCCAGACTCTAGAGGAAAGCCCCCCATGCTGGGCGCTGGGGTAGGGAGCTGCTTGGCTTGTCCAGAGGCCTCAGTTTCCCCTCCAGACAGCGACTCACCACGGCGCCTCCCTTTGGATGACTCGCCATTGGACAGACAGTGCAGGCAGGAGGGCCCTGTGAGAGTCGGCCCCTCGGGGGGCTCAGGGCAGACCCCCCCTTTCCATCCTCGGAGCTCTGCTGGGGTTTTTCCACTTGGCCTCCTCCCCACCCCGCCCGCTGAGTCCCCCCAACCCCGGCGCACCCTGGCCCCAGCACCCAGACTCGCTGCAGCTGAGTGTGCGTGCCTGAGACGGGGGTGCCGTCCCCTCCCTCACACAGGAGACATCAAAGGGAAGCAGGAAGCCGCAGGCCCCGCTGACCCCCAGCGGGCGGGAGAAGTGCGGTGTCACAACTCTGCCCGGCCCGACTGCTGGGGATTTTCCATCCCGCCAGGATTTCCGCAGGACACCCCTACTCCGGCCTGTGTGGCTCCTCAGGAACCAGGGCCTGGGCTGGGGCCTCACGGGGGGCCGCTCCGGGCGGCCCAGCCGTGTGGCCAGGGGCACTGGGGAAGCCGTCCTTGGTCTCCCTGCGCCTGGCTGGCGCGTGGCCCAGGCGCAGCAGGGCACCACCACCTTGGGCTCTGGCCTGGCTGGGTCGGGAAGGCACAGGCTTTGCAGAGGGCCTGAGAGTTTGGGGGTGAGGCCTGCTCCTGCCCCACCGGCCACACCTTGACAGAGATGGGGGCCCAGGGCCACTGAGGTGCGTAGGGGGAGAGGACCAAGCAGAAAACAGCCCTGAGTCAGTCCTGGTTCCCAGGACGTGCCCACCGCAGCGGCACTGCACTGGCAGGGCCGCCCCTGTTCGGCGGGGCCAAAGGTGTGTGCACTGCGAGCACCTTCCGGGGAGGGCTGGGCTCTCCAGCCCCTACGAGTGCAGGACACACCCAGCCTCGCCCTCCCCAGGGTGGTGTATGGGCTGAGGTCTGTGTGGTGTCCCCACTCAGGAACCGTGTGTCCCCGGGGTCCTGTCCTCCCAGAGCTGGGACTGCTGGGCCCAGCCCCGTCCCCACCTCCGTTCACCGGGAGGACAGGCCTGGTGTGCCCCGGGCTGGCTCACACACAGAGGGGGCTGTGCCCGAGTGCCTTCGTGCCTCTGGGGCGGTGGGTGCAGAGGGCTTGTTCTGAGGGGCGCCTCTCTACCACGGGAAGCCCCCAGTCCCTGCTGACAGGGGCTGTGTCCCCACCTCAAGCACCTTTTCTACGCAGGTCCCCCATTTGGCCTGAGAGCAGACTCACTGCTGCGAGCAATGCCGGAGGCCAGGCCCCCCCAGTTTCCACGTCTCCCCTCCCAGGAGGGCGCTGCTGGGGCTGGGGGTTGCTGTTCCAGCTGCGAATGAGGCCCTACCCTGTGGGGGGCGGGGTGTGTGTCGGTGGAATCATTTCAAAATCGTCATGGAAACTTGGCTGTGGGGCTCTGGGCTTGGGGGCCTGGGGCTCTCGGTCGGGGGCTGAGGTGTCCACACCCTGCTGATAAGCCCAAGTGAGCATGGGCCCCGGCCAGACTCCGGGGTGCGGTCCGGCCCACCCAGGTCCACAGCTGTGCGCCATATCCCGGTCCCAGCCTGCCGGCCCCACGGCCAAGCTGGAGCCGGGTGGGGTGGGGGCAGAGTGGGCAGGCACAGCCGTGTCCTCGGGAAGGCTCAGGAAACCCAGAGGTGGGGGGTGAGGTCGGGGGAAGACCCACACTTTGCCATGGACTCAGACTCGTTGGGGCTGGCGCAGTACCCCTCCCAGCTCCCCCTACTTCCTAGAGAGAAGGGGGAGATCTGGGGGCTGGAGCGGGGCGCCCAGCGGGCTGAGGGGGCACTGGTCAGGACCCGAGGAGGCTCGTCCACGGGGAACGTGGGCCCGACTGCGATGGAAACAGTCCTGGCCACTCCGCCCAGAAGTGCAAGTCAGAGCATGGGGGCAGGGCCGGCCTTCCCGACCCCTGACCCCCAGACGTGAGAGCCCAAAGCCTACGCAGGGCCTCCGAAGCCCCAGTGCCCGTGTGGGCTCGTCCCCCGGCCCCTCACGGCGTGACGCTGACCCGCTGCATATCTGTGGGCTCTAGTTGTCTGTGGGCGTGGGGCAGACTGGACTCCTGGGGACCCGAGCGCTTCCCGTTTAGGGTGCACCTCTGTGTGAACGCAGACCCGACACCCACCCAGCACCAGCGGTTTGGGGGGAGGCAACTGACAGCAAGAGGCCTGAGGGAGCCGGCTCCAGAGGGGGCTGCTCCGGGGGCCCGCCCTGCCCCTCACGTCCGACCTGAGAGCCCCCCGGAGGCCCCGGCCAGCATCCCCAGTTCTCACAGGCAGTCCCGAGGCGCAGCAGCAAGGTACGAAGGAGAGGCGGAGCTTGGAGCTGAGACGGGGAGCCACCGCGCTTCTCCACACCGCAGCCTCTGTGAGGGCGGGCGGTCGGGCGGGAGGCAGAGCCTTCCTGGACGGCGGGTCCCTCCGCCGGCCACCCCCTCCCAGCTGGGCAGTCTGGCTTATTAATCCCTAGGGAAGTGTAGCCTCAACTCTGGTGCCGCCTGCAAGGGACACTCGTCCCGGACACAGAGGTGCTTCAGGGACATGCAGAAGGTGGGTTACACACCTCCCGGTACAAAAGGAAGACAAGGGAGGTCAGCCAGAAAGTTCTAGAACATAGTCAAAGTTCTACAATGTATTCCCATGAACCAACAGACCATGCTTACAAATGACAGAGGATGCTGTCGAGGACCAGTGGGGACGGAGCCCGCGTGGCCCCCTGGAGCTCGTGTTGGGGCCACCGCAGGGGAGAGACCGCAGGGACGGGGTGCGGCCCACTCTGGCCTCTGTAATGCCTGAGGTTAGTTACTCCAGGCAGAGAGGGTTCTGAGAGCAGTCCCGGACAGATGGACGGACAGAGGTATGGACGAATGGCTACCCTTGACCTTGCCTGGCCCCCAGGGGGCCTGCCCTGCGTGAGCCCAGTGCACGTGCCCCCCCCGCCGCCCCCCCCAGCCAGAGCAGTGATGGAACCGTTTGCTCCTGGAGGAAGGGGAGGATGGAGTTTGCT
Source organism: Sturnira hondurensis (assembly GCF_014824575.4). Lineage (NCBI taxonomy): Eukaryota > Metazoa > Chordata > Mammalia > Chiroptera > Phyllostomidae > Sturnira > Sturnira hondurensis. The sequence continues at coordinate 303,236 of NW_028079014.1, forward strand.
GGGGCAGGCCGTGGGGAGACTGGGTTGCCAGGGAAATGCTTCTAAATGGAAAGAAACAAAAGGCAGTGATCGGGTTTTGTCTGACTAGGAAAAACACTGTGGAGAGCATCCCTCGGGCCATCTTTTGTGCGCGGTTCGGAAGAGCGAGGCGGCATGAGTGTGGGGCCGGGAGAGGGGCTGACAAAGCTGCTGTGTACGGCGGAAGCCGCGACTCGGACACTCAGCCGAGCAAAGGCCGCAGCGCAGCCGGGAGGGGGAGAGGAGGGCTCCCATACCAGGCCCAGGCGTTCTGGGAGGCGGGGGAAGCTGCGGAGTGGTGGGAGCTAGCCTGCGCACAGGGGCCTGCACTTCTTACGTCCTGTGCTCGCTAAAAATCTTTGCTCGAAGAGTGTCTTCGGGACTAAAGTCTATGATTTGACAATTGTGTTTGAATAGGAAAGCCGTCTCTGATGGAATCAGAGGTGAGCCCTACTTTTCTCCACAGCCGGAGCCCAGGCCCTGGGCTTGGCAGGCGGTGCCAGTGGGCAGAGAGCGGCCCAGTGCTGTGCACGGAAACGCTGGCCCTGGAATTCAGCACCCAGTTTAGCACTGTCACCTACACGCAGGCCAGTGGGGGCTGCGTCCCTTGCCCCCGGCTCCACCGCCCACAGTGCCAGAGCCGTCCGAGCCCTCTGGAAGCCATGGGTCGGTGCCGGCCTGTCTCCCGCTCTGGAGCCGGGGAGGCCCACCCTGTGATCAGGGGACTGTGGAGGTCCCTAGTCTCCAGACTAGCGGGAGCCTTGCCAGCAGGAAGCCGGAGCCCCCTTCCTCCCGGAGGGCAGCGTGAGGGTGAGCCAGCAAGGCCTGCCTGTGACCACAGCCCCGCGCCCACGGGCCTCGGCAGCTCCCCCCCCCCCCGCCCGGAAGCCCTGTTTTCTACCTTGGAACATCTGCCGTCCCCAAGCCTCAGTTTCTCTATCAACAAAACCTGAAACGGTCCCTGCATCCAGGCCCCCAGAGGACCACTGAGCTCGTCCCAGTGGATTTTCCTGTGTATCTAGTCTCTAGAATGGCCACAAAAGGGAGCGGCCGCCAAGGGAACAGAGTCCGTACAACCAGAGACACCTGGTAGGCTCCCAACTCCAACTGCCCAAGACTGTCGAGTGGGAGCATGAGCCTGGGGGAAGCGTAAGATCCCTGAGGGGCTCTGTGGCCTCCTCCCGGCTCCCAGGCCCATTGTGGGCTCTGCAGGGTCCAGGGACCAGGCTGGGGTCTTGCCCCCATGCACTGCACACGAATCCCACCCCCTCCACCCCCCCACCCCCGCCCGGGCTTGTTCCTTTGCTTAGTTATTCCTCCAACATCCTGGAGTGGCCTCCACTGGGACTGAGCCCTGAGGACAAGGATGCTGAACAAAGGGGCTGGCCTCCACTCCCCCCCCCCTTTCGTGATGGCAGGAAATGGCCTGTAAACCCCTCACCACAAATAAACACACAGCTGCACTTGAAGGGGGGAGGATGGGGTGCTGGGGGCCCAGTCTGAGGCTTAGAGACTAGCTGCTGGGAGGCCAGGACATGCCGGCTGAGACCCACAGGAGAAGCCAGCCTGCCTGGGGCTGGGGGCTGGGGCCGGGGGTGGGGACGGGAGGGCGCTGGGCTTGTTGAAAGGGGCAGTGAGAGACCGCGTGGGGAGCTGTGGTGCCCGCGCATGAACCACTGCCCAGGGTCATCGCCAGCCTGGTGACCTTAGGCCCTGGACTTCACCTTTCAGACCTCAGATTGGTTACAGATGAAACAGGAGTGGTAATGGCCTTGTGTGGAATGTGGGTGTGATGCAGGATGAGCAGACTGTCTGTGGGTGAGCACAGAGCTCCGCAAAGGGGAAACGCAAGGGCACATGAAGCCCCCGGAGGTACGCGCAGGGCTGGTGAGCTTTCTCCTCACCTGGACAGTGGCACTGGGACTCCTTGGGAAGCCTAGGTTCCCAGAGAACGTGGGCCACGGCACCAGAACCGCTGAGGGAGCAGGCTCTGCCCCGCGCCACCCCTCCAGGGCCCCCGCGGCCCAGGTGGGCATGGAGCCCACCTTCCTGCACCGGGCGGGCAGGGGCACCCTCTCCTCCACCGGCCCTCGGGTCCCTTCAGTCCTGACGGCCTGAACAACCCCATTAGCCCTGGGTGGGGCTCACATGGGCGATCCAGATGGGGGCTGCCCTGGGGGGCCCACAGCTAGAAACCTCTGGAGAAGTCGAGGCAAGTTCCCCCTGGGCTTACTGGGCCGGCTTCACTGAGCCCCATTTCCCATGGAGGGAGCCTGGGGCCAAGGCCGGCCACTCCCACTGCCCCCAGAGCTTTCATGGGGTTCCCATGGCTGGTCTGCAGTCACCCCACGTTGAGAGCTGTCCCCTCTACGGCACAAGCTGGGGGCTTTATGAAGGCCCGGGTCCCAGAAGGGTGGGATCCAGGCACTGTGGGGAGAGGCAGGTCCTGGGAGACTGCGATCCCAGCCCCCAGGGGACGCCTGGGCTCCCAGGCCCCTCCTGGTGCAGAAAGGACTGTGCCCTGAACTCCACGAGCTCTCAAAACCGAGGTGCTGGACGAGGGCCTTTTCATGAGGAGGAGACCCTGGCAATTGTGACAGCGTGGACGAGCGTGGAGGGGACGGGCTGGACCCTGAGGACACACGCAGTGTGCCAGCACTTGAGTGAAGAACCTGGAAGAGTCGGGCTCTCAGACTGGGCTGGCGGTGCTGTTCCGGGGGAGATTCGTTGAAGGGCGACGTGGTTTCTGCGGGAGGAGCGAGCCGGAGTCGGCAGGACTTCACCACACACTTCGCAGTCGCTAAGAGGACGGATCTGACCTCTGTTATAAAAGAGCCTAAGTGGTGACGGGGTGAGAGGAGACTCTGGGATGCTTGGATGACGCCTGCTCTCGCGGGCGTGTCTGTTTCTGCAGGCTGCCAGGCATGTCGTGATGGGTTTTTTAAAAGCACGAAGGACCATTTATTTCCACAGGAGCTTTTTAAAAAAGTATCTGTTTTAAGTGATCACAACTTCGTGAGATCTTCCAGCCTCTCATTACGAAGCCAGAATTCTGCCGAAGCCCGGCTCCAACGCGGCTGGTGCGACGGGAGGACGTACACCGACCTCGCCCTGCAGCGGTCACGGCAGTGACTCCGCGGAGAGTGTTACCGGGACTTGGGTTGATGAGTGCAATCCCGTTTCTGGGTCACCATTCTGCCGATACAACTCAGCAAATGTCGGGCTGCTCAGGGGTTTGCACGGTGCGGAAAGGGATGTGAGTGGGCTGGACCAGGCCCCCCAGGGCAACGCAGCCCCCCTGAGGCGACGCCTGCATCCCAGGCTTGGCTTTGCCCGGTGGTTCTCCAGGTGTCACTGTTGGGAACACTGCGCGCAGGGCGCACAGGATCTGTCATTTCTTATAATGGCGTGTTGGCCTTCAGTTGTCTTAAAATAAAACGTGTATTTCAGAAAACAACCTCCAAGTTTAAAAAAGTCAGCGGGCCTCCGAAAAAACACCCAGTGATGGACTTTGATGGACCCATGTGTCATTGTGGCGGACCCGAACTCGAGGACAGGCCTGTCCCGTCCGGCTCCGGAGGATGACTGCAGAAGAGATGGTCTCACCGACCTGAGTGGGGGCAGTTGTGTGAAGGACGCCATCAGAACTCGGATGGTCACACACGCACTTTTTCTGGACCGGCCGAGCGAGCCCGGAGTGCACGTGGAAAGAACGCTCCTGTTCGCACGCCCTGTGGTTCGGGAGGACAGTCCTGGAGCTCCGCAGTGGCAGTCTGGCCCCTGTGCCCGGAAGGGTGGTGGGTTTGAAAGATGGCCGGCCGCCCTGCGTGGTTTCAGGAGCATGCCACGTGTTTTCTGAAGCTGATCCTGTTTCTTCTGACTCCCCTTCCCCACCGGCCAGTCTTGCACCCGTGGCGAGGAGGATGGACTCACTGCTCATGGGGGGGTGACACATGAGCACGACTCCCGAGGCCCCCCGACAGTGGTGGGCCTCGTTGTGTGGTCCTCCCTGTGGCCCCCTCTCTCACTGCCCCCCTTTTGAGGCAGGGAGACTGGGGCCCAGCCACGGTTCGCACGGCCGTGCCCTAACCCCAGGTCCCGGCAGGCTTTCCTGTTGGTAGTCGGCCCCTGGGCGGGGTGGCTGCTGGCTACTGACGTTGCCTCTTACTGCTGTTTTGTCCTTGGCTTCGGCTTCTTTCCTCGCTGGCTCTCCATTGACTGGCTCGGTTCGGTTTTCCCAGAAGCCCCGAGAGCCTGGTCATATAGCTGGGATGGGTCGGCTCGGACCCACAGCCCCCGGGCCTCCTCCTCCTGGACACCCGGGCTGTCCCCACAGGGACTCGGTCCCAAATATGCCGCAACACCCCCATGGGGCTCAAGAGCCTACATCTGCAGAGTGCTGGGGTCTGAGGCCAGCCCTGGGCCCCCGCAGCACTCGACGAGTGGCATCTCCTATGGGCTCTTTGGGAACAGACAGGGGGAGTCCGAGCAAAGCCCCTGCCATCAAGAACCAAGTCTGGCCCATCGGCAGGCGCCCCCCCCCCCGTGCAGAAGGCCCCCGGAAACGGACACGCTGGACAAGAGTCTGAGATGGGATGAAGGCAGCAATTTAAGGCATGGGAGACAGGATGCACTCAAATGGATGTTGGGAACTTGTGGGACAGACGGAAAGGGAGCTGGATTTAGTGACCCCTCAGACCTGAATCAACATGGAGCACTGTTTGCTGTAGAAGGGAAATAAAAATGACAGAAGAGAACATGGAAGGTTATTTGAACAATCTCAGAAGTTTCTTCAAAATTGGAGACTAGGACCTCAAATCACAAAGGACTGCAAAGTTGACTATGTCAAAAATTTTAATCCTACCAGCAGGAGCACACTACAGAAGCAGCTAAGGACCAAAGGAAAACTGAGATAAAATATTTCCAAGATGTGACCGAGTTCCTCCAGATCAGTAAGAAGAGGTATGAGAAAAATCATGGGTATGGGGAAATGATTCGCCAAAAGAAGAAAAACAAATGCTTTCAATTCTTCGACGCGATAAAAATCGCACACCCACGGGAGGCGCAGATAAAGCCCCCAGCATGCCTTTGCTCGTCCACCACGTGAATGCGGGCGGTGGCCCCGGGGCCTCGATGGCTACTGCGGGCACGGGCTGCCACGTGCAGGGGCTGGTGCTGTGAGCGGGCACCACTGCCCTCGCGTGGCCGGCCTTGCCTGCTGACCAGATGTGGGCAAACCTGTAACCCTGCTGGAGACGGAGGAGGCGGGCGGGGCGGGGGCACATCTCCACAAGCAACTCCACTGAAAATGGAGACCAAAATATCGTGAAGAAGCGGGGTGATTGGGAAGACACCTTGAGGAACAGGACTAGCTGGGAAAATGAGAGGCACCAACGTAAATGCAGCTGCCTCTCAGCTGCAGGAGTGGACTCGTTTGGGGGAAAATTCAGGAGGGGTTCCCAGGCAGGTGTAGCGGCGTTCTGGGAGGCCCAGCGGGGCATCCTGCCCTCCTGGGGACCTGGGAGTTTGGGCAGCAGGCTCTGAGGAAGGATTTTTTAGAGGGCAGGGCCCTGTTGCTGGGCCGGGGGCACCCCTTATCTTCGATTCGATTACCTTAGAAGTGCTTACCTGGGCAGTGGCCTTGGCCCCACCCGGTGATAACGGGTTTACCTGGCCTAATCTCCTAATCCCCCTCCCAGAGACCCCTCAGTGTCACCTCCATGAAACCTATTGCAGCAAGACTGACAACTCTTTTTTTCCAAGTGCCGTGCTTCACGTTGCCCTCGTTTGACAAGGGACAGCCCAGTAACAGACTCAGCTGAGACAAAGCAGGGCAAACGATGTGGGGAGAAACAGCCGAGACAGCTTGGAGCAGCAGGGGGGTGGCGCCCAGGGCTAATTTCCCCAGCAGGCCACTCCGGGGTGACCATCAGAGAGGATGAGGGCTGCCAACACTGCCCTGCACACACGTCAGGGGGAGCTGCTGCGGGCGCTAATGAGGAGGTGCCCTGGAGGCCTTAATGGGGGCAGTGTCCAGAGCACACAGGTTTCTTCCCTGGGGGGGCAGTGCCCAAGGGGGCCGAGGGGAGGGGGCCTGCGGAGACCGGTCCCAGCAGGGTGCCCTGGCCTGCTCCCTCTCCTTCAGAGGCCTCAGCGCATGCTCGGGGCCTTCGCCCGGCCTTCGCAGCTGCCCTTGTCTGTGCCCCTGCGGGGAAGCTAGCTGGTGAGTGCCCAGCATGACGTCTCTCAGCCTTCTCACATCCCACCCCCCAGGTAGCCTGTGTCCCCGTAGTCACCAGACGTTGGCCACAAGGCCAGATCTGGACTAGAGCTGCCGGGAGCCCTGTCCTGGCCCGGGCCACTAGGCAGAGGCCACGAGGAAACCAAGCTCTCGCCTGTTCGAGAAGCGCCTCTCGGACGTCCTGCCCCAGAGAGACGGCTCTCGCCTGGACAACTCCAGCCGGGCACGCCCCCGGGTCACGTCCGCAAGGGCAGACTAGCTGAGTGTGCCCCACACAGGAGGCACATCCCCGCACACACAGGCACACTTGTTTACAGAAGAGGCTCCGGGAAGCCGCAGTAGGAAACTGCAGAGTGGTAACCTTTAGGGAAGGAAACTGAGGACCTAGGGCCTGGGTGGGGACAGCCTGACTTCCCCCTGCGCCCTCTCTTGTGCTCTGCGCGTGTTTGTGTGCGTGCCGAGCCTGCTGCGCTGTTTTTCAGCACATTTGTGTACACACGGGGCAGTGTGCCGCAGAGCAGGCGTCCCCACGCCATGGGGCTGGGGCCTCTGGTTCATGTCACTCCTGGGAACGGGGGCCGGGCTGGCGCAGAGAGCTTTCTGACAGGGAGAGCTGAGCAGAGTGAGAGCAGCCCCCGGTGGGAAGGGGAGCCCCGCACCCACCACAGATCAGCGGGGCTCCGCTGGGAAGCGGGGCGCTGCCCACGCGCCGTCTTGGCAGGGGGGCCGCTGTTCAGGGGGTGCACGTGTGCAGCCTGTCCTGACGGCTGCACCTCGTCACCACACACACATCGTCATGTGGCCTTTTTCAGTTTTCGGGTAATCTTTGATTCTGAGCAATGCAACGGCAACAACACGGTGTGGTCTCCATTGACCTGCCGGCTGCCTCGTGTGGGTTTAAATATTTCCTAACACAGAGTCACGTTTCTGACTCTTGTATAACTGTAACTCAGACCCCATTTTACACCCATCCTTCCTTCTGCCAAAACTCTGCTGGGGGAGGAGGGAGTTCTCCCTCCCCTCAATGTTGGCACTGCTCGGGGTCTGGGGGCCCCTGGGTTTTCTGGGGGAAGTGACATGGCGTCGACCTAGGAGGGGCCCCGCCGCCACGGGGGGTGGGGATGGAAGGGAAGATGGGGCTGGTAACCCACTGGGGACAGACCCACACCCTGCCCCTCTGGGGGCCGTGCCCTGGCCACCCCCATCTTCCACCTGGGCACGACGGGGTGGCCTGGACAGGCCGCCGCCTGAGAGGCAGGGCGGCCGCACGGCCCCTGAAGCGAGGCCTGGAAAAACCCCGCAGCTGGGGCCGACACAAAGGGCCGTTCAGACCCTGCGGCCAAGGTGCCCAGCGAGCTTTTTATTTTTTTATTTTTTAACAGCCATTAGGGTGACAGGCTTTTCCAAAGGCCAGCAGCTGGCAAGCGTTTCCAGGAAGCTGGTCTGGCACCAGGCTGGGTTGGAGCAACCTGCAACGAGTTAGCTTCAGGAGGAAGAATCGTCAGGAAAAGTTGAAGGTTCAACAAACTTTTTGAATTATTTTGCAAAAAGTTCTGGCTTTCAAATTCAAAGGCGCATTTGGCTGTGGCTGCTCTAAGCCTGAGCCTATTTCAAAGGCCACGCAGCCTCGCACGTCTCTGACGCATTCGCTCAGGATGGGCCTTCCAAGGTCCATCCCGTGCCGGGGACACTGGAGCCGCCACCGTGACATATCTCATCAAACCCCTCCGCCCACGGCCCCTGCCCTGCTGCCCCACGGCCGTGTGCACGCGTGTGCACGCGTGTGCACACAGGCGCACAGGCGCCCACACCTTCCCCAGGCAGGAAGCCGCTCTGTGCCAAGAGCGAATGGAATTCAGATCTCCAGAAGGTGTCCTTGGCTTTCAGCTCGACAGCCGTCCGCCGAAGAAAGGTCCTAGTGTGTGTGTGTGCCGGGGGCCGAGCAAGCGGGGCCTCCGTCTCCGTGCTGGTCTCTCTGGGCCCCAAGGAAAACCCACCTCGAGCCGCGCTCCCCCTCAGCCACACCCGCCCCAGCGCATTCCTTCCCTTCCTGAGCCCACGCTGGGTGGCCCGAGAACCAGCTTCCACACCTCCCGCCCCGGCAGCAGGGAGACCTAGGCCAGGCCCTCGCAGGGCTGCCGGCCAGCACAGCCGAGGGCCTGCGTGCACCCTGGCCCAGAGTGGCTGGGCCTGGACCCCTGCTTGGGGCCTCCTCTCACCTGTGGAAAGGGGGAGCCTTCTGCTCCCTGCTAAGCAGGCCCCGGGTCTGAGCCCATGGCAGGGAGTCCCCCTTCTTATCCTCCCTGTGCCCTCCTTGCTGCTCCAGAACCCGTGTGGCCCCTTCCCCCACTTATGGGTCCCCACACACTAGCAGGAAGGACTGCCTCCCTCCCCTCCCAGCCCTGAGGTCCTGCGTGGCTATGGTTTAAACATTCATAGGCCTGGTCAGCGAGACAAGTCCATGACCAGCCACGCACAGTGGACAGGCCAGTCACGCTTAGCTTCCCTGTGGCCCCAGTCATTGAGACGCTGTACCTGGGAGCCAGCCTTGGCTCCGCCTTCACCTCGTGGGTGCCACTGGCCAGTCCCAGCCCTTCTGTGAGCGAGCCCAGTGGGTGCTCTCTGAGGGCCCTACTGAGGACAGGAGCCGTGTCTCAGCCAGCAAGCCGCCCTCCTGAGCCTGGCACAGACGCGCCCGCAGTAGGGCCCCAGTGGGCGCTGCGGGACGCCAACCTTCCTCAGCACCGCGAGTCAGCAAGTGAGCACTGCCAACGCGTTGGGGCCGGCTCCTGCTGCTGCCTCCCCCAGCCACATGAGGGCCAAGAGAGCACAGGGCATGTGGCCCACTCTGCTCCTTACTCTGCTGCAAGCTTGGGGCTCTCTTCAGCAGGGGGGCCCAGAGACACAAGAGCAAATGGCAGGCTCCCACTGGGGCCCTGTGCCCACCTTGGAACGTGGTCCTCTGGCCGCTGCTTCCCCCAGGAGCAGAGTGCTGGGCACCAGGCCTCCCCCTACACCTGCACAGGAGCCGAACCCCTCCAGAGCGCCTGTCCCAGCCACTCAGGCAGCACACCTGCAGCCACCCCTGCCTCCAGCCTGTCCTGAGACCCCGGGCTCCTGGGCCTCTGGGTTCACCTCATTAAGGACACTTGGTGGCCAGGTGCGGTGGCCCCGTCTGTAGGCCACGGAAACTTGTGGTCTCGTGGTTTTGGAGGCTCTTGGGCCAAGTAAGGGATTCCTCACAGGGTCCCCAGCCACCACAAGGTGCCATTTCACACCAATTAACATGGATCAGGCACTGGGCTGAACTGGGCTCACCTGGTTGCCTGGCCCGAGAGATGCACATCCCAGGGTCTGTAAGTGCACACTGAGGCTTGGCCAGGTGTGGTGACCAGCCCAGCGTCCCACAGGCCGGAGGAAGCACCCAGGCTGCCAGCGTTCCCTGGCAGTGTCCAGGGCTTGGTGAACTCATAACAGCAGCTGGCAAGGAATGGCCCTTGGACAAGGTGCATGTGACCATGGCGACAGTCGTCCTGCATAGAGAGTGGAGCTGGCTGCAAGGCGGGAGAACTGCCTGGAGCCTGCGTGACCAGCTGTCAGGACCAAGTACCAAAGTACATGGAGAGCACAGTGGGACCCTGGCAAGAAAGACAGAAGCACCGGAGCCTGACCGGTGAGCCGCGTTGGGCCCAGCAGCAGCCTCACGTCGACCGGGGCTGGTTTCGCCGGGCTGTGGTGGCCTGAGGTGGGGAGCCGACTGCCCCTTTGGTAAAGGGTGCTGAGCACACCTCGGCCTCACCTCATGTGGGACGCAGCAGTGGACTCCAGATGGACGGCACAACGCACGCGACTGACAGGCGAGCCGACGGAGCAAGGTGGGAACAGGATGTCTTCACGTGGGCCTCAGGGTGGCCCACGCTGCTTAAACGGGGTGCAGACAGCACGGTCCGCGAGGAGATGTCTGGCTGGGAGACACTGGGTCAGCGGGATCTCACGGAAAGCAAGACCTTCTGCTCCTGGGAAGGCTCCCTGAGGGCAGGAGGAGTGCAGCCCGCAGCGCGGAGGGCGGGCGGTCTGGAGTGTTCACGGGCGCGTTTCCGACGGACGGCTCGGATCTCTAGAAAGAACGTACGCGTAGGAAAAGACAACGCGAAACAGACCAGGTGGAAGACGTGGGCGTTGGACAGAGGACGGTGCCGGACTACGTAACAACGCGGAAAGGGGTTCGGCTGTATTGGCTGTCGGGTTACTGCGCAGTAAAGCTATAATTGGGCGCCTCTGGGTACCACCACCGTGTCTAGAAAGGAAACTTTGGGAAAGGCCGCGTGTCAGGATGGGCGGGGAGCTGTTGCAGGCCTGGTGCTGCCCCAGGAGACAGCCCAGCCGTGTCCGCTGGGCGTGACTGCACCCACTCGACGCCCCGGTGGCTCTGTACCTCGCACGTGTTTACTAGACACGCAGCCCGTACATCCGCGGAGACCCTGCCTAGGGTATTCTCAGCACAGACAGTGGTAAGCCCACAGTGGGCACACGCCCCCGTGGTCAGCAACAGTGGAGGGGACAGACCGAGTGTGGCCATCAGCACAGTGGCGTGCCAGCGACCTAGGAGGAAGTGAAGCTGCATCCGGCTGCTCCGAGCCAGACGGGGGTCACCCAGGGTGTCGGGGACCGGAGTGGGAGGCTCTGCCGCCTCACCCAGGTGCCAGTTACACGGCTTCTCGGGGAGCAAACACCTCAGTCTGGACACTCGGGACTGCTGTGCTCATCCACGTGTGTGCCAGTCTCCACTTGACAAGGCAGGAGCAGTGCCCTGAGGCCAAGGGCCACCTCCTTTCTGGACTGGCACCTGAGAGCTGTGCAGGACAAGGACAAGCTCATGGGGACCCCCAGCCTCCAGAAGTGTCCCCGCGGCCACAGTGTGACCTGTGTGGTCACTGTGTCCTCCAGCTACCTCTAGGGCTGGACGGGTGCCTCTCGCGCACCCCCAGCACCGCTTGCCCTGGTCTGGGCAGCCTGGCCAAGGGCCTGCATGAGGCAGAGGGCTGAGCCCAGCCCCAGAGTGCCTGGGCCGGGGCCTGTGGTGATGGGGCTGAGGACAGGAGGGGCCTCCTTGCTCCCCTGTGGGCCTGCTATCTGGATGGTGACCTGCTCTCCGGGGCGGCGGTGCCCAGCCACTGTGGCATCCTCCTCACGTGCTCAGAGGGACAGAGTGACACTCCCAAAGGCTGGGGGCCGCCCTCACAGCTGGGCCGGTGCCTGCTGGAAGCCAGGCCTGGGGCATCGCATCCCAGTCCTGTCTCTTTCCCACCAAGCCATTCGGCCACGCTTTAATTCAATCAGAACGTGTAATCCCTTCCCGCCCCCCACCCCCGGCCCCCTGCGCATCGCAGACGCGGGTCTGAGCCCAGCCAGGGCCATGAGGCTCCGACAGGAGCCAGTGACTCACGTGGCTCAGCGCAGCCTCCCACGGGCTGCCCCCGGCACCTCGGCAAACAGGTGGTCCGAGGAACACAGGACACCGGTCTGGGGAGACAGACTGGCTTCGTCTGTTCCTGGCAGGCCCCCTCCCTGTCCCCTGGACACTGGCCCACTCTGCGGTGGGGAACAAAGCAGGGAGCCTGTGGAGGGGCAGTGCCTGTGCGTCTGTGGGACCCCCATGTCACTGAACTGTCCCAGGCAGGCCAGTACCGTCTAGAGGTTGAGGCCCCAGGGCCATGGAGCGGAGCGCAGGGCCGAGCCGACGACGTTTGCCCCTGTTTCCAGGAGGCAGGGATGGGCTGGCCCCGGCCTCGCTGACAAATGCAGAATTCAGGAGACATTAGCAGCAATGTGGACGGAGGCCAGGCCACAGCGGCCTCGCTGGAAAGGAGAAACTTGAACGTTCTGGCTTGGGGTTCCGCAGGGTCCAGGAGAAAGTTGGAGACGTGGAGGCTCCAGTTAACACACTCGGGGCCGTGTGTGCAGCTGGTTTTGCTCAGGGATCTATGTGCTGCCATGACACGGGGGCCCTTGAGCGTGCACAGCGGGCCGCTGCACACTCGTCCCTACACAGCAGGACGGGGTGGCCAGGGAACACCGACCAGGTCGGAGGGGCCCCTCAGGGAAACTGCGTGCCACTGCGCCCACGGTGGGCTGGGCCTCTCACTCTGCCCACCTTGGGGATCTGCGTGGACTCGATGGGGTGATGGGCGGCTGGGGGGGGCTGCACACAGGGACCCCCGACTCCCCAGACTGCTGGGAGCAGGGTGCCTGGGCCACGCCCACACTGCCAACTCCACTGTAGGAAGGCCTCGCTTCTCTCTCGTCCTGGCTGGCCCTGCCCGGGGCTGCGTCTGGGTGGGGTCGGGAACAGCACTTGTGAGCTAGTCCTGGCTGGGGCTTCCGTGTGCCAGGGTGGGACAAGCCAAGCTGAGGGTCCCCAGACCCGTGCTGACGGCTCTGGGTGCTCGGGGCCTAGAGAGCTGGAGGGGGACATGCTGCCTGAGCCGCTGAGGCGAGGGGTAACGATGGGGTTTCAGACAGGGTGCCCCAGGTGAGGCGTGGGGACACACACCGGGTGGCTGTCCCCAGGAGGGGCTCTCACCCAGGCGCAGGGCTCCCCTCGTGCAATAGGCAGGGGAGCCCGTCCCTGCCTTGAACTTGCGCCGTGGCCACCCTGCAGCAGGGCCTTGGGTAGCGAAGGGTCTGCCGGAACGGTGTGGGCGGAGCTCGCCGATGGTGCGCGGGTGGTTCGAGCCACCCTGTCCCCCTGGACCCCAGCTCCCACTCGCCGGCCACCCCTAGTCTACGCCAGGCTTGGTCGCTGATCTTGGGGGGCCCCCACCCCTTGCTCTACTGAAGGCCAACGGGCCCTGGAAAGGGGAGCTTCTCCCAGCCCCAGAGACCATCCCGTAATCACGGCCATGGTGACCTCACCTCCCTGGGGCCCTTCGGGTGGGGAGAGCTCAGATGGAAACAAAATGTGTCTTTCTTTATGCTTTTAATTTGAATTCTGGAACCAGCCCAGCGTGGTGATACATTTAACATCACTAACGCACTGGAGAAAAGCAGACTGTTTCTCAGTAACCCCCTCCCGCCCACTCTACGCCTGTGCACCCGTCCCTCCAACGGGGCAGGGGGCGCACATGCCTGTGCCCGGGCCTGGGGGCCCGGGGCTGGGTTGTCTGTGGGGCCTCACTGTGCCTGGGCAGCTGGAGCCGGGTCTCGTGAGGGGCACGACCCCCAGGCCTGCTGGGCAGGAGGGGAAGGGACGCGGCACCAGTGGGGGCTCGAAGGCCAGGCCCCTACTCCCCACCCCGAAGTGCCAGCCCTGAGTAAACGCCATGTCTGCCGCCACTGCCGCCTCCAGCTGGGCAGCAGCCCTAGGGGGTGCAGAGGTTCTGAGGCCCCAACACCTTTCACGCTCAAGGCAGGGAGCCCCGGCTGCCAGGGGCACAGCACACAGACCCCTGCCCTGTGGGCCTTGGCCTCGACTGGATCTGTGCACTGTCTCTCGGTGGCCACTCCATGCACACCTCACCCTGCCGCCGCTCACCGCTGTCATCCCAGCCCCCCAGCCCCAAGTGCCGCACAGGGCGCTGTCCCGCCTCCCGAGCTGGCGCCTCCCCCACTGCTTCAGAACTGGCCTGTGCTGGGTTGTTGGGGGTGGGTGGGGGTCTGGGTCCAGCCACAGGGGAGGCGACCCCCCACCTGTGGGCTACATTGCAGGACTTGGACTGCGGAGGCAGAGCACCTCCGCTGGTCGTGGGACAGTCTCCCTCTGGGAGAAGTGGCAGGATATTGCCGAGGGCTGGACCGTGGGGCAGTCCCCGGCTCCCTGGGCAGGTGGCGGTGCCGGCGCCGGTGGACCACTCTAGCCTTAGAGGGGTGCCTGCAGGCGACCTCCGCCCCTAGTCCACCACCACCTGCCCCCCAGCCTCTCTGTGAGGCCTGACTGCTGGGCTGCACAGACCGGGTGGGGTGGGGGGTGGCGGCGACCCCTGCACGCACTGCTGGGAGCTGGGAGATCAGAGGACAGTTACTCTGACAGGAGGACCCCCCCCCCCGCCGGGGTGTCCCCGAAGCTCCTGGTCCTGGCAGGCACTTGGCTGGCCCCGCCGAGCAGGCTCTTTGCCATGCTGCGCACACCTCTGTCCAGGAACCGCCGACTCACCGCCGTGAGGTTTCTCAGGCCCCAGACTCGGTGCTGTGCCTCTGGGCACTGGCCTGCACCCGCCCAGCCAGCCAGGCTTGCATGGCAGCCACGCCTCTGCTCCCACCCAGTTATCCCACCCAGCAGCCAGTTACCAAGCTGGTCACAAGCCCGAAGGGCAGAGCCCTGTTCCCAGGCAAGGCCCAGAAATTTGTTTCAGTCCCGGGGCCACAGGGCCCCATTGCCCTGCCTCCTAGCACCCTGGCCGGCACCTCCCAGCCTGTGAGCATGTGCTCCACGTGGCCGCCCCAGGGGCACAGGGGCCTGGGACGTGGCTGGTGGGTCCTGCAGGTCAGCATCCCCTGTTCCCCTCACCCTGCAATGAGACAGCCCTTCAGGCCACCCGACTAGTGCGCGCTGGCCCCAGTGGCCAAGACGGCATGGCTACAGGCCTCGGTCCCTGCCCTGCCAAGCGCCCCCAAGTCAGGGCAGTCTCGGGCCACAGGGAAGGTGGTGGTGCCAGCAAGTGACTCAGAAAGGCTGAGTGTGCACAGAAGGCTTCCCCAGGGAGCCTCGGTGGGCGGCGCCGAAGTGGGCCTCAGTGCCCCTCAGGCCCCACCCCAGCTGTCACAGTGGGGTGCACAGGGTAATGCACCTCGGGGGCCCCTGGGGATCGGACTGTTTCTGCCGTGATGGGGGAAGACAGGCCTGTGCCCTAGGCCAGCTGTGCCTTGGGACAGGCCGACTGGGAGATGTAGAAAATCGGCCATTTCCTCCACCTGAAGGAACCCCAAGGACAGGCGGCAACTGGCAGGCACACTCGGCGTCTGCCGGGGCGTGTCCAGGCTGCTCGGGGCAGCGCTCAAACACAAAGCCGTCTCTTTTTGGGGAGCAGAGGGGGCTGAGGGGGGAGCAAACAATCTTCTCAGACTCTCGACTCACGAAAAGAGGGGAGCACGGTTAGTGTGGTTTCTGTGAGTCGGCGGGGGTTGTGTTCTCTGGCGTGGTGGGGAAGCGCCACTGCTCTCCTCCCACCTGGTGCCCGCCTGGGCGCTGGGGTGGCCCTTGGTAGCCAGTGGCCCCAGGGTGCTAGGGACAGGCGGCCAGTGGGGGCACTGGATGTGTAGGCCTGAGCCCCAGCCTGGCACTGAGGCGGCAATGTGGAGCCCCACGGCCCACCCCGTCACCCCCAGGCTGCCCCGGCAGGCAGCGGCACTCACTGTGACACGTGGGTGATCGGAGCCAGCAGCGTCTCCCCCTCGAGATCCAGGTCCTCGGTAAAGCTGTTGGTCCTCGTGAAGCGCATGGGGCTCACGTCCAGCAGCGCGGGGCTCCTCCTCACTGCGGGAGGGGGCGTGGGGGCAGGTCAGGCCTCTGTGGACAGCGGTGGCCAGAGGGGTCAAGGGCCCCCAGGGCTGGGCTGCAGTGCCCCCCCCCCCGCCCCCGGTGCGGGACAGACCTTTACCCCGGGCCTTGGATGAGAGACACACGGAGTGTGGAGCCGGGGTTGTGCTCGAGCCTCAGCCCGGAGGATGGGGGAGTGTGTCAGGGTGACCCCCATGTGCCGGAGGCTTCTCGTGGCCAAGGGGCCAGTAAGGGCCAGTAAGGGCCAGCGATGCCCCTCAGACTGTGGGCGGGGCCTCTTGACCTCATGTTTGGGCCAAGAACAAAACCCAGACAGGTGCAGTCCAGTGGGAAATGCTGCCCCGTGCCCACCACGCTGTTCTCAGGCTGGCCATGGGCCAGTGGTGTGTCACTGCACACCCAGGGTGGTGGGACTCTTGTCCACGGGGATTGGAACGCCCAGGAGCGAGGGCCTGCCACAGAGCTCCTGGCTGCTCTCAGGCCAAGACGCCATGCCTACCTGCCACCCACACCTTGAGGAAGGCACCGCGACCACCGAAGCAGGCAGCATTCAGATCCCCAGGGTCGCCCCCAGCGACCTGGCCCCCGATGTTCTGTCTGGACTCACTGAGTTTTTTTAGTGTTTTTATTGAAAAAGAATGAAGTCCTTCTGATAAAAAGGCAACATTTGCGAGGGTCTTCCTCCTCCAAGGTCTAAAGCACGGGCCACCAGCTGTCCCTGGCCCATGGTTGGCCCATCCGGGCAGCCGACGCCAGGCGGGACTGGCTTCCATATACGTGGTGGTCTGTTCCCGCCCTCCGGCGGCACCTCCACCTCACTTTTCTATGGGGATCCCAGAGTCTTACTTGGTAGCGGCCCCTGGCTTGGCTCTGCCACGGGGAACCCCATGTTTGACAGATGTGCGGGCTCTGTCAGCGCGAAGGTGGCGCTGTGAGAGAGCGGTGCCCGGGGCGAGGGGACAGGGTGCTTTCCTGGGCTGTTTTCTCTAGAAGTTGGAGCGGTGCGAACCCCACCCGCCGCGTGTGCCGGTGCGGGCCGCTGCATGTCCGCTCGAGGCCTCAGCGAGGCCCGCCCGGTGCCGCGGAAGACAGGGTGCCGTGTGCCCTGCTGCGCCGAGGGGCTTTTGCGGATTGGAGGCTGTTTGGGTTTCTTGTGGCGTCGTCTGTTCACGTCCTTGGCACGTTTTTGCTCACGGTGTAGGGGTTTATTTCGGGTTGGCCAGAAAGTTTGTTTAGTTTCTTCCCGTAAAATACGACACGTTTTTCCTTTCACCAGTAACTTGGATTTGGATACGTCTCGCATGTGGTAGAAGGTCGACTATTCTCAGAGCCTCAGTCTGGTCCCTGTCCGCTGGGACCGCTCCACCCGACTGGGGGCATCGTCCTGTGCGAGACCGCACAGCCACTCACGGCTGCCCCCTCACGCACCGCACCTTCTCCACACGCCACCAGAATCTTCGTGTTTCAGTCGGGTTGCTACGTTTCTTGAAACAATAAAGCGTTAACACGCCAAAAGTGGTGCGTGTCTTCTTCCATCTTCAGCATTACGTGGCTGCGCAAAAATCTACCCGTTTGGAGTTTGGAAACCGCCCGGCGAGGTGACAGCTGCCGAAACCCAAAACCGTTGTGAATACAGTTTCAGACAACAGCGCCAACTGAAGCCGTCTTGGGAAAACCAGTGGGCTTCCCGGCCAACGCAGTAAACGTGTGTTAGAAACTCTACGTTTTCGTAGTGGGAGGCACCGGAATCTTCCCCAGCATGTCTTCACTGGCTTAGCCCTAATTACGGTGGTTTTTAAAATGGTGTACCTTTTGCATTTTGAAATAGGTTTTCCGACCCAAAAGTAATGCAACTGTCTCCTGAGTCTCCTTGTAATGTAAATGTGTGTAAATTTTACTCTTAACACTTATACCTAACGCTCAGAAGATCAGTCATCGGAACATGGAAACGTAAAAGTGCTACGTACACGTTACTGAAAACCACCGTGAAATGCGCCCTGTGGCTTTTCTGCCAGGAAGCCTAGGAGGACACCTCTGCACCTTGGACTTGGCAATGGGCTTTGAATTGTGACACAAGAAGCTTGATCTGTGAGCCGGGGGAACAGTGACGAATTGGAATGTATCGGAAATCAACCTTGGGCTTGGAGACAGTGCGCACACGTCACCCACCTGGCCAAGGACCAGTGTCCAGGACACACACAGACTCTCGCAGTTTGACAAGCAGGCGGACACCCTGTGTCACAGAGCGGGTCACAGACAAACACGTGCGAGACGCCTCTGTTCAGGTGCTGAGTCCACAGCGAGCTGCCACAATGCCCCCGCGGCACGGCTGAGGTCTGTGGATGGCCGTTGTGGGTATCTGGGGGGAAACCCGGGGCCTGACCTCTTGCCTCCCGGAAGGAAGAGACAGCAACGAGGCCCGATAACAGCACGCACCCGCGAGGACGGGGGCCGGACGGGGGCCTGCAGCTGGGCCTTTCCAAGGTCCGTGTGTGCCCACACCGCATGTGCTGACAGTTCCTCTCGCATACGTTTGCCCTGTGGAGTCAGGATCTGTGCTCACAGGAGCCTTGTATGTGCACGTGTGTGTAGCAGGTTCTCTCACGACTGCCAGAGCCTGGGGACAGCTGCAGTGTGCTTCAGGGGGCAACCAGTGGCACCTGGGTCCCACGGTCCCTGCTCAGCAGGCAGAAGGAAGGGCCGAAGGACCTGCAGCCACAGGGGGCGGGTCTCGCACGGGTCTCCTTCCGTGGAGAAAGAAGCCAGATGCAGAAGCCTTCGGGTTGTGACTCCGTTTGTGTAATTTTCAGGAACAGACTGTGGGTGCTGGTGTCTCAGAAGGGTACCCCCAGGGGATATTTAGGGCTGTGGGCCGCCTCTGCCCGGCGCTGTGGTGGTGGGTTTGTTACATTTGTCAAAACGCGAGAACCGTACCTTTCCAGGAGTGGATTTGAGTGTGTGCACCCTAAAAAAAAGCCCCCCAGCCTGTTGGTGGATCCCGGGCTGGAGAGAGAGCGGCGGCAGGTGGGTTCCGTGTCGTTGCATGTTTCTGACCCGGCAGCTGTTGGGGGGGTGGGGGAGGCAGAGCCGGCCCACGGAGCCCTGGGAAGCCACCTCTGCCCTGGACGTGGGACGGGCTCGGTTGACAGCGGCTCAGAGGGCACGGGAGGGTCTTGCCGCCAAGCGTGCATCCCATAGGGCCTGCGTGCGTACGGGGGTAGGATACTGAACCGGCAGCAGACGATGCTGTGAGGTTCCTGGCTATCAGAGAAAATGGGGACGGGGGTGGGGGGCGCGAGGGTGCAGGCCAGACCCAGGGTTGGAAACATCAGCGTGAACTCATGTGTAGCTCGACGCAGACACGGACGTGTGTGCACCCGGGTCACATGTGTGCACTTTCCAGCCCTGTCTGCTGAGGGGCCCCAGAGATGGCGACAGTCCGGGAGCCACACCCAAGGCCTGGACTCGGGCTTCTGACCACCACTCGGCCTCCAGTGGAAGGACCGGCGCTCGGGCCGAAGGGGGATTCCTGGGCCCCGGGCAGGGACCCTGCGAGATGGGCCTGAAGGGCCGTCTAGTAGTAGAAGGAAGAAAGTGCTCAGGAACCGACGGAAGGGGCGAGGGCCTGTCCCAAAGACTCCGGGATTACTGCAAGTGGCCCGTAAACTCAAGACCTCATGTGAACAAAGTAAATAGTACTGCAGCTCAAAAATCCACCCCGAGTCCACACTGATGTCAGTTGAAACACAGCTGGGGGGGAGGCGCGGACTTGGGCTGAGAGCCGGCCTGTGGGCTCGGGCCTGGCGACACCACCCTGACCGAGCGAATCAAGGCTGCCACCGCCAGTGACATGCCGTGTTGCCGTCACCTGCCCTGATGGGACGCGTGAGACAAGCACCGCAAGTCTGTGGCATTTTTCTCCAAACCCTCCTGCTAGTCCCCGCCATGGGGAAACCACGCAGCCACCGGAGAACCTGGCACCTGCCTGACAGGCACCTGGAGTGTCCAGGTCATGAAGACCAGGGCCGAGCTGCTGGTGCAGACCCGAGGACACCGAGTCTTCCTGTGACTTACATGCAGTGAGGCTGCCGGGACGTGGGGGACACAGAATGAAGGGGAGCGAACTGCGCTGTCACAGGGTGTCCCCGTATGCTATTCTCGGCACCGTCCCCTGGACTGAGATCACGTGCGAAGCGACCGTCGGGGAAAGCCAGTGAGGGAGATGGGGACATGGGTGCTGTTTTTGCCTGTGTGACCGGGAGCATCTTCAGTGCCCAGGGCCCCGTGAGAACTTTAAGGAGAAGTGGCAGGACCCGTGGAACCTGTGAAGGAGACGCGGATGGGGGAGAACATACTCTGTCCTCACCAGCAGACCCCGCAGTGAGAAGGGTCCTCCCAGCCCAGCAAAACCCCCGGGGTTTGCACTCGGGCCTCGGCCTGCCAGCCCTGAAACAGGCCTGGAAGCCCAGAAGGATGAGCCACTGTTGCACCCGGAAAGCGACATGGCCGGACGCTTACGCAGCGGCCCTCAGGACGGGGTGCAGCTGGTGAAGCCACAGGTTGCGGGGGCAGGCACAGGCTGAGTGTCGGTAGCCCCACTCCCAGAGCCTGCGCTTGGTGGTCAGAGAGCTGCCCGCCCATGCGGCGACGGCGTCAGGACGGCCTGACCCTCATACCACGCGCCCCTTGTGGGTGGACTCCCAGGCCCCCGAAGACCGATGGAAAGCGGAGCGACGAAGCCATCAGGAAAGAACCTGGAGGAAGGTCCCCACGACCTCGGGTCCAGAAGGGTTTGTTGAAGCGTGTGAAGCAGTAAAGGAAAAGGTGGGCGGACTGGGCTGCGCGGAGACAGACGTACGCGTCAGCGGCGCCCCAAAGGGCGAACACACAATCGCTAAAAAGTAGTTAGTGCCCACGAAACACACAGAACTTGGCCAGAGAGAGAGAGATGCCAACAGTGAAGAGTGGGTGACAGGCCCGTCCCTGAGGGGGCCCCAGTGGCCGGCACATGTGTGGAAAGGTGTCGGCCAGACCAGCCACCAGAGCCACAAAATAGATGCAGGGAGCCAGGCCGCGGGGGCGAGGGCAGCCTTCCAGCAGGAAGCCGCACAGACGCGGCTTGGTCGTGCCCGGAGAAGGGCTGGGGAGGCCCTCTGCCCTGACACTCGGGGAGCAGCACGGGACGGGAAGGGGAGGCGAGGCCTGAGGAGGAGCACCAGCCGGGGCTGCGGTTCAAGTGCCCTGGGTTGTGTCACACCGTTGTCAAGCGGCAGAGCTCAGACTTCATCGGGATTCAAATGTTCTCAAGAAAAAAAAAAGACAGGAAAAGAACACGAATACATATTTTTATGTCTGCATCACTTGTACGCAGAAGGGAGGGATGGTGGAGGGGCGGCTGGGAAGTGAGGCTCTATCCCAAACATCCGAGGTGACAAGTGCCATCTCAAGCCTGTGGGCTGGGGTGGGCCGGGGTGGGCCAGGGTGGGCCGCCCTCCCCCAGAGAGGCCCCACCTGGTGCGTGTCAGCGGCTGCGGGTGCGGCCCGCACCTGCCAGCCAGGAATGCGGACTGTTTGGTGCCACCCTGGGAACGGCCCCCGGGGCCCCACGGCGAGGGCCGAAGAGAAGGGTGTCACTGGGTGACCGGGTGGCTCTCCCAGGCCAGCAGAGAGGGGCCGCCCTGCCCGGCTCCAGCGTGGGGTCTGCCTCTGCCCCCGCTGGCTGGCAGGCGGGGACCAGGGCCACATTCCCCCTTCACTGCTCCCCACCTGTGGTTAGCCGCCCGGCCAGGAGCCTTCACTGAGGTGCCAGGAATACAGGGCTGGGGGGAGGGCTATGATCCTGGGTAGACGCACTGGTAGGTTACCCCCTTCCAGAAAGGGCTTGGGGGCCACTGCTGTGTCCCTAGAGGCTCAGGACGTCACCCCCCCCCCCACCTTGAAGAGTCACAGGTTGCTGTTTCACAAAGGTGGGAAAAGGCAGCCCTGGCCCGGAGCGGGGTGGGCCCACGGCAGGCAGCTTGTCCCGCCACCCAGGGACGGGAAGGGGCCAGAGCCCAGGCCCGGGAACCAGCCAGAGACCCGACCTGCAGAAAAGCAGAGCCGTGCGAGCTGGCGACAGCGAAGTCCCCATCTTAGGAGACAGTCCCACGTCTCGGTGCTTTCATTTCTTGGCTGCCTTTGCCTTGTCAAAGCCAGAATCCAGGCCTCCGTTTTTAGGGCAGAACAAAACAGTCGTGTTTTCTAGGAAAAGGGGAGGTCGGGGGTGGCGAGCTCGGCCTCTGGCGCGGCGACTCCCACAGCTGGGGCTGCGGGCTGCCAAGTCTCACCCACTCTCCTGAGAGCTGAGGCCGCACAGCCCAGCCGCCTCCTTCCCGGCTAGCGGCCCTGCTCGAGAGAGGCATTTCCATGTTCTTAAAAAAACAAACAAATGGGGCACAGAAAAAAAGACTAGAAGGAAGCAGGCGAACACGTCCCATGTTTCTCCGCATGAAGACCGGTCTCCTTCCCTCGCCTGTCCGTGTTTCCTGCCTCGGCCGACTCTTTCCTGCGTCAGGAAACAGTGGTACGTGGAAGTGTCCCTGGCCTGGGCCTCGCCACCCCTGTTCGCCCCGCAGAGCCCGGCCTGGAGTCACCAGGGTGCGTCCGAGTGCCCTTAGTCCCCCTCACACCCCGCCCGCCTGGTCCGGGGCTGCCGGTCCAGCCATCAACGTCGCTGAGCTGCCCCTCCCCTGGCTCTGCACCCAGCCCCTGCCCCTCCAGTGCCTCCCTCACAGCAAGGCCAGTTTGTCCCCAACTGTGGGTCGCCTGGGGCTCCCTGGGCCCCAGGAAAAGAACGCCCAAGTCCCCTGCTGCCTCATTTGTGACCGCGTGTCCCAGGAGCCCAGTGGGGCGGCCGCCGTGGCTCCCACTGCGTATTCAGCCAGCGGAGGTCCAGAAAGGCTGAGAGCAGAGCCGGGTCAGGGCAGACAGACGAGACCGGGACCAGCGCCACCCTGCTGCCCTCTGTTCCTGGGACTCCCCCAGCCCCATCTCTGGGCCTGCCCTGTGCCTTCACCTGGCCCTCCCCCTCTCACGACTAAGATCCTGCCTAAGCCCCCAGTTGTAAGCCAAGTGGCCGGGGGAGCCCCCTAGCACCCCAGAGACAGTCCTTCCCTAGACAGGCAGGGGCTTCTGTGGACCTGACCACGCTGGTTCCTCAGCATGGGGACCCCACGCCCACTGTGTCCTTCCAGGGCCAGGCACAGGCGCATTCCCAGGGCCTGGTCACTCCACAGGATGAGCAGAAGCTGCCCCTGCCCCCCCTCTGAAATCCACCCCACCCTGGCAGATTTGCTAAAGCCCGGCAGATTCTGCACCGTGAAGGGGAACCCCTTCCCCGGGGCATCCGGACAGCTGCGGCCAGGCCCTGCGTGACACCGCTGCGCCCTGGCCTGTGCCAGCTGCCGGGCCCGGCCCAAGACCCCGAGCCACCTGTGTCTGTGCTGAGACGAGGGGGAAGGGACACGGACAGAAAGTGTGAAGGCCGTTCCCACAGCAGCTGCCAGGAGCCAGCTGAGGCGTGGCGTGGAACGTACATGCGCAGCTGGCACGCCGTGCCGCTCGGGAACATACCTTGCTTGAGTGGACACCTGTTGTTTTTGCTTGTCCAGCAGCCAGGCCTGGCTTCTGGGAAAAGCTTCTCGAGTTTTCCTTAGGGGGCTGCTCTTTTCCCAACTGCCAGGCAGCAGGACCCAGGAGTAGGTCCCAGAGTCCGATGGGCCCAACAGAGAGCCTGGCCCCAGACTCCTAAAGAGACGCTGGGTTTGCTGAGCGGGTGGCCATCGTGCCCCGTTGGACAGTGACTGCTTGAGGACACAAGTCACCCAGGGGCCAGTGGGAGAGGGAGATGAGAGGGGGAGCAGGAGGGGATGAGGCTGTTTGCGGGGAGCGGGGGGGAGAGTGCCAGCAAGCGAGGTCATCCCAGCCCCGGGGTCCAGCTGTGGCTGGAACAGCTGGGTCCAGATGTGTGAGCCAGAAACCATCCCTTTTGTGCTGTGCTGGTTTGAGTTGGGCCCCATCGTTTGTCACCCGACAGCCTTCAGGAATGTGTGTGACAGGCCCGGGAGTGCGGCCTGAGTCCAAAGGGCTGGGGCTGGGGAGCCAAGCTAACAGAGCAGAGCTTCTCACGTGTCCTGGTCAGGCTCAGGGGCACAGGGCAGAGCGCAAACCCAGGGGGTGGGGGTGAGGCCCCCCTCTGCAACAGCCCGGGCTTGTGGGAAGGGGCCCTCCAAAGCGGGTGGCTGGCTTCCCGCTGTGAGCCGCCCCCCACATCCCCACCCCAAACCCCCGTGAGGCCCCTCCACACCCGGTGTTGGATGAGGTTTGGCGCGAACCTCGGAACATGCAGGGTCTCACGTCCCATCGAGGGCGTGCAGATCTGGCAGGAGCGCACAGGCGCTGCTGATGCAGCAGAGCCAGAGGCCACCCGCAGTCCCAGAGAGGAGGGCGCCAGCGACCCTCGCCCCAGTGCTGCCCTTCAGAGCGGGGCTCAGGGGCTCCCTTACGGTCGGGGGGGGGGGGGGGATGTCTGTGCGCCCGAGGGCGGGGCCAAGCCTCGGGGGCTCAGGCGCCAGGGCAGGGTCACAGGAGCACTTGCAGGAAATGGAAGGGGAGCCACAGAGCCCCCCACATGGGGCGGACGACCCTTAGGGTCTGTGCTCCAGGAAGTCCCTGCGTGGGGCTCCCAGAGCCAGTTCCAGGGGAGGGCTCGCAGCAGCCAGAGCGGCCCCAGGAAACGCTAATACACAATGGAATCTGGGCCGAGCGCCGTCTCCTCCAGCGGCTGAGCTCACAGGACATTCCCAAGAAGCCTCTGGAGAGGTGGGGAGGGGAGTTTCTGGAGGGCTTTGGACGAAGAAAACAAAAAAGGCGGCCTTGGTTTTCAAGGAGAAATTACAGAGGAAGAAAAAAATGTTTTTAATCTAATTAGGAGCGATCTCTTCACCTCCATCGCAACACGGGGATGCACGCCAGCCTCGCTTCGCACAAGTCAGAGCACTCGGTGCGGGACGGGCCCTGGAAAGCGGTGCAGATGTTCTCAGAATGTTTAATGGGGAAATGAGTTGCAGGCCTCCTCCTCGGCATCCGGCTCCAGGCCCTGGCTACCAAACCCAGACATCTGCTCGGCCCCAACCCCCAGGCCCCGAGGGCGCGGGCCTGAGAAACCCGTGTCCCTTCCCAGGCCGCCCCTCAGCCAGGCCAGATCCGGAGCAGAGAGGCCCCCCAAGCCAGAACCTCGACTCAGAGACACCCCAGAGCTGGGGTGGGGGAGGCTTAGCTTCAAGATTGTGTTAGCAGCTGATGTCAGAGTGAATCTAGTCAGTTTGCCCCCCACAGCCCAGCCCCGCAGGCCACAGGAGTGCTGCCAGGCATGGGGAGGCCGAGGGGCTCCGTGGGGAGGGGGGGAGCTCTCAGCTGTGACCCCCTCCGGTGCGTGAGCACCCCTTCACGTAAAGACACAAGGGCGCCTGTCCACTGCAGCCCCTCCCAGTCCTTTTGGCCTCTTCATGGGCCCAGAGTGAAACTGGTCGGATGTGAGGAACTGAATGATAATCAGGGGGACACGTGGAGACCAGCGGACAGCACAGGCTTCCGAAGGGGTCTGCTCCACAGAACGAGGGTGGTTGGGGGCCAGGGGCATGCTCGCCGGCTGCGGGAGACAGTGAGACCAGCATGGGCCGGGCCACTCAGCGGAAGTTCCTTGCAGGCCCCGCCGTGTGACCGGCACTGGGACACGGGGAAAGCACAGGCTGTTCCTGCTCTCTGGGACACCAGCAGCCGCACCGGGCCCCTCCGGGCCCCTGCAGCCCGCACGTTCCATACGTGCCAGAGGCAGCTCGATGCAAACACGCCAGATGCCTCCCTGAGCACATCTCTGCCCCCAGGGCCTGCCGGCTGCACACGGGCGGACAGGTGACGCACAGCCCGCCCCCCCCCCAGGGGAGTCGGTCCTGCTCCTGCACCTGGTGGCGCCGTTCTGCGCAAGCACTCTGAGGCACCCCTATGGTGGTCGTCTTCAGAAGGAGCCGGCACAGGCTCCGGGCTGATACCGGCCCCGTNGGCTGCACACGGGCAGACAGGTGACGCACAGCCCGCCCCCCCCAGGGGAGTCGGTCCTGCTCCTGCACCTGGTGGCGCCGTTCTGCGCAAGCACTCTGAGGCACCCCCATGGTGGTCGTCTTCAGAAGGAGCCGGCACAGGCTCCGGGCTGATACCGGCCCCGTGAAACTGACCCGAGACAGTGAGATGAAGCGTCAGGCCCTTTTTGCAGAGGCGAGCAGAGCAACGAGGGATGGGCGACAGTGCAAGCAGGAAAGGGGCTGTGGCCTTGACCAGGGGGATGGGTGGAGAAGTCCAGAGGGGATGAAACCTGCTGCCCAGTTACAGAGAGGGCCCCCAGGAGGTGGCTGAGTGTGGCCAGTCTCCTGCCCAGTCCAGGGTGTCAGCCCGCTGCTCTCCTGCCTTGGGGTCCCACCCTCCTCAAAAGCACGAACTCAACAAGTGCCCACAAACCCCTGCCCTGGCTCACAACATCCCCAGTACTGACGCGCAGTGCAGTGGCCTTCACACTGCCTGCAGGGGGGCACCCAAGCCGGATCCCAACAGCACTGCAGCCACCGGCCCCCACCTCCCCACCCACAAGCCTCTGGAAGCAGAGTCCAGAGATGAGGCTTGAGATGCTTGGTAAAATAAATAAATAAACACAACAAAAGTGCATAGGTGAACCTCAGAGAACCCTGGTCTCCCAGAGATACTGAAAAAGCCCGTTGGAACCAGTTCTGCCCAAACTGGACAAAGCAGCTGGAGGTTTTTGGGGACCAAGAAACAGACGCCTTCAAAGGGGTAGTGACTAGCAGGATCAAACACTCAAGAGCAAGTGACAGTCACCCCACCCTCTGCCGTGCAGGGGGAAGTTGTCACAACCACTGAGCTGGGGGTGAGGGGGGTCCACTCAGGCGTCAGGCACCGGGGATCAAACATGGTCCGTGGAGACACCTGGATGCAATGAGAGCTGGTGGGGGCCTGGGCCCGGGCCCACGGCTTTTCTCACGTCACAGAGATGGTGGTCAGGACTCGGGGGCACAGCAGAGAAACCTCACAGACTCACTGATAAGATGGGGCAACACTAGTCCTTACAGCACGAACTGCCAGCTCCAGGCAAAGTGCGACGGGTCCCCGTACTATGGGTCTGTCCATGGACTGCCCACGATTCCTGCAGTAGTGCAGCCAGAGACTTCCCAGCACTAGCTAGCTTCACCCCCGGAGAACGGAGGGCGGGTGATAAATAATTCTGGGCCATCGGATCGACCCCCAGAAAGGGGGCCTCGGACCACAAGGCCAGACTAGACGAGTAGATACAGGACTATAGACTTTTGAATCAAATTTGTTGGGGTGATGTTAGTTAAGAAATCATGAAGTAGTAAGAATCGACAGGGTGCGGGTTTGGCCACAGTCTGCACAGCCCTCTGTAGGAGGGCTCCAGCGACCCTTGGTCTTCGAACAGTGTTGTCGCATTGCATGGGCACAGCTGCCCCGCCCCTGTGTGTGTGCAGAGAGCTCACCGAAGCCGGCAAGTATCTGTGTGGCCATGTTACTACTGATGGTGGGAGTTTTGAAACACTTTCAAAACGTTGTGCTTCAGTATTTCAGGGATGGTAAACATGCACCTGAAACTCAGAGGTTGGTGCCATTTATGGAGAAAGTGCTGTGACTGGTTGGATGTATCAGGAGTCATTTGCAAAGTTTCGCACTGGACGATGCTCCGTGGTCAGATAGACCAGTTGAAGTTGAGAGTGATCAAATTGAGACATTAATTGAGAACCACGGACATCACGCCACATGGGAGAGCTGCCAGACTCAAATCTCCAAGTGCAGCCCCGAGAGTCATTTGCACCAGCTAGGTCATGTTAGTCGCTTTGACTTCTGGGTTCATGTAAATAGAAAAAATCCTTGACCATGTGTCTGCCTGTGATTCTCTACCTAAATGTAAAGAAAACATGTTTTTAAATCAAATTGTGACAGGCAATGAGAAGTGGATACTTTAGAATGTCATGGAACGGAAGAGGTCATGGGCAGCGAGATGGACCACCACCGACCACACTGGAGGCCGGCGCTCACCCAAAGAAAGCGTTGCGGTGTGTCTGGTGGGGTTGGGAGGGAGTCCTGTACTAGGAGCTCCCTCCAGAAAACCAAAAGGTCAATGTCAACACAGACTGATCCCAGTTGGACCAACGGAAAGCAGCACTCGGCAAAAAGTGTCCAGAGTTAGTGAACAGAAAGCAAAGAATCCATCAGGATATAACACAAGTGCACACGTTTCTTTGATACCCAGGAGAGAACTCACAGGTTGGCTGGCAGGTTCCGATTTATCCACTGTATTCACCAGTCACTGCACCTTCAGACTGCCATCTACTTTGGTCTTTCCAAGATTCTCTCAGTGGAGAAAAATTTCCATCCCCTGGAAGACCACAGAAGGCACCTGGAATAGTTCTTTGCTCCAAAGTGGAAAAGTTGTGGGAAGAAGGAATTCTGAAGTTGCCCGGGAGATGGCAGAGGCAGTGGAACAAAAACGGTGAGCATGCTGTACAATAAAGTTATCGATGAAAATGAAAATGTGTCCTTTTACTTAAAAACAACGAACCTTTTGGCCCCCCCAAGAGTAAAGGTATGTGTCATTTTTGCTTGCCCTTGAGACACTGCCTGTCACGCTCAGTGGCACTCTTGAGGACAGTGGCTGCATTCCATGGCCAGGGCCCAGTGGCTGGGTCGGGGGAGCAGTGCACCATCTCCGAGAATGGTGTCTGGCCTCTGTTGCCCGAAAGGACCAACACAGAGGACTGCCTTCTTTCCTGGGCCTGCCACCCAGGACAGATTGTTCTGTAAAAACATTGTCAGGGGGTCAAACAGATCATAGCCTCCCAGGAGAAAGATCCTATGCTGGTGGAAGTGGCAAGAGAGTGCCTGAGATGTGGCGGGGGAAGCTGGGGAGAGGGGTTCTCTGGGAAATCAGCTGTTCAGAAGCACCTGTGTGCCCAGAAGCTTGGAGAAAGCCAAGAGCAGGCCCGGGACAGGACGCCTGCCGGGAAGAGACCCAAGAGCACCTGAAGCCACCAGCCTCATGCAGGAGGCGAAGGCATCTTTGTGAGAGGAATGGCCACGTTGGGAAAGGTCGCCCAGGCACGGGGCAACCCTGCGGAGCTCAGAGAGCGCCTTTACTCTCCCTGCCCTTGTCCGCCCCTTTGTCTGACTCAAGGATATTGTGGTCAGAAGAGCTGAGTTCAGGCTGGGGGGACTTGTCTTCCAGGCCACGTAAAACAAAGAAGACAGTTCAGGAAAGTAGAAGTCACAAAACAGACGGCCATAGTGCACAAGAGGACTGAGAAGGGGGCAGAATCTGAGGCCTAGAGTTATTACATTTACGCCCCGAAATGTCCTTTTCAACAAAAACCAATAAAGCACGTGGTGGGGTGGGAAAGTGTGACCCGTTCACAGAGAAAAGTGAACAGAGACAGCCCCTGAGGGAGTGCAGACGCTGAGCCTAGGGGTTGAAGGCTTTGAGTCAGCTTTTAAAAATACGTTCAAGGAACCTAGGAAAACCATAGACAAAGAACTGAAGGAAAGCTGGAGGGCAGTGGATGAGCAAACAGAATATCAAGAAAGACAGAAATGATAAAAGGGAATTCAATTAAACAGCAAGCGTGGAACTGAAACATAATTGGAGTGAAAAACTCACTGGAGGGTTTTATTAGGGGATTTGAATGGGGGGAAGAATCAGTGAACTTGAAGCTTCTAGGTCAACTGAAATCCAGTCTGAGGAGCAGAAGGGGGGGGGAACAGATTGAAAAGTGAACAGCCCCAGAGGGGCTCCTGGGCCACCGCCCTGCACACTAGCACATGCAGGCGGGAACCACAGAAATGGGGGCGAGGCAGAGGGGCAGGGAGAATAACTAAAATAATAGTGACAGTCTCCCCGATGTGATGAAAATCACAGATCTGTCCCTCCTGGAAGTTCAGTGACCCCCAAGGAACAGACTGTAATCCGGTTGCTGAAGGACAGAGCCGTGAAGTGGGGAGGGGGGGGAGGAGTGAGTCATCTTGTGCAGGGCTTCTCAACAAGATTAACATCAGATTTTTCATCAGACAGCTTGGAGGCCACAGGGGCGTGGGGCGGAATTTTTAGAGTGCTAAGGGAGAGGAAACTATGTAAAGAATTCTATGTTGAGCAAAATTATCTTTCAACTGCAAGGAAGAAACCGAGATCTTCTCACATGAACAATAGCTGAGTGAGCTCGTGGCTGGTGGGGTGGCCCTACAGAGAATGCTGAGGAAGGTCCCTCAGAAAGGACAGCAGGACGCAACCCAAAGTGGCCCAAAACAAAAGAGAATTCCAGAAAAAGATAACTACGCAGGTAAACACAAAGCCAGGACTACTGTGTTTTCACTTGTAACTCTTCTTTGTTTTCTACACAACTTAAAAGACACATGCAGAAAACAGTAATTACACATCTGTGTTATTGGCAATACAAAGAATCCAAATACGGTCTGGGACAAGAACAACAAGGCTGGCTGTGTGAGGCCACTGAAGCTCCGCTGGTGTGAGTGAAGCTAGATTTTTCATAAGTTTAGGATGTTAAATGTCATCTTCATGCTAACAACTAAGAAGAGACCTAAAATACAAGGAATTGTGAATTGCTGTTTACTCCCCCACCTCCCGCCCAAATCATTGAGCCATGAAATAAGGCAGTGAAGAGGAAATGGGGAAGGAGACAAAGGCAGGAGACCCATAGAAAATGAACAGGGAAGGGGCAGAAGTCCTGCCTTCCCAATAATTAAATATAAGTGGATTAAGTTCTCCACTTAAAATGCAGAAATTGGCAGAATGGATTTAAAAAGTGAGCCGACTTGTTGACAAGCTTCTCACTGTAGACCCAGGAACACTACACAGTTGGGTGGGATGGAGGGCAAATGGTGTCCTATGTGCATGGCGACTGACAGCTTGGACGCCACACTGACATCGGAACAAAGACTGAGTAGAAAGTCGTTGCAGGAGCCACAGAAGGACAGTGTATATCGCACAAATGGACAATTTATCAAGAAGATGAACAGCCCTGGCTGGTGGTTCAGTGGACTGAGTGCCAGCCTGTGAACCAAAGGATCACCAGTTTGATTCCCAGTCAGGGAACATGTCTAGGTTGTGGGCCAGGTCCCCAGTTGAGGGTGCACAAGAGGCAGCCACACACTGATGCTTCTGTCCCTCTTTTTCTTCCTCCCTTCCCCTCTCGAAAAATAAAACCTTTAAAAAAAAAACAAAAAAGGATGGAGCAAACGTATACATAGCAGGACAACCCCCAAATATGTGAAGCAAACATTGCCAGCATTGGGAGGAGGAGTTCCGCAATCCTCCACCCTCCACCAGGCCAGGCTAGTAAGGGAACAGAAGATGTGAACCCCCCTGAGAAAACCACCTGGACCAGACGTGTGGGGCGCTCTAGCCAATAACAGCAGAACACTCGTTCTTCTTAAGGGTACGTGAGATATTCTCCAGGAAGATCACGTCGGGCTGTGACCCAGTCTCAGTCACATTTGAGAAATTTAAATCACACAAAGTATTTTTCTCCAAACCAAATGGAATGAGACAAGAAATCAGAAGAAAAACTGCAAGGTTACAGATACGTGGAAGAGAAACACCATGCTGTGTAAACACTAGTGGGTCAAAGAAGACATCATAAAACAAATCAGAAAATGTTTTGTGAGAATGGAAAGTGAATGCACAACATCCTCAAACTCTGGAGATGTGGGGCAAGCAGGGCTCAGCGAGTGGAGGGCTCTAGGTCCCTGTGTAAAAGGCAGAAGAGAGGTGTCCCGTAACCCAACTGACAACCTGAGAACTATACACAGAAAGCAGGCCACTCCCATGTAACGGAAGGAAGGAAATAACATGCACGAGAGGGGTGAGATGAGTGGAACCGAGAAACAGGGTCACATACACCAATCTGGTTAATTTTTTTAAATAAGGACACTATTAACGAACTTTAGCTAGGGTGGCAGAGAAGAAACAGGAAAAGGTGAAACTAAACAAAGTCATGAAGTGGGGACACAACAACTGATCGTACTGAAATTGAGAAGAGAAAGATTGAGAAAGAAGGAGAGGATGCTGTGAGCTACAATGAATTGGACAACCCGAGTGAAATGGGCGATTGTTAGAAACACATGACCTATAATCTGACGCAAGAAGAAATGGAAATTCTGAACGGGCTGCTAACGAGTGAAAACCTTATAAGGGAACCTCGAGTGACGAAAACGAGTTACTGAGAACCTCGCACAGAGGAGGTGTCCAGTGTCTGGTGCATTATATCCACAGGTGGGCCATGCTGACCATCAAAGGTGATGTAATGTCCGTCCATAGGAAAAACGAGGAGGTAACATTCTGTGACACATTCGACGAGGTCACTTAACTCTAACAGGAACGCCAGGGCCCTTAAGAAAACACCCATGCACATACCCCGGCTGTGTGGGCAAAAGATTTGATTTCCTGAGCAAGTGAGATTGCTCTCAGTAGTGGGAGGGGCCGTCTGACATGAGGACATCATCCCGGGCTGTGTCACGTTCATGGAATCGTCCCAAGAGACACACAGAGCATTTGAAAACACCCCACAGCCTTTCTGCATCAGAGCAGTTACAATGTGGGGAGAGAAGAGAGCCTGCACTGGGTGAACAGCATCTGTGAAACACCCATTGAACACCACACCCACTGTTTCAAATCACAGTTTCCCCCCTCAATCCAGGACAAAGACCAGGAGGCCCATCGTCTGCCCTGGTTTCCACCTGCGGTCGGGAAGCTTTGGACATGACCATGAGACAGCCAGATAAAAGTGATCAAATAGGAAAGCAAGTTAAACCACTTTTATCCATCAGTGACATGATCGTATACATAGGAAATCCCAAGGAATCCAAACCAAAAGCAATTAGAGCTGCCACAGCAGACTGGTAAAGTCATAGGGCCAGGGTTAGGGCACACGGGTTGTTCCTGTTTCCATCCAGCTGCTGGAACAGCCGAAGGAGGAGGAAGGTAAGTTCCCCTGACAACAATGTGGAGAAGAATAAAGGACCTAGGGATGCAGTGAGACCAGGAGGTGCAGGGCCCTCGACGCTAAGGCCTGGAGAACACACTGAGAGAAAGCAGAGGCCTGGAGACCAGCATGGCACCTGTGCTCATCGCTGGGAGACTTCACTTTGTACAGGTGGTGGCATTAGCCCGTGCACCACAGACTGTGGCAGCCCTAATCGTGGGCTTTTTTTTTTTTTTTTTTTTGCAGAAGTGCAAACATCAATTCTAAAATGTTAATGGAATTTCAAGGGGGCTCCAAGTAGCAGAATCTATTGAACCAAGAACAACCCTGGAAGACTCACACTTTCAAATGTCCAAATGTACACAGAGCTACAGCAGTCAAAACAACATGGCCCTGGCACATGGACAGACACGTGGACCAATGGAATAAAGACCCAGAAACATCCTGATGTGTGTGGTTAACTGGTTTTCTATGGGGGCTCCAAGACCAGTCCATGGGGAAAGAAGAGCCTCTTCGACAGACACTGGGGACAGGGGACATGCCCAGGTGGTGGTGGGGGAAACCAGCTACGCAGCTCACACCTTGTAGAAAAGATACCTCCACATGGACCCACAACCTAAATGTAAAGAGCTGAACCATCAATTTCTGCAAGATGACAGAAGGGTACGTGGCTGCATGTGTGAGCTGACATGGGGTGCACTAAATGGCCCTGGAGTGTGTGGCTTTGAAACAAGTCTCATTTTATGTTATGAGACATTCTCTCAGACAAGGGGTTGCAGAAGACTTAAACATAGCATCGGCAGGATCGCTTCCAGAAGGAGTCCAATGTTAACCATCAAAGTAGAGAAAGAACACAGCCAGAAGCAGGCTGTGCACTGCACCTGCTACCACGGAGACCCTAGGACGACCTGGACAGGAGCGATGGCCTGAGGGCATCACTTCTTGGGGAGGCTCAGGCACCTGGAGATGAGGAGGCAGAAAAGGGGCGAAGAAGGCTGAGGGGGAGAGGAAAGCCCCGGTCCTGCAGAACTGAATGGAAAAGGAGTTGTGCCTATCCCCTCACCCCACCTCCCCGGCAGCACGACCTAGAAGGGAGCGTCCTTGAACTAGGACCTCTGGTCACCAAGCATGTAGGAATTTAAGGACCCAGATGACATCTGAATAATAGTACCATCTGCAGACACATCAGAAGGTGACAATATGGCTTTTTTGCTAAAAAGAAAAAATCCTCCAAACACCAAAACCATACAGCTGGAGACAACTATAAACAATGTCCCAATAACATATGCTCACCATTTTGGGCATGAAAATACCTTGCATCAGTGTGAAAACATGTAAAACAAATGGGCAAAATTTTGTAAAATACAAAAGAGGATGACCACAGACGACAAAGCCCAGGATGGAGAGAGGAAGAGCCTGAACACAGCTGAGCTCTCACAAGTGGGGTGAGGACAGGACTGCCCAGAGTCTGAATGACCGTGGCCAACATGGCAGGTGATGGCATGCACCTCCGCCTCTCTGCCGTGAGTCTCTGGTGGGAACAAGTCTCTGGTGGGAACAACATGATAGAACTATGGAAAACCATAGATAAAGAACCCCATAAACATGACAAAAACCGGTTTATAGTGACAGGACCCTTGGGGCACTGAGGACACTGATCTGGAACAACCGGTCTGAGGCATTTCCCAGTCAACCCAGGCGACTTCAAAAGTGAAGAGGCGCTTAGGCCCCCAAGCAAGAAGATGACGTCAACTCGAAAGGAAGCAGAATCTACTGGCAACAGAACTAACAAAAACAACACACGAGGAGAGATAACCTTGGGATGTTTCTTGGAAACGTAGAGAAATAGAAACCGAGGATCGTGCACCCAGTCAAGCCGGCCTTCAGGTACAAAGGTGACGGGGAGAGGTGCATACAGAGTGTGACGCCCATGAGCCCCAGCTGAGGAGCTGGAGGAGCCTGGGGAGCTGTGGCCAGACTGCGGGGACCATTCTGGGTACCTGACTGTAGAACTGGGTGCAGACCTGGACAGGGTTGTGGCTGAATTATCATACATGAACATCCTCTGTCCTGACCAAACAAAAACAATGCAGACCTGAGGGGAAGGGAAGGTAGGAGGAGAAAGTACATACTCCCCACAGGACAGAGCCAGTCTGACATCCATACACAGTAGAGGTAAATACACAGTGTGAAACGTGGCGAAACCGAGTGGTAGAACATTAAACAACAACAATGGTGAAGCCACAACAAAATCAGTGGGATGCAGGGAACCTCGAGTAAAGAGGCTAGTGGAGCACTGATACACACCCACGTCACATATGACACAGCAGAGGCACAGAATCGGGCAACACAGCCACTGTGACACGATGCAGGTAAGAGTTGTGATGACGTGCTCACATCAAGGAACTAAAACCAAACATATAAGCTACTAATAGGAACAAAAACATGCCTCTTAAAAATGTATCCATGTTGGTTTATCAATTAAAGTCCAACACTGCAGTTTTTGTAAAAGAGCCAGACGTCTAGAATTCAGTGACCAGAGAGCCAGATGAGAAATACAGGGATGGGTGAAGGGTTATTAGGCAAATGGGAACAGCAAGAAGGCAGAGGTTCGGATTCCAATGTTGGAAACGGCACAAGGAAGGCTGAAAGGCTTTAAGTGAGACAAATAAGGACCCGGTTGAGGCTCAAGGCCCCATTTCACAATGGAGTCATCACAATTCTGAGCAATTGCAATGAAGACCACAGCCACCACTCGTATGAAACACATTGCTGGCCCTGCAGGGCCAGGAGGGGCTGCCATTCCACTTTATAGGGCACACCGAGTGGACAAAACACGAACAGGGAGGTGAA
Source organism: Sturnira hondurensis (assembly GCF_014824575.4). Lineage (NCBI taxonomy): Eukaryota > Metazoa > Chordata > Mammalia > Chiroptera > Phyllostomidae > Sturnira > Sturnira hondurensis. The sequence goes on from NW_028079014.1 coordinate 338,952, forward strand.
CGATCTGAAGAACATAATCCATGGGCTGGGTGGGGGCGCACCTCAGGGCACAGAGGGTGTCCTGCTGGAGCTCAGAGCCCACACTTCCAGGCCTGACTCCAGCGAGCAGCAGAGTGGTTCCAGTGACTGACTCACAAAGTGAGGGAAAGCTCTGAGAGTCAAAAGGAAACACAAGGAAGGAGGCGACAAAAATAAAAGAAATTAATGAGGCAGAAAATAGTAAAATAGATGAATTTTAAAGGGTAAAAATCCTGGTTTTTTGAAAATCATTAAAATAGAACAGACAAGCCACTCTTGGCTGAAGGAGCAGAGGGAAAGCACCCATTTCCCAAAGAAGTAACAGGAAAGGAACTGTCGTGGCAAAGGAACTTCTAAAGTTCATGATAGGAGCTTGGTGCTCTTCAGTGCAAAAAATATGTAAGGCACAGGTAAAATGGAGAATGTCCTGGCAAAATACAGCTTATCAGAAATTGGTCTTGGGAGAAATGAAGAGCCTAAACACATTAATTCCCAAAAAATAAATAGAACTCATCAAGAGACAACCATGCAGGACAGTGCCAGGTCCCAAGCTTTCCTGGGGGATCCTCCCCAGGCCTTTGAGGGACCAGAGCAAGCCAGTTTTTACACACATGGTTTTGGAGCAGGGACCCCAAATGAAGCCGTCCTGATGCTTGTAAACGGGTAAACCAGCACGTAAACCTGATAAACGCAGAACACAAGAAGGAAAAGAAGACCAATGTTACTGATGAATACTGGTGCAAAAATCCCACACAGTTCCCCATGTGAGTAGGTCAAAGGAGAAAGGCAGGAGCACCTCCAAGAATGCCCGTGATCGTACTGAAGAAAAACACTTGGGGAAATGAAAATGGAGGCTCTGTCCTGACTGTAACTGCGCAAACACTCGAAGGAACTAGGACTGGATTCCTCCACAAACCGGGCAGTGCAAAGGCTTCCCAACTCAGACTCAAATTCTACAATAAGAGGCCAATATATTGAACTACACATCCGCAACAGTAAACCTTTTGCATAGAGAAAAAATACCTTAGACAAAATCAAAGGACATTTGACAAAAATGGAAGGGAATCTTAGCCATGTGGATCACCAATTGGGGCTCTGCTCAATCCCAAACTTTAAAAATCAGAGTGAGGAACTGAAATGGTGACCGAAACACAGGCCAAAGTATGGAAACAGCTCAGGACGTGATTCCTACACAGGCCCTGGGACTTTGGAAAAAGACTTCAATTTTACTCAAAAAAGATAAATGCAAGCAAATGTGAACTTGAGATACCTTTTCTCCCTATCAGATCCACAAGAATTCAAGATCTCGATAACATTCCTCTGCGGAGTCGGCGCAAACAGCCCCCCGCCGCTGTGGCTGCAAAGAGGCCCTGGCCCCAGGGGGCGGGGGGGCTTGGCAATATTTAACAGAACTGAATGTGCGTTTCCATTTCTACCTAGCAATTCTACTTCTTGGAATTTACCTTCAGGATACACCCCTCAAAATATGCAAAAAATGCCTGAGGTTATTCAGTGCAGCGTCATGTGCAACTTCCAAATACTAGAGAAGAACCAGAGCCCCGGCTTCAGCGTGGGGACCACCCTGCACCTCCAGGCACAGGGGCAGGCTGGGAGGCCAGTAAACCCACCGCCCCGCCCAAGAGCGGAGCATCACTCAAGAGAGAAGACTCTGATACGCACGTTGAGGGGTTTCTGGGGGATCTTGTTAGGTGGGAAAAGGAAGATATGGAAGGACATGCGTGGAGCACCATGTCTCCGGTGGTAGAGAACAGGGATGAGAGCACGCTCACATGTGTTCGGTAAAACAGCAAACACACAGGAGTACACACGTAGTGAGCCCTGGACACCAACAAAGTCCCTTTACAAGGGGGGGAGAGAATTTGGACATTAGGGCTGCGGGGGACACCTCTGTCCTTGACCTCTCTGTATGGTTGGGACCTTGGAGGTACAGTGACGTACTGCACATGAGAAGTACACTGAGCCACAGGACAAAGGGTGCCTCTGCCGTGGTGGCCCGAGGGCTGTGGCAAAACTACCTAGGAAACTGATAAAATGGACAAAACTGAAAAACAGCCCTTTAAGGACCCCAGAAATTAACCAAAGATATAGGACAGGTTGGGAAGTGTCTGCTCGTGCCAACTCCTGCCACTTGGGGAGCACAGCAGGGCCTCTGATGATGTACCTTGGGGTGCGCCCACCCCCCTAGCCAAGCTGGGTGGGCCAGGAGCCTTGAGCTTCTTCAGCTCACCACCTACCAAAGGGTCACCTCAAACTGGGGCTCCATGGAACCCCACACACCACAGTAAGCTGGAGGGTGAGCACTGGGCTAGGCCAACAGCGCAGGTGCTGAGATGACAGTCCTGGTGGGGGCCAGCACTGGCCCGGCAGGACATTTGAAAGGGACTCCTGAGACCTATGAGCTTGGTCCAGAGACACCAGAGAACCTGGTTCAGCCCTTTATCCATGGGTGCATGCAAGGTCCTACACGAGCAGAAGGGAAACCAGCAGACTCTTGTCCCCTGCCAGAGTGCTGAGTGTCCCAGCTGCCACTCACACCACCTCTGTACATGGCCGAGGCCTCCTGGGCTCAAGATAACTGAGACAAAACTGACCAACCAGTCTGACCACTAGGCTGTGCTGATCCGTCGCTGACACCCAGGAAACCAGGCTTCAAAAACAAACAACAAACAGCAGTTAAGCCTGAGCTGAGACATCGGGGGCCCCGCACTACAGGCAACACGACTACGCAATTGGTGTTGGCCGGGGGCACACATGTTGGACAAGCAGCCCAGGTTAGGAGGAAGGGTCAGAGCCCAGGCTTCCCACAACGTTGAATGAAAGGGTTCATCTTCAACCAGACATTCTGAGACACGCAGAAGGATCGGGACTATCACCCCAAATGAGTGGAGAGGGGTCAGTACAAATGAGCTGTGTGGGTCCGAATGGTCACCCTCGTGGGCCGAGACTGTGAAGCAGCTGTTTGTTATGAATGTGTCCAGAGGAGGGAAGCAACAATGTTCCGAGAGTGAGAGGACAGGAGGAACCACGGCTCCGAGGATGGGGAACACCGATGAACAGGCGTTGACAGAAAAAGTGAAGCTGATGGCAATTCCGGGCTGGAAAAGCACAAAAGCCTAGACAAAAAAACTAGAGGCCAAAATAGCAGATTCACACTGGCAGAAAGAGGCTCGGAGGAGCTCAGCCCCACGCCCATAAGGATGACTCACGCGTCAGGCCATGCACGGGAAGGAGTCAGGTGGCCGGAGCCCTGAGGCCTGACAGACAGCGGCTATGGTCACAGAGATGTGCTCTGAGAGGCCGCAGAGGAGAGGAGGGGACAAAAGCGGGTGGAGAGAGCTCAGCGTTCACCTGAGGCGGACTGTTTTCGGTGGAGAGGTGCCCTGTAACCCCCAGATTCTTCTGCTAAGAAAACAAGTTTTAAAATAACACTGACAGGAACGTGTAGGGCACACGGAAACACACCTATGCGGCACCACGGGGGCGGTGAAGGAGGAAGAGGACAGAGAGGCCCAGGCCCTAAGTGAATGGCCACACGGCAGATGTAAATCCTGCCTTATCGATAATCCTATGAGCTCTAAGTGAATTACACACTCATTAGGGCAGCAGGGCAGGGCCAGGAGGCCTGGAACAGGGCCGAGGACCCAGTCCCCCCAGTGTGTACGTGACGCGCCCCAGCACACAGGCAGGCTCGGAGCGGGATGGCGGAGGGCCTGCAGGCACAAAGGCGAGGGGCCCAAGCAGCTGTCCTCAATGCCAGACGAGAGAAGCTCTAAAACAAGCTACATTACTGGTGACAGTGAGGGACATCTGTGATGATTAAAGGGTCCATTTAGCAGGAAGAGAGAAAAAGTATAGACAAGGACTATAAAGATTGTAGCAAAATAATTATACACGCGACCGACAACCAAGGGAACAAGCTGACAATGGAAGAGAGACAATTCTACCATGACAGCCAGTTCGACGTGGAAATACCAGTGCCCGTCAGAGAGAGGTCGGCTGCAGGCCCCGACTTCGGGGCCAGGCGCCATTCTGTGGACTCGAAGAGCTAAGTCAGTGAGAGGCATGAACCCAGAGGACTCCACGCCAAGACGTGTTACAGACCCAAGAGAACTAGAGACCGAAGATTCCGAGGCAAGAGAAATGGCACGTCACTCTTACAGGGATTCTTACTCAAATGGCCGTGAACTCCTCGGAAACCGTGGAGGCCAGCAAGAAGCGGCCTAACATCCCCAACTCCAAGGAAAGCATCACCAACTGTGGCTCCTGTTGCCAGCAGCCATGTGTTTCAGGAATGAAAGTGAGACACTCTCCCATGGAGGGGAATGGTGTGTGTTGCAGCCAGCCTGCTGGCAGAGAGCGGCGGGGGGCGTGGGCTCGGGGGGCTGCGGAGGCGATGCTTAGAGACGGCCATGTGGTCAGCGGGGCGGGGATGCAGAGAAGGCAGGCACCGAGGCCAGCAGACTGTGACAAACCGTGTAGGGATAGCACTGTCCCAGAGCGGCTGCGAGGGGAGCCGCACACACTCAGACACTAGACACCCAAAGATAAGGAGGGGCTACTCCGACAGTTCTGCACAGACGTGTGAGGACCTAGATGAGCTGAGCCAGTTCACCGAAAGGCACAGACCGCAACCGTGCACTCAGTACAGAATAGGTAATTTCTACAGCACTATAAATATCGTGGAAGTTATATTTGTAATTTAAAAAATTCCCACTCTTTTCCTCCCTGGCTGTGTGAAGGTCGGTGGCCATCATGAATGACACAGTAACTACCCAGACCAGCAAGTTCACAACCAACAGATGACTTTGGGAAGGACACAGCACCCGAGTCAGAAATGCAGGGAGGTGGGCCGGAGTGAGCCGACCCCACCAGACATCCTGTCTATGTCTAGAGGCAGAGCCCACCTTGGCGGTGTCCAGAGAGCTGGGCCTGGTAGGCTTTACGAGCCCTGGGGTCACGCAGAGATGCGGACCCAGGTGGAACCCTGTGCGCCACGGCCATGAGAGGAGTAGCCGACCTGGAGCATAGAGTGACAGGAGAGCAGGAACAGGACAAAGGACGTCAGGGACGCAGAGGCCACTCTGCTTGCTGCACGAACCAGGAGTCAGACTCTGCAGTGACTGTATCGGGGGTCACGGTGCCAGCTCTCGCGAGAGGGTCAGGACCAGGGAACTGTTCTGTAGGGTAGGAAGCCCCAAGGGTGGCTTTGGGGCCTGAATGCTGCGCCAGAGCACTCGCTCAGACTTCTGGGAGAGAACGGACGATGATGCCACACGGTACCTCCCAACTCACAGAAGGGGAAGGGTGACTTTCCAGCTCTTTCTATGAAACCAGAGTCCCCCGATAACCAAACCGGACAAGGACAGTACCAAAAGAGAAAACTAGACACCAGGAAGCCCCTGTAAACACAGATGCAAAGATGTTTTTAAAGTATTCAAAGGCGCCATGCTCCCTGATCTCAAACTGTGTTACAAAGCAATAGCAATGGAAAATGGTTTTCAGCAGAAAAACTGACCCCTGGGTCAGTGACACAGGACAGAGAGCGCAGAAATGAGCGCATACCTGTGTGGTCAAGCAGCTCATGACAGAGGAGCCAAGAATGGACAGTGGAGGAGGGACGGGCTCTCTAATAAATGGTGCTGGTGTGGACACACACCAGGTCCAGCCACGCAGACGCGGCCATCTCAGGCAGCACCAGAGGACGCACGCGCGGGTGCCAGGATGCCCCAGGTCTCAGGCCGACAGTGGACAGACGGCCAGTCCTCTTGTCGCACTCTTTCCATGGATCTACTGCTCTCTGATTTTGGCTTCTCCACCCAGATGCCGCCCCTCTGAGTGAGCAGCTAGTCTCTTTGGTAGGAACAGATTTAGCTGAAGATTGAGAATAGTTATGAGGAACTTGGGGCCCGCTGGGGACTCTTCAGAAGGTGTCTTGGGTGCCCTTCCCTCTCCAAGTCCACCTGCTGTGGTTGAGTTCAGCCACGTGGAAAGACGGGGCAAAGTCGACATTGGGAGCGTTGTTCAAAGCCCTGTGTCTCCTGTCCCACCCCTGCCGGGGGCCCCTTTCTGACTCTCCTCTGCCTCATAAAACCAGAGTTTCTCATCTTGGCCCCCTAGTTTCCAGAGCCAGGTGGTACTCGGATCCTGAGTTTACTCCTTGCTGGCCATGTGACCCTGGGAAAGGCTGCTGATCACTGGGCTGTTTTCCCCATTCTGGAAAAGGAGGGAAGCAGGGCCGGGCTGCGGGGGACACACCTGGTGGATCGAGTCAGGTTCTGTCCAGCACGTACCAAGTACACGCCCAGTTTGTCTCCTCCTGACAACTTCCAGACTTGGGAGGAATGCCCCACTGCTGGGCACAGGACCAGGCACCCCACACAGTGCTGAGCAGCCCAGAAATGTGGGGAAGTTACTGTTCCTGTGTAACCAACATTCCAGGAATGGGAGACAGGCAGGAAAAGCCCCCCTTGTCCCCCCTCCTTCCATGATGGCTGCACACAGGGCCACCGACGGAGACAGCACCAAGCCACCAGCGCACACTCGCCCTGCCTCCTCACGGCTCACCCCCAGCTGCCGCCACCTCACATGACCTACCCCCCTTGCTTTTCTTTTTTACACCACCCAAAAAAAGGTTGGTTCTCTTAAAAAAAAAAAAAAGAAAGAAAGAAACAGTTGGGGAAAGTGGAGAGCCTCGTGCAAGGGAAGGACACACTTGACGGCAGTCTCACACCAGACGAGATGAACTCAGAACGCATTGCAGGGGCAAACACAAGGCCTGAAGCCATGAGAGTTCCAAAGAAAACGTGGGCAGTGAGCTCCCTAACACCGGTCTTGGGGACGAGTTTTTGAGCCTAACACCAAAAGCAAAAGTCAGCAAGGGGGACCACACTGCACTGCGAGCTCCCCGCCCAAGGGGGCCAACAGCATGGGAGGCGGCTCAGGGCGGGGAGAAAATCCCGCCGCTCCCGTGTCCGGCGAGGGGCCTGCAGCTGGAACTCAGGAGGAATGCCCATCGCCCCAAAAGAAAAACACCCACAGCTCAGGATGAAGCAATGATGGATCTGAATAGATGTTTCTTTAAAAAGAGAAAAGATTTGAATAGGACGATGACAAACTGCTTAAATTCATCACTCACAGGGAAGGGGAATGAGAGCCACAGTGAGGGTCCATGGAACACACACCACGGTGGCTCCGCTGAGCAATTGCCAAGGGCCGGTGGGAGGCGGCGCCGGCCAGCGCATGGGGCAGCTGCAGCGCACGCGGCCGGAGGGGACAGCGTGTGCGTGCTTTGGAAACCTGTTTGTTTCTCCGAAAGAGTGGCCGTGGGGCCAGGAATCCATGGCCCACATATCGACCCAGAGAAATGACGTCACACTTCCACACGAAAGCTCGCACAAGCTCACGGCAGCATTTTCCTCAAAGTCCAGAGGCAGGATGACCCGACTGCCCCCTGACCGATGACTGGATAAGTGAGACACTGGCCGTCCACCCAGTGGGCTCGCACGCTTGGCCGCACAGACCAACCGGCAAAGCCTCGCGCTGAGAGGGGGCCTGTCCCAAAGGGCCGCGTGTCCCATGGTTTCATCTGCATGAAATGTCCAGTGACGGGCCAGCCCTTTGAGACCCAGCGGATTGATTCGTGGTCCCCTGGGGCTGGAGGGGAAAGCAGGGTGTTGGTGACGTAGAAAGGGTCCTGGGTTTCTCTGGGGGCGAGGTAGGGTGGGGGTGTCGGCACCACTCTGGGAACGCGGTAACGACCGCCCAGCCACACGCTTCTGCTGGGCAAAGCGCATGGTGATCGCGTTACATCTCAATGAAGCTGCTAACCAACAAAACCACTGGAGAAAACACCGGCGTTTTCTGGGGCTGGGCTGAGAGTTCCTACCCCCGCCATTGCAGGTGCAAGCCGTGAAAAGAGCAAATCAGACTTTCTCAAAACTAAAAACACGTGCTGTGTCGAGAGGGCGAAAAGAAAGCGACGCAGGCGGCGAAAATAGTTTCGAACCGCACATGGCCAACCAGCAGCAGGACCCAGGATGTGCGAAGACTTCACGAAGGGCGAGGCGGAAACCACAGCCCCCCAGGAAACGGGCCAACCGTGCGGATGAATGCCGAGCTGGCTGGGGTGCGCGAGAGGCCAGCGCAGGGAAGCCCGCCTGGCGCCCCCGTGCCGCCAGGAAGACTCGGCCTGAACCGCACGGAGGATTCACCACTGCACACCTGCCACAGGGGAAACGAGAACAGCAGCGTCACCCCAGGTGCCAGCAGGACACAGAGGAGTCGGACCACTCACATACTGCTGGCGGGGAATGCACGGTGGTGCCACCACCTCGAAATGTTTGGCAGCCTCTTCCAGAGAGACACAGCACAACCATCCCACTCGGCCATCCTACGCCTGGGCGCCTGCCCCGCAGAGCAACGCGGGACGGTCACACCCAGCCCGTCCTGGATGCCCAGGACGGCTCGGCAGAGGTTCGAACAGTTCCAGAGTCCCCACAGGGGAGGGGGAGCCCTGGGGTGCTGCCCAAGGCTGTCCGCAGCCACACCCGGTGGTGACCACCCCCAGGGACAAGCACGCGCAGCCCCCTCGGTGGGCAGCTGGACGATGCCCCCCCAACGCAACGGGTCGATGTTTATCAGTGCTGTTTTGTGCCCTCACGTGGGTGAACTGCAACAGCAAGCCAGAGGGAGCTCGAGAGAGAGGACTCCATGTCCAGGAACTGCCCAGAGGGGGCGGACCTGTGGGGGCCACTAGGGCGCTGAGGGGAGGTTGCCGGGGCTGAACCGTCCTCACGGTGGGGCAGGGGAGCGTCTGAACCCAGGCTGCACGGAAAATGGGCAAATCCGTGGTATGTAAATCATACCTCTGTAAAGTGCTGTTTTACAAAGCGAGCTAGCAAATGGAATTGACCCAGGTCTGTCGCCAATGGGGAGTAAAGCCACACCGAGGGGAGAGGGCCGATAGTCCCAGGAGCCCGAGAGGAGCCGCGCTGGACTGGACGCCCTTCGAGCGGCCGGGGCCCCGGCAGGCGGGTAGAGCCCCAGGTGCTGGGGCAGACACGGGTTTTGGTGGTGTGGGTGCGCTTCCTTGCGCCTCTGTCTGCATGGACCCACATAGGCACATCCCTCCTTAGCTTGGGGTGCAGAAAGGGCCCCAAAGAAAAGATCCCTGTGGCAACGAGCACACCCAGAGCCCGAAGTGCAGGTTTCTGATGGTTTCACGCCCCACCCCGACTAAAGGACGCAGGACTCTGTGGGAAACCGCCTGGTGCCAGTGCTGGGGCAGAGTGGGTACGAAACGAGCCCATATCTTGGGACACTGGAGTGAAAGAAAATTCTAGGGAGAAAAGTGAGCATGTCACACGGGTGCAGGGACTTGAACGGGGCTCCCCTGGCCAAATCTGGGGTGAGTCCAGTGTCAAAACAGTTTTGGACAGGAGAGTCGTCATAAAAACCCACAAAACATGCATTAAGATAGCAGATAGGCAGAAGGCAGGACGTGCGGGAGGAGGCAGCTCTGAGTGGAGCATGAGGCTGCCCCTCGGGGCCAGAGCCAGGGACAGCAGCAGTGTCTTTGTGCAGGGGGCTCCGGGGCTGGAAATATCGTGTGGCAACGTGAGGGGCCTGGTTGCAGAGAGCTTTTAATCCGGGAGACGGATCTGATAAGGACCAGGGTATCTGCCTGGCTCTGAAGCCTCTCGGACAGGTTGTTTACCGGTTTCCGGGCAGATAGGGCGTCTGTTCAGCAGGGCAACCGGACAGCATGCCGCCGGCAGGCCAGAAGCACCGCGTGGTGGGCAGATGGCACTGTGCAGGGCAGATGTGATGCCCTGCGGAAAACACCTCATCATGCGGCGGACGTGACCACCAGGAGGCTTCGATGCACCTGCTGCAAGGCGGGGGGGACGGGGGCCTTCAGACGTCAGCTGTGAGAGAGGCTGGACATTGTCCGGATTCAGGGGGGGTAAGGGGACATGGCAGCGTGGGCGGCACAGGTGGCAGCCTGCCCTGCCCGTCAGGGAGCACATGCCCATTGGTGCCCTGGGCCGAAGGGCCGGGTCAGCGTTTGGATAGTAGAGGCTGATCAACCCATGATAGATATATATATATATATTTTTTTTAGAAAACAGCAAAAATGTCAAGGGACAAAGCAAAATACAACCTCCTCTCACATGGCTGAGTAAGTGCCGGGGGAGTGTGCAAACAGCACAGGATGGAGCGATGGGACACGCAGGTTAAAATGTGAGTGTCCAGGAGTTGAATCTTTGTGAGTCTGTAGGGGGGCTTGCTTAGCTCCTCAAAATCTGTGGTTCAAAGTCACTTTCAAATAGTTCCTTAACCCCCCACATCCCCAAGGGTGTGTTCAGCTCCATGAATTCAGCTCCATGGTTCCCCGTGACAACTGGGTCTCGGACTCCAGCCTCCGTGACAGTGAAATAAAGTTGGGTGTGGTGGTCCCAGCAAACTGACATCCCTGAGAAGTTGTCCCGTAGAAATGAAAGGCCCTGTACCCAGGCATGTGGGCACAAGTAGGGGGACTCAAACATATCCGTGAGGGGCAGTGCCGGCATCCTCAGAGGGACTCTCACCTGCGTTACTGCACAGGGAGGCAGGGAGCTCGGGCACTGTGCCCCCGGGTGTTCAGACACTGTTGCTGAGGCCGCCCTACGCCACAGATGGGTCATTGACTGTGATGAGCATGGGGGACAGCACGGGATTATCAACACGGCGCAGGGCGAGGGGGACCGGCAAACAAAAGACTGCAGGGAACATGATAGAAGAGAGAAAGGCCAGCCCTCAGCTTTGCGGCATGATGGAAGCCGGGTGGAGTGCAGGCAGTGTGGTGGGGGCATGGTGGGCCCGTGCGGGAGACGGTGGTTCCCGGGGCAGGCTCCATGCAGACCCCAGGGGAACAGTCATCGAAGTCACTCGGTCAACAGGACAGGCCTGGGAGGAGCCCTGTTAAGGTCCCTATGTCACAGGCCCAGAAACTGAGGCAGTTTCCGTGAAGGTGGGCTTGTCCGGAGTCGCACAGGAGAAAGGGCAGAGCCAGCCTCAGCCCTCAGGGTGGGGGGTGGCCCCTGGCGGGGGCTCATCAGGCAGGGCTCCAGGCCACGGAGCCTGCCACTGGGCTGTCAGGAGGGCGGCGTCAAGGCAGGCTCTGAGCCTCCCACCTGCGCACAGAGCTGCAGCTTGACGGCAGCTGGATGAAGGGCAGCGATGAGGAAGGTCGGAGCAGGTCGGGCGGCTGCGATGGGCAACGTGCACACCTGTGTATATGCCACGTCTGCATACGCGGCACGTGTGCATGCAAATAAGTGTGTTCACACACAGAATGCACCCCTGTCTTAACTGAGGTCCGTGAACACGGGCCAAAGCAAGGGTTTGACTTTCGTGCTCGGCCCCCAAGAAAATCTTCCCATCAAACAGAGACGTGACAGGCCACATTCCCTCCCTGGAAGCCTATTAAATCAGAAATAAATAACAGTGATAAAAACTGTCCTGCTCAACCATTAAGAAAACATCTCTTAAAAGAACTCCAGATGAAAGAGGAAGTCGGACACAAAATATAAGCTGTCGGGCGGCGATGAAAAGGCCCCTATTTCCCGGAGTCCACGCGTCATGGCGAACGCTGCAATCAGAGGGGAATTTATAACTTCTAGGTGCCTCTCAGACGGAAGGCTGCAAAAAAACGCACTCCCTATGCCTCTGAGTTAACTTGAAAAAAGGTATAAAGTTCACCAGGAAGAAGAAATTAATAGATATAAAAACCCAAGTTGGTGCAATAGAAAACTAGCAAAAGAAAAAAGTAGTTTTCTGATAATAAAAGCATCATAAAACACATCTCTCATGAGTTGTTTTTTTTTTTTTAAGCAAAACTCTAAAGCTCAACGAAGGCAAGGGATGACAGAAGCGGACAATGACTCACTACGAGAAGAGGCGTGTCTGCCGAGTGGCAGCACAGTTGCAACCCCCCAAGGACCTGGAAGGCCGTGCAGAAATTATCCTCAAAGACGCAGCCGATTCGTTTAGAACCAAGGACCGTGAAGCAGACGACGGAGAGATGAAACATCTGAAGAGCCTGTGCCAGGCCCAGGGGGCGGGGTACAGCTCGGCTCTGACATTTGACCTTTCAGGAGGAGACCCATCCTCGTCTCTGGTCTGTCCCAGGACCCGCGGAAGCCGGCAGGCCGCCTTCTGTACACACCCCTTGGGCAGGGGCCCAGGTCCCTGCTCCCCGGGCCCCCCGGGGCTGCTATGTCTGGGATCAAACAGCAGCGATGCCTTTCATCAGGCCTGAGTGGACAGTCCCGGCATTAATGGCTTGGGAACAGGCAGGATGCGTTTCTCCAACAGACCTCCGCGGCCCACGGGTATGGCGGCGGCTGTTTCTGTGCTATCTCCCTGTCCCTCGACTTGGTCTCCTGGTCACGGAGCACTCAGCGAACAGGCGGCATCAGGGCAGGACACATTTCCGGAAGGGTGGCAGGGCACCTCTGAGGGTCACTGAAACGGGCTCGTTTCTCCCCGTGGGGGCCGGACCCCCGATGGCCCCCACGGGAATGACGGAGCGTGCCCACCCATAGGGTATCGCTGGACCCTCTGGTTCTTAGTGGTCAGCTAAGTAAGAAATTCCATGGCTTTACTTTGTATTTCTGTTATCACCATTGAGCTTATCAGCATCTTTTCATCCTTAAGACTCACTGGTATTTCCTTTTCTGAGGACTGTTTGTGTATCTTTAATCCTTTTCTTGTCATGATTTACAAGAGCTTCTTAAACACTCCGGTAAATATTCGCCCTGTGTTTTCCACAGGAGCGGCAGCTATTTCCCCCACGTTATTTTTGGTTATGTTTGTGCTTTGCAAGCTGTTTCCACTTCGTCTGTTTTCCCACGGAGGCAGAACCGACACGGAGCAGCCCACACACGCCAGGACGGCTCGGTCCCTTCGGACACAGTCCAGGTGACAGACGCCCCCCCGGTTTCCGGGCGGACCTGGTGCGCCTCCGCCCCAAGCTGGCCCTGGGCCCTGCCACGCCTCGGGGACCCCCGACCTCTGCCCCTCTCCGTTAGTCTGCCTTTGTGGAGTTTCCTAGAAATAAGGGCACATGCTCTCCTTTTGGTCCNCCCACACACGCCAGGACGGCTCGGTCCCTTCGGACACAGTCCAGGTGACAGACGCCCCCCGGTTTCCGGGCGGACCTGGTGCGCCTCCGCCCCAAGCTGGCCCTGGGCCCTGCCACGCCTCGGGGACCCCCGACCTCTGCCCCTCTCCGTTAGTCTGCCTTTGTGGAGTTTCCTAGAAATAAGGGCACATGCTCTCCTTTTGGTCCGACTTCTTTCACTGAACCTTCTGAGACTCGGCCAGGCTAGCGTGGACATCAAGAGCTGACTGCTTTTCCCCTTTGAGTGACGCCCCCTGGCAGGGGTGCACAACCACCTCAGGAAAGATGACCTGAGAGGTGACGGTCGCTTGGGTGGTTTCCAGTCTTCGTGAAGCCGCGGTGACCGCGGCAGTCTGTGCGTGTGTCCACCCTCCTTGTAGAGATGCCCGGGGCCAGCCGGGGGGGGCCCCCACGGCAGCCGCGTGGTGCACAGTGTAAGAAGCAGCCCAGCTTTTCCAAAGCAGCGGCCCCACTTTCCACCCCCGGTGGGAGCGGATGAGGGTTCAGGCCCCTCTGCCACCTCACCGGCACTTGGCGTGGCCAGGCTCCTTCATTGCGGCCCGTGCACTGACAGGGGGGGCAGCATTCGCTGCGGGGTCCATCTGCACCCCCTGGTACCTGGAGCTGTGGGAACCAGCCTCGTGGTCTCTCCAACGAGGTGTCTGCTCACACATCCTGCCCCTGTCCACTCGTCTTACTCAGTGGCACATGTCCCTCACACATCCGGGACACAGGGCCCCTTCTCAGATGCGTAATTTGACATTTTCCTCTCAACCTCTGGTTTCTCTTTCATCTGCTTTGCAGGGTCCCTCAGACAGAAGGTTTCACTCCATTCAGCCCGACCGATTTGTTCTTCTTACTGCTCGTGCCCTCGGCGCCACGTCCAAACCCCCTCTGACCCAGAGTCACACAAGCGTTCTCCTGCGCCTTCTTCACGGGCGTCAGGCGTTAGATTTAGGTCTGTGATAAGTTTCGAGTTAATTTGCGTGCCGGACGCAGGGCGTTCAGACCTGGCATGTGGACACCCAGGCCCCAACACGGTGCTCTCCCGGCCCTGTTGCCCACGCGCCCTGGCCGGAGGTCAGCTGTCCCGCCTGGGCTCCCGTCCACCCTGTCCACCCACTCGTCCTCGTTTGCTGGTGGTTTCTAACCCATCTCGTGTCACAGCACAAAGGCATTAATGACCACTGTAAAATCCCCAAGCACACCCAAAACTACGTTTTTGCTGCTCTGACAAAAAAAGGCGTAATTTTGATTGATTTACAAAAAAAAAAAAAATAGTAATGCCTACCTTTTTTACTCCAAAGTGACTTAAAAAAAAAAAAACAGGTGCCTATACTTGTATGTGTAGGATTTCTGGTACCAAGAATTAACCAATCGGACACAAACCCATTATGCGACCTGACCGGTCAGATGTCACCCCACATGACCAAATATTTATGGTTCGAGACGGTGCTCACACCGCATGGCTGTTATGTTGGCAATACTTCCTTTTACTTGACAACCTAAGGGGACAGGAGTCAGTGCCCCTGACTAACTAGTCAAGTATGGCATGTCTTAAAAATTCTTGCCCTGACCAGCGTCACTCAGTGGGGCGTGACGGTTTGATGCCTGGTCAGGGCACACGCCTGGGTTGCAAGTTCCATCCCTGGCTGGGGCGCATACAAGAGGCGGCTGGGTGATGTTTCTCCCTCTCCCTTCCCTGCCCCAAACCGATAAAATCTAAGAAACGATCCCGATGGCACACCAGTCGGAACTCCTGCTTTCTGTTCGTACCGCACTGGCGGCGGTCGTTCCTCCGACGCGGTTCCTTCTCGGAGCTGTCATGGCGCCCCGGGTCACGTGCACTCCCACCCGGATTTCAGAGTTGGCCTCTCGAGTCCCACAAAACGCCTGCTGGGACGCTGGCTGATGGTCCATGGAAGGTGGAGCCCCGCGCAGAGCTGAGTGATTCGCGTGCAGGGCACCCCTCTCCACCTGCTTAGACACCCCACTTCTCCCAGCCACGCTGGGCGAGAGTTTCTAGGGCACAGCTCTCACGTTCGTTTCAGACGCGCCTCTCGCGATTCCGTATTTTCAATGCCACTGCATGTGGTGTCTTTGGAACTCCACAGGGGCTGCTACCCCCTTGAACTCTCACGTGGGCTCTGGCACCGTCGGGCACAGCCTCCAGCTTTCTGCACTGACAGCCGCACCATGTGCAAATGAAGAGCTCCCCTCCTTCTCCAGCCCGGGCGGGCGCCTCAACTCATTCCCCCCTCGTGCCTGATCCCGCCCGCTGGGGCCGCCCATTCACCGCGGAAGGCAGCCCCCTATCTTCAGGGTGGAGCGGTCCGGCTCCCTTTAGGTCTGTCTGCGGCAGGGTCTCCGTTGATAAAAAGACATCCCACCCTGGGGAAGGCTATTTCCTCTGTGCCGAGAGCTCTCATGAGGAGGCGCTGTTGGATTTTGTCAAATTCTTTTTCTGCACCCACTGGGAGGGTCACGGGGTTTTTCTTTTTCATTCGTTAATGTGCCCAACGGGCTGATTTTTGGAAAAGTAGCCTCAGGTTCCTGGACCCCGGCCGGTCGCAACGTGCCGCCCTTTCAATGCGTTGCTGGACTTGCCGATATTCTGCAAAGGGTTCTTGTGTTTGTTCAGCATTGGTGTCGTGGGGGAGACTCACTACGGTGTCCCGGACGAGGCCTGCGGCTGCTCGTCACACCAGGGCTGCCCAGCGAGGTGGGAGCGATCTCAGTACTTCACAGTTTGTGAGACACGTCCACAGTTAGTTTCACCTTTTTCTTAAATGTCTGTCAGAGCTGACCAGGGAACGTGATTCTGGAATAGACTTTGGGGGAAGGTTTCTAACGACAACTTTGTTTTATGGACTGACACAGAACTATCCAGGTTACCCATTTCTTGAGGAGTTCCTATGTTTCCAAAATTCGCCCATCAAAGTGGCTGCCTTGAAACCAGCGCAGAGGACGCCCCTCCGCGGCCCGTCCGGACCTGCAGGGACGCGCCACCGTCCCCTCTCTTCCTAAACACGGACTCAGTACCTATTGTACTGTGTAACGAGCCGAACAAAGCCTTACTGTACTTCTCCCTGCCCCCTCGCACCCCACCCCGTCCTCACGGCGCTGCCCCGAGTCCTTTCCCGCTTTTCGCTCTACCCGCCGCCCCCAGCCGCCGCCCCGCTGCCAGCTTGCTCCGAGTCTGTCTCTGTTTTGTTTGTTGCTAGTTCAGGTCATTTTCTCTCATTTCGGCCACTAATTTAAATCCGTGCCTTCTCTCTCTGTCTCCCAGTACATCTGAGTGGAGTTTTATTCATCTTCCAAAAAAAAAAAAAAAATCAGCTCTCTTAGTTTTTTTCTATGGCTTTTCTGTTTTGCATTTCATTCGTTTCTCCTCTGGTCTCCGTGCGTGCCTTGTTCCTGCTCTTCCCGGGTTCTGTTCCCTGTTCTTTTCCTGGTCCCTTCAGGTCAAAGCCAGGTCGCCCTCCCTGTGCGGCTGCGCCTGCCCGTCCCCCACGTCCTGCTCCTCGGGCCTTCCCTCCATGAGCTGAAGATGTGTCCTAGTCCCCCAGGAAGGCCCCTGGGGTCCTGCCTGTCCTTCCAGGGCCTTCTCCTCTGACCCAGAAGTCACGGCCGCTCCACCCCCGGTTCCCCCGAGGCCTGGTGCAGGCCCTAGCCCGGGGTCCTTGTTCCAGACGCATGTCCCTGGGATGGCCCACAGGCGTGTGACGCAGAATCCCGAGAGCTGGCCTCTGAGTCTTTTGAAAGTAAATTCTCCAGGTGACTCAGGGACTTTCCAGGAAAGTGCTAGCCTGAAGTGTCACCACCAGGCCCTGTCCCGGGGGCAGCTGTGTGACTGGCCACCACGGAGAGTCCCTCTCTGCTAGTCCCTGACAGGCTGCGGCGGGGGCCCCCGGGCGGCGAGCGAGGGCCACAGCATTGGGGACTGCACGCCAGTTCTCCCAGCTGGTCCCAGGGCTGCCCTCCTGGGGGGCCACTGCGCAGATGTAAGGTCCCTCAGGAGGACCCGTGGGGGCTGGAAACTGAGACGCCCCATGCACACCCAGGCCCTGCAGGGGCTGGGCCGGTCAGGAACGGTCAGCACAAACCCAACAAGCAGCGCAAACCATGGCTGTTCACTCGTCCTGGCCTCCTGTCTTGGAGTCTCAGTCAAGGGCCCCTCCCGATGGGTGTGGCCCAGGCTGGCACCCGCTCGAGACCCTGGAGGTACTCGCACGCCACCCTCATGCTGGGTCCCCTCACTGGGCCACCTGGACAAGCAGAGGGACAACTTCTCCTCAGTCTGAGCACCCCAGAACCCCACAGATGGACGCCTCCGTCTGGGCACACGGGAAGCCCCGCAGGTCAAAGCTCCACCACCACCCCAGTCGCAGGCTGGGCCCACGGAGCCGCGAGGAAATGACACACCGTGAGCCCGAGTTAGGAGAAGCCGTGGGGACCGGGTCAGACTTCCCAGGAGCCACAGGCGGCGGGGCTGTGGGGGAGAGGTGGCATTGGCACACTCAAAGGACCCGACACCGGGAAGTCGCGCAGTTTGAGGAGGGACGGGACACCCAGGTCAAGCAGGGGAACCACCCTGGACGAGGAGGCGGATGTGAGAACGCCCATGACGACTGAACCGCCAGTGTCGGTGGTGAGGCCACCAGGCGCTGAGACACGGGACACGGTGGCCAGGGACACAGGGGTGGAGCACAGAGCCAGGTGGTCTAGAAGTTTCTAGTAGGAGCAAGTGCCGGCGGCAGCGACCTTTTCTCCCCATCTGACGACGATGCGAATGCCAGGCTGGGAACCGCAAGGGATTGTGGGCGAGAAACACAAACGCCTCCACCAGCCCAACTCACCGCAGAGAAACGACAGTCACAGACCAGACACTCGGCGCCTAGAGGGGACGGGGTCCCCTGCGAAAGCCTGCCAGCGAGCTCCGCGGAGCCCGCAGCCGGGCAGGAGGGGCGTGCCTCTCAGCGCAGCTGGGAGACATAGGTCCCCCGGGGGGTGCCCCCCCAACCAACCAGCCTCCAGGAGCAGAGGCACCACACGCCCCTTCACGGAAGCCATGCTTCGTCCAGCCGTGACACGGAAACTGGCAGAGTTGCCAGCCGGTGCAGCGAGTCCCCACTGTCCCCTCAGAGGGCGGCTGACAGAGACCAACCCCAAACCCAGGGGGATAGCCGCCCACGGGACAGGAGGGGACTGGGGGTGGGGGACCGGGAGGGTCGGGAGCCCAGGGCTGACTGCTGAGGACAATGGAGGGGAGCAGTCTCGTTCAAGGCAGGTCCCTGCGGGCACCACCAGCACACGGCCAGGACGCGGTCAGGCCACGCAGCCACAAAGCCAGAGGCCACAAGGCCCGTCTTCTCAGTCAGGCGAACAGCTGGAGCCGCCTGGTGAGAGCGGGAGCCTGGGGCCCACAGGCCCTGCTCTGGGCGCGGGCTCCTCCAGGCCAGGGGCCACCGGGGCGGGGGGCTGGTGCGGCCCTCACCTCCTGGCTCTGGGTGGTCCTTGATGAAGATCAACGGTCTCTTTACCCTGAGCCCTGACCGGCCCTGCCTCCCCCTGGCCTTCAGGCCCACAGCCAAGCGTCTGAGTCCAAGGCCCCCTCCCTTCACCCCAGTTGCTCCTGGCCCTGGACTGGCCTTCCCCTGCCTGTGTCCTGCCTGCCTGTGTCCTGCCACCCCCAGCCCGGGGAGCCAGGCAGAGCCCAACGCTGCCCCGGGCCACCTCTGCTCTTCGGGCCCACTGCCCTGGATGTGACCCGTCCCACACCGGGGGTCTTGGTGGCTCTCACGCCTGAGGCCTCCAGCGCGTGAGAGCCAGGGTGACCACAGCAGCCCCACCACGTGGGGTCGCCCCGAGGACGCGTGGAGGTGCGCACAAGCACTGTGTCCCCTTGGGTCCCCTTGCCGTGAGCTCGCCCTCTGGGTGGGAGGGGCCAGGGCGGCTTCTCCCACCCTTCCGCCCTGTAGCCCCGGCAGCCACGACACTGCTGCCTCCTGGAAGCCCATCCCGCAGAGGCCCACGCACCTGCCCCCTTGCTGCCTTGCCCACTTTCCTCTCGGGAAGGTCGGGGCCCCTGCCCCACCGGGGGCCTCACCTGGCCCCCCCCCAGCAGCCCCCGACAGGCCCTGGTGAGCCAGGATGGCGTGAACAACGGCGGAGCAGAGCCTGAGGGAGGCTGGACGCTGTGGGGGGCGGGGACCGCTGCGTGCGGGTGGGTGCTGCAGACAGGTGCCATGTGCGGGGACAGAGGCGGCTGTCCTCACACACGCCTGTTCGCACGCCCAGAAGGGCTCCCGTGAGCTTCAGCTCCAGGCCTGGGCAGTTGAACCCAGCGAGGCTGGGGGCGCCCACCGCAGAGGGGCGGGGCCCCAGCCTTTCCCAGCGATGGCATCGGCCCAGTTTATACCCTGTCTCCTCACAGCAGGCCTCCGTGTGGCCCCTACCCTAGGCACCTCGGGAGAGGAGCCCCCCACCCCCCCGGGCCCCTGGCAGCCTCACTGGCCCCTCCAGCTCCAGAAGCTTGGTGGCTCTACGCTGGGCTGACCTATTGAGCAGGCAGGGCCCCTACACACAAGGCGCCGGACCTTCTCGGCCCTCGGGCTCATTAGCATTCCGCGGGTGGCACCGTGGGCTCAAGGACACCCAGGGGCTGAATGGACGCCGCGCGGGTGCCCTGCTCTCCGCAGACGCCAGGGATGCCTCTCCCCACGCCTGACCTGCCCATTAGCATTTGCAGAAAGCCTCCATTTGCATCTCGACAATGGTCCCGCCCTGGACCCGGGGCTGCGGGGGCACCGGGCATCCGCCGGCACAGTTGTTCTTTGTGCCCACTGCGGCGGCGGGCAGGGAGCGCGTCCCAGGGCTCCCCAGCACCGTGGCCAAGCCAGAGCCACCTCCAGACAGCACATGACGAGGCCAGGGTGGCCGGTCCTACCCACCCAACTCCCTGGGAGGGGAGCCTGCCCTTCCAGTCCTACAAGCCTCTGAGCCGCGGGCAGAGGAGGGGTAGGGCTGAGTGGGCAGACGCTAGGCCCGGGGAGCCCAGCCCAGGCCATGGAGCACCCCACGCCCACCCATCGAGGGCAGGTGGTCGGGGAGGAGCGGGTGCCCTGGGGTCAGTGCCGAGCGCCCAGCTCACACGCCTCGCGGAGGGCCCTCACCGGCATTGTCGTAGGTGTCCACGGGGAAGTGGTCCGGCTTGCGCTCCTCCGACACCACAGGGTCACACGTGATGTAGGGCACTGTGAGGGTCTTCTCTCCCGGACTCAGCCCGTTGTCCTTGTCCACTTTGAACTTTTTCTTCCTCACCTTATTAAAAAAATAACTGGTGGCCCAGTGCATCCTGGGCCTGCCCCCCGCTGCCCAGGGCACCCCCACCCAGAGGGTGGGCCGCAGCACTGTGGGCTCCCACGGCGGGCTCTCGGCAGGGCAGGGGGACAGGAAGCCGGCAGGTAGGGCTCCAAGAGCGGACCAGGGCAGTGGTGACGAGGGCCCTGGAGGTTGGAGCGCATGGGGGGGACCTGCCCATGAGGGGCACCAAAGGTCTGAGGACGGGACCGCAAGAGGGAAGGGAAGAGGCCACGTGTGAACCTGGGGACGGTTCTGGCCGAGGGAACAGCGAGAGCAAAGGGTCCCAGTGGAGCTGGGAACTGAGCGGTGGGTCCCTCCATGAAGGCGTGGGCCAGGGCCGACCTCACCCTCCATTTGCCACTGCAACCAAACTGCAGGACTCATGCCCAAAGCTGCCCGGACCCTCCCAGCTGTGACCTCAAGATCCTCGTCCCCAAGCCAGGACATCATGCCACCCCCAGCAGGGAGAGCCAAGGCCCTCCAAGGGGCTTCCGTGCAGTGTGTCCCGCTCCTGGGGCACCGCCTCTGGACCACCCTGGCCCTGAGTCTGGGGACACGGGGACAGCGGGTCCAACACAGGGGCATGTACCCTCCTCAGGGCCCAGAACGATGCTGACAGCCTGAAGCCCCAGGGCCAAACCCCAGGCAGGAGCCGACCCCCACAGCCTCCCTGCCCGCTCACGAGGGCCCCGTCCTGGGTGGGGGCTGTTACCATGGTAGACTTCTTGGGCTTGGGGCTGGGGGAGACCAGGGTGTGGCCCCGGGGCATCTTCCGCACGTAGATCTTCCAGGTGGAGGAGTCGGGGTTCTCCGCGGCATAGCACCGCCAGGCCGTCTGGAACCAGAGGGGAGAGGCTATCACCTGCCACGCCACCCGGCAGGGCCTCGTGTGGAGGCCGCAGCCCAAACCCTCGAGCCCGCCGGTGTCATGGAAAGGCCATGGGCCACATGCACGCCCGCCCACCCCCACGTGTGTGACTCAATCCTGGGGCCGCATGAGGGCTCCCTTCCAGCAGGTGGCCTGCCCACTCGGGCGGCTGGCTCCACAGGCCTGGTTTAGTCTCTCCAAAAGGAGATGGCGTGGGGCCGTGAAACCAGACCCGGGGGGCGTGCAGGTCCTTGGCTTCATGGCCACTGCTCATGTCTTCCCTGTCCAGGTAGGACGTCCGGGCCCCAGACCTGGGGTTCCAGAAGGGCCTCAGCAGAGGGAGGTGGAGGCGCAGGTGTGAGCCCTGACCTCCCGGCAGCGATCAGCTCTGGGTACACAGAGGGGCCACACCAGGGCAGAGTGTCCCGTGTCCATGGCCAGAAGCCTCCTTGAGGGGCCTTGGGTCCACTCGTCCACCCCCAGCAGGACTGGGACCAGAACCCCCTGGGGCCTGGCCTTGGGCAGGTTCTTGAGACCAAGTCCGTTTGTGCCAAAGGGCGGCTAGCTCTCTGCCGGGTCCCCAGAGACTGAAGCTGTGGACCTGGGGGCTCAGGGCCACCTGCCTCTGGCACCTTCCCACGGGCCCTGAGCCTGTGGGTACTGGGGGCAGTCCGACACAAGGACCCTGCGTAGGCAGTGCCCTGACCCCCTTGGAGACACTCGCCTGGGCCCCTTCCTCCTTCCTCCCAGACTCGCTCCCGTGTGAAGCGAGCTCCCTTCTCGGGAGGGAGAAGCAAGTTGAGTTGGTGAAACACCGAGGCCGGCCGCTGTGGCTGGGAGCGAGGGGCCCACAGACGGGCCAGGGCAGGTCTGCAGTGGCTGGGCCGTGTCCTCTCCCCACCTGCCTGGCCTGCAGGGCATGACTATCCACAAGGCCCCCCTGGCCCTGCCACCTAGCCAGAGCAGGAGGTCCAAAAGGCACCCCTGGCTGGGGAGTGCGGACCATCCACGTTCCCGAGGACCCTTGTGGGGAGGGCCTGGGCGGGGAGCAGATCCCAGTGCCCAGGCTGGACACTCGTGGGGCAGAGCCTGCAAATACAGCCGACACAACGGCCAGGCCGCCAGGCGGGCGCCGTCACCTGGATGAGCGAGGCCGCCGCTGGGATCTGCCGGTTGAAGTGCTTCTGCCTCTGCTTCTGCTGGACCTTGAGTGCGAAGCCAGAGCCGAGGATGCCCTGCAGGGGGCGGGGGCGGCGCTCAGGCGAGGCGGGCACCTCGGCCTCCCCTGCCCCGGGCGCGAGGTCCCCCACCCGAGGAGGACCACCCTGTGTGGCACCCGGGACGGCTGGCAGGATGGGGGGGACCAGCACATCAGATAGGGAGCCCCCCACCTACAGGTGCGCGCACACCCCCAGAACCCAGGCGCAGGCAATGCACACACAGGAGCACGGACCATTCCACACTCTGCATCCCCCGTGGACACGCACAGCAGAGGTGCACGTCCAACGTGTGCGTGTCCACAATGCACACCCGAGACATTCGTCTGTGACACGCACACATGTGCCATGCACGCCTGGTGACGCGGAGGTGAATGGGAATGGCAGGCACCCCCCCCACCCCCCGGCACCTACCGCGGGCAGCGCGAAGAAGGAGATGGCAAAGACGGAGAAGCAGGAGGCGATGGTCTTCCCGACCCATGTCTGGGGCACCTTGTCCCCGTAGCCAATGGTGGTGACCGTGACCTGGTCGGGGAGGGACGGGGTCAGCATGGGCCTGTCGGGCCCCACCTCACTGCCGTCCTGCACACAGCAGCCGAGTGGGCCCCAGGGCGACCCGGTGGGTGGGGTCTCCCGAACTGCACACAGCAGCCTGCTCCCCCGGGGGGTGGGCACACAGAGCACCAGGGCTGCGACCCCTGGGGAGGACTGGGCCTGGCCACCCACCAGCCCCACGCTGGAGGAGGCTGCCCCCAGGGGAGGCCAGCTCCCGACAAGAGGAGACGACACGCCACTTCCTGACACCACCCTGGCTGCATGTGTGTCCCATGTCCTTGTGTTTTCCCAAGAGGAGCAGATGCAGCTCAACCCTCCTGCTCGGTGGGGAGCCATCCGCACAGGGCTTGGGGAGGGCTGCCTCTGGCCGCCATCTGAGGTTCTCCCCGAGGCCTCCCGCCGCAGCCTGAAGGGGACAGCCTGCCGGCGCTCCGGAGCCCACCCTGCGGGCCGGCTGCTCGGTCCCCGAATCCCTGGCCCCCGGCTGCCCCCGGAGTCCCAGTCCTCCAGGAGCTGGCTCTGAGCCTGGCAAGGGGGCCGAGGATGCCCTGTGTCCCACTGTCCTGTCAGCATGGGCCGTCACACCCACACGCCAGGGCCGCAGGCACAGTGGCCCAGAGTGTCCGTGAGAGAGACCATCCTGGATGGCCCTTCCAGCCCCCTCCCAGGCAGCCCGGCCTCGTTCCTATGGGAGCGCCAGGCCAGGCCAGTGAGGGCGACCTCTGCGGGCCCGGAAGGTCCACGTGGAGTCCCCCTTTGTGCTCCTGCCCATGAGTCCACTGTGGGGAGTGGGGACGTGGAGGAATGGCCTAAGAAGCCCCCAGAGCAGCCTCTGTCCCCCTGAAGGTGAGGCCCCCACGGGCCTTCACGTGGCACAGGTGATGATGGTGCAGAGCCCTGGAGCAAGGCGAGAGGCCAAGGGAAGCAGGAGCAGGAAAGGACGCTGGGCCGTGGGCAGGACGACAGCACCAGGCGTGGGGGACGCGGGGTGTGGGGACGAGCTGCCCCTGCACAGACCCTCCCTGGGAGCACACTTGCAAACCCACCTTCCACACCAGGGACACCGCACACATGCGTGTGGAATGTGCAAGGCAACAGGGCACATGTGTTCGCACACACGCAGCACCACAAGGCCACAGGGGCCGGTGCCAGGTTGGGCATGACGCTCTCGGGCTCACTCGGGCCCGACACCTCACTCCCGCCCACCTGGTGCTCCACCCGGGGACCTGCAGGGGTGCCAGGCCGCCCTGGGGCCACGGCAGGGCTGGCAGAGAAGGGAGCCCCGGGTGACTCAGAGCCCCGCTGTCACCAGGGTGTCCTCCCGGAGGGCCTGCACCCCACGTGTGACGTCTGGGCCACAGCTGCCTCTGAGAGGGCCCGGCACGCGGCACGCAGGCCGCCCCGGGTGGCCACGGGCGGGGCACCGGGACGCCCCCGCAGCCCACACTGCAGAGCAGGCTCCTTTCCCGGGAGCTTGTTCCACTCGTGCAAACTCACACCCCTCACGTGAGCAGATGTCTACTGTTCTTAAGCAAACGGATGCGAAGACGTTAAAAATGCCTTCGCTCGTCTTTGTTCCAAGGCGCTGTCAGCAGATTCAGCGAGTGAGGACTCAAGCACTCAAGGGACACGACGGGGACCGCATGGCAGAGAGCCACTGGGGCGCACACGCCTGGGGCCGATGCGGAGGGGGTGCCAGAAAACTTGGGAAACGTTGAGAGAAATAACACGTATGGCAATCTTTTAATTGATTGAAGTTAACGCCCCAAACCCACGACGACGGAAATGAACGGGGGTGGGGGAGGGCGGGCCTGGCCAGGAGGCTCTGGGGGTGGAGTGAGCGGGTGGCAGGCCGCTCCCTCGGCGCACAGGCACCCTGGAGGGTCCCTCGTCTCGGTCCAGGGGCCCAGGCCTGGGCCATGCCACTCCTGGCCAGCCGGCCAGCACAGTACGGGTGCCCTGGCCAGGTGTCGCCCACCTGGAGACCACGTGCCCAGAGCCAGGACGGCCCGGGCCCCTCAGACCCTGTCCCAGACCCTCTCGGTCAAGTTAACGGCGTCCTTGCAGGTCTTCGAGGACAGGGCCCATCCCCACGGCACCGTTTGCTTTCCTGCACTTGCAGACCCCAGCAGTCCTACTTGGAACTTGCCCGGAGGAGGGGGATCTGGAATGCAGATCTGCACATCTGTGGGGGCCCCCAAATGCAGGGAGACACGGCTGGGCCACCTCAGCCCTCGCCTGGGTGCCAGGCAGCTCCTGCAAGGCCCCACAAACACAGCCGGCCTATCTCGGTGCGTGGAGCCGGCCTCATCCTCCCAGCGGCCTGCGGGCCTTCACTGCCCCGTTGGAGGCGGGGGTGGGGAGAAGCTCCCAGCCCCCCAGCCCCACCCACTCCACCCTGAGAAGTGGGTGCTGGTATCACCAGACTCCCCCCTTCCTACAGCAACGCCCTGCAGGCCTCCCTCCGACGGGGCTGGGGATGCTGGCCCAGACCCGGCGACACCACTGAGCAAGCGGTCAGTCTGCGGCCACCACCACAGGCCGCCGTATCTGGAGATGTCTCGGCTGTCTTTCCAGAGGGGAGAGTGGGCGGTAGCAGGAGGCAGGACGCTGACAACCCGGACGCTTAGGGGGTCCCCGTGTGGCACCTCCACCTGACAAATCATTATGGAGGAGGAAACAGAGGCTGGGGACAGGCGCCACTGCTGTGCCTTGGAGGTGGGCCCGGCCTGGGCGCCGACCAGGTCCCCTGTCCCTGCACCAGTGCACCCAGGCTGAGACAGGACATCCAGACTGTTGAGAAGGGGCCTTGGGCCCCCATTATGGCATCGTGGTCAGGGGTGTCAGGACCTCACATTCTCACTCCACGTCCAGCTCCAGCCCCGGGGCCCTGGCCACCTCGTTGCCACGCTGCTCCCTGCACCGACCATGTTTCTCCTCGTTGGTCGACAGCCAAACCTCATCCTCAAGGAAATCAGCCCTGTGACCACCATCACGGGGCTTGCCAAGCCCCAGTGAGGGACCCCCCAAGGCTTCAGCCCCTGGGCAGCAGACGAACCTGCCCCAGACTCCTACTCATCCTGCAAAACCTAGCGGTAAATGCCCTTCCTTGGGGAGCGCTCCGGCTAGGCTCCAGAGCTGATGGCCCACAGGCGCAGGACTGTGCGGGAGCCGTGGCCGCTCAGCTCTCAGCTGCCTGGCCCTCCCAGGCTGTGCCCGGGGCCCTGGATTGGGTAGGGTCTGAGCATGGGGGCATGGGCCAGGGCTGCCACCCCCAGACCCATGGGGCCTCAGTTTTCCCAGCATCAGATGAGGTCCTGACAGTCACTTGCAGGTGGCTGTCTGGAAGGCCCTGTCCTTGCCCAGGTGCCACCCGGCCGCTGGAGCCCTCCGACCCCACCGCCCGGGGTGTCCCACAGCCTGAGCAGCCCAGGCCTTCCGGAGCCCCCGGCAAAGCAGGGGGAACAGGAGTCCAACTATTTGAAACAGTGGCCGCGACACGGGGACAGGCTGCCAGCTTTTTCACTCTACATTCTAAATTTAGACGCGAGGGGTAAACAGAACCCGCCGCCTGACTGGAGAGACCCCCGGGCGCTGGACAGTGTGGGGACTGTGTGTGGAGAGGCAGCCTTTCCCTCCTCTCCGACTGCAGCACAGACAGATGCGTCTTGTTCCAGGAGCAAAGAAGAAAGCCCGAGATCCTCTCCAAACCCCCGGCGGCCGGGCGTGGGGCGCCACATGCCGGGGAGCAGGGCGGGTGCCCCACCGGAATGGGGGCACGGGAGGAGACGCCCAGCCTGCGTGGGCTGGCACCTTCGCTGCCGAGGGGACCTCCTCGGGAGGCCCACGCAGGCGCCTGCTGTCCCCTGCTGCGGAGTGGAGCCCCCACTCTGAAGACACGTGTCCACCTGAACCCTCGGAACTGGAGCTCACTGGGATTGACTAGGGCCCTTGTCCAGGGGGTCGAGGTGGAGCTCGCGAGTTCGGACCAGCCGGGGAGGGCCCAGGGGGGCCCTCACTGAATGGCAAGTGCTCCTAGAAGGGGCAGAAGGTGTGGCCACAAGCCCAGGGACACCTGGAGCCCCCAGAAGCCGGGAGGGACACCCCTCCCCAAGAGCCGTCGCAGGGAGCGCGGCCTGGGGACACCTGGACCTCAGACTTCCGGGCTCCCGACCAGACACAGGAGGCACGTGTGTTGTGGCAGGGCCCAGCCTGTGGGACTCAGGCGTGGCAGCCCCTGGAGACGATCGTACCCCTGTCCCCAGGGATGCCACTACCCCATAGGCACATCGGCTCCTTCATTCACTGATGCAACAGATGCCGACTGACCCGGCGGAGAGGTGGAGGGCCCTTGGGCCGCCCCACCGCCAGCGTGTCCCCCACGTCTTGGAGAGGTCGGCCTGGTGGCAGGGCTGCCCAGTAGGCAGACCAGAAATGGCCCTGCCCGCCACACCACCGTCCACTGGGGAAAGCCACTCGTGTCTCAGGGCGCGGTGGGGGCGGCGCTCATGCCCACGGAGGGCGGGAGAAGCCAGGACACAGGAAGCCGGTGGAAAGCAACGGCTCGCCGCAGACACACATGGGCTGAAAGCCCCGGCCAGGCTGCCCGGCTTCGGTTTCTGCAGCCCTGTTTGTCCGGGACGCGCCAGGAACACAGCCCATAACTCAAGCCGTGGGGGCCGCCTGGACAGCTGCAGGGGCAGCAGGCACTATGAATGGGAGCCATTTGCCCCAGGGCCCGGGTGTCGGGGGCCCAGGGCAGCCTGGGGCCCTGCAGGAACAATGGCCGGGCCGGGGCCCGCGGTAGCCGAGGCTGGAGCTGCAGCTGACGGCCAGAGCCGGGGCATCGGTGCCAAGCCGGGCACAAAGGGGCCGTTTTCCTGGCTGGCGGGCGGATGTTTGCACAGGTGTGGGAGTGGGCGCGCCGCTGTGCCGGGAGCGGGGGCAGGGGGAGCCTCACTGCCCGCAGCTCCAGGAGTGGCGGGGAGGCGGGCGGGGGGGCAGCTCCCAGTCTGGGCACAGCTTATCGGCCGAGCCTCGGCGTTCACCGCGTGCCCTGGTCCCCTGGGAATCCTCCAGGCTCTGTGCAGCCTGTCCCCTCCCCGTCACCAGGACTTGTCCCCTCTGTCCGCCACGGGCAAGCTCTCTACTGGGGACTGAGCCCTCCTACCTCCCAGACCTGATAGGGCTGCCCGACCTGGGCCTGTGGGCTCTGGCCCCGAGAGGGAAGGCGGACGGCAGCCAGGGGCCAGGGCCAGGCCCTCCCTGCCCAGGAGACGGGCCAGTACTTCACTGCCTGCACTGCGTGGCCTGGCGCACTGGGGACTCCCAGAAAACTCCCCAACGAGGCCAGAGTCGGAAGCCCTCTCTGCATGCCCATGTCACAGGGTGGGGACGCAGAAGCAGCAGAAGCTCGCACCTGTCTGGGGCCACAGGGCGGTCCCCCCAGCTGGATGAGCGGGGCAGGCCTCTCCCTGGAGAGAGGGAGGGAGACACTGCCAGTCAGGGCCCCTTGCCCCCCAGGCCGGCCCACCTCCTGCATGTAGGCGGCCACCCTGTCCCCTCCCTGGCCAGAGCAGGCCTGGACATCAGCCTCCACCACCCCAGCCTAGAGGGCTCCCACACGGCCACTCTTGCCACCGGCAGCTTGTATGGCACCTGCTGGGCTCAGGCCGTGGCTCCAGCCCACTCCAGGTCCCCCTGGGCCCCACGTGCTGTGCTCCAGAGCGCCGTGCCCCATGGCCACACCCCTGTGCTCCCCACAGCAAGCGTCCGGCTGGCTCTCTCATGCCCAGCTCTGCCCAGAAGGGTTTCCGGCACTGGGGCTCGGAGTCCCCACTGATGAGGCATAAAATCTCAAGAAGCCAGAGCCCCAAGGCCCACAGGGCGATGTCTGGGCCCCTCCTCTACTTGGGCCCAGGGGACAGTGGCTGTGCGGCCCCCACAGGACAGCCCCCCCCAAGGGCCCCGACTTACCACCCCCCACCAGAGGGCATCGGCGTAGCTGCCGAACTCGATCTGGCCCGACGCATTCACAGCGTCCTTCTCGGCCAGGTACACGAAGTAGGAGGAGAAGATGAGGCCCAGGAAGCCGATGTACAGGGTGGTGATCAGCTCCTGGGGACGGGGGGCAGAGCGGGAGGGGGGTCAGCGTGCGGGGCTGCAGGGACGCGCCGCCCAGACACAGGCGGCCAGGCCCCACGGCCCCCAGACAGCTCCATGCAAGCTGCACTGCCTCTCCCACGCAGACAGCACACGTCAGTCCCAGTGACCTAGTGCCCACGGCTCCCGTGAGTGGCCGCTGTGGGGCCTCCCCCACAGGAGCCAGGCCGGCCCCACCCTGGCCCCTGTCCAGGCGGACACCCTGAGGGGGCACGGACTGAAGTGAGTGCCAAGCTGAGGTGAGCGGGCCACCGTGCCTCCCCAGGGTCATTGGTGGCCTGTGGAGGGGCGGGGCTCCTTGCCCACTTTCCCATATTGTGTGTCCGTCCTTTCATGTGCCCGGTGGCCCCTTGTCCCGGGCTCGAAGGAACGGGACTCGTCGTCAAACTGGCAGACGGGTCAGGGGCCGGGGCTTAGCCGGGGCCCTGCACTGCACAGTCCGGCCCGCGCCCTCCCCGGGCCCCGCCCCCACCAGGGTCCGCACCTGGCGGTGGATGAAGACCACGGAGCCCAAGAGCCTCCAGGTGCCACCCTGGCGGTCGACGTGTAGCATCCTCAGGATCTGCAGGAAACGGATGCCCCTGCGAAGGAGGAGTCTGTGTCCCCACAGGGCGTGTTCCCACCACGCGCGCCCCACAGCCCTCGGGTGAGCAGCCCACTGGCCGCCGGGCACCCCTCCCGCCCTTGCCCCTCCCCCAGCATGTCTCCATGCTCTGCCTGTCCCCAGGTTGCCTTCAGCCCAGCTTGCAGATGAGCAGACCGAGGCTCCTGAATGGTCAGGTGGAGGCCTGCGACCAGGCAGCGAGGGAAAACCTGTGCAGGGCCACCCCCTCCCAACGCACTGCCCCGGGGCCCGTCCATGGCCCGGCCACCTGGGCGTACCTGATGGCCGAGGTGGCGAACACCTGCCCTTTGGAGCCCACGCAGAGCACGACCATGGAGGCCACAACCACGATGAGGTCTGAGGGGGCAGCAGGTCGCCACCGTCACCAGCCTGGCAGCCGGCTCAGGGGAAAGCTTGGCAGAGGGGTGGGGCGGAGCCCCATGAACGAGCCCAGGGAACCTCGGAGGGCAGGCCTGGCCCTGTCTCAGCACCTGCAGAGCCACCTGGTCCCCTCCCCACCCCACCCTGCCCCCCAGGCCACAGGGTGGCAGGTCCCTCATTGTGCCCAGCACGACCACAACCCCAACCTGCAAGTAGCGTCTGGGGGGTGGGGCGCTGAGGCTGGCCCTGGGCTGGAGGCCCCAGGGGTGGGGCGTGCTGGCCTTGGGGTCTTCCCTGTCCCAGGCAGAGTGGCCTGGGCTCTCTGTCCTCAGGGATGCCCCAGTGGTGTCCCTGATGGGGGTCCGCCCGGTCAGAGCCGCCCTTCCTGGGGAAAAGGGGCCCAGCCCCTGCCTGGAGACCCCAGGGTGAGGCTCCCCCAGGGGCCAGCGTGACTCACCGATGATGGAGATGGGCTTTCGGGCAAAGCGCAGCCGCCCCCAGACGCCCACGTACTTGCTGCGGCAGCCGGCAGACCAGAGGCGCACCACGTACTCTGTGCCGAAGAACGCCACCAGGACGATCTCCTGCGGGGACAGAGAGCTGTGAGCATGTCCTGCACCCGGGCACAGCCCCCGCCACAGGGGCCTCCACAGAGAGACAGCCCCCACCAGCGGCCCGAGGCCCTGTCTGCAGGGTCGGGGGACAGGCCTCCGGCACTGTCTGCCTGGCCAGGCCCCAGGCCAGGTCCACTGCCAGTCACCACCCAGTGAGGCTCCAGGCCCTTCAGACCAGGGCCTCCCGGGCCCAAGGGGACACCCATGCCAGGGCTCGGGAGCCTCGGTGGATCTGGTGCCCTCGCCTGGCCCAGGGGGTGTGACGGCCTGGGACCTGGGTTCTCCACGGAGCCCCAGAGCTCAAGCCGTGCATCCCAGCTTGGGGTTCGAGAGCACCCACCCTCAGGGGACAGTCACTCCTCCACCTCACACGGCCACCAGGACACAGCATCCAGGGAACAGGGGCTGGGG
The DNA here is from genome assembly GCF_014824575.4 of Sturnira hondurensis. Classification (NCBI taxonomy): domain Eukaryota; kingdom Metazoa; phylum Chordata; class Mammalia; order Chiroptera; family Phyllostomidae; genus Sturnira; species Sturnira hondurensis. The sequence continues at coordinate 370,333 of NW_028079014.1, forward strand.
AGCTGGGCTCCAGCAGGGAGGGGGCTTAGGGGGCATCACTGGCACTGTCCTGAAAGGAGGGTGGGCATGAGGTTGGCTGGGACCGTGCCACTCGGGAGACCCCTGCCTGGGCCCAGAAAGGCTGCCCCACGCGTCAGTCTGTGGTTGGGGGCTGGGAGGGAGGGGGAAGCCAGAGGGCCAAGGCTCGTACTTGGGTTACAGTGGGTGGGTGGGCCGAGGACAGCCGGACGGGGGGACAGAGGGAGGGCGGATGAATGGGGACGGCTGGTGTGAAAGTCCGATCGGTCTGTGGTCCGGGGAAAGGTGCCTACGAACCGCCCAGCCTCGATGACAGGGACGAGTGTCTGGAAACACAAGGCCTGCCTAGGCTGAGTCACGGAGAGGAGAAAACCCAAATACGCTGTCACCAGAAAGGAGCTTGAGTCGGTACGGAGAACCCCCAGCACCCCGACTGGGCGCGGCTCAGCTGGTCGAGTGTCGTCCTGCGAAGCGGAAGGTGGCCAGTTTGAGTCCCAGTCAGGGTGCACGCCCGGACCGTGGGTCCCACCCCGGGGAAGGGCAGGCACAGGAGGCGGCCTGTCGAGGCTGCTCTCTCTCACGATGTTTCTCTCCCTCCCTGCCCTTCTCTCTAAAAATAAGTACATTTTACAAACTTGAAACAAAACAACAAAAACCTCCAAACGAAGGAAAGCCCTGGAGCTCTGCTGGTGAATCCGACCAAACATTTAAAGAAGCAGCACTAATCCTCAAACTTCTCCCAAAGATTGAAGCAGAGAGGGTCCTTCTGGGCTTTCTCTGAGTCCGGCATCTCCCCGATCCCAAAGCCAGACAAAGCCGCGGCGAGGAAACAGAACGCAGGCGGCACCCATTACGGGGACGCCGGTGCGAAGCCCCTCGGTAAGATGCTCGCCAACAGAATTCTGCAGCGGACTGAACAGACCTTCCACCACAACCACGTGGGACTTGTTCTTGGAATGCAAGGACAGTTCAGCCCATCGGCATCGATCAATCCCTTACATCACAGCAACGGAATGAAGGGGGGAAGCGCACAGTCCCCACGGACTCAGAGGCTGCGCTGGAACGTCAACACCCGCTCCTGGCAAGAGGCTCTGAGCAAGACAGGAACAGAAGGCAGCTGCCTCTGTGTCACAAAAAGTCAGATTCAAAAACCCCCACATCAGTGGGGAGCACGGGGGGAGGGTGGCTGGGCTGGGAGTAAGAGACAGAAAGCTGTACTCGAACAATCATTTTTAAAAAAAGAAAAAGAAAAAATACACGGCATCAGACACCAGGTCGGTGGCGGATGATGGACGTTTTCCCTCCGAGAGGAAGAAGGAGCCAAGGACGCTGCTCTCGCCACGTCCGCTCTGCACAGGCCTGGACGGTCAGGCCGGAGCCGTGGGGCAGGGGAGAGGAAAGGCGCCCGGACGGAAAACGCGAGTCAAGCTCTCTCCGCTCCACGCGCAGGGCGCCCGGACCACGCCACAGAGGACGGTCAGACCCAGCAACCGAGTCCAGCAAAGCAGGGCACAAAGTCCACACATACAAATGGGCTACATTTCTGTGTCAGTTGCATTGTTCCTACAAACAATGGGCAAATCTGAAAAGGAAGTTACAAAAACAATTCTGTTTACACTAGCGTCAGAAAGAATACTTATAAATCAACCAAGGAGGTGAAAGATCCGGACAGTGCAAGCTGAAAAATACCGCTTAGAGACGTGAACGAGGATGTCAGTGACGGAACCCCCGCCCTCCTGCACTGGCGGCCGGAATGGGGCTGCTGCTGAGGTGTCGAAATGACTTCACGTGAACCCTCTCAAAATCCTGAGGTCACGTGGTGCAGAAACAGAAAAGCCACCTTGAACGGAGGGGGTATCTCCAGGGACCCCAAGCAGCCAAAACGGGCCATGGAGTATCACTCGGCCTTAAGAAGGAAGGAAACCCTGACACGGGCTCTGTGGATGGACCTGAGGGCGTGCTGCTGAGGGCAAGGGGCCAGTCAGGGCCGGTACTGCTGGTTCCCTGCCCCACTGTCCCCAGGCGCCCGGCCCTGGCAGGGCCCTGCCCCGCTGGGTGACAGTGGCAGGTCCTCCCTGCCCCGGAGCTGACCACGGGTGGTGGGCGCTGCCGGCTGGCTCTCACGTGTCACTGATCAGGGCGAAATAACGCGTATGTCCCCCACCCTCTGCGTGCCGGGGCGAGCTCAGGGAATGGCGGGGGGCCGTGTGGGAGTGTTGACTGCTTTGCTTTTGCAGGTTTCTCGGTTTGTGACGCCACGTCCTTCGGGGGGCCGGGGGGGTGTGTGGTTGGGACATGTGGGACATGCTGGCCGAGCACGCAGGCGTGAACTCTGGCCTCACGGTGGGGGGGTGGGCGCCGGCCCCTCCTCTGCCAGCTCCGGGGCAGCAGCCTTGGCCGGCAGCTGCTGGCGGCAGGGGCTTCATCTTGCTCGTTTGTTTCCCGAGACGGGAACGGAGAGTGTCCCCCAGAGGGTCCCCCAGAGGGTCCCCCACACCGTCAGGCAGTCTATCCCCTAGAGGCCTTTTTCTTACTTTGCTGCATTTTAAAAATAACCACTGAGTACTTTCTTCACGGTGGAGTAAGCAGATTTGAAGTGCGTCTCAGGCAGCCCTTAGAGCAAACACCCGCATTTCTGCTGACGGCTGCATGTCCCCCCGAGCCTGGCCTCACGCTCCACGGGGGTCTGGCCAGGGCTCCGCTGCTCCTGCCCTGTGGGCCGCCTGCTGAGAGGCAGGATCCCCTCTGGAGGGTGAGGTGTAGGAATAATTTTAAACAACGCTAATCCCCAAATCCTGTTTGCGTCTGGAATGCAGAGCAGGCAGGCTGGCCTCCAGGCTCACCATGTCCAGGCGGCCCCGGGCGCAGAGCTTGTCAACGTGGCAGTGGGGGGGGGGGGCGGGGGCCGAGCCTGCTCGGAGACAAAGTGACCACCACCCTCCTCCGGGGCTTAGCAGGATGGCACTCGGGGCCAAGACCTCGGCTAGACCTAAAACCTGGGCGCCCTCGGTGGGACCCCAAGGGTAGATGTCCTGGCCCCTCCAGCATGTCACCAGCCAACCGTCTTGGGTGCGGGAAGGGCTAGACAGGCTCTGAGGAGGGGCCCTGGACACCCTGGCCTGGGCCGTGCAGCAGGGCCCTTGACCAGGGGAGGAACAGGGCTTGCAAGAGGGCTGACCACCCCGCTGGGCCATCTCATGGTGCCACCCCTCATTCAGGGGACAACACTCCCAGTCCAATGCTGGCTTGGGGGAAGGCAAGGGTCTCCCCCTCCCAGCTCTGGGTTTCGGGAGGCCTACCTCCAGCCTTAGGGGTCCAGCCACCAAAGGGTGACCCCCATCACCCTCCCTGCCCTGGCAGGGGCGGGTCCCCAAGCAAGCCCCCAAAGGGAACTCATGGGAAGTAGGGCCGGCCCTGCAGCCCAGCCCAGGGGCTCTCCACGGGCCCAAGGCATCTGGGCTCCCCACTGCTCCCCTCCAGACCCACCCCCACTGGGTCCCTCCACCCTCTTGGCCCAGCTCAGGCACCCCCATCCCCCTGGGGAGCCCCACCTACCACACCTGTGGGGACCAGGGACCTCCTTGGCTCTCCCGCTGATAAGGGAGCCAGGCCAGAGCCCCTTTTGAATGGGCCCTGGGCGTGCTTCAGGTCAGGGACAGACACAGCCTTGAACTCTACCCCACAGACGTGAGGGGGTGGCCGTGCTGGTGTCGGGTTTGAGCAAAGGACCCCCCCCCGCCCCCAGCCACTGCCCCTCAGACTAAGCAAGATGCTGCCTCCTGCCCACAGCCGGCCTCATGGACGCGGGCCTCTGAGCGGTCTGGGGTCCAGTCCCGAGCACCCACTGCCCGTCAGAGGCCAGCCCAGTGCACAGAGACAGGGCAAGCCGGGTGGAGTCACCAGCCGGTGCCCCCCTCCCCACTGATGGCCCCGGGCGGGCGTTGGGCAGGCTCTCAGCAGTGGCCTTTGCGTGATTCGGAATTACTGTTAAAGACAAAGCCCCCTGACAAACAAATGCCCCACGAGAAAAGGGGCAAAAACTCAGACAGGTGTTTCCTCTGACATATGAAGGGTCAGGATGCGCGGGAAGATGTGTTCGACGTCAAAGCCACAGCCAGGAGCTGCCTCGCTCCCACCGGGATGAAAAGAAACCGACCGAAACAAGTGTCAGAGAGACACGGGGCCCGTGTGCGCAGCTGCTGCCGGGAGTGGGGCGCGCCATGGCCACCTCGGGGACAGGACGCAGGCTCTGAAACGTTGACACAGGGTGACGGGCGGGCAGGGGCGGGGGGCGGCAGTCCTGCTCTGGGTACGGGTGCAGGAGAAGGGACAGCGGGTCTCACAGAGACTTGCACCCCCACGTTCGCTGCGGCCAAAAGGTGGAAGGGTGTGGCCAGTGTCCATGGGGCCTGGCCACCCCCCCACCCCCCCAGGTCTCTGCACAGAACCTTCCCGGCCAGCTCCACAGGACAGTGAACCGCCTGAATCCCTTCCCAGCCAACTGGGGCCAGGAGACCCCCTTCGTAGCCACCTTCAGGCCTGGTTCCCCATCTCCGGGGACACAGTCAGCCCGCTGAAGCGAACCACCCACACTCAGGCGGTGACCACAGAGTGCCACACCGGGGTGACCAGGGAGCCGGAGCGCAGAGGGTTGGGCTGGGGTGGTGGGGACCGGGGCTGAGGGTCCCCAGAGGCAGCGTGCCATCAGCTGTCCCAGAGACTCTGCTCTGCTGCTCGTCGGCAGGCACACACCAGGACCCTCCGAGGGCTCCACTTGCAGGGCCCCGAGTCCCCGGCCAGGCGCTCGGCCGCACAGGCCCCAGCCCGCTTGGCCCGGGGGTCACAGCACCCAAGAGTAGTCTGGGAACCCCAGGAGCCGAGACAAAGGTTTTCAGAAAAGCAGGTGCTTATCCGGGGTGTGCTCCTGGGGTGCACAGAGCAGGAGGCCGGCCCTGACTCGGGCACTTCCGAACTCCGTGGAGCTGGAAGGGTGGCCGGGTGGGGGTGAAGGTCAGGAGCCGCCTTATCTGCCGCTTGGCAGTTATCAGCGGGGTCTGCAGACCTGGAGGCTGTCGGAAGCCACAGTGCTTGGAGGCTGGGGACTTCAGGCACAGAGTGACGAGAGCCCCGGGACCGTCGATGCCAAGAATCGTTCACACAGGACAGATAGCGTGGGTGCCTGGAGCTTAAACCCCCTGGGACCAGCTGTGGTCGCACCGTTGACTTTCAGATGAAAGAACAGTTTTTCGTGCTTTGGTGTTTTTTGCCACAGAGCAACCCCTCAAAGGCCCCCTGGGCAAGATGCAGGAGCAGGCATGGAGACCTGGAGGCACACAGAGGTGGGCGCCAGGCCCCCATCCACACCAGGGGAGGGAGGGAGGGAGGGCCAGGGTGAGGGGCCTGGCCCCTCCCACAGCCCTGACCTGTGGGCTGCCCTGCCCCGGGTCAGGAGATGTCCCCTTGGTGCCCACAGCGCAAAGCCCGGCCGCAGGCTCCGTCTGGGGCCAGCTGTCCCCCTGCAATGGGACCCAGTGAGCCCCAGGGGGGTGGGCCCCGTGTTCCCGGAGGGTCAGCTGGCTGGGCGGCATGAAGCAGCCGTGGAGGCCGCTCAAAGCGCCCTTTGTTCTGGGTCCCGCCGGGGGCCAGCTGCTCCCGACCGCTCGCCCACAGTGCGGGCCCCGGGCCTCCCGGCGACATGTGCTGGGCACAGCTGGGCCTCCACACACACCCACCACCCGCCCCACCAAGAACCGTCCCCCGGCAGCGCGTCTGGCGTGGGGCAGGCGCCCCGGCGCACCCCGGAGGGGCAGGGGGGGCAGGCGGGTGCAGGGGTTACAAGGCCCGGTCCTGTGGGCGGGGGACCCCAGGAGAGCTGACCCCACTCGTCTCTCCTACCTCCTCTCAGCTGTGGGAGCTCTGTGCTCAGCCTCTGCCCCCTGGCCCCACAGCCCCCGGCCTTGACCCTGCCCAAAGCCCTGGTGGTGCAGAGCGATCGGGACAGAGTCCACACCCTGCTCCACGTGGCCTCCCAGCTGCCACATCTGGCGCTGGGAGCAGTGGGAAGGGGTGACCCAAGGGGGCCTATGGGTGGTGAGTGACCCCCCCGAGAAGGGAACCCCTGGAAGAAGGGGGACAGGGACTCAGGCACCATGGGGCCAAGGGGAGGTCTGGAGGAGGGCCCTGCCCCGACCTGTCTCGGAACCCTCATGCCACCCATGGCACTGAAGCCCCCTCGACCTGGTATCCGAGCCCCTGGTGTGTACCTCCTAGTGTGTACCCCCTAGTGTGTACCCCCAACCCCGCACACCACCACCCCAGGCATGAGCAGTGTCCCCCTGGCCTGTCTCCGTCCCACCCTGGCAGTAGGGTGTGGCTCCACCCAGGGGATCCCTCCTACCTCCCCAGCGGTCTCCCCAGGCTGGGTCAGCCTCCCCCACCATGGACCCCAGCACGGCGCCCACCCTGGGGCTCATAGGATGCTCCATCCCTCGGCGGGGCTGAGCTGAGCCCCCCCCCCGCCCCAGGGAGACAAAAGGAGCCCCAGGTGGCCGTGCTGCCATGTGCTTGGCACCCGACCCTGACCCCCAGCCCCACGCAGGCCTGGGCTCGGCTCCCAGGTGTCGCTGGGGCTTCGGGGTCCCAGCCCTGCAGGCCAGCCACCACGAGTCCCAGCCACGCAGACACCGAGGAGGGCAGCAGCCCTGGCTCAAGGGGGTGGAGAGTATGGGTCGGCAGCTGCCCGGGTGCTCACCCCGCCTGTTAAAAGGCAGCCAAGAGTTGTGGGGTGACCTCAGAGATGCAGGGCTGCTTCCCCCCAAGATCCAGCCCCACCAGTCAGCTGTCCGGGGCAGCCATTTCACAGACGGAGCAGGAGAGGCCACTCAGCATCCTCCACGCCATGGGACCGACCCCACCCTCTGCCTGGCCACTGAGCCCTGCGAGTGGGGGACGGCTGCCCCTCATTTCTGACCCCAACTCAGACACCGCCCCAACAAGGTGGCACGTCCCCAGTGTCCAGCCTCTTGGGGTGACCCCAGGGGCTGATGTGGGGCTGTGTTTCCATCCCATGTCCCACACCAAGCAGCGCCTTGGGTGCCTGGGACACAGGGAGGTCCCCAGGGCTTCCTGCTCGATGGGCCTGTGCCCACCCCCTGGCTGGGGTCAGATGCCGGTGCCAGGACCCACAGCCTCCCAGGAGCCGCCTGCAAATCTTCCACTACAACTCTCCAGGCTCAGCGGCCACCAGGGCTGAGCCTGGTGTGTCCCCACACAGGCGTCCTGGGGACCCTCTGGAGGGGCTGACAGCCGTTCAGGGAGTGAGGAGAACGGGAGGCAGCCCCTGGCGCTCGGGCAGTCCCCACTCAGGCCTCGGCCCACGCCACCTCCCCTGTCCCCCCGTCCCGCTGCACACTCCTAATGCCCGCCGCAAGCTCTGCAGATGGCTCTGCGCCCCTCGGGGAAGGGGGACGAGAGGCCGGGCCCAGACTGCAGGTTTCTGGCTCGGCCTCAGAAGGAAGCTGGCTACTGCGTGGAGAGGTGTGCAGGACCAGACTCCCTCACGGTCTCAGGAGGAACCCGCCCTGCTGTCACACCATCTCTGACTTCCCGCCTAAAAGGGACCAGGCAGAACTGGCGACCAGAGGCTCCTGGCTGTCCCCAAGGTCAAGCCAAGGGCTGGACAAGGGTCCCTGGGGCGTCTGGGCTGAAGGCCCTGAAGTGCTTTTCTCCTGGGAGGGCGTCCTCCATCCCTGGGACCCCTTTGCCTTGCAGAGACATGCCAGCCCACCCCTTCCCCATGCTCTGGAGACAGGACTCAAGACACTGAAGCGTGTTCCCGGCTGGGGCGGAGAGGGGGGCTAGGGGTGGAGTGCCCAGGGCTCTGAACACTGGAAAGGCAGGTGGGGGCTTTTGGGAACATAGGTCCTCAGCCTCCTGAGCCCCAAGGCAGGGTTTGGGGGCCAGAAGCCCCCTGAATCACACACAGGGCCCCATGCAAACAGTGGGGGCCGGGGCCGGCCTGCCTCCAGCTTGCGGTGGGCGAGCAGGAGGCCCTGAGACCGCCATGCCTACTGCAGACGCCTGGCACCGGTTTGCACGCATTTAAAGCAAATCCCTGTCTTCCCCAGGCCGGGCTATTTCCGTCCACAGGCCAGCTAAGTGGGGTTTATTTTCAGCGCAGGCACCCCACTGCTGAGGGCTGTTAACCCCAAAGAAGTCCCACCCTGTGATCGCTGCCACACCGGTGGCCTGGGAGGAGGGTGGAGGGGGAGGCGGTATTTTTATCTGCAGAGAGCCCAAGCTTCTAAAAATGTCTTGTTTAAGAATTTACCCAGAACGAGGAGTTTACCAGACCGAGGGGGCTCTGGGATGAAAAGCTCCTCCAAGGATCTGGTCACAGCTCCGCAGAGGCTCTGCCCACCAGCCGCAGGTTTCCACGGCATTTCCTGCAGTGGGGGCCGCAGGCACCCAGGACCCCATGATGGGGCTGACCACACCCGTGTGCGTGTGTGCATGTGTGCGTGTGCATGTGCGCCGCCCGCTCCTCTGTGTCCAACTTGCTCCCCCTCTCCCATCCAGAGACCTTCGGGACGGGTGGCCTTTCCCCCAGGACCGTGTTAAGGGACCAAGAGGGCGTGGCATGGGGGTTCTGCTGTTTGAGGAGCCCCATACATGGACAGCTTTGGAGGGGGCTCTAAGGTTGGAGTTTGCGGAGTGAAGGGGTGAGACAAACTCAGGCTGGCTGGGGGCTTGGGGGGCGACCACCAACTTTCATGCCTGAGAAGGGGCTGCCTCGCTGGGGCGCAGCTGCAAGGGGACGGTCCAAGCCTTTCTCGTCCCACGCCCCCACCAGAGTGCTGTGCGGCTCTGCACAGCTGGACAGCCAGCAGCTTAGGGGACGAAGGCCCAAAGGCCAGCAGCCCAGGTTCCCTCTCGGGGCACAGCGGGGGGCATCCCCTGGACTCAAAGGCTGCGTGCGATGCTGCAACACCCCCCAGTCCTAAGGCCCCCAGGTAACCCTCGTCACAAGATGGCCTCGTGTCCAAGTCTGGCTGGGGCTCAGGAACAAGCACAAAGACTCAGGTCTCAGAAGTTCCTCGTGAGGAGACTGACGGCCTGCGTAGCCCTGATCCAGGGGAAACCCAGAATTTCTAACAAAAAGCTTTCCCACAGAGAAACTCCAGGCCCGGGAGGTGTCGTCTCATCTGTTAGACAGACGACTAGGGAGGCACGCAGTCCTTGTACTCCCCCAAAGTGGAAAGCTGGGGCTCCCTGCGCATCCTGGGAGGCTGGACGGCACAGGCCGCGTTGCTGCTCCGGGCAAAGCATCCATCTGCAAAGTGCCAGCAAACCAAATCCAGCCACGTATTTCTCAGAGACGCGTCAGGACCAGATGGGCTTCAGGCTAGAAAGTCTGGGTGGGTTCACTTTTTGGAAAGCAACCAGAGTAGTTCGCCTTATTAACAAACTAAGATAGAAAGAACAGACACTAATAGGTCCAACGGAGGGGGAAAGACAGAGCCCGGCGGCCCGCCCGCCACACCAAACCAGCAGACCCGGGCGAGGAGGGCCTTCCCGGCGGGGAGAGGCGCCCGAACAAGCACACCTCCCACCCCAGGCGTCCAGGGGAGGCCAGGAAGCAGACGGGGATGGCTGCTCTTGCCCTACCACCGAGGGCTGTCTCGAAGGGCCTGGGTGGAGCACCTGGCGGGAACAAGAAATAGAAACCATAGGCACTGAAAAGACTACAGCAAAACCCACCGTTTGGGACAACGTGATGGTCTCCACAGAAAATCCGCAAGAAGCAAGAGGCGGCAGCAGCAGCACCTGCTCCCGGAACTAGGGAGCAAAGCCTCGGGACACAGGAGCACACGCTAGCAATAAGCCATCCACAATGACATTGAGAAAGGGGGCCGCACCAGGAGTCAAACACACGAAATGCTTAGTAACGAACCTCACAAGTGACATCTGAGAGCAGTGCACCGGAAACTGCACACCGGAAACTGCTGAGGAAGGGGAAACAGAGTAATAAAATATCTAAATAGGCGCGGGGACACGTCGACACGTTGTGTCCAGTGGCGCATGCGCCACCTAACCCTGCGATGATGCGATGCTAATCGAAGTTCCAGCAGTGTCGCTGGACAGAAACGAACAGGCTGCTGCTCAGGTGTACGTGGAAATGCAAAGGGCGGGACTTGCTGACGTACTCTGGAAACAGAACAGAACCGAGGGATGAACCCAGCCTGGTTTCAAGGCTTCTTCGTAGCCAGGCCTCACTGATCGAGACAGGGTTGGGGGGAAGGTGCGGAAGCAACCCACGCATGTGGTCAGCTGACTTCCATCCGAGGTGTCAAGTGAATTCCATGGGGAAAAGGTGGGGGGACGGCTGGGCAGCCACACGCAGGAAGGGTGTGACCATGACCCACACCCATCACCGCCTGTGGATCAGACTAGAAACGGACCGCAGACCTGAGCATGAAGCGTGAACCCGTGAACCTTCCGTGGAAAACGCAGGGGGAACCTTTGTGGCCTTGGATTAGGCAAAAAGCATCAATCTTAAAGAAGACACACACACACACGCCCTAAAAAATTGAGCACCATCGAAATTAAAAACCACTGCTCTTTGGAAAGACATCGTTCGGAACCAGCAAAGATGAGCCACAGACTGGGAGCAAGCCTACGCAGAACAGAAATCCGGTGGTCAGAATCAAGTGTGTAGACTTACATCTAGAATACGAAACCAGCTCTTCCCACTCAGCCATGAGGCAAACGGCCCAGTTACTGTCGTGGGCAAAACCGCCGAACAGAGACTTCGGCAAAGGCGGCGCCTCGAGGCGAGTGGGCAGGAGAGGGCGCGGTCCAAACGGCAGTGCTGCTCTGGGCCGATGAGAACACAGGGTGCCAGAAACGATCGCACTCAGAGGCAAGGGCCGAGGAAGGGCGAGGACGGTGCACCGCCCCCCCTCCCCTCGGGGTCCACCCAGGAGAAAGGAAGACCCGGGACCGCGCCAGCCCCACGCGCGGAGACCGGGCAGCTTCCATCCTACCAGCTGAGAACTGGAAGGGGCTCGAGTGCCCGTCAGCCCATGAGCAACTAAACAAACCCAGGCATGTGTTACCCTCCCCAGTCAGACGTCCCGAACGCGGGCCACGACACGGGTGAAGCTCACATGCGTTCTGCTACGGGAGAGAAGCCAGACGCAGGCTCCGCAACCCGGCACGCCTTCTGCATAGTGCCCTGGAAAAGGCAGGGGGGCGGGGACCAGAGACGCCGGGATCGCCAGGTGCCGGAACATGGGGGCGCCCCCGGAGTGCTGGGTCTTGGCCGTGGTGGCACCCACGGCTGCCAACACTCACCGGGACTCACGGGACTGCACACCTGGGGAGGAGACGGTCCTCAGCCCTGGCCAGTGGGAGCGTTGTCTCCACAGGCAGCAGGTTTGATCCCTAGTTGGGGCACATACCACCTATGAAGGCCTGAATGAGTGCTATGACACACCGATGATTTTCTCTCCCCACCCCTCACCTTCCAGCTCTGTCTAAAATCAATTTAAAAAAATTTTTTAAATATTTTATTTATTTATCTTTAGAGGGGAAGGGAAGGAGAGAAGGAGAGAAACATCAATGTATGGTTGCCTCTTGTGAGTCCCCTGCTGGGAACTGGCCTGCAACCCAGGCATGTGCCCTGACTGGGAATCGAACTGCGATCGTGTTGTTTCACAGGCCCGCACTCAATCCACTGAGCTACACCAGCCAGGGCGTTAAACATTTTTTTTAACAGGAAACATTTTACTGATTAAAACTGAGGCCTCCATAAGGCCTTAAATCCAAACTCAAATCCAAAACAGAAATCGGAAAAACAGTGAAACCAACCAAAGGGATGTGTGAGTAGGTGAATCAGTTTTTAAGACAGGGTGACCCAGGACAGCGGGAGACACGCTGCATCAGGACCTGGTTTGGGGAGAGTTTTTCAACCCGGCCTTAGCACGAAGTCAGCCCCATGGGCCCCGCATGGACACCAGGCCTCTCCCCGGCCCTGCTGACCAGAGGCCCGGGTCTCTGGGGTGGGGAGAAGCTCCGTGTTGTCTGGGACTGGCCTGCTGGTGCCGTTTGCTCCCCACGAGAGGTCTTTCCCACAGGCCACTGCCGCCCGAGTATGCCCCCCCGGGGACCGAGGGCAGCATGCTGTCCCCGTGAACTTGCTGCCTGTCTCTCCCTGTCACATGTGTGGGCACACAGCAGGTGCTCAGGAAATAGGTGCTGGAGGAACCCGAGGCTGGCCCTCGGCCAGACCTCACAGCCGGGACGCAACGCCGGGCTGAGCCTGGTGCCACGCGGCCAAGGGACCCACTGAGGCTCCTCTGAAGACGCCTGACCAGCCCCGTGCAGAGAGCTGGCTCCAGCAGCCCTCAGACTGGGTCCCCACCCCTGTACTTGACCTTGGGAGGCATTTCCCAGGCTCCGCGGGGCCCAGCCCCCAGCTCCTCCCTGCCCCCTGCCCCTCAGAGCAGGGGGTGTGCAGAGCTCTGGGCCTTCTGGGGCCTCTGAAGTATGTTGGTTTTTCCCATCAGACCCCCTGCATTTAGTGAGCCCCCATGATCTGATGAGGGGACAGTGGGGTGTTGGAGCGGGTACCCCATGTGGCAGAAATCCAACCATGCTACCATGGGCCCTTCCCCTGCAGAGACCCCCCCCCACCCAGCCCTGTGACCACAAAGGTTCTGTCCCCGGTGGGGCCCTGCTGCTGGGGGTCAGTAGGGGGAGAGGAACAGGGTCCCCAAGAAGTAACAGCTGAGCCACCGCTGGACAGGTGTGGAGGGACGAGCCAGAGAGGGTCAGACAGAGGGAGGCCATGCGGGGAAGGTGGGGCTGGTGGGGCTGCTATTCACAGACCCCTGCACCCCCGCTCCCATGCTGGGTGTGGGGTGCAGGGGCACAGGCCCCAGGCTGGAACGGGACCTGCTGTGGTGGTGGCTGGCCTCCCTCGGGGCCCAGCTCCCCGGAGGCCCTGTCCCCAGTCCCGGCCTTCCCGACACTGGGGGTTTCTCTTGACTCTTTCCACGTGTGCTGAGCACATGCCCGCTCAGGGTCTCAGGAGGTGCGCCCCCCTGCCAGGAACGCTCCCTGCACCCCGAAATATCGGCAGGACTCAGTCTGTCACTGGCATGTGGAGACCGGGTCACCTGCTTGGTTGGCGAGGCCACCGCCAAGCCCCCTGTGGCAGGTGTGCCCTCCCCCCACACCATTCAGCTTCCCAGGCAACAGGGGGTGTGGGGTCCAAGGCTGGCAGAAGGGGAAGATGGGAAAGCCCACTGCCCGTGGGCAGCACCACGGGCTGGACGGTGACACTGCGTGAGGAGACAGCGAGGGCCCGGGAGACAGTGAGAGGTGTGGAAGTGACATGACAAAGCACACACCCTGCTCAACTCCCAGGCAGCCGGACAGAAAGAGAGCGCCCGCCCACTCCGTGGAAAACCTGCCCTTGCAGCGGCGGCAGCGCGCACAGAGCTCCGGACGCCCGGATGGACCAGGACACCGGGCCCGTGCATGGACACCGACGGCCTCAGCCTGCCCTTCGGGGCCGGGTGTTTCCGTGGGGCCCAGAGGTCAGGCTCGGCTGTGCCTCCGCCGAGAAGCACACTTCGCCCATGAAGACACAGACAGGTGGGAAGTGATGCAGGAAGGGAGACAGGAGGCCGACGCTATGAAGACGGAGCCGGGAGTCTGTGTCAACACCCGACGGAGCCGACCTCAGAGCCGAGAGAAGGGCTGGAGGGAGAAACAGGCGCCAAGGAGGCCACCTCGCAACAATCACAGGGCCAGTCCCCCGGGACCGCCCCGCAGCCCTACACAGCAACGCAGCGGGGCGCGGACCTTCAAAACGCATCGAGCGATCACTGTCATCGTCGGAACCAGGGGAAGCTGAGCCGCAGCTGTCGCAGGAGGGTGGGCACGCCCTCCGGACCGACAATCGGTGGGGGCTCCGGCCGGGCCGGCCGTCAGGGACGGTCCCTCCAACAGCCAGCGCCCACCCCCGCTTCCCGGCCCCCACAGGGCGTCTGCGGGGCTGGGACGCAGACACGGGTCTCAGTGCATCTCAGAAGAACCCAATCACCTCGGTCGTCTTCTCCGATCGTGAGTGAGTGAAAGTGGAAATCAGTAACAGACGGCGCCTTGACCATCCCACCGTGTTCGGAAAATAACACGCTTCTAAACAGCCCACATGTCACAGGAGACATTTTTCACAAATCGGAAAATGTTTCGAATAAAACAAAAGTAACTCAATCCATCAACATCTGTGGCGTGCAGGAGAGGGGTGTCCACAAAGAGGGGTGCCCACTGAACCCCAGTATCACGAGGAGGAGGTCTCCGGTCAGCGACCCCCGCTTCCCCCTCCGGACACTAGGGAAGGACAGGCAAACTCAAACCAGGTAAGTGGAGTGTGATAAACCCTGTCTGAGCAGAAACCGCCGAAATCCCCCCAGAGAAGTGTCCGTGAGTGCGAACCCCAAGTTTGTCCTTTGAGGTCAGTGAGGCCACCAAAATCTGGCCACTCAGACCATGACAGAGGAAGCGGACCCAGCTCCCCACATTGGAGACGAGCGGACAGACACCGCCGCGCCCTCCACACATGTTCGAAGGGCAGGACACGTAGACCACTTCCTGCCAATACAGGTGACGCTGTAGGGGAAACGAACAATTCCTGCAAACACACGGAGCACCGGGCTCGCCGGAGAAGAGAGCGTCCTCCTGAGCACCGCGTGTGTCTGCGGAGCTGAGACCCGGCTGACGCCCTCCCCACAGAGGCCCAGGCCTGCGGAGCGTGGCGGGCGAGTCCCGCCAAGGCCGGGAAGAGAGGAGGCCAATTCTACACCAGCTGTCCCCGCCGCCCCTGGGGGGGACACGCCCCAGCGTGGCTCTGGCACCGAACCCAAAGCACGAGGAAACCACTGATGGCGTCCCCCACGTCCTCAAGGCCAGCAGACCAAGTCCAACGGTGCACAGAGACAACCGGGCGAGGTTGGCCCAGGGGTGCCCGCTGAGCCGGGAACCCCGTCGGTCAGTGCCTGGCAGCGTGGGCAGAGACCGAGGAAGAAAAAGCAGTGCGATCGTCTCGGGGGACGCAGAAAAGCGTTTGACAAGATGCACCACCCATCCTGCCCGGGGAGAAGCCATCCCAAGCATCAGCACCGGGAGGGAAGGTCCTCGACCTACGCCGACGGAAAGCGAGCGGCCTTGAGGGACTCGGCGTCTCTCTCCTGGGATGGGGACCAGCAAGGGCACTCCCGCTCCCTCCCCCCCCAGGGGGTGCTGCGGTGGAGACACTGGCCAGGGCCATCGGGCAGGAAAAAGGAAAAGCAGGAACCAGAGCGGGCACAAAGAAGTGACCGTCCCTGTAGAAACATCAAGTCAGCCCACTGAAGACGCCGGGGGAACCACGGAGGGAGCGGAGAAGTTTCCGGAGATCAGCGAAACCCATCGGAGTAATCACAGCCCTCATACTAGCCCTGAAGGATCCGAAATCAAAATTCACCAAGAAACACCACGAACAGCATAAAAGTACGAACTAGGCACCCGACAGAAATGGCACAAGACCTTCACCCCGAGCACTGCCAAGTCCCCGGCAGAAACCGCAGATCTCGGTGCCCAGGGACGCAAGCTCGTGGCTCCGAGCGTGGGGGTGGGTGAGTGGGGAGCGTCCCCACACAGACGCCACCAGCCTCCTCCGTGAACACGGGGCAGCAGCATCCGCAACTGATGCACGGACGCCACAGGCCCGGACTCGCCGAAGCAACTCGGAGCCGGATGGAGCGGACGACTCACCGGGGCTCAGTCCGAGAATTCTCACAGAGCTACGGCGACGCGGCGGTGTGATGTCGGCAGACAGACAGACAGACAGACGGGCCCACGTGCTCCTGACGAACCGAGCTGTTAGGTAGGAGTTGCAGCAGGTCAACGGGCAAAGTTCGCTCTTTCCAACATGTGGCGCCGGAACCGCTGGGCACGCACATTGAAACAACCCACACACCTCCGTCGGAATCCACACGGCCAAAAGGAGCTGCGTTTTGCCGGGTCGAAGGTGCACCCGTGTTTTTGGCCCAAACTTTCACGGAAAAAAACCTCTTTTAATTTTTTAATTCGATTACTTATATTTAGATACTTGGTGTTTGGTGTGATGAAAGAATTTTAGCACTTATTTTTGAACATGTTATGGTTCGGAACAAGAAATTTTATGTCACGGATCCTTCCAGAACTCAAGAACAGACACAAGGTATTTCAGGTACTACCCATGTGTCATGTGCACCCTTACTTTTCCCTCAAAAACCTGGGCCAAAAAGCGCACATTTTTTACGGCCAAACACGGTAATGGCTGGGTCTGTGAACCCCGAAACGAACACTCCCAGACCACCCAGGACAAAACCTCGGCGATCACATGTTCAGCAAAGATTCTGGAAACGTGATGTGACAAGCACAACAGCCATCAAAAAGGAACAGGCGATAAACCCCACTTCACTCAAGTGGGTGACCTTTAGTCTTAAAAGCCACGGTTACATGAATGGGAAGGAAGGCCACAGATGGGGGGCAGTGTTTGCAGGGCACGTACCCACTGTCCCGAGCACAAGACCTCCCACGGCCGGGGACAAAGACAGCAAAGAGCTAAAATGGGCAGAGGATTCGAAAAGCTGTTTCTCTCATCGAAGGCGCGGAGGTGGGTGAGCACGGGCAGAGGCTCAGTGTCCTTTGCCACAAAGAAATGGCGACCAGGGCGCAGCGAGACCCCCGCTGGGTGGGCTGAGATGGGGAGACAGACCGTGCCAGGCGCAGGGGGGCGGGCGGTCCACGTGGCCGCCCAGGGTCCCCCTCGGTCCGTTTCTCAGACCGTTAGGTCCACGCGTGCTGAGCGGCCAGGCCAGTCTGCTCCTCGGTACTAGCCCCCCAGTAACGAGATACCAGCCCCCACAAAGACTGGGACATGAGTGTGTTCACCGCAGCTGGACCCCAGAGACAACTGTGGCCGAGCAGCACAGGAGCGGAAGGACAGGCCGGGGAGGCCCCGACGGGGACCCCGACTCGGCCATCGAGGAGAGTGGGCACCCACTGCAGCCGGGATGGGCCCCGATGCCGGTGCGGAGAGAGAGGGGAGGCGGCCCGGCGACTGTGCCCACTTAGAGAACACTCTGCCACGCGCGGCCCAGTCTATCCTGATGGAAACAGGTCCGCTGGGGGCAGGACACGGCCACGGGACACTCTGGGGGCCGAGGACATGTTTGCTGTCTGGATGGTGGTGAAGTTCTCACTGTGGCTACCCCGAACGACGACATCGACACTCCCGAAAGCTGGTTTGGGGTTAAGTGGGCGGAGCAGACAAACAAGCGGCAACAGACTCAGGGGCGTGGGCTGCCCGGCAAACACGGGTCCGTCCATCTGTCTATCTGTGTCTATCCTCCCTCGCAGCCCAGAAGAACGTCCAGGTGTGGCCAACCCCTAACGGAACTCACTGGCTCCCACCTGAGGCACCTGTGGCAGTACGGCCGGTACCCCGCCCCCCCACACACCTGCCAGGAGGCGGCTGGGCCCTGTGGCCCTGGGCTGAGAGCCTCCACACACCCGTCCACCCTCCCAGTTCCAGGCGCCAGAGCCACCGACAAGCCCTGAGTTTCATGTACAAGGACACAAAGGTCTGGAGAGGGTGGGTGACAGGTGTGGACCCACTGGGTAGTCTGGGGGGGTCTAGGCACCCCACCCTCTCCCAGAGCCCGCCCGTCTGTGTGGTCCAGGTGCTGGGGCCTCGGAGAGCCATGACCAGAAAGGGTGGGGCCCGCTGCCCCCCTGCACCTCAATGAAGAGGGGTCACAAGGCCTCCAGAGGCCGCCAGAGCCCCCGCGCCCCTCAGCTGCCCCTCTACGCGGGGCCAGGGATGCAAGCTTACCACAGGGGCTCCCTGAACACTGGAGCCACGAGCGATTCTTAGCAGCTCCCCAGGACGGGGGTGTCTGCCCAAGCCCCAGAGCTCCCAAGCGGTCTAACAGGTGTGCCCTCACTTAACCGAAAGTCACCTTGAGCCTGAGATGACGACAGAGACCTCGAGCACGAGGCGGGTGTTCGGGGGGGAAAGTGGAGAGGACCCCAACAGGGGACCAAGCCTTGCTCTGTGCACCCTGCAAGCACCGGGGGCCCGGGGCTTGTGTGCAGCTCAGACTCCCACGGGGAGAGCTAGCTCGGGGACCCCGGCTGCGGAGTGAATGCGCGATCGGAGCACCGCCCGCCCCTCACCGGCCTGGAGCTGCAGGGCCCGCCCCACAGGCGTGCGCCCCAACACAGGTGGGCGCCTGAGTGTGCACACATGTGAGTGTGGCCACACGTGTGCTCGTGCATCTCCGTGTGCCCGTGTGCACCTACCTCTCAAGTACAGGCCAGTGGACCTGCTGCTGCAACCACCCTTGACCTTGGCAGAGCTGGGGACATGGTACCGCCAGTCATAGCCATCCCGGCCTGCTCTGTAGCACAGGGGACTTTTGGTGGCCCTATGGCAGCCGTGTCCACTTGAAAATACAGAGGTGACAGCTCCTGCCATGGGCCCGGGCTGGGGCCTCTGCCTCGCAGCCACCCCCCAAGGGGACGTCCTTTCCCACTGTCCAGATGCCCAGCAGGTCAGCCCTTGCCCTAGGGACTGGGGAGGGGACCGTCGCCCCCCGATTCCTGTGCCTCTAAGGACGCTGGTGGAGCCCTCGCTTTCTCTCTGAGAAGAGATGTGGAGGCCTCCTCCAGCCCGTCTGGGCCCCACGGGGCGCAGGTGTCCCTGATGGGCAGGGTGTTGGGCGCCCTGGGCTGGACCCGGGTTGGAGGCATCGCCCACCCAGTGCCCGAGCCCTGGGGGCCACTCTGTCCTGCAGCTTCCCAATGGGGAGCCCACAGCAGGAGTCGCCGTGCCCTGACTCTGAGGCCAAGGATGACGGTGGGGGCAGGGGGCGGCCCCTCAACTGGCGAGGCTGCCCTGAGCCCCTCCTCCCGCCTGCACGGCCACACCGGGGACACAGTTCAGTGGCCGCCCAGGGCCTCGGGCTCTCATCCTGTGTGACCTGGGAGGCAGGGACCGTGACCCATCTGAAGGAAGTCCCGGGCGGTCACTCTGGCACCTGCACAGCCCCCAGCCCCTGCTGGGGACCAGCTCCTCGGGGGGCTGACTAGTTGGGGCCCCGACAGCTGGCCATCCATGCCGCACCCCATGGCTCATCCCATCACCCCCATCCACAGCCCTGCATGGTGCTCGGTTCCAGCTGGCCGGGGTCAGAGGTGAAAACAAGGCCCTGACAAGCCCGGCCGCCTGCTCCCCCAGGCTGGGACCCCCGAATGTGGCGCCAGCACCTGGCTTCCTGGCCCCGGGGCGTGGGGGAGACAGCTGCCGCAGGGCAGGGCCACTCTGACCCCAAGGAGCCCCCAGTGGAGGGGCCCCCACCCAGCCCGACTTCCGTCCTGCCCCCGGCAGGGGCAGACAAATGCGGGGAGGAAAAGAACACAGGGAGCCGGGCCCAGGGCTGCCCGATGCCCCGGCCTCCCTCCTAGGCATACGCCCTCCTGTCCCAGAGCAGAGCATCACAGAGGGGACAGCCCCAAACCTCCTGCTTGCATGGTGTCCCCTCCTAGAGGGCAGCCAGGACCCCTGTGCCTGCTCCCTGCTAGCTGAGGCCGGGGGCTGAGCCGAGCAGAGGTGGCCATGCACCCCCACCATGCCCGCACCCCAACGTGGCGGCTCTGTCTCTGGTTACTGACCTGGAGCTGAACCATCACAGTTTCTGAAAACGGGAAAAAGAGGGGAAGCCAGGGGAAGAGGTGGAGAATGAGACCACCCAGACACCTGGCTGTGTCACGGAGAGACCTGGAAACCGAGCACACACCTGCGGGCCAGGACAGGCCACGGGCAGGCCACCCCATGGGGGAGGCGGCCCCCAAGCTCCTGCCTGAAAGGGGACGAGGCAGGACGGCCCCCAGGGCAGAGGGGCTGCCCCGGGACGGAAGCGGGGCCCCCTCGGCCCTCATCTCGCATTGTGTGGTTTTACTGCTTGGAAACAGGGAACACTGCGAAAACGAACGGCCCCGGACTCTGGTCCCGGGAGGCCGTGCCCTGCTGGTCTCAGGGCCCCGGGAACCCCCACTGGCCATCGTGACGTCTCCCCAGGACGCACAGACCCAACACCAAGCACGCACTGAGGGCCGCCTCCCCTCTTTCTTTAGGAGGCCGAGTTGAAACCCTAAGGGCCCCGGGAGCACCTGTGGGGCGACGGAGAGGGAGAACTGGCACCCCGTTTCCCAGGCGGGGACCAGGCGGACGTGCACCGCGGGCTGAGTCCCCTCCTCGGTGCCAGGTGGGGCCGGCTGTCCCCCCCCCCCACAGGCCCCGAGGACACTGCCTGCTGGCCAGGCCCGTCCACCTGACTCGCCAGTCACACAGGATCGGGTTACATGTTTTTCGGGAAAGTTTGAAACATTTTCCACAGTTGCCTCTCACTCCTGCCCGCCCCCCTTGCTCTTGCTCTGAGTGGACTTGATCGATAGGACAATTCTGGCGGAGGGAACGTGGGGCCCGCCGTGGGCTGCACAGAGCGTCTTTGTTACAGCGGCGCGTCCCCAGGGCCCCCACCCCCAGGGCCCGGTGGCCCCGGGAAGGTTCTGGTTACAGCCGAGGATTCCCGTTTTCACGGCTTGCTCTCTGCTCGGCGCAGACCCTGCACAAAGGAATGTCAGCTGTCCCCACCAGAGCAGCTGCCTCCAGGCCAGGAGCACAGCCGGCCCGAGCCCTGTTCCCCCCACTCGCTGGTCGGGGGGCCGGAGTGGGGTGTCAGCTCTGTCTCTGGTGGGGCAAGTCCAAGCCACTGCCTGGGACCCCACAGAGGTCCTCGTGAGCCTCGAGCCCACAGCCCTGTGCTGCCGGGACACCCTTGGTGGCCAGAAAAGTGACCACTTTCCTCTTTGGGGACAGGGGCCACGATCCCCTGAGGCCCAGGAGAGAGACCAGGCTGCAAGGCCAAGGTGGCAGAAACCACGACAACCCCATGTGACCAGGGCAGACGGTGTGAACACCGGGGCAGCCACAACACGGGACCGGGGGGCAGAGTGCAATGAGTGGGGGCGCGGGATCAGGGTCCCCACTTTGAAGGCTTTGGAGGGGGCTCAGGCTGTGTCCACAGAATCACCAGGGTGGGGGGGCGTCTCACAAGTCGGCCAGGCTGTCTGCAGGGCAGCAGAGTCGACCCAGGAGCCGCTCCATCTGTGTTCACAGGCACGCGCAGGGAGGTTGGGAGGACCCAGCCCACACGGGGCTGTGGGGCTGCCTGCGTCTGCCCCGCCCGCCCAGCGCGGGGTGCACGGCCCCACCAGGCACGCACGTCCACCCCGCACCTCCTGGGCCTGGAGGCCAGCGACCCTCCACCCTGTTTTCCTTGGGTCGGCACCCAGCAGGGCCTCAGGCTGAGGAGAGCGAGGCTCCTGGTGCCCCACAGGCAGAGCCCTGAGGCCCTGCGTGTTCCCCACCCGCCCCTCCTCTCCAGGCATCGGGCCGGTGGGCTGCCAGGGTTCCCAGCTCTTTAGCTCTTAGGGTTTCTGCCTAAACTGCCAGGCCCCGGCTCGCACGTGGGAAGCTGGCTGCCACGTGGAGGGCCAGCCCCGCTGGGATCTGGTGGAACGTGAGTGTGCACGTACACGCAGCGTGCCGTGGGGGGCAGCCCTGCCCCCACACTCAGGCCCGGTGGCGAGGGGCCTGGCGACAGACAGGAAGCCTGTTCCTGCTCCCCAGAGCCCACGCCCACGAGCACGCTGGCCCCGGCCCGGAGTCTGTGCTTCACGCGTGCTTCACGGGTGCTTGCTGGCTGAGCACAGGTAGGAGCGCGCACCCCAGCTGGGTGTGGGCTCAGCGTGTGCACTGAGGAGGCAGGACGTCAGAGGCCGCCTGGGGGTGGCTCCCGTGTGCCGGGGAAGGGGGTCTTCCCAGAACACCTTGGGGTCCCCAGGGGGCCGCAGGGGGTGCCACGAGGCGTGAGGGAAAGCGGCACGGGGCAGCCGGGTGGGAGTGGGTCTTCCTCAGACATGGAGGCGTTCACTGAGCCGAGGGGAAGGCTGGGAGAGCCGCCCCCAACAAGAGGCCACGGAGAAAATAAGACACTGGGGCTTCCTAATGAAACACCAGGGCCGCCGTGGGTGCCCTGAGCCAGGGCGGGAGTGACTGGTGCTCTGCCTCCCCCCTTCCAGCCAGGGAAGGGCATGGCAGAGGGTGTGGCCGCTGCTGGCCCCTGAGCTCAGCACACCCCCACCCCCGGCATGTGAGGGTGTGGGCGCCCGCAGGTCTGCAGGGGCCTGCTGAGCCAGGGCTGGGGCGGGGCCGAGCACAGAGCCGGACCTCGCTCCTCAGAAGTGGGGACCCACAGGGGGCTGGAGAGGGGGCACAGAGCCCTCATTTTGCAGCTGAGAAGCCGGGCCCAGAGACCCAGACGGTGTCCCTCTGTGCCAGGAGGGGGCACCCAGCTGGTGGGGAGGCCGGTCACCACGGCGGCTGAGGGAGCCTCAGCAGCGTCAGCGAGGGAGGAAGCCACCCCAGTGACATCACCCCCCAGGCCTCGGCCCACCGGGTTGCATCCACAGGCGTGGCCCCACAGAGCCACCGTTACCTGCCTTTGCCCGGGCCGTGGGGCCTGCCTCTTTGTGTGGGACGTGAACAACGCTGAGAGCTGAGAGCTGAGAGCCGAGAGCTGCAGTTCAGAGACAGAAAGCAGCCTCTTGCCCGGCCGGGGCGGGTCTCTTTGTGTCGAAAGTGGGGGGATTCTGGCCCAGCACCAGTTTCAGGGGGACACAGGAGAGCCCCCAAACCCAGAACTCCTTTCCCAAGGCACACCCAGAAACTCAGGCACAAAGTGTGAACACACACACACACACACACGATGTACGTGAGCTCGGGGGGAGGGCTTTCTCTGGGTACAAGGACCCTCCAGCAGCCCCCCCTTCCCCTCGGCAGCCCAGAAGAGGCCCTCTTCCCTGGGAAACCACAAACAAAGCTTGGATCGTGGACGTGCCTGCTCACAGGCCCCGGGCAGACCCCACAGCTGAGATGAGATTCCAGCAAAATGGCTTTTTCAGGCCCCCAAATATCCCTGCTTCAGCAGAACGCTTAATCCTCCCCGGCCGCCTGGGGCTTCCTCGCCCCGGCCGAGATAACAGCTTTCTGGCACCAGAAAGCAGAGCTAGGAAAAAAAGAGGAAGAAATATGGGCTCTCTGGGAAAACACAGCTTGGAGTGAATTTTTCTCCTCCATCGAAGCCTCATGCTGCTCTCAGAGCCCCTGCACAGAGCCCACCCTCGGCCCCTTCTGGCTCCGGGGCTGTGGTCGGGCGCCCGCACCCTGGGCCTGGGGCCAGCAGTGCCCACATTTCCGTGACAACAGCGCCACCTGCTGTCCTGCAGCCTGGCAGGCTCAGTGTCCCAGATTTCGGGGGGCTGCAAACCCCACTCCCTCAGCTCTCTCCCCACCCTCTGCCTGGGGTCTGCACCCTCCCCAGCCCCACAGACGGAAGCCCCCAGAAAGCCCCCAGATCCCACCTGCACCGAGAGCCCTGGCACCCACTCAGGAGGCTATGAGTGGTGGGATGGGGGGACCCTGCCAGTCCGGGCCCCCTCCCAAAACTTCTTTACATCTTCCTTCCCTTAGCAGGGTGTCCCCTCCTCTGGGAAGCCCTCAGCACCCCTGAAATGTATCCCACCCCCAGGCCCCCTTCCCCTCACGCCTCCTCCCCAGCGGTCCTGACATAATTCACGTCTGCCCCTGGGGGTGGGCCCATGGCTGCCCTGTCTCCACTGTCCCCCCAGTGTCCCCCCAGCCCCTCAGCCACGACCCCCAGCCGGACACGGCCAGCTTGAGAGCTGGGCAAGCCTTGGACACCCAGCAAGACCTTTGGAGGGTATGTTTGAGGATACCCTGCCCACCGCCCCCATTTTACAAGGTGGGGAAACTGCGGCCTGGGACCCTACAGCAACTTGGGGTGTGCCATGGGGGCAGCTCTGGGCGTGGGGACTCACAGGAGGGGGCTCCAGCCCCCGGGAGCCCCACACTGGGCAGGCGGGTGAGCCCGGCCCGGCCTGCCTCTCGAAGAGCGGTGTGGAGCCGGGGACTGAGCCCACCACAGAGCCCCGGCTCTCACTGGGCAGAGAAGATGGGGGGTGAGGGGAGCGGAGGACGGGACCCCACAGAGGGCAGGTCGGGTGGGGGTGCTGCGGCAGGGACAGCCAGGCTGGGCCAGGAACTGGCCGGGGAGCCGGTCCTGTAGCATGCCAGAGAGCAGAGCGCAGGCCCGAGGCAGCGGGGAGTGTCGGGGTCAGCGAGAGTGCACCCAAGAGGAGGGAGGGGGCGGGGGGCTGAGGGCGGACGTGGGGGCCGCTGGGGCCCAGTGAGGCCAAGCCTATGCGAAGTGCCACGGGGAGCTTCTGGAATGTTCAGACATTTAAAAGCAAGCCCCCTCCCCAGGCTGCGGCTGCTGCGTGGAGAGGCGAGGGTGGCCGGGGGCGGGTGGCCAGGAGGGGGCGGGCAGGGGAACGTGGGGGGCAGATGGGGAATGTGGGGGACAAGGGAGGCAGCCCCACGTCTCTGCCCTCGGAGGGGGGACAGGAAGGTGGGGCCGCAGTGGGAACAGGCTCTGTGCTTTGTGCACACCCGTCCCACATCCCGGTGAGAGAGGGTGTTGGACGCACAGCCCTCTCCAGGCCCAGCCCATGCAGGACCCCCATCCTCCGCTGGGGGCAGTGCACCCGCAGTTCAGAGATTGGCCACCAGGTGGCAGGCGTGCCTCAGAGATGTCAGGGGTGAGGCAGGGCAGCTGGGTTGGGACGGGCGCCCTCAGCCCCCTTCCCCTGCCCTGACCACACTGTGCCCTGAGGTTGGACAGTGAGCTCTCTCTGAACGGGAGAAGCCCTGTCCGGGGAGGGAGGTGCTCCTGCCTCGCCCAGAGGGGAGGGGAGGCCCTACCAGAGCCTGGGGCAGGGAGGGGGTCCCAAGGCCCCAGAGCTGTCTCAGGGTGACCCCTAGCCCCTCGGTGAGATTTCCAGGCAGAGCATCGCACGTGAAGGTGCCAGGGCATGGCGGGGACTGTAGGTGTCTGGGGTCTTGGCTTCCTGGCACACCGGGGTTTTGCCACCGCCACCCCAGGGAACCAGCCCAAACAGGGACAAGAGGCCGACCTGGCGCTGGTCATAGGTCCCTATCCCCTCCCGCGCCTGGGGCCCACAGCGCCAGCACGCAGTAGGAGGGCAGATGTGAGCTGGTGCCCAGTGGGTCCAGCAGGTCTCCCTGGCCCCCTCCGGCCTGTTTCTACCTGGATCAGTCACTCAGTCAAGTCGGCTGTGAGGGCGGAACCTGGGGGGCAGCTCGCAGGGCAGACGTGCCGTGTGGGGTCCAGGCCAGGGCCCCCGTCGCCACGATGACCCCAAGCACCAGGGACACTCGCTCTTTTCCAGCTCTCCTCGCTCAGCTCCTCCCTGGTGGTCGGGCAGGGGGCGGGAGGCCATTCCTACACAGAAGCAGACACAGGGCCCCTGAGGGCGCCCGGACCCCTGGCAGCCAGCGGCTCTGCCCCTGCTCACCACCGCCAAGTGCAGGGAGCTGCGGCCCTGGGGCCTCCGCACAGACCGGGCTGCTCCTGCGGGTCCCCAGGAACAGGAAACGAGGGGCACTCAGGAGTGCCACATGGCCCCCAAACGCTGTCCCCCTCACTGGCACAGTGGCTCACCTGCACGCACATGAGAAACACGAGCTCACACAGGACAGTAAAACCCAGACACCGGGATCTGGGGGTGGGGGCTCCTCCCCGAAAATCAGGTGGCTTGACATGGGGATCGCCCCCCACGGAGGCAGGAAAGACACGAGTCAGCCCCTCGTGTGGGACCCAGGACCTCTGCACCCCAGGGCCGGCACGTGCCTTCAGTAAGGGAGGCCAGGAGAGCTCAGGCCCGAAGAAGCCAGAGCGATGGCCGAGCCCGAGTTCCTGCGCCCAGTGTACTCACGGCGCCGCCTGCGCCTCTGCCTGCTCTGAGGCCCCAGAAAGCCCCGGAGACCAGAGGGAAAACCGCTGCAGACGAGGGTGGGCCGGCCCAGTGACAAAGTCAGCAGCACTCACGGACACCAGAAACCAAACGCCAGGAAGCACAGTGGCAGGAGGCCCCCATGTGACGACAGCTGAGGGGGACCACGTCACGGCCACGGGTAGACGTGGGCTCCGTGGCCGCTGCCCGGAGCCTGAGCCGCGGAGTCAGGGGACAGGGCCGGGGACAGGGGACACACCACTCAGGCGTCCGCCTCCCCCAACCCACTCATCCAAGGTCCCTCCGGAGCCAGACCGGTTGGGTGTGACGTCCCCTGGGAAGAGCCAGCCAGCGAGACTCGGCATCTCCAAAACAGGAGCCGGGCATGGCACCAAACCACACAGAAGGTAAAAAGGGTTTCAGCACACACGTCACTGAGGTAGGTGGCCCTGGGACACAAAGTTACTCAAACCAGTGGCCTGGAGCAGGGGACCCCAAAGCACACGCACTGTCACCTGGACTCATGGTGTACGGTGAAAGCCCTGCCTCATGCCAGGGGCCTAGGGTGGCTGGGAGACCGCGGGACTCGTGAGAGGGGCTGTTCCGAGAGCCACCAACAATCTAAGGTCACCAGAGGGACCCGTGCAGGTGCCAGGAGACGTCAGCTGAGCCCCTCTGAGCCTGCAAGTGGGGAGACTGGCCCTGACCCGGGCTCTGGGAGCGCGGAGGGGTAGATGAAGTGACTGCGTGGGAGCGATGCAGAGCCCCGCTGAGCAGGTCACCTGGCCAGGCAGCCCTGACATGCCGGCACCAAGCCACCAGCTGGCTGGCCCATGGAGGTGGAGGTGGGCAGGTGGGATGTCGGGTGGGGGGTGCACAGCCACACACGAGAACGCACCACACGCACCAGACACTGGCACAACTGGCTGTCATCATTCAGGTGGCCACCTAGCGGCGTGGCCAGCCCCACACCCCACCTTCTGGGCGGCCTTGCAGCTGGGGGCATATGCGGGGGTCCCCTCTGTGAAGTCATGTGTTCCTGGCACCCGGCTCAGCATGACCTGTGACGTGATTCACCCTGGCTGCAGACTCCTGGCTCAGCCAGGCTGGCCGGAGGTCCTGGGCCATCCCAGGTGCTGTCCGAGGGGCTCACAGCTGGCTGGGCAGGGAGGGGCTTCCAGGTGAGGGGTCCAGGCCAGGTGCTGGCAATTTCTTGCCAATTCCCCTGCACCCCTCCTTGGGGGCCAGGGACCCAGACATGAGGGTGAGAGCCTCACAGGGCAGTGGATGGGGTTGTCCAGGTTGGGGGAGTGCGAGTGGGACCAGGACCACTGCAGGGTCTGTGTACCAGCCTCGGCCCAGGTCAAGAGTCTCCCAGACATGAGGCCAAAGCGCAGGCTTGGGCAAGTCCCTGCCAACCACAGCCCAGCTCCTCCTGCCCACGTCCTCCTGTCCTTCCTTTCTGGCCCAGCTCAGAGGTCCCTCCTCCAGGCAGCCCTCCCAGACTACCTCTCCTGCCCCAGGCCTCTTAGTCCAACGGTCACATCCTGGCAAGTCCCAGAACTGGGGGTGGAGGGTCCTCACACCTCCAGTCCACGGCGTCAAGACGAGCCCAGGGCTGGCAGGCAGGCGGGGGAGCCGGGAGCAGCAGTCCATGCCCCAGTCCATGCCCCGTTCCCCGGGAGGCCGGAGCCCCAGGGCAGCTGTCTGCACATACCATCCAGAAGAGAGTCCCTGTGGCCAGGGTGGCATACTGCTCGATGGTGGACAGCACGCTGAAGATGAGGCAGACCAGCACGATGAGGAAGCTGCAAGACAGGGAGACATGTGGTCAGCCCCATGGCCAGCGGGCCCCTCCCCTACAGGCCCCCCAACCCCAGCTCCGCTGCCCAGCAGCTAATGCAACGGGCACGTCCACACATCGGGAGGGGGCTGACTGCGCCCACGCACCGACCATCAGTCAGTCACAGTGTGAGGCCTTGTGATGTGGGGCTCCATTTACGGGCCATGTCCAGGTGGGGGCGCCAGAGGGACAGACAACAGACTGATGGTGGTCACGGGGGCCCAGGGGCACTGGCTGTCCTTTTGGGGTGATGGAAATTCTGAGCTTCCAGGGCAGTGACCGCCCCGCTCTGGAGACGTCCTGAGAATCGGCCGCCAGGGAGCCAGCGGGCCCAGGAGGCGTCCACACAGAGGAGGCCCAGGGTCGGCTGGTAGGCCCTGGGGGTCCTGGGTGGCCCCCTGCCTCAGTTTCCCTGGCACAAGCCAGAGCCCGTGGCTGCTTCCTTGTGGGATGATGGCCAGCCACGCGCCGTGGGGAAATGGAGCCCCAGGGTGGCCTAGGCCCGGGACCAGCAGCACCTCCTGCCCCCGCCGTCGGCCTGGGGGCTGAGCCTGTCACTCTGGGGGGCCACAGGATGTGCCCCGGGACCAGCTGCCACCCCTGCACCCCACCACAAGCACCCCACAGGCAGCAGCGGGTCCCCGTGGGGAACAGCACGCAGCCCTCTGAGGGTGTCACAGATGGGGCGACGGATGCCCCACTCGTCCGAGGCCACCAAGGCCAAACTGGGGAGGGGACTGTCGTCCAGGCGGGGGCAGGGTTGTGGTGGGGCCTGGGTGCCGGGCCTGAGGAGGGGACAGGGAGGGGTGCACTGCTGGTCCCCTCCCTGACCTCTGACTCTCCTCCTTGAGACACGTGACGACAGCAAGGGCCAGGGGTGGTCCAGGATGACCTCTGGTGTCTGGGCCCCTTTGAGGCCCCTTTGCTGTGGAAGGTCACCAGTCCTAGGTCTGGGGACTAGGACTCGACCGCCTCTGGGGTATCATGCCGCTGTCACCCTGTCAACGCACTGGTCCCACCCCCCAGTGACGCCCCACAGCCCTGTCCCCAAGCCTTCACGCCCCACACCAAGGACAGTGAGGCCGGAGGAAGGGGTGCTGCCCAGGCAAACCCCACCGCCGCTCATTCCTCTGGCCCCGCCTCCGGGGCACAGGCAGGCGGGGCGGGCCACAGCCTCCACACGCGGGCACCACGGTGGCCCCGCTCCCTGCCAGGCTGCGTCTCCCTCCTAGGAGACCCCAGGTCTCGTGTCCCGGTTCCCCAATTCTCTCACTGCCAGGTGACAGTCTGCCACCGACTGTCCCCGTGGGCACACCGCTGCCCCAGGACGGCCCGAGGAGCTGCTCCTGGGCCCAGTGACCTTGAGGCTCCAAGGTCCAGGCGAGGGTACCTCCCTGTCACTCTGCCATTTAAACTCAGAGTGCCAATCCTGGACAGGATTGGACAACAAGGTAGGCTTCCATCTGCCCCGGCCCGTGCTGAGTGGGCCCAGGAGCCCCACAGGTGACCACACAGGGCCTCTGCCTTGGGGCTCACAGCCTGGGGCACGTGACCCCCCCGCCTCTGCCACCGGCCCTCCCCAGCTTGGGTCTTGAGGCTCCTGAACCAGGGTGCCCCAGAGGCCCTGGTGGGGGGAAGGGGACCCAGAGACCGCAGGAATTGGACCCATCTTCTGGACACGGCCGGTGTGGAGAAGAGGCCAGCTGATCCCCAAAGGTCCCCAGCCCCAGGGCAGCCTGCCCGACTTCCTGGAGGGCACGCACCGGCGGGGACAGGCCACTCCCAGAGGCGCGGGCAGCTCTGGCCCTCAGAACAAAGCCCCGCTTGTGCCCTGGCCGCTGAGCCACCTCCGGAGCTGTGACCACAAGCGCCAGGCCCGGGGACGTCCAGGACATCAGTTATCGGACATCAGGGCACTGCCTGCAGCCGCGGGGTGCCCTGGGGCGTAAAGAGCCGGGAAGCCCTGCCAGGGCGGTGCTCAGAGGAGGCTGGCAGCTTGGGGCCGCCGGCCTCCTCCCACCCAGGGCTGGCCCAGTCAGCACCCAACACAGACTGGGGTGGGCCAGGGGGCCCAGCCACCAAACCCAGGCCAGGCAGGACCCCTGGGAAAGGCAGGGGACACACCCTGAACCCCTGGGAAGCACCCGACGCTCCCACCCATAGGCCGTTTCCCAGGGACACACGGCACCACTGACGGCAACCCCACACTTCACACACGAAGAAGAGGGGACCATGGGCCTCCCTAGGGCCGTGAGCCGAAATTCTGGGATGCCCAGAGGCCACACTGAGGCACCTCGGGGGATGCGAGCTGCGCCCCGTTTACGGAACACGTACAATTAGGTGCACACTGGAAACTGCTGGTGTGGAGAGAAAGGGGAGCCTCGGAAGGGAGCCTCGGGACGCTGGGCCGAGGGAAAGCAGCCGTCACACAGGGGCGTGTCCCGCATGACCCACTCACGGGAAGTCCCTGGAGGAGTCAGAGCCAGGCCGGCAGAGCCGGGGCTGGTGGACGGGCGGGAGCGAGTGTCTCCCAGACACGGCATCTGTGGGGGAGACGGGAAGTTCTGGAGACGACGGAGTGACGACCGCACCGCGGTATGAGTGTGATGGTGCTGGGCTGTGCCCCCAGCGTGGTCACGATGGGGAATCGTACATCTTCTGTGTTTTACCACAATTTTTAAAAAATGTGAAGAAAGCTAAGTGAATGACATGTGTGCATGCTTTGATGAAGGCTCTGACAGACACCCCCAAGGCTGGGGCCGGCAGGGACAAGCGAGGGGCCGGCGAGGCCCGAAGTCCAGCGGGTTCCGAAGGGGTCACTTGGTAGAAGAAGCTCAGGCACTTTTATCCCCGACCAGACCCGAGTGGCTTCCCCTGGCACACAAGTGACCCTGAAGAGCCCCGCCCCACCTAGGACGGCAGCTCAGTGTCCCCGGACCTGGGCATCCATGTGACACTGGTCTCCCAGAGGGCTGGCCTCAGGTCCTGCCAGGGCTGTCCCTGCAGTGGGGCCTGGCCTGTGCCCAGCACTGGGTGGAGCTCACCTCAGTGAGGACCTCTGGCCCCAGCCAAGCTGGGCGCTGTGCACGGCTCCCGGGCCCACATCCCTCCCAGGGGCCCAGGGCCCAGGGCCCAGGGCCCAGGCTGTGCACCCCGCCCCCCCCCACGCAAGGCCATTCGGCCCTGACAGGGCCCTGAATTGTGGAACAGAAGGCACAGCTGCCAACAGGAATGCCAAGGCTCCAAGCCAGTGGGGACAGGCCCAGGGCCACAGGGACGGTGAGCCCAGGCCAGCTTGGGCACAGGACCCATAGCCAGGAGCCTGGCCCAGCATTTGGTGCTGCTGACCCCCAAGTAGAGATGCCTCATGGCCTTGGTCAACTTCGGTGTACCGAGCGTGCTGGTTGGTGACCGCGGGGCCACCTGGGTACCCGGGACCGTCTTCTCTGTCCGGGCGCCGTGGGCCTCAGGGCACCTGCAAAGACGCCTTTTCTAGGGAAGGTCATGTGCTCAGGGTGGGGCCGTGTCCTCCGGGTCACCACTCGGGCCACCGCACTGCCCAAACCACGACGTGTCTGGAGAGGGGGGAGTCGGGAGACAGGTGACCCAGCCCAGGTGAGACCTGCCCCTGGGGATGTCGCCTGTCACTCCGCGCCACTCCTGCGGCCCGTCTGTCTCCCCACTGACCCTCTGGCTGCCACCCCCATGTGCTGGGCACTGCACTCAGCCTGCTGGGAAGACTGGGGTGCCTCCCAGGCCGCCGAGGGCCAGGGCTCCCCTGCCACCCCTCCAACCTCTGACCCCAGACCCAGGCTGCCTCCGCAGCACCCAGCCTCGTCCCTTTCAGAGGTTCCCTCCGACCAGGCCGCCCACGCCCAAGGACGGCACAGCCAACTGTGGGTGTGATGGCCACCGTCTTCGGAGGCCCTGCGTGCACTGGTCCCATCGTGGAATCGCTAGGAGGTCACAGCCCAAGTCTGTGCCGCTGGGCAGGGGCTTCGCTCAGCCTCTCGGGGTTTCGGCTGACGCTGCTTCTGAAAGCAAGCTAGGCTGGGGGCTCGGAGTCACGGGGCCCCGCCTCCTGCTCGGGCCTCACGAGCTCACGTGGACGCCTGGTCTCTGCCGCCCGCAGTCAGAGGAGGCTCCGCGGCACATCCTGGCATCGGGCTGCAGACGGCTGAACCTGGGCCTCAGCCCGCCACCCACGGAGCGGGGACCCACTTCTTCCCTCCCGTCAGGCCCCTGCGGAGGCCCCCCAGGGAGCCCCAGCGCCCGGCAGGTCTGAGGCCCCAGCAGGCAAGTGGGGACGAGCCGCCCACGAGCCCGCTTCCTGTTCCCTCCAGTCCTCCCGAGAGGCCTGAGATGTGCGTGTCCCTCGTCACAGGAGAAAGAGGGAAGCTCAGAGAGGCGGAGAGACTGCAGCAGCAGAGCCACCCAGCAGGGAGCGACTGCAGTCCCTCCCACCGCAGGAGACCTGCACCCAGGGGCCACCCCGGGTGGGGGACACAGGCCCCAGGCAGGCGCAAGCAGGAAGGCTGAAGGAGGCCCCAGCCCTCGGGGTCACAGAGTGACCAGGCACCAGGGTGGAGACCCACCAGAGTCAGGGCCTCCTGGTGGAGCAGCCCAGGGCCCGGGGGCTCTGCCCCCCAAGGGCAGCCACGGGCACAGAGCCCGTCTGTGCGCTACCATGTGATAAGAACCCTCCGAGGGTATATTTAGAAGGTGCCAGAGAACAAGCTGAAGTGACCTTAAGGCAGGGGCCTGGTCTGCCTTGGGACGCACGGCATCTTCCCACCGAGAGAATCCTGCCGGGATGAGGGGCCCCGCAGGCCCGTGCACACGGCCCCTGGTGCGGTGGCCGGACCAAAACCCCGCCCCTGGGGTGAGAAGGGAGAGGACTTGGGCCCGAGAGGCAGGGGCGCCCTGCAGGCTTCCCCACCGGGGCCGGAAGCCCTGCCCTCCTTCCAGCTGGGCGACGTGGAAGACTGGAGGCCACCGCAGGCACCGGCCACCTTGCCCAGGGCCTGAGAAGGAGCACGGTGGACGCGGAGGCAGGACAGTGACTCTGGCAGAGCCACAGCCAGGAAAGCACAGCCCTTCCGTGCTGGGAAGACCCTGCTCAAGAAAGCCTCGTGTCTAGCCTAAGTCTTTCTTGCTATCATTTAGTCTCCGAGGAAGGAAACCCTACGACCTCCCACCTGGAAACTGAGCTGCAGTGCTACCCCTTGAGCCTCGGTGTCCCCACCGGGACGTGAGGACGCACCCGGGGTGCCCAGCAGCACCCATGCTCAGTAACGGGCCAGGACGGCCACCAGATCAGCCTGTGTCCTCCCCTGGGCCAGCCCCAGCCCCAGAGTCAGCCTGGGGCAGCACAGCCCCTCCAGCACCCCCCGCTGCCCCAGGAGGTGGCTGCAGGGTCCCCACAGCTGTGGCCCCGTGCCTGGCCCCATGGTGGGCACCCAGGCCGGCTGGTTGTTCATGTAGATGGCATGGCCGGAGGGATGGGCACCGGGCAGGCACTTGACACCGGAGCTTCCATCGTCACCCCGAGACGAGGCACAGCCTCGCCCCAGCGAGGCGTCACTTCTGAAGGCTCGGCGTGTCCAGGAAGTACCCGCTTCCTCACTGTCTAGCCGGCCCAAGACAAACAGTTGGGCCCTCGGCGCTTCCTCCGCAGTCTGCCACCACCGTGGTCAGTGCCCCTTCCTGACCGCGAGGCTGGCTCTCCCGTGGTCCTGCGAGCCGGCCCCCTTGGTGCAGGCGCCCGTGGGCCACACTCCCCACCAAAGCCAGCCACCGAGAGCCAAGCCCAGCTCAGCCTTCTCCCCAAACCGGGAGTCACCCGGGCCCACAGGGAGGAAGTGGCTAATTGTGCCGCAGGCCGGCCTGGCCTTGGGGTTCCCGTCACGGTCAGGCGCGGGATTGCTCAATGCCGGATGCAATTAGCAGTTTTATTTCGGTCTCAGCATCCTCAGCACCTCCGGATGGCCACTGGGCTCCGGCCCGGAGAGGCAGGGCAGGGCCTGTGCCCGGCGCAGCGAGCCGAGCGAGGACACGAGGACACACTCCACTGCCACCTGCCACCAGCCGCCCAACTCCAAGGGAAGTTTCCCAGGCCGGGGAGGAGCCGGGACTCGGCTGGGCCAGGTCCTACCCACCAGAGGCCCGCTGTGAGGGTCGCCTGGGCCAGCTGAGGCCACTCTAGCCCCGTGGAGGTTTTAGAAACGAGGATCAGTTGGTGCCCAGCAGCACCCCAGGGGAGTCCTCCAGCGGCACCCCAGATGCCCAGAATAAAACACACGACCTTTCCCCTGTCTGCAGGCCCACCCACAGGTGGAAAGCACCTAGCATGTGCTGGAACCGACTAGGCTCTGGGGACCGGGTGGGCATGGGAGGGGGGACAATAACCAGAACGCCAATGCACTCGCTGCCGGGGACACAGAGAGGGGCTGTCACGGTGAGTGACAGGGTGGGGAGGCTGCTCCAGGCGAAAGCCCTGCAGCAGGGTTGGCAAGCGTGAGGCCGGGAGCCAGGAGTCAGCAGTGACGAGGCCCTGGCAGGGCTAAGCTCAGGGGGGCCTCATGGGTTGAGGACGGGCACCTCGGGGCTCCGGGCCTCCTGGGACCAGCGACGCAGGCTCTGGGCTGGGATCTGCTGGTCATCAACCGAGCTCCTGGCCGGGGCCCCGGAGTCCCCATGCAGGGGTCAGCCACCCCCCTCTCCCGTGTCCACCAACCACAGAGGCCAGAGGAAAACACCAGGAACGTCGACACCAGGAAACCGAAGTGGAGGATGGGGGACATGTCCAAACAGCAGGGGCGTCAGCGGTGGGTCCGCCCCAAGTCCGGCCGTCATGTGTCCCCTCTGCGGGCGTCTCCCACACGGGCCTGCACCTGCTCGCCCCTCCCCACCAGCCCCCCAAGCCCTTCTCAATCACAGGGCCACCTCCTGGCCCAGGACTTGCAGCCCAGGAGAGAACAACAAAGCAGAGGAAAAGGGGAACCAGCGAGGACACGGTGCAAACACAGGGGCCGGAAACCCCGA
The DNA here is from genome assembly GCF_014824575.4 of Sturnira hondurensis. Taxonomy (NCBI): domain Eukaryota; kingdom Metazoa; phylum Chordata; class Mammalia; order Chiroptera; family Phyllostomidae; genus Sturnira; species Sturnira hondurensis. The sequence continues at coordinate 405,293 of NW_028079014.1, forward strand.
CGCCTCCACGCCCGTCAGCAGCACGGTCCTGTCCTCGGACCCGTGGGGGCTGCGTCTTCCTGCCCACCGCCCGGAAGAGCAGGCACATCCTCCGAGTGGCTGGCCAGGCCCTGGCCTTGTGGGCCACCCTGCCCATGACGTGGACTCCTGCGCAGGCCGCTGAGCCCCCACGCGGCTCGGCCCAGCCTTCCAGATGCCGGTCACTCACCCGAGCAGAGGGAGCCCCCGCCGGTCTTGGACAGGGCATCCTGGAAGCAGAGGTGCCGGACTTGAACTGCAGAGGAAGCCCCGACTGACGCCAAGGGGAAGGGCGTTCCCCCAGGCCCTGAGCCACCCCTCATGAAGCATTATTCTGTGATACTAAGCACTGAAATGGTTTCCTGCGGCAGCAAACGTAAGCCTTGGGACAGCATCTCTCTCTCTCTCTCTCTCTCTGAACCCGTGTGTGCCACACCTCCTGGTCACACATGAAGCTGCCCCCGGCCCCCGGTACGGACCGGGTGGTTCCCTGATCTGGAGACGGCTGCTTCACCCCGGACGACACCTCCTCCAGGAAGCCTTCCCGGATTGCTTGGCCACGTCCCCACACACGCTACGCACACCTGCTCGGGACTGTGCGCCCCCTCTGTAAACCGTGCTCCCGATGGAGCTCTGCTTTCTTGGCATGTATAAATCTGTGACTGAAGGCGCCTTCCCCCTGAAGCCCACGAGGGCGGGCGTGGGGGCTGCAGCACATAGGCAGGCTCCTGTGCGCGGGGTGGGGTGGGTGGGCGTATGGCTCAGCCTTCCAGAGGAAACTCGGCCCCACCTCACGAGACTACCTACGTACTGACACGCTAGCCCAGCCCTTCCATTTCCAGGCATCTGCCCTAGAGACTCCATAGGAAAATAACAAACTACAAGGCTGCCACACTGTTGGCGGTGGCCGTGGGGCGGAAACAACCTGGATGCCGGTAAGCGACCTGGCACGGCTGCCGGGTGTGGCTCCAGGCGGCTGCGGCCATGTGGGCGGTCTCCGTGCCCTGCGAGGGAGTGACTTCCCGCCCGCCCGCCGGTGAGAAAACAAGCACGAAAGAGCGTTTGGGGGCTTTTCCACAGACGGCACAGGGGAACGTCGGCCCCTGACCGCACACCACACTCGAAAGTCAGCTCGAAGTGGGCGGAACTCAACCCTGCGTGTGACCCGACACTGTACGGCTCCCCTTGGAGGAGATGCGGGGCAACGTCTGGCATTGGCTTTGCGACGGTTTCTCAGATACAACACCAAAACCGGGGCGGGGCGGGGGGGGGGAACGAATGTAAAACTAGATCAACTTGAAGTCGTGACAATAATTAACAATGCCTGTGCGGCATCCACCAAGCGGAAAGGCAACCCACCGCCGGCACGTGAGCACGCACTTACGGACCCTCCACCCAGACCACGAAGAGCGCTCCCGGGACGCCACAGTGGGAGCCCGATTTGAAAACCCGCAAGGCCCCACGGTGTGCCGCCCACGGCAGACTGGCTGTGGCGGGGGGGCACACGGCAGGGATGGAGAAGCTGGTCTGTGCCGTGGCAACCAGAAGAGCGTGGTGGGTGCCTGTCCTGATAGCGGATAGAATAGCCAAGACTGGAATGGGAGGAAAGCGGGTCATTCTGGCACGGCGGGGGCCAACTCCCCACGAGGCTCTGGCACCCCGGCTGGTGTGGCTCCGTGGACCAAGCCCTGGGCCTCGAACCGAAAGGGCGCGGGCAGCACTGGCCAGGGCAGACCCCGCGTGAGGCCCCAAGACGAGTCTTCCCGGGTGTGGGAAGACGGACGCCGTATCAGCCGCATTTGCTGACCGCAACTGGAAATTGGCCACAAGGAGAAAACCAGAAAATTCACAAATGTGGGGCCCTGAAAGCAGCAGGCAAAGAAGACATCGGAAGGGAAAAATAAAAAATACCTTGAAACCAATGAAAATGAAAACACAAGATGCCAGAGCTTTTGAGACAGAGCAGAAGGGGTCCAAGGGGGGGCGGTTCTTAGTGACAGACATCCACGGGAAGAAAGAAGAAAAACCTCGAGTAAACCACCTCACTCCACACGCCAAGGCACTAGAACACTGAGCTCAAAGTTAGAAGAACACGAAAAAACAATCAGAGTGGAAACCAATTAAACAGAGACTAAAAAGACGAGAAAAAGGCCAGCGAAACCGAAAGCCACTGTTTTTGGAAGATGAAGAAAATGGATCAGCTTTTAGGCAGACTTACCAACAAAAAAGAGACGGGACTCGAAGTGAAAACCCAGAAAGGAGACGGAACAACCAATACAAAGTTGCATCCGAGGCTGGCGGAGGCGACTGGGGACAGTTTCACTGCAACGAATTGGACCTCCTGGAGGAAACGGATTAATTCCTAGAAACATACCACCTACGAAGACTGAATGGTGGAAAATAGAAAATCTGAACACACCAGTCACTAGTAAGGGGATTGAATCGGCGATCAAAACCCCCCAAAGAGAAGTCCAGGACCAGATGGCTTTGAAGGAGAAGTCTACCAACACCAAAAGAAGCGTGAATGCCCGCCCTCCTCCAGCTCTCCCAGAAAACGAAAGGAGAGACGCTGCCAAACTCACAGTCTGCCTCACCAATGCCGGCTGAACACAGCACAGGAAAGACGATCGCAGGCCGGCGCCCTGGGCGGCGTCCACGCCGAGTCCTCCGCGAACGCCAGCACCCGAGCGCAGCAGCACAGCCGGGTTCACTCCTGGGGTGCAGGGTCGGCGAGACACAGGTCAAGGAAGACGAGGGATACGGCACGTTAACAAAATAGAGAGCGGAAACCGGGGTGACCTCGACAGACGCCCAGGAAGCCTCGGAAAACGCCAACCCTTCGGTGGCAGAGACGCTCAGCTAACTGCGCGCAGAGGGAGCACACTCCAACCTACTCGAGGCCACGCGGGGCCGGCCCTCAGCTGCCCTCGCGCTCCACGGCGAGGGGTGTGAGGCTCTTCTCCGAGGTCGGGAATGAGACCGGGACGCCCACCCCCACCGCTTCTGCCCGCCACGGAGCGGGCAGTCCTGCCAGAGTGGCCAGTCCTGCCAGAGTGGCCAGGCGAGGACAACACACCAAAGGCACCCACGTAGAAAAGGAAGGGGTTCGAGCGTTTGCACCTGCCGACGGTCTGGTACACAGACAGGCCCGAGGACTCCACCGAACACAGGCTGTTGTGATTAACGAACGAACCCAATAAAGCTGCGGGATACAAAGTCACATCTGGAAAAACTCAGTTGCACGGCCGTAAACCAGGGTTTGCCCCCGATGTGCCACAGGCAGTTTTAAAGCGATTCCTGGCCACTGGGTCAGGGCCGCCGACCTCGCCCCCCCAGAGTCTCAGCTTCGAAGAGCGGCCACAGCCAGCCGCCGTCCAGTGTGAGTGAACCAAAGCGACCTCCTCGGGTGGGTCAGATTGGAAAAAACACGTGCGTTTTCCGTGTGCTGCGCCAGGTGAGTGACCCGTCTGCCTGTGCCTGGAATGAAAAGGGTGGACCGTCGCTGCTGCACGCCAACGACAAGCTATCAGAAGGAGAAATGAATAATCCCACTCACAAAAGTCTGACCAAGGAGGTAAACGATGTACGTGCTGAAAACCGTCGCGCGGTGGTGGAGGAATTCAAGACCCGAAACCGTGTGGCACTGGCGCCTAGACGGACACAGACCACAGACCAGAAGCCAGCGCCCAGAGATGGACCCACGTGTGCACGCGGTCCGTGAGCCTTCAAGAAACGGCGCTGGGACACGGGACCAATGTGCGCTCGAGGACGGGGCTCAGTCACTGTCTCGGCCGCTCACAAAACCCGCTCGGAACACGCGGGCGGCTCAGGAAGACCCAGAGCCACACAACTCCTGGGAGAAACACGGCAGGAAGCCCCCGACCCTGGTCTTGGCAGGTTGGTTTTGGACGTGACATCAGAGACCAAGGCTGCGGAGGCCGAACCAAGCCTGCGGCGCTACGTCACACTGGAAGGGCGCTACCCAGCGAGGGGAGCCAGCGGCACGGCGGAAGGCACGCCGAGGGCCGGGCAGAGACGGGCATCTCGCCCGGCGGAACGGCTCTCCGGCGAGAGACGGGAACGAGCAAGCTTGGCGAGGGCGAGCAGAAAGGAGCTCTCACGAGGGGCTGGTGGGTGCGAGTTTGGGGCAGCCCCCGTGGGGGACAGCGTGGGGGGGTCCCCGAACCATTCAAATAGAACCACCATCCCTCTCCGGGGTATCTGTGGCAGGTGACAAAGGCATCACCCCAAAGATTTGCCGGCACCCCCATGGTCACCGTTCACAACACGGAGGCACAGAAACAATGTGACCACCTGGGTGTCTGTGGGGGCAGATGGCTGAACAAACAGGTGTGCGTACACTTTAAGATGCAACAGGCCTCAGCCAGAGGGGAGGCGACCCCCTCGTTTGTGACGGCATGGATGGGCCCGGGGGGCATTACGCTGGGGTCAGAGAGAGACAAATACCACCCATGGTCTCACGAGAGGAATCTCAAAAACCAGTGGTGCCCACAGACACAGGGCGAACAAGTGGTGGTCTGGGGCGGGGGTACGGCGGGGATGGGGAGCAGCGGGTGGGAGGCTACGGACCTTCGGAGGGAAGAAGGCAGAAGAACCCACGGAGCCCCCGTGACTGGGCTGGTGGCGTCGCTCACGACCGCCGCTGCCGAGAGTCACCACTGAGCTTCCTCACTGCGGGTGTGGCAAATGTGGGAGGCGCTGGTCACACAGATTAACTCGATGGGGGAGACCCTTCCACCGAGTACATCCACCCGCTGCCTCGTCCCCTCTACGCATCTGACAATTGTATCGGTCAGTCACAGCTGGACAGCACCGAAGGCACCCACGACGGACCCGAATAAACACTCCTGTAAGAAAACTGGCGGTGGCGGGGCCCACAGCACAGGAATGTTCCAGGTCCCCCACCAAACCACCCGGGAAAAGCGGTCAGCCCCACAGTGAGTGAGACCACCTCACGCCGGCCAGCGAGGCTGCCATCGCAAAGTCACAGAAAATGACCGGTGTCGGCGCGGTGCACAGCGACCGGAACACTGTGCACCGCTGCTGGGACCGGGACTGGGGCAGCTGCGCCGTAACCCGGTAGGGCAGGCCTCAGTAACTCGGCCTTAGCAAGGGAGGCCGTCCTGACGCCGGCCGCCCCAACAGGGCTGAGCTTGGGGACACCGTGTGGAGTGACGAAAAAAGCCGATGAGAGAAGCCAGACAGAAAGCAGGACAGTGGGGGCCGGGGACAGGGGAGTGAGTGTGCCTGGGGACAGAGCGCCCAACATTTGAGTTTTATGGTGGGGACAGCGAACCTCCTGGGAGCCAGAGTTGGGCCCTGAGCAGCCACTGAAGGGCCACGTGCCCCCCACACCCCGTGAGCAGCTGGGACGCAGCCGCCCTCCTTCAGCCCGGTGTTCCCGCCGTTGTGCTGCCCACGCCCACGCCGAGCAGGAAGCGAAAGCGGCCCTGGTCGCTCCTCCCTCCGGCTGAGTCTCGGACGTGCCGCTGCCGAGCCGAGCAGCCGCAGGAGTGGCGCTGGGAACTCCTGCTGGCCACCAACAGCCTGCTCAGCCCTCCCCCTGCGTCACCCTCCCCCTGCACCCCACCCCTGCCCAGTCCCCCACAGCTGCATGGGGACAGCGTGCCTGATTCCTGCCAAGTATGCCCAAGCGTGCTCCCCAGGGACAAGGACGTTCTCTCCGTGAGCACAGGACAGCTGTCAAAGTGGGGACCCTTCACACCCACAGGGTATCACGCCCGGACCCCCAGCACACAGCCCAGACCCCGCGGCACGCCCTTCCCGGAGAGAGCCAGCCATCCTGCCCGTCCTCGGTCCCTTTCACCTGGGCTGTTCCTTAGACTTCATATTTGTGGGCCTTGACAATTGTTTTCATTGCTATGGGTGGGGGAGGGGACAGAAACATCCACTGGTTGCCCCCCATGACCGCCGGGACCAGGAACCGAACCCGTGCGACCCTGCAGTTCCAGGACGATGCTCCACCCCACTGAGCCACGCCAGCGAGGGCCGACCTTGGCGTTTCTGGAGCGCTCGGCTGGACACCCCCTGAGTGACCCCTTCCGCGTGGTCTTAGCTGCTGCTCCTTCTCGACAGACTCAGGCCTGTGTCTTTGGCAAGAACCCGGCTGACGGACGCCCTGTCTCCGGGGACCTCCACACTGACCATGTGGGTGGGGTCAGGTGTGTGCGGGCTGTGTCCCTGGGTGACGCTTGGCTTGCAATCGACCAGCCACATGGGGGGCAGGGCCACCCTCCTCCACATCTGACCGCCACCGCAGCCGTCAGGTGCGGGAGCCCTGTCCACCCCTGACACATGGCCTTCGGGATGCCCAAGATTCCATCACGCCTGTGGTCATGCGTGTGGTCACGCAGATGTGCCTGTCGGTGTGTGTGTTCGCTGCCCGTCCTGCCCCCCTCGCCACTGGTGCGCGTGTCGGTCTGCAGCCTCCGCTGGGTGTCTCTGCGAGGCGTCCACGCCGGCACTGTGCTCACGAGATGACACAGGCAGTGCCCCCGTGGCGGGGGAGGGGCGGGGGAGGGAGGAGGGGGCAGGTCTCCCCTCCCCAGGGCCCTGTCTGCAAGCACAGCCTGTCCCTGCCTGCGGCCGTGGGGGACCACAGGACGGCTGTCACTCGGCACAGGTGGAGGAAACTGGGGCCTGAGACCCGGCTGCCATTTCAAGCAGAGTGGGGGGCACTTTAGGTGGAGGGAGGGGCTTGGCCCTGGGAAGGCCTGAGTGCCGTGTGAACGGGTTAAGGTGGGCAGGAGGGGGCAGCAGAAGGGACTTCATCCAGGGCCCGAGGGGGTCGCAGGGTGGGGGCAGGCAAGACAGGGTGCAGACGCGATCCAAACCCAGACGGGCTGGGGACGGCCCGCAGGCGAGGGCTCTGCCACGGGGAGGGCCCGGGCCACGCTGACTGGCAGGCACCCGGCCCACAGTCACTCCTGGGTGCGGACACCAAAGGACGAAAAGCAGGTGTTCAAACAAAAGCCCTGCCTCGTGTTCAGAGCGGCGAAGCTTGCACGAGCCCGAGGGTGATAGCAGCTGAGGGACCGTGACAGATGAGTGGACCCTCGGAACAGGGCCAGCCGGACGGTATCGGCTCAGAGGCAATGAGATCAGCCACCTGCTGCCACCTGGAAGGAGCCTGGAGCATCAGGAGGTGAAGGGAACCCGTGTCAGGGTCCCCACACTGTGAGGTCCGACGGCGTGGGGCATCCTGCCTGGGGGACATGAGCCCTCGGGAAGGGTGCGGGTGGCACACCGCGGTGAGCGTCCCGAACACGCTGACAGTCACACGGCACGTTGTGCATCGTGTGTTGTGTTTGACAATAGCAAAGCACGCGTGAGGCAAAACAGTCCTCTACATGGACACGGACACGGGGCAGTCCCTGAGTCCACCCCTCACCAGCTGGGCGCCCCATGCCTCAGTTTCCCGTCTGTGAATGAGGCTACCGCAGGCACGTGGAGAGGGTCCCACGAGCGAGTCCGCACCAAGTGCCGGCAGAGCGTCCAGGAGCTGGCCTGCAGGGACAGTAGACCAGTCCATCCAGGCCGCCTACAGCCCCTTCCCAGCACCTAACCAGAGCCCACCGGCTGCCGGAAGCCCCCATGAACACAGGGCAGCCGCCCAGTGTGCATCCCTTCCTCTGGGCTCCCTCTGGGGGTGCAGAGCCTGGGTGGTGAAGGGGCCACACGCGCCAATGCGTGGGGGCATAAACGTTTCAGGGGACTCGGCCTGGCCAAGCCACCTGCCCTCCCAGTAGCCTGGCCCGAGTCCCTGCCAGGACATGGAGCTCAGAAGCCCGGCGGTGCCTGCCACATGCCCACCCCTCTGGGGCCCGGGCACCGGAGCCCGGTTGGCCGGGCTGTCGGGCGGGGTGCCCACCAGGCTCCCAAGTGAACCGAAGCCCCCGCCAGCACTTCCCACCTGGGCTGCCGGCTCACTGCTGTAAGAGGGAGGACATGCAGGGACCTGCCCCGGCCACAGCCCCAGCGGGTCCCCTGCTCCCCTCACCCTCTGCCAGCCCGTCCTCCGCTGCAGGCAGAGCCTTCCGGAGGTTTGACCACAGTGAGTCAAGTCTGTGGGCGGGAGCCCCCGGGAACCAACGGGGTGGGGACCCTGGGCCTCACTCTGCCTACAAGGTGTTCCCCCAGGCGCCAAGCCAGGGGAGGGGATGGGGTGGGGGGCCAGGAAGCCCTTCTCCCAAACGAAACAGAGGTCTTGGCTACCCACCTCGCCCCACCCCACACCCTCCCCCAGAACCCTTCTCTTCCTGCCCTTCTGGGTGCCCCAGTGAGTGGGGGGTCCTGGGGTTGAATATTGGCCCCCAGCTATGAGCCCCCCCATACCGTGGAGGCCCCAGGAAGGTCAGGATGTCCTCCCAGTGCCCTGGGGACAGTACGGACTCGCTATGCTCACAGTGCTATCCTAGTCACTCCTCAAACGAGCTAGGAGGGCAGGGCAAGTAAGCCCCCCCACCCCCACCCCCAAACAACGGGCCTGGTGAAGGGCAGGGACCCAGCCGGTCTCACAGGGGAGGCAGGAGCCCCCAGTCCCCAACCAGCACCAGCCTGCCCCTTGCCACATTCACACCACGGGGCCCCAGACTCGGCGTGACACCCTCCCCTCCCAGCCACTCTGCTGGGCCCTGTCAGGGACAAGGTCGGGACCCTGTGTCCCTGGCCCTGGCCTCCTTCTCTGTGAGCAGGTGCCTCGCTCCAGGGTGCACAGGCTGGCCTCTGGGGCATTTCCTCGGGAGTCCAGAACACACAGAGAACCCAGGACCGTGGGTCCCGGGACCCGCGTCGTGTGAAGTGAGATGGGGCTGTGGCTCCTGCTGGGCCTGCTGACGTTTCAAGGACCCGCCCCTGGTGCCCAGCCCGTGCCAGGCGGGAAGCAAGGCTCATCGATAGCAGACGCTCCAGAACCCCAGCCCACCGCCCCAGACACCTGGGGCGGGGGCATCGGAGGGGGCGGCGCAGGGATGGCCCTCTGGCAAACAGAAGGGACGTTCAGAAACCCCACGCCGCCTAACAAATCAAGAACGACGCAACTTCCGGAGGAGACCCAGAACCCTGCGTGCCCCGGGCCAGGCGAAGGGTTCTCAGGCACCCACCCAACCCGAGACCCAAGAGGCCATGTGGGTGTGGCGTCGCCAGTCCCTGGGGATAGCAGGCAACTTACCATGAGGTAGCCACACGCCGCGGGGCCATCGACCGAGGGCCACCACGGGGGAGGGTACAGCTCGGAAGCTGACCATAACCCGCGACACCACAGCAGTCCCTCCAGGTCCCTCCCCTGGAAGTGGGGCCGCATCCACGCAGAGATCTGTCCCCGGAGCTTCCGGTAAGCAGCCGGAAACTGGGACACGGTGCTGGCGGTGGCTGTGGAGACCCTCGGACACATGCTGCCCCCGCCAGTGGATGGCCTGCTGGAGGAGGGGTCGTTCGTACGGGGCACACTCAGAGGGGCAGGGGGGGTGAGGGGGGGTCCTGGTGCATGGGAGGCAGGCGCCCCTGCTCTGCCCGGCAGCGCTGAGGTCAGCCGCCGCCCCACTGTCCCCCGTGCCATCTGCAGGGCCCCAGCGCTGCGCTCTGCTCCGCGTCTGAGGACCACTTCCCGACACTCGTCTGCCTCCTGTGGCTCATCGGGGACCCTCTAAGCCGCACCCCAGCCCCCGTAAGAGCCTTGTCAGGCCAAGGGAACAGCCCACCCCCACCTCACCCCTGCTGATTCAGGGGGGAGGGGGAGGGGGCGGAGCAGACAGTCAAACACAGTCCCGACCTCCTCCAGACCCTGCCTCCCGCTGGACACCAAGGTGCCAAAGAGGGGCAAATCCATTGCCCCTGCAGAGGCTCCCCGCCCCGCCCAGCAAGGCCCCCCTCACCGCAGGTCACTTCCTGCCTGGCTGCAGTGCCCCACTCACCCCTACACTTTCTGGGAGTCCCCCTTGGGCTCCCACACCCCTGAGGGGCCTGCAGGTGCTGGGAGGGCAGGGGGTCCACGGGCGTGCTCACAGGGAGCAGAGCGACGAGGACAGAGCGCTAGGGACCAGAGGCCTGGCCCCCACCTCTGCCTGCCCTGGGCTGGTGGCCGGGGACCCTCGGACCCTCAGACCCTGCCAACCAGAGCACCGAGGCTCAGCAGGCTCCCGGAGAGGCGTCCTTGACCCGCGGACTGGGGCCAAAGGCACAGGTGAGCAGACGGGTTGGGGCCGGTGTGAGTGCAAAGGGCCAGCGCGAGAGGACAGCATCCCAGGGCAGGGCCACAGGGCCTCCTGTGCCGCTGGGCACTCCTGGGTGCGGACCAGTCCCCCCAGGCGGGTGGCTGGCATGCCTGCGAGGCCAGGCCCCACGTCCACGGAGGACTGTAGGCCCAGGGCACGAGCAAGGAGGGCTGGGGTCCCTCATGGGCCTCAGCACAGGCCCACAGACCCCACTGCCATCGGCCCAGGACCACGGCAATTCGGAGCATGTCCCAGGGGCCTAAGCCCAGAGCTGGACACAGTGCTGGGACGGCGCAGCTGTCCCCAGGGGCCCAGAGTTCCCCAGTGGCTCACTTCCTCTTTCAGCCCTGAGGCTGCTCCCAGGGAAGGCAGTCACCCTGTGACCTACCAGCGACTACAGGGGCCTGAGGACAGGTCAGCTGCTCAGCTGCCTGTGACCTCCCCTGAAGGCAGGCAGTCCCCAAGGTACTCGCAGGGACAGGCTGGGCTGCCACCAGCAGGTGTTCCTGGGGCACCTGGGACCCCTCCACTCCCCGACACGGGCTCCCCAGACGGAGATCTGGAGCCACGCACTCGGCCCCCAGGGGACACGCAGTGGGTGCTGCTGGCGCCTGGCGGGCACTGAGAACAGGGGAGCTACCTGCTCCTCACGACACAGGATGCCCGCAGAAGGGCACCCTGTGCTCTACCCCAAAACCGCACAGTCCCCATTTCGGGGGAGGATGGCCGAGGCATCAAGGGGCTAAGCCACCAGGTGGCCGGCCTCTGCCCCCTGAGGTGGAGCCCCTCGCCCCTCCGCCGGACAGGCAGGGCCCCTGGACAACGCCAGCCAGCAGCCAGCTCTGCAAAGGGCATCCTGGCCTCCTGCGGCGGGGTGGGGGGGTGGGGGGGTGGTCGTCGGCGGCTGGTGGCCGGGGCGGGCACGGGTGCGTTTCCCTGAGACAGGCTGACACCAGGGGCGGGCGCCCCCCTGAGGCCTGGCAGACACCAAGGCTTCCGCCCCAGCTCTCTTCCAGGGCAGCGGAGGGAGCTGCAGTCCCCATGGCCAATGGCACGTCAGTCCCCCACCCCTCTGAGGACAGCAGACCCAGGACCAGGAGGGACAACACCCAGCACCTCAGTTCCTCCCTGTTCCCGCTCTGTGAACCCAGCTCCTGCCCTGGGGCCCCACGGCAGGGCCCTGCCGGCCCTGGAGTGTGCAGGCTGGCGCTTGGCCAGGGCGTCACCTGCCCCCTTAGAGGCCCTTTCGCTGATCTGGGCCTGTTTCCCCAGCTGCGGGATGGGGCAGCGAGGCCAGAGCATGTCCCAGTCTGAACAAGGAAGGTCACGTCCGGCCTTCTTGTGCCGCCCTGCCCGCCCTGCACGGCCCTGCCCCCAGTCTCCCCGCCACGGACAGGACCCAAACCCATCCAGGACCCAGTCTGGAGACCAGCTCCCCTCCTGGTCCCCAACTGCGTTCCACACCCTTGGGGAGTCCCCTCAGGGAGTGGCTAGAAATCACCCCAGGGCGGGGGCATGGCCCTGGGGTCACTCCATCCCTTGGCCATACGTCCTGGGCAGACAGGCCCCAGGAAGAGGTGGCACTTTCCTGAATCCCCCGGGGTGACCTGGGGACAGGGGCTTCTGGCCAGGACAGGAGGGAGTGCCCCCCCCGAGGAAGGGCAGGTCCAGGTGGAAGCCAGGCGGGTGCCACCAGGAAGTCCCCAAATCCAGAACCGCCCGGTGAGGCTCAGCTCCCACCACTGCCTGCCAGGCTGGCGACGACCTGCCCGCCCCCAGGAGGTGCCTCGGTGGGCGGCCGGCCGTCCTCCCCGGGAGCGGTGCGGGCTCAGGGCATGCAGTCCCCACCCACACAGGGAGCCTCGGGCTGCGGGGCAGAACTGCCCAAGGTGCATGTCAGCCTTGCCCTGTGGGGTCTGCCCTCCGGCCAGGCAGTTCCCGGAGGAGAGCCGAGGAGGCGGGCAGGGCAGGGTGCCCACCAGTCCCTTCCGCCCCGGCAGGCCGGGCCTCAGACGTGCCCGGACAGTATCCCTGGTGTGGGCCTGGCCACCGTGGGGACGTCAGGCCAGAAGCAGAGGCCCTCACTGGATCTGGGAGGGGGTCTGCACAGGCCGCTTCCAGGCAGAGCTGCCCTGAGTAGCTGCGTCAGCTCCCTGCAGGCTCCCAGCCACTCCCTGGGGGACACAGCTTGTCCAGCTCCCACCGTGAGCACAGGGCTGGAGGGAGAGGCCGGCACAGAGTGGGGGCTGCACGGAGCAAGTCAGGGAGCCCCGATGCCCTGGGATGGGGTGTGACGCCAGCCCTGGCAGGTAGGGTGAGTGTCTGTCTGCCCCCCCACCTCCAGTGAGCTGCCCGGGCGCTGGAGGGCGCGTTAATCTCTGCAGGCAGACCCCGGACTGGCGGCTGTGTGCTGGCCAGCCAGCCACCATCGCCTGGTTGCCATGACGGCTGCTGGCCACGCAGGTGAGGGCCACAGCCCTGGCTGGGAGCCCAGTGTTGGGGGCTCCCGGAGACACACCTCCTCCCTCAGGGCCGAGGCCTTGGAATGTAGCCCACAGCTCCACAAGAATCTGCTCCCCCCGTCCCCTCCCCCCCGAGCTGGCTCTCCACCTCTGGGCGGACCCCTACCCCATCCACATCAGCCCGACTGCCCTCCCACCTACAGGGACCCCAGACCCAGGTGAGCAGGACCTTGCTGTGGGCTGGAGGGGCCAGACCCTGAGAGAGGCTGGGTTCCCTGCTCTGTGGCCCTGACCGGGCTGCACACTGTGTTCGGCCCCCTTGGGCAGTCCCCCCAGGGAGTGGCTAGAAATCACCCCAGGGTTGGGGGACAGTAGGGACACACCCTTGGGGTCATCTAATCACTTACTGAACAAAAACCACCATCTATCCTTCCAAACAATGTTTTTAAGGCAGAAAATTCAGGCCAAGCGAAAGTCTAGAAATGACCACCCGGAACCTGCACCCGGGGGCGACGCCAGCTTCCCCTCCCAGGGCCCGTGGGAGGGGGGCCTGTGGTGGGGGGGCCCTTGCTGAACAGCGAGCTGGGTTTATTCCAAGTGGCCCAGGACTGGGGGCCCCGTCGGAAACAGAGAGCCCGAGACGGACCGGGTCGGGACACCGGGGCTTTGGGACGAGCAGCAGGTCGACTGGACATGATGGCGCAGCCGTGTGCACCCGGGCCGAGCAGACAGGACAGGCCGACGGAAGCGGGGCCTCAGGAAGTGGGGAGCCACCGGTCCCCCAAACGCAGACGCAGATTCTGCTCTCCACATCGTGGAGCTCCCGGAGCAAGAGTCCCCAAGTGACCAACCGCCACCCCAGGCCTGCCCGGAAGCGGCGGAGAGCCACTGGGGCAGCGTGACTTTGAGGTGGCAGGAGCTTGGCAGGGAGGCCTTGATAAGAGCGCAGGGGGTGGGGCCTGCCCAGGGGACAGGCCAGCCGGGCCACACAGCCCCCAGCCCCGCCCATCCCCCCAGTGCCAAGGGCAGCCAGGACATTCCAGCGCTGCCCGGGTCGGTGCCTGTCCTCCCTCCTCCGAGTCAACACGGGGCCTTGGGCAGACCAGCCTCTGACCCAGGGGACAGACCCGGGGCACAAGGCCGCCCCCACCTCCCAGGCTGCGGGGGCTTTTCTGAGCCCCTCACCCCCGTCCGCTGTGCTCTCTGTGCAGTGAGGTAGAGACGGCCTCTCCACGCAGACAAGGAACTGGGGTTCCCTACCAATGGTACACACACCAGGGCCCCTGGGACCCACCCTGCTCCTCAAGTCTCCGGAAGGCCCCCTGCCTCTGCCCCTCCCCCAGCTCCACCCAGCAGTTCGAGGGGCTCACGCCAGGGCAGGACCCCTGCTCCCAAGACCCTCCACGGCCGTTTGGAGCCTTGGAAGAACCTGGACTGCTGGCTAGGCCTCACAGCCCCTGCAGGGCCCCACTGGTACCCCCGCCAGTCAGGGTGGGTCTCCTTCCAGCGCCTGCAAATTGCCATCTGTCCCTCTGTCCATCATTTACGTGCCCGTCCACCTGTCCACCCCACTGCCAGCCTCTGCGGTGGCTGGTCTGCACCAGCAATGCCCGCCCTCCCCTTCGCCCCACAGCCTCCGCGAGCCACTCGATGATCAGGTGGGGTCACCAGGTGCAGCCGCCCCACCAGGTCATGAGTCCCACAAGAGGAAGCGCGTCCCTCGTCCCCTTCTTGCACCCAGGCAGGAGGAGAGTGGGACGTGCCGACGGGACCACCGTGTACACGGGCGCTGCCCCCGCCACCCCATCACCGCGGGGGCTCGCGGGGCTGTGATGGCTGGCACCCGATCAGAGTTGCCACTGGTCAGCACATTCTAGAGGCCAAGGCCTTGGCTGGGAGCCCCCACCCAGGGAAGGAGCAAAGCCCAGAGCGAGGCCAGTTGGAGGGAGGCGGTAAGCTGCAAGCCACAGAGACCGCGGCCCCAACGCTGACCCCCTGGCCATCCCCGCTCGGGTCCAGAGGCCCATCCACCTTGTGCACCGTGACACAGTGGCCTCGGGGACAGCACACCGACCCGCCCACGCCCCCATGTGTGCAGAACCCAGGCCCCACAAGGCTTCCCTCGCTCTCTGGACAGTCTGACCTGGGACACTGAGCCACCTCCTACATCTCTGGCTTTGGCCACACTGGCCCAGGACATACAGACAGACTCTGTCACCAGGATGGACCACAGAGGTGGCAGGGCTGGCCAGAGCCACCACTGCTGACAGACCCTCAGTGGACAGATGGACAGGGTGCTCAGTGGGTGCTGGGAACCGCGTGGCACTGGGCCATGCTCCATACAGCTGTCCATCACTCTGTCTGTCTGTCCATCTGCCAGCCTGCCTGTCCATCCACTCACCTGTCCTTCTACCCATCCACCTGCTCCATCCCACACCGGGCAGAGACCCACCTCCGGAAGCCA
This sequence comes from Sturnira hondurensis, assembly GCF_014824575.4. Taxonomy (NCBI): domain Eukaryota; kingdom Metazoa; phylum Chordata; class Mammalia; order Chiroptera; family Phyllostomidae; genus Sturnira; species Sturnira hondurensis. Next base: position 420,490 of record NW_028079014.1, read on the forward strand.
GGCACCACCGCGGTACAGGGAGCTGTGACCCGGACGCCCAAACTCCCCTCCACGGCGGGGCAGGGCCCCTGCTCGGCGGTGCAGCCGGGAGGAAGGATGCGGGCTGCCCCACACTCAGCCCATGCTCGGTGCCATCCCCGCCTCAGCCCAGGAGCGTCTGCCTGTGTTCTCTCGTCCACAGACCTGGCTCCTGTATCACACTCGGGGCAGGGGCCGAGCTGCCCCCTGGGCCCGGGGGGGGGGGTCCCTAGCCCACTCGGAAGTCAGCCCCAGGTGCAGGGCCAGGAGCGGGTCTGGCTCGACCTCCGTCCCCGAGGCCGCCCAGCTGCGCAGCACCGCGGGGCCACAGCCCGTCTCCTCCTCTCGGTCTGAGTTACCGCCAGTGTCTCTCACTGCCCTGTCGTGTGCCATTGCGTAGACACGGGCTGCCCGTCCCGTCCCGGCTCACTCGCTGGCCCGAGGCCGGCCACGCCGCATCGCGCTGCTTCAATCACCCAGCTTCACCTTCCCTCGAGTTTGGAGATGCCACAACCTGGGGTGGCATATCCAGAAATGACGTTCACCAGAGACCAACTGGAGGAGGACGGAGCGGGAAACCAAACCATAAAATCTGTCAGAATCCCGTGTCCAAAGCCCGCAGTGCCCAGGGTCGCCTGGGGCTCCCCTCTGCCAGCGGGCACCAGGGGGCCAGGGGGCACCTCCTGGATGGAGGGAGCGACCACCCCTCTGGTTCAGGGCTCCCACTCCAAACTGGGTTGGCTGTGTTGGCCTGGAGGTGGAGGAGGCCCCGACCACCCTGCGTGGCCAGCAGTCTCCGCACACGGAAGAGCTCTGGGGCTGGGGGAGTCGGCGGCGGGGGTCCATCTCGCCAGCTCGCCTTCTGTTCCTGGTTTGTGAGTCTCTAGATCATCTCGGTCTGGGACTCAGCAGCAAATTCTGCGGGAAGTGTGAGGACACAGGATGAGGGACCCCGAAAGCCAGGCGAGGAGGCAGTGCTGGACACACGGACGGTGGTCTGTCCCAAAGCATCTGAGCTAGGGCTGGGCCGGTGTCAGGGACGGGCCTCCGTACAGACAGCTGCGGGTGAGACCAGCATCCAGACGGTTACACAGAATGAGCTCCGAAAGCAGTTTGCAGCGTCCCTGGGAACCGGGGTCTGAGGGACAGGTGGTGGTCTCAAGGGGACGGTGGAGACGCACAGACCGACCGACCAGCTGCCACATGCCCGCCTCGCTCTCCACGCCCCTCCCCCAGCGGCTCCCTGCAGGGTCTGCAAGGCCCACACAGCCCACCGCAGCCTGCGGCCCAGCCGGCACGTGGCCCAAGACCTGGCCTCCACTTTGGGAAAGGTGGGCAGGCTCGGCCCAACAAACGGTCAGGGCCGGCTTCCAGCGCCGTCAATGATTAACGCCGCTGTGAAGGTGCCGCCACCAGGGTCTGGGGAAAGGCAGAGGCGGGGGGGCGGGGACAGGTGGCTCCCAGCTGTCTGGGAGCCGGCCCGACCACTGGCCCCAGGACCCTCTTCTCAGTCACACAGGACTGCCCGATGTCTCCTGGCCACCAGGGATGTGACCTCGAAGGGGCACCGTGTGCCCCAGGAGGACACTGAGTGACAGAGGAGGGGGCGTACCCAGGCCCACATCTCAAGAAGGGGGTGGGAAGCAGCTGGGGAAGGAGGCTGCACCTGTCACCCCAGGAGCAGGCAGGGGAGGGGGGAGGGGCCCAGCAACCAGGGCACCCTGCTGTGGAAACCCCGGCTCCCACTCTGGTCTGGCATCACCCCCACGGGACTCAGCCGGCCAAGGCCCAGCGGTGAGCGATGCTTCCAGCACCCGCTGTGCCCTCAGCTAGGGCGGGAGCTGCCCCACATCAGGGTTACCAAGTGCCTGGAAAGGGCATGAGGAGGCAGGAAGCCCTTGGGCAGCGCCCTGCCCCCGGCCCCTTGACCCCGGCGGGCAGGGCAGGCACACATGGAAGGGAACAGGGGTTCCCCAGTGAGCAGGAGGGGACAGGATATCCTGGCCTGCTTCCCGCCCTGTGCCTGGGAGAGGGCGCCCAGCCCTGCAGGGCGCCCGACCTGGGCTCCCACCCCAACCCCACACACATTAGGGTGGCCTCAAGGCCAGGCTCGGCCTTCCTGCCTGGTAACCGAGCCAGGCCTGGGGTGGCACGTGGCTCAACCCCCACCAAGGACAGAGCCCTTTCCCTGACACTTCCTTGGGCGATGCCTAGAAAGACACCTGGAACACTGAGGCTGTGAGACTGCCACCCACCCCTGGTCCCGCGGCTCAGCCCCAGGGCACCCCCAATCCCCGCTCCCCTAAGCACGTGTGGGGCCTGGCTGACCTCCTGGAGATGTTTGGGGGTGAGGGACACCTGTTTGGCCAGGGCCCCCCTCCAGTGCCACCTGCCACGGGCACCTCTGCAGGCGCCCCCCCCCCGAGCTCTCACAGGGACCAGGGGGCGGAAACACGTGCCCCCAGGAGCACCCCCTTCCCACCCCCGGGAAGCCACCCAGCCCGGCAGCTCCTCGGAGGCCGGGCAGGGGCAGAGTCTGCCGAGGGAACTTCCGAGAGCCGAACAATCACAATCAGGAAGAAAACACGGGCGCACGCGGACTTCCTCTGGGCGCGGCGAGCCCTCTTCCTCCACTCGGCACGCTGCGGCTGGGAGCCCGGCTGCGCCTGCCCACGGGCCTGCGTTCTCAAGCCCAGAGTGTCTGGTGGTCCCTCACCCCACGGCCCCCAGTGGGGGGAGGGGGGGCACTGCAGCACACACCGGCAGCCCTCTGCCCACACCACCTGCCTTTGCCAGAGGCTGGTACCAAGGCCACCGATGGAGAGGCAGCTGGGCAGAGACCCCACCCCCGGTCTCTCACGGAGTTTGGGGTGCAGCAGGTGAGGGCCTGGAGGGAGCCCACATGCAGAGGGATGCCCACAAGCCTGGCACTGGCCAGGAGTTTGCACAGCGGTGCTGGACTCGGGTGGGGCCCCTGGGGGTCAACGCACACGGACATCCTCGGAGGAGCCACTGCGGCTGCAGCCTCCAGCAGCACCCACCCCCACAGACCTCGGCGGCCACCGCGTGGGCGCCCTGTGGTGCGGGCACCAGGGTGGGGAAGAGGCTTCAAGATGGAGGCCCATCCGGGCCTTTGGGGCAGTGTTTTCTGTCCCCGCAGAGGGCGGCCGCCCCGGTGCACACACTCCCAGGGGCCCAAAGGTGAGAGACTGAGGCCACCTCGCCCACCCTGCCTCACCTGCCCAAAATGGCACTCTGAGCAGGTGGGCCTGGGTCCCGCTGCACCCCTGGGTACACCCGCCCCCGGCAAGGTCTCTCCCTGCCCCGAACCAGCGGAGGCCCCAGGCCCCAGTGGTGGCAGCAGGAGGCCAAGAGGCAGCCATCCCCACCCCAGCCCCCAAGACCAGCATGGGCAGGGCCAAGCGAAGGCTCACAGGACAGGGGCTGGCATCGTACCAAGAGGCAACTGGCCAGGCAGCCAGGAAACAGGGCCACGGGACGGCAGCAGAGGCAGGCACGCCACTGCCACTTCCTTGTGCCCCTGTCCCCGCACAGTGCAATGCCCTGCCCTGCGCAGGTGCACCGCTCTGGGAATCGGAGCCGCCCGGTAACAGCAGGAGCCAGGTGTGCCAACAGGGCGCTGAGTCCTCCAGGGCACAGCCTCCTGTAATTGGTGGCTGGAAGCCCGGGGCCCGCCCCTCCCTCCACGTGCCCCTCCAGTGTCCTCTCCCTGGGCCTGGCCCCCCCCCCCCAGTTTGGCCAGGCCCAGATGCTTCTGACTCCGTGCTGGCCCCTCATGGACCACCACCTGGGGCAGGGAGACCCCTCCCCAGGGCCTGCCTGGACCGGGATAGCCTGGGGTGCTGACACGGGGCTCCCCCTCTTGGGTGCTCCTGAGCCGAGGATGCCCGTCGCCGTCGCTTTCTCCGGCTCTCGAGAGTGTGCGTGCCCGGCACACACCCCTGCCCAGAGTGACCTCCACCTCCACTGTCCCTGCAGGAGAAGTGAAGGCCAGACACCCCTCTCCAGCTGGCTCCCCCCCCCCACAACAAACACAGACACTGCCTGGGCAGCGGGGAGCTTCCCACACAGCCAGGGGGTGTCCCGCACAGGGTCAGAGCCCACCGGCCCTGAACTTCCAGGGACAGCTCCGCGTGGTCTCTCTGTTTTCCCCTTAACCCTTCCTTCTCTACGGGCTGGTCTGAGTGGCACGCAGCTGGGGTCCAGTCGGGCGGCAGCAGGTGTCACGGCACAGCGCTCCGCGCGCGCCCCTCCCCGCGCCCCGCCAAGGGAGCCCCTCCGAGAACGGCCTTGGCAGCAGCGACACTCACACGGCGAAGTGGTAGACGAAGCACTTCCAGCCCGTGGGGCGCTCCAGGAAGTTGTAGACCCGACCCTGGATGTGGGTGCGCGCGAGCAGCGGGCGGCGCGCGCTGTAGATCGAGACGCGTGGGTCGAGGCTCACGGGCGGCCGCGGGCCGAGGTCGGCGGCGTTGGGCTGCGCGGCGGGCACATAGAACGCGCCGGCAACCGGGCGGTCCTCTGCCAGCTCCAGTGAGAAAGGGGACTTCTTGGCCAGGCCCGCGCTGCCCCTCCGGGCACCCGGCAGGCGGCCCCAACCCCAGCGCTTCCTTTCGGCCTGGGGTGCGGAGGAGGCCGCGGCCATGGCCAGGCAGGACCCGCGTGGGCCGGCGGGGCAGCAGCCGCGCGGGCAGCAGCAAACGCCGGCAGCAGTAAACGCCGGCGTCGGGGCGCAGCGCAGGAGGCCGCTGCCGGCCTAGCCCGGGCGTGAGGGCGGGGCCAGCAGGGGGCGGTGGCCCCGGGCCAGCCCTTAGGGACCGTGCGCCCCGCCCCGAACCAGACGCCCCACCCCCGGCCAACGGGCGCGCGCCGGGCCCCCCCAGCCTGTGGCGAACCGCACTTGTCTGCTGGGTCCCGCGCCTTTCGCATTCACCTGTTCGCCCCGCCTTTGCCCCCTTGCCCCCCCTGCCCAGGTGGCCGCCCTCACGCCCACGTGCTCTGCCCCACCCGCCCGGCCCCACCTGCGTCCACGGGCCCGCCCCCACGCCCACCTGCTCAGCCCACAGCAGAGTGCCCAGCTGAGCTGGAAAGGAGGGCGTGGGCGCGCAGGTGCAGTGATGGCGAGGCCCTGCGCAACTTAGGCAGGAGCGAAGTTTACGGCCCAGGCACCCACTTTACCTTCTGGCTAGTCTCTCTGGAGAAGCGGTGGGGGGGAGGGGGAGAGGAGGGGCGCCCTGAGGCACGCGCAGACTGACCCTCTTGGCAGCAGCAGGGTGGCCCGTCAGTCCTCGGATGAGCTCCCCTTGGGCGGAGAAGGCGGTGGGACTGGTGCCCACAAGGGCGGTCCGACCCTGCAGGCAAAGGGAGGCCGTTGACGTTCAGGGACCAGTGGGAGCCCTAAGGGTGCGGAGATTTGGGCCTGCTGGGGACAGCGGAGCGGGGGTCTGATGGGGACTGACCACAGGGCACAGTGGGCAGGGCTGCCTGGGCAGCTAGGGGACAGGTGTTTTTGCATTGCCCTGGGCTGGGGAGGGTGGGTGCTTTGTCTTCCTGGCCCAGGGGAGCTGCCTGCATCCGGTGGGTTTCCCTGGTTGGGTGGGCGTAGAGGTGGGTGATGGGGTCAGAAGGCTGCTCTCTCGGGCACCCCCCACTGCCTCTGGCCATCACTACTGTTGACGGCACTTGGGTCTCTGCCCACTGAATGGGAGCCAGGGTGGGTGGAAGCTGGGGTGACCTACAGAAGAAAACGACGTCTTTAGACATTGTGCTGGGCCTCGGGGTGACCGTGCCCCAGCCGCGTCAGGGATCCATGCTTTATGGGACACTCCCCAGGTCTTCCCTGTGCACCTCGGGCTGACTGATTTAATGTGCCCCACCGGGCAGGCAGCTTTTGGGGGTAGACAGCGGCCCCAGCCCCCACCCTGCATGCCCCCCCAGGACACAGCAGGTGCAGGTGGTTTGGGCAGAGAAGGAAGGGAGGGGCCCACAGCTGTGCCGGGCACAGGCCAGCTCGCCCGCGGCAGCCAGGAGAGCCCGGTCGGTTACCGTGCGCATGGGCAGAGAGCCGCCTCCATGGGGCCCCTGGCGGGCCGCCCGGGCACACAGTGGCTTTCATCCAGGCCGCCCCTTCCAGGAACGGGGTCACCGCCGAGGTTGGTTCGGCTCTCGAACTGGGCACGAGAGTAAAGTTCAAGAGAAGGAGAGGCTTACGCGCAGACGCCGCCATGCAGCCAGGCAGACTCTCAGGGGAGAAGGCACAGGAGCAGGGTGGCCTCCCCGGAGCTCTGACATCCGGGCACAACGGCTGAAACTGGCTGAGTTTGGTCGCAAGGAATCAGCACTCAGCCCTGGCTGGTGTGGCTCAGTGGACTGAGCGCCGGCCTGTGAACCAAAGGGTCGCAGGTTCGATCCCCAGTCAGGGCACATGCCTGGGTTGCAGGCCAGGTCCCCAGTGGGGGCTGGGCATGAGAGGCAACCGTACATTGATGTTTTTCTCCCTCTCTGTCTAAAAATAAATAATTTAAAAATGTATTCATAGCACTGATATATAAAAAACATCTCAAACTGAGAAAAAAATGATACTTTGTGGCAAAGTGGGCAGATGATGTGGCCGGTTCACAGACCAGGGGTCCTGGTCTCTGTACTCACGACAAAGCGTGCGACGTCACTCGTGACAAGAAACCCGCCCAGTGGACGGGTGCCATGACCGCCGCTCACCGATCTGGCTCAGGGGAGTCCGGACACGGGCCCACAGGCTTCACGGGCGGGAGTGGGCGGGCGGGGCAAACAGCCACCCTCCCCTGGGCCCAGCGCATTACTTCCCGTGTGGGAGCCAACCCAGAGAGACCAGGCGGTTTACTCATCGTGGCTTGTTTGTGTCAATGACAGACTGGAAGCAACCGACCTCCCCCCCCACCCACGGCGGAAGTACTCTATCACAGAGCCACCTGTGACCCTTGTCTGCAAGGCTGCGATCAGTGATCTGCGGGGGTGGGGGGGTGGGGGCGTCGGGAGTCAGGCTGCAGACAGGCCGGCCCACCTCTGACTTGGGCCCCTGGGCTATCTCTGGGCCTCAGAACATTCTAGAACATTACTCTCACCTTCCCTCAGTGGCACTTCGCCAACACCCTTCTGCCCACCACGCGCCCTGCCCCCCACTTCCCATTCTGTGGTGTCAGAGGCCAGCTGCCTGGCACGCAGGGCCACACACCCACTCACCCTTGCAGCCCAGGGACCCACGGTGCCGGTGGGCGGTGGGCCGGGCTCCTGCGTGTTTTCTTTGGTCTGAGGTTAGGTCACCTGACATCACCCTTCCTGCAAGCTGGTCCTCCCAGGCCCCTGGAGAGCCAAGGGGCCCGGCCCTTGGACAGGAAGCCCCCCCCCAGAGGCTCCATGGGGCCCCAGTTCAGTTGTCCGAATAAAGCCCAAGGTGGATAAACGTTGGGGGCTGCTGGATGGGCACTGTGACTGGTGCTGCAAGCCCCGCGGTCCCCTCCAGCCACACCCCCACCAGCACCGAGTGTCCCTTCCCCTTCCGAGTGGGCATCTGGAGGTCCGGCCCCGGATCCACAGGCCCCTGGAGCCTGGCCAGGTACAGGAGCCCCACGGAGCCGTCACTCTGCACAGGAAGGTCAGGTCTGGGATTTGGGGGCAGCTCCCACCTGGTGACATCTTTGCTGGGCACCAGCGATGGCCACGCCCACAACGCGAATTCCCCTCAACGGCCCGTCCAGCTGCCACGAGGATGTGCAGTCTGGTGCCCTCTTTTGGTGACACCCCCACTCAGGCACGCACCCTGAGACACGCTCCCTGACCCTTAACTTCCCTGACCTGAGGCCGTGGAGTCGGCTCCGTAAGCCGGGGGCGGGGGGTGGCCCTCGGGGCACCGGCCTGCCCAGCATGGGCTGGGGAGTGGGGGCTGGGGCCAACGTACTCGCCCAGATCACCAACACCCGGGGCCTCCCCAACCCTCACAGGTCCCCTGCCCAAGAGACGGCCATCACCCTCCACACATGGCCCCCAGCTGGCTCTCCCAGGGAGCAGGCCGCCGCGCATCCGAGGCGTCCAGGTGGTGCCCGTCTGGGCCTCTGAGAAGCTAGCGGGCCTTTCCCTGCTGGAGAGTAATGTCCCTGACTCCTGGGAGGGTGGCGGGTGGGTCACCTGGGCTGGGTGGCCTGTCCAGTCCTTCGAACCCACTGCCAGTGGGCAGTTTCCCAGCCAGGGCCTTGCTGGTTCCTGAGCACCGGGGCTGGCCCTCTGAAGCTGCTCCGGGGCCCACCAGGGAGCCAGAAGCCTGGCAGGGCAGAGTGGATTTGGAGGGGGCAGGGGGCAGGTCAGGCCACAGGCTAGCAGGGAGGCTGGGCGCAGAACCGGAGGAGTTGGGGAGGAGGCGGCATCCAGGGTGACTCAGCCAGCCGGCATTTATTGGGCGCCTACTGAGTTCCCAGGCTTCCAGGGCTATGGTGTCGGGGGAAGGCAAGGCCCTGCCGGGGGGACAGTGATCTCGTCCATGAGACATGCAGGCTGAGGGCGACCAGGGCACGGTCACAGGCTGGGCCTCAGCCAGCCCCTGCCCACTGCTCCCACAGCCACGCCGAGCCTGCACCGGGGCTGCCCTCGCTCCAGCCTGTGGAAGCCTGAGGGCTGAGACCGCCCTCCCCCTGCGGGGGCCGGCAGCCCGGGAGAAGCTGGCGACTGGAGAAGCCCCCGACGAGAGAGACAGACGGAGGCCCAGGGGGCTGGATAGATGCGCAGAGGGACGCCTGGGTGGGGACGGGGCTCGGGGGGGACGGGTGGGTAAATGGACGGCTAGGTGGACAGGGAGGTGAATGGAAAAATGGGCGCATAGCCGGATGGAGAGATGGGGGGTAAAGAGGAAGGTGTGGGTGGGTGGGTGGAGGGGCAGGTGGACAGATGGAAGGAGGGATAGATGGAAGGATGGATGCATGGGTTGTGATGGGCGGGCAGGTGCATGGAAGGGCAGGTCAATGAACGAACGGATGGGTGGGCGGGTGGCTGAGTGCGTGGAGGAGTGGACGGTGGGTGGAGGGCCCGGGCCGCTTCCGGGGATTTGCACAAATGTTACCCTCCCAACGAGGTATTCCTTGACCAGCCCATTTACGAAGAAAATCCCCCAAGTACTGGCCTCTCCTGCTTTATTTTTCTCCGCACCATTTTGATAACCTTTTCCTCTTTTTACTTCTTACGCACGTGGTTTCGTTTGGTGTCTGGGTCTTGCCTGACACCCAGCGCAGTGCCGGCACAGAGGGGTCACTCCGTGCACCTGCCGGATGGTGAAGACCATGGGGGCAGTGAGGCGCGGGCACCGGGCAGTGGGCCTGAGAGAATGGGGCCCGGGGCCTGGGGCCCAGCCCCCGTGGCGCTGGAACCAAAACGGCCCTTTGCTCCTCGGGCCCCAGAAAGGGAGAACGCATGGGCTTCTCGGCCTCCTCAGGGCCCAGGAGGAGGGGCCGGTGGGGCAGCTGAGGGCCAGGAGGGCTGGGGGCCCTGGCCGGATGCCCACATCTGGGGGCTCCAGCCAAACCTGCAGGGCAGGAGCCTGTGAGCCGCATGCAGGGACACACGCACAGAGAGACAGACATGCCCCACAGACACACAGATACGCCCCCTCCCCCACGCTGGCCCACACACCGTGCGCACTGGAAGCTGCAGGCACTGGCCACACCCTGGGCTCCAGGGACCCCAGGCTCCGGCCGGAGCTCCCTCTGCTCTGCAGGCCTGGGAGGCGGTGCTGCCCTCTCCCTGTGTCACATCAGGACTGGAGTCACTGCAGTCGCCGCATGACTCCACACCCAGGCAGGGGTGGCTGGCCGCACATGGGAGGGCCACAGGGCACCGGGGCATGGGTAGGGAGCCCCCCTGTCCCCAGGGTTTGGGGCCCCCAGCCACCCCGCCCTCCACGATGACCTCTGCTCCTAGGGCCTAGTTCAGCCGATCGGGGGAGGGGGGCTCCTTATTTTCACCCCAGCCTCTGACCACCAGGTACCCTCAGGTCTCCTTCCTGGAGCTCCCACCAGCTCTGGGGACAAGGTGGCTGGAGTGGGGGGTGAGGGAGGAGGAGGGGGCGCCCGTCCTGGCTCAGCATCCCTTGGGCCTCTCGGGCCCTGTCCCCACATCTGTGGTGGGGCCACCGCTGCCTCCCAGATAGACGGAAGGATGGGCCTCGGGCAGAGGGGAGGTCTATGGCAGGCACTGTCCGTGGGGCCTGGGGGGCCAGAGGCCTCGCTGCCACCCACCCTCTGGCCCTCCCCTTCCCAGCCCCTGCTCCTGGGGCCCAAGGTCACACCCTAGGCCCCACCTGCTGGGTGCAGAATCCAGGCCCTCTAAGAAGCTGATGGCCACTTCAGGGAGAGGACACTGGCCATGGCTGGGGGGATGAGGACCCCAAGGCACAGCTGCAGAACGGCGGGGCCGCTTGCAGGAGGTGCTCCTGGGCCCCTGAGCCCTGAGGGTGGGGGTCCAGCAAGGGCGTGTCTGCCTCACCCGGGCAGGGAGGGGGTGCCGAGTCTCGGCTGCTCCTGTGGTTGTCCCTTCAGCGGAGGGGCCCACTGGGCTCTCGGCCCCCACCAAGGGTGCTCGGGTCAGCCCAGAGGCCCCGGACAGCAGCCCGTCCCAGGGTGCCTGCCGCTGCAGCCAGAGCGGCCCCGTGCTGCCGGGAGCCCCAGGCGGGCCCGGCCCCTCCCGGGGTCCTGGCTTCAGTCTGGGAGACCAGGGAGCAGAGGTGGGTGGGAAGTCCTCCCGCACGTTAGACCCGAGTGGCACCCAGCGAGCGCCGGGGAAGGCTGCCTTCCCCTCAGGCCCCTGCCCTCCCGCCCTCGCAGCCTGGGCAGCCGCAGAAAACCAGCGGGTGGCTGTGGCCCCCGAGAGCTGTGTCCTGAGATGACAGCCTGGGGCGGGAGGCGCTGGGGCCCGCTCTGCCGTTCACGGCCTCTCCCCCAGGGGAACCGTCACAGGAACTGGCCCCTGAGTCCTGTGCGGCACTGGCCCTGCGGCCGGCTGTGGCAAAGGGGGTGGAGGCAGCTTAAAATAAAGCTGGGCCCTGGCTGGTGTGGCTCAGTGGGTAGGAGCCTCGTCCATGCGCCCAAAGGTCGAAGGTTTGATTCCCGGTCAGTGCACATACCTGGGTTGCAGGTTCCATCACTGGTCCAGGAGCGGGCGGTCCCAGTCGGGGCACCTACGGGAGCTCATCCATGTCCCTCTCTCACATTGATGTTTCTCTCTCTCCCTTCCTCTCTCTCTAAAAAGCAACGAAAAAATGTCCCAGATGAGGATTTAAAAAATAAGTGAATAAAGTCAAGCCGGAGCGCAGGTCCGCTCGGATGCCCCTCCAGATGGTGTCCGTGGACGCAGGTGGCCCCCCAGGCTCCTCTGACCCCAGGCAGCAGAACCCCAGCCGAGCCGAGCCTGGCCTTGCCCACCCTGCACCACTCTGCCGCTCCCGGCAGCCCCCCTCGTGGACACTCGCCACACCCTCCCCCTCCTCATCCCGCCTGGGTTCACTCCTCGAGCGGCTCGTGGGTCTGGGCCCGGGGCAGCCGTGAACACCAAGGGCAACAGGTCCGAACAGGAGTGGAAGGTTGCTTCCGAGCGAGGGCCAGGGTTCGCTGAGAAATAACACCAGGTCACAGAGAGACCAGAGGCAGCCCACTGTACTGGTGTGGCGGTGTCAGGGGTCAGGGGTCAGGGCTGCAGGAGGGAAGGGCCTGAGGCTGGACGAGGGAGCAGGCAGGAGGCTGGCTGGCTGGGGAGGTTGGAGGGCAGGGCAGGGCAGGGCAGGGCAGGGCTGGTGACGGGCTTTTCACTGGGGTGGTAGGAAGCCAGCCTGGTGCAGGGCTGGGGGTGGCCGGGGAGGGGTTCAGAGGTGGAGTGGCAGGGCTGGAACAGAGGAGGGAAGGGGGCAAGGACTGGGCGCCCCTCACCCCACGGGCTCTGAGGGCCCGGGAGACCCCTCCCTCTCCACGTACCCTGACACTGGCAGGACCCAAGGGCCCCAGAGAAAGGCAGCCCAAGGTCAGTGAACCGGGCCCAAAGGCTTGTGGGAACCTAGCCCCGGAGTCCCGTTTTGCCAGAGTCTGGTAGTTCTTGGGGGCCCTGTCTGGGCTGCCAGCAAAGCACAGCCCGCAGCTGGCTCTTGTGGGAATGGCCGCGGCCCTCCTTCCGGCGGGAAAGCCGCCCAGTCCTCCTCTGCAGGGGCCTCCAGCCCACCCTGACTCTGCCTGCGGTCCTGGGGCGCCCTCTGGTGGCCGACAGGCCAGACTGGCGAGCACGCTGTGGGGCTCCAGAGCACCAGGCCTGGGCCCTGTCCCCCACCCCCACTCAAACTCAGGGGACCAAGAGTCCCCTGGGAGGGAGTCCTGAGGGTCTCTTTGTGGAAGGACACACAGAAGTGTCATCCAGGCCTGGTCTCACTGTGTTACCCACCAGCTCCCAGAGGTGGGGGCCCCTTTTTCCAGAGAAACGGCGGCCCAGAGGGCACAGCCCCCCGGCACCCGTCCTGCCCAGCCCGAAGGGGCCGTGTCCATGCCGTGCCTACAGTGCCAGCCAGGCCCTGCCACTTGCCCGGCACAGCACGCCGGGCCCACGCCTCCCGGCTTTGTAGGACTCGGGGGTGGGGGCCGCCCCTGCCACGGGTCTTCCATGGGGTGCTGAGCACACACCCTGGGGGCAGTGGCCCCACTTGTCGGAGAGGTAAACTGAGGGTGGGCGGAAACTGAGACAGGTCAGGGGAAGACAGCTGGGCTCGGCTCTGCGGGGCACCCCCAGCAGCCCCCCATGTGGTCACCTCCCTGGCGTTGGCCAGAGCAGGCCTGTAGGCCAGAACGTGCCGAGTTGCCCGCCCACCCCGGCTGGCCACGGCACTGGCTGCCGGGGTGCGTGGGCAGGGAGGGCGGGCAAGAGGAGGGGCCAGGCCGGCTTGCAGGTGCCCTCTGCACCGGGCAGCCTCCACTCTGCTTCTTGGACAGCGGCGGCATGTCGGGGTGCCAGGGAGGAAGCAGGCAGGTAGGTGACCCTGCCATCGGCTCCCAGGTGGGATCAGGGGTGGGGGTGTCTCCCAGGTGGGGCAGCAGAGAGAAAGGGCCCCAGTGCCCTGGGCCCAGGAGCCCAGCCGCCGGGAGGGGCAGGTGGGGGCTCAGGGCCAGGGCTCTGGGGCAGGAGGCCAAGAAGCACCTGGGGCAGTGGGGGTGGGGTGGGGAGGGCTGTGTGCCCTAACGACCTGTCCTGGATTCAAGTCCACACCTGGCCCAAGGGGACCCCTGAGTTACACTGGGCTGGAGGGACCACAGTGCCAACGGCTGGGCTGCTGAGGGCGGGGCTGGTCGGGGCTGGTCGGAGCCTTCTTGTTTCCTCTGTCTTCCTGCATCTCAGGAATGGGGGCTGGGGGCTCGCACTGGGGGGCTCTGCCAGCTCAGAGGCCCTTTCCTGGGTGACCTGTGATGAGAGGGTGGCCATCTCCCCCGGCCCAGGGCACTTTTGCTGCTGAGGCTGAACCTGTGCCCATTCTTCTCTCAGGAGAGTGGGGTGGGACCCCAGCCAGGGGGCACCCAGGACCCCAGCTGCCCCGCCCCCCCCAGAACAAGGGGGCATTTAAACCACACACCTGTCCATGCAAATCCCACGCATTTGCATGACCTACCCCCTCGGTGGCCCCATTTGCCTGGCGTCTGCACACGGCCCACCCCACTCCTGCCCAGGACCAGCGGCCTGTCAGTGAGGGAAGGCCTGGGCATAGCACCCCTCCAGGCTGGGGTGTCCCCCCGCATCCCTGGCCTCCTCTCTGTACCAGCCTGTCTGAGGCTCATGGGTATCCAGGCCCCTGAATCCCCAACCCACACACACCTCAGAGCGGTGCACGGAGCTGTGTTCCCCCTGCAGGGAGCACGGGCCTGGATGGAGACATCTGGGCAGGCCAGCGCGGGGGGGCGGGGGAGCGAGGGCCGTCCCTGTGGGCCCTCTGCCCACCGTCCCCACCTCAAGGCCTGTACTTGGGATTGAAGGGTGTCCCCCAAAATTCACACCCCCACACCCTCAGAATGTGGCCTTGCTTGGAAGTAGGGTCTTTGCAGATGTGACAAGCTCAGCTGAGCCACCGGGGCTGGGCCCTGAGCCAACGCCTGGTGTCCCTGTAAAAAGAGGGACATTTGGACAGGGAGACACAGGCACACAGAGGCCACATGAGGATGGAAGACAGAGGCCAGGGGATGTGGCCACCACCCAGCAATGAGCCCCGGAAACTGGACGGGGTGGAAGGACCCCCCACTGGAGCGTCCGGAAGGAGGGCCCTGGGACACCCAGGTTCCCTGTCTCTGGGGCTTCCTTACCCCACAGGCTCTTGTCTTGTCCCTTATGTCCTGAGCCACACACAGGCCTTGTCCCCAGACAGCTGCCAGGGTAAGAATAGCCCATGACCACTGGCTTGGAGAGGCTGTATTCAAATCCCGGCACACAGTTCCTGGTCTGGGAGGATTTGCATCCCGCCCCCCCCCACCACCACCACCACCACCACACACACTCCGCAGGGCTGGGCCCTCGGGACCAAGGCCTTTGTGGTCAGAGTGCTGAGACACGGCAGGTCGCCCTGTGTGGGCACTGGTGCCCTCTGGCCCGCCCGCTGTGGCCCCCTGAGTAGGTGTCCCGGGGCGCTCATCCCAAATGACCACAAAAACGACAGAAAGGGATTCTCTCACCTTTCAGAGCCAGAAGTCCCGAATCCAGGTGTCCCTGGGCCACCACCTTCAGGAAGCTCTCAGGGAGACTCCTTCCTGCCATGGCCTGCTTCAGGGGTCCCTGGCGCCCCTGGGCCGAGGCCGCCTCCCTCCCCCTCTGCCTCCATGGTCACATACTTCTGTCCCCTTCTTCAAAGGCCATTGGTTCCAGGGCGAAGGCCTGTCTCAGTGACCATACTTTGCAAAGAGCTCACTTCCTCGAAAGGCCCCATCCCTGGCAGCGCCGGGACTTCGGGCCTGTCCCACCTTCTTGGGAGACACAGTGGGAGCACAGTGGCCCTGCAAGTCCCTGTCCTGCCTGCAGGCGTCCTGCTCCCCTGCTGCCACCCCCTCCTGTGGGCACAGGAGCCCCCCACCCGCCCCCCTCGTGGGAAGAGTCTCCCCTCCCAGGGGACAGGGGGCATGGACGGAAGCAGGGGGCTGGGGTCAGGGGCATTGGGGGGCCTGCAGCCACGCAGGTGGTTGGGGTCCCACCCTTGTCCCACGGTCCCAGTCCTGGGCGCCTGGCCCTTCAGGTCTCTGCTGCGTGGCCTGGTGCTAACACACCAGACCCCTGGGGGCTCCAGGGAAATACTGTGGGCGTAGCACGAGGCGCGGGGCCTTCGTGGTGGGAAGAGCTCTGGGGCGAGGGGGCGAGAGCCTTCTCTGCCAGGACCCCCAGGCCCCCCCTGAGCAAGGAGCTGAGGTCCCTCCTCAGGCCCAAGGTCGGCCCAGGTGCATCCAGGGTCCCCTCCCCTGTCGGGCGCCGACGGGGTGTGAGGGGGGTGGGCGGCACTCCCAGAAAAGCCTAGGAGAAGCCCAGAAACCCGATGTCTTTCTGGGTTTCCAGGACACCTCCCGCCAAAGCCTCCGCAGGGGTGGCGACAGGAGTTTTGGATCCCATGTGCCTGGCGAGGGGTGAGCAGTGGGGCCAGGAGAGGGGCAGAGGGGCTGGGACTTATTCCCCAACCCCACCTGGCTGTATGGAGCCTCCTGGACCTGCAGACCAGGGAGGAGGCGGCAGGCAATGCTGGGGCCCAGGTGGGGGGGGGTGCGCCCTCTGCTGGCCAGCTTTGGGGGTGGGGCTTCCCAGGAGGCAGTCCCCAGCCTCTTGGAGAGGGGCGGGAAGAAGAAGGCTGGATTCCCCTCTCATGTCCTCTGTCCCTGCAGAGAGACCCCTTTGCAGGGTGCCCAGGGCGGGGCCAGGCGGGGGCCAGGCCTGTGCCGGGGTGAAATCCAGTTTGGAGGCTGCGGGAAGAAGCGAGGCAGGGTAAGCCCAACCTCCCCACCCCCACCGGCACCCCCGAGACCACGCTCCGTGCAACCGCAGGGCCCCCGGGCCCCCGTTTCCTGCCTCCTTCCCTGAACACTGCGCATCCAGGTGCCTGCTCCCCTCCCCAGGGCCGCTGTCCTGGGGGCCCTGCTCAGAGCCCCCCCCCGCCCCCGCACTGTGGTGTCCTCAAGGCAAGGCCCAGGCTGGGGTCAGGGTGGCCCAGGTCAGGGCTGCCGGCCTGTCCGGTCCCTGTGCCCAGTGCCCCCTGCCGCCCCCGCCCCACAGTTTGTGAAGGTGCCCAGCGATGTGGCACCCGCTGCCCTCTTCAACCTCCTGAGAGCTGAGTGGCACCTGCCGGCCCCCAACCTCGTGGTGTCCCTGGTGGGCACAGAGCGGCCCCTCAACATGAGGTCC
The DNA here is from genome assembly GCF_014824575.4 of Sturnira hondurensis. NCBI lineage: Eukaryota > Metazoa > Chordata > Mammalia > Chiroptera > Phyllostomidae > Sturnira > Sturnira hondurensis. The sequence goes on from NW_028079014.1 coordinate 436,939, forward strand.
CGGCTGCGGGATGTCCTGCGCAAGGGGCTGGTGAAGGCGGCTCAAAGCACAGGTGAGGCCCCACCTGGTCCCTGGCCCCAGGGCGCCCAGCATGCCCAAGCCTGGCACCCCTCCCTTGGCATTGGCGCCCATGACCAGGGTGGGCACGGCTCCTGGGGAAGCAGCAGAGAGATGCAGGGCCTCCCCCAGGGGTCCCAGCCACCCCGCGGGCAAAGGCCTGGCCCGTCCATTACTAGGGCCCAGAGGCCTCAGCAAGACGCTCCTGGGGACAGCGGCTGTCCGTATGCCCGCTACCTACAGTGAGCCCCCTTGTCCCCGCTGCCTCCCTCACGGGACCACTCTGGCCACTGTTCATCGGGGTCAGAATCAAGTCACGGGCTTTTACCTTCAGGCCACTGTGCCTGCAGAGAGCCTGGCACAGATGGGGGTGCTGAGCCCCGTCAGCACAGCGGTCACTGTGGCAAAGAGAAAGGACCCCTTGAGCCAGGCAGGCAAACCTGCCTGGGTGCAGGGCCTGGCCCACCCCTCCACGCTGGCCTGGACGGACGCACCAGGGCACAGTGAGCCCTCCTCCTCAGGAGCCTGGATCCTGACCAGCGCACTCCGGGCGGGCCTGGCCCGCTACGTTGGGCAGGCCGTGCGTGACCACTGGCTGGCCAGCACGTCCCCCAAGGCTCGTGTGGTGGCCGTCGGCATCGCCTCCCTAGGCCAAGTGCTGCACCGTCAACTTCTGGACGGCGCCCTGGTGAGCCCAGGGGCTGGGAGGGGTCACAGCTCCCAGGTGTGGCCCACCCCAGGGCGGCAGGGAAGCCCCCAGCAGGTCTGGCAACACCCCACCCGCCACTGTTTGTTGTTGAGTGAACATTCCCCAAGTCCCCACCCCCCCGCCGCTGCCTGGCCCCCATGGGCCCTGACCACTGTGCACAGGCCAGATCCTGCCCTCGGGGCTCAGGGGCAGGAAGAGTGAGGCCCATGCCACCAGAGAGTGAGACAGTTACTGGTAGTGTGCACCCGGCACATGACCAGCAGGTGGCAGCACAGACCTGGGGGCGCTCCTGGGCCCCGAGAACCCAGCCCCTGGGCGGGGGCCCAAACACCTGCCTCAGCCCCTGCCCCACAGGCCTGGGCAAGTGGCTTCTGCCCCACCCCAGGGTCTGTCTGAGGCAGGGCCAGGGGACGCCCTTCAGACCCCTCAAGTGCAGCCTCCTGCAGCCCCGAGTCCTCTCTGGGGGCCCTCGGGTGGGGGCGGGAACCGTCCTGGGCAGAAGCCTCGCCCCAGCCTCACAGCCTACACTGGGCCCAGGAGCACAGCCCCGTCCACTACCCCATGGATGATGGCGGCCAGGGCCCCCTCTGTCCCCTGGACAACAACCACTCCCACTTCATCCTGGTGGAGCCAGACGCCCCCGGGGACGGAGACGGGCCGACCTCTCTGTGGCTGCGGCTGGAGAAGCACATCTCGGAGCAGAGGACCGGCTACGGGGGTGAGGCGCCCAGAGGGGCCCAGGGACACAGGGGCGCCTGAATGTTGAGACCGGGGACCTGTGGGGCCCCGGGGGCTGGAGGGCTGCAGCTGGGAGTGTGGCTGGTGGGTCCCCTCCAGGGATCGGTGGTGGCTCCATGTCCACGGGGCCTTTGCTGGCCAGAGGCTCTGGCAGGGGACTCAGGGCGTGCCATGGAATGAGGTTTGCCCATTTGTCCAGCGTACCCAACCACGGGGTATGCTGCCACCAGGGGGCGGTGCTGCCCAAGGAATGGGCCACTGTGGGCGTTCCCATGCTGCATTCACTGAGAAAAAACTATTGCCTGACTAATGTTATGAACAATATAAAATGCTTGTCCACTGAGTGTTTTTTAAAGAGGAAGACAGCACAGCGGCATTGAAACCATGCAGCAGAGTCGCGCCTGCGGCTGCTGGGGCCTGGGGGGCTGGGGCGCCTGCTCACTGTCCATGGGCACCTCTGGGAGTCCAGGGGACGCTGCCCAGGAGCCGAGGCTCCTCCCCCGCAGCAGGCGTGTCTGGGGGACTGTTTCCCATCCAGAGGTCCCCCTGTCGGTCTGAGTTTGGGGGAGAAACCTCCCAGGCAGCTCCTTCATCCCTCCTGTCCAACAGAGCTTCCGCGGCAATGGGCACAGCGAATGGCCAGGGCGGCCCGGAGCCAAATGTTCACCTGCATTTACTTTGTTTCTGGAGCCACAAAGTGGCCACGTTGGACACTTTGGGGGAGGATATGGGGATGGGCTTGGTGTCCTTGTCTCCAAGTGACAGGGCCTCCAGACAGGGCCCCTGGTTTCAGCCTCGAACCCACACTTCACCAGAAAAGGCCTCTTGGCTGGTGTGTGCTCAGAGGAAGCAGCAGGGTGAGGGCCAAGGCCGGGGAGCTGGCCCCATGGCCCACAGTGGGGGGACCGAGGGCTCCCTGCTCGCCCCAGGCTCAGGGGAGGGCCTCACGGGTGCTCGTCCACAGGCACCGGCAGCATCGAGATTCCCGTCCTGTGTCTGCTGGTCAATGGGGACCCCAGCACCCTGGAGGTAGGAGATGGGGCGGGGCCTGGCTGGATCCCTGGGGGTCTGCTGTGGCCTCTGGCAGGGCCCTCCCCACTGGGGCGGGGAGGAAAAGGGGAGCCTGGGCAGCACCCGGAGCTGACGGGCCCTTTCCCCACCCTGCGCCCAGAGGATTGCCAGGGCCCTGGCACTCGCCACCCCATGGCTGATCCTGGCCGGCTCAGGGGGTGTGGCAGACCTGCTGGCTGCCCTGCTCTGCCACCCGAGGCCGTTGCCGCCCCAGGCCGTGGCGCCGCAGCTCAAAGAGAAGTTCCCCAGTGAAAACTTTTCCTGGGAGGACGTCCTGCACTGGACAGAGCTGGTAGGAGCCCCCAGAGGCCAGTCCCGAAGGTGGCCCCTGCTGCCCTCTGTACCCCGCTCCTGGGCAGGGCTGGCCCCTGGGGGGCTCTCTGGCTGCGCCCCACCCAGGTGGTCCCAGCCCCTCCTGATGCAGAGGGCAAGGTTTGCTCTGGCTTCAGGCGTGCGTGGAGGGGGGGTGGGCACACCAGGTGGCAGGCTGAGCTCTGGGGAGGGGCTGTCAGCCAAGGGGCCGGCCTGACTGCGGCCTGTGCCGCCCGCCTGCCCAGCTGCAGAGCATCACCTCCCACCCGCACCTGCTCACCGTGCACGACCTGGAGCAGGAGGGCTCCGAGGAGCTGGACACCGTCATCCTCAAGGCGCTGGTGAAAGGTGTGGCGGGGCACTGGGCCCGGGAGTGGCGCCGGTTAAAGCTCGGGCCCGGTCCGCTTTCCGGCTCTGTGGGCTTTTCGGGCGATGAGCACAGGCTGTGAGGAGCGGCCGCCCCTCCCGCCCTGTCCAGCGGCTCCCAGCGCTGTCTTTCTCGCTGTCATTCTGCAAGCTCGGAGCAGGGTAGAGGTCCGGGAGCTGTGTCCCCATAAGATCCCCCTGGAGGGACCCTGGGTGCGCCCTCACCCCTGCCCTGTACCTGCAGCCTGCAAGAGCCACAGCCAGGAGCCACGGGACTACCTGGATGAGCTCAAGCTGGCAGTGGCCTGGGACCGCGTGGATATTGCCAAGAGCGAGCTCTTTAACGGGGACGTGGAGTGGAAGGTGCCCCACCCCCACCCCAGGGCCCCAGCTACTGGCCAGCAGAGGACAGGGCCTGGGCCAGGCCGTGTCCTGAGGGCTGCCGTCCCTCCTCCCCCTGGGCCACCAAAGGGGCCCGGGCCACTCTTCAGCCCCCCGGGGTCCCTCATGGGATGTGCTGGACAATGCTTGGCCCAGGAACGGGGGGTGGGCCAGGAGCCCCCGCTCCCCCAACTTCCACTCGCTCTCCCCATGCTCCCCACTCGGGCCGGTCCCCGCGGCCTCCAGTCCCAAGACCTGGAGGAGGTGCTGATGGACGCGCTGGTGAGCGACAAGCCGGAGTTCGTCCGCCTCTTCGTGGACCACGGCGCGGACGTGGCCGACTTCCTGACCTATGGGCGGCTGCAGCAGCTGTACCGGGCCACGCCCCCCAAGAGCCTGCTCTTCCTGCTGCTTCAGCGCAAGCTGGAGGAGGGCCGCCCGGGGCCTCCGCCCGCGGGGCCGCCCGCCTTCTCGCTGCACGAGGTGTCCCGCGTGCTCAAGGACCTCCTGCACGACGCCTGCCGGGGGCTCTACCAGGTGAGTGGGGCGAGGGGGCCAGGTCGGGCCACGGCCAAGGCTGACCCCCCTGTCCTCCAGGAGAGGGGGCCGGCCCGGCGGCCCGCAGGCCAGAAGTGGCAGCCAGACCTGAGCCAGAAGAGCGAGGACCCGTGGCGGGACCTGTTCCTGTGGGCGGTGCTGCAGGGCCGCCACCAGATGGCCACCTACTTCTGGGCCATGGTGAGTGGCAGTGGCCGCCCGGAGCCCCAGGGAGGGCGGGTGGCTGCCGGCCTCCTTACACACTCTCCTAGGGCCAGGAGGGTGTGGCCACCGCTCTGGCCGCCTGCAAGATCCTCAGGGAGTTGTCCCACCTTGAGACCGAGGCCAAGGTGGATCGGACCACGCACCGGGCAGCGTATGAGCAACTGGCCCTGGGTGAGTGTCTCCCCGACCCCGGCATCGGATGGACCCACACGGTGTGTCCCCAGGTCACCCCTTGACCCTTCTGGGCCTGTGGGCTCCTCCCAGTGGAGAGGCATGTGGGCACATTGATGACAACGTGGCCCACACTGGGACAAGCACTGGCCTTAGGGTGGGGGCAGGGCCCCTGGGGGCAGCTGAGGTCTTGGCAGGGGAAAGGAGGCCTCCGCGTCTGGTGCCGCGTCCCCCCGCCACCTGCAGGCCTCTTCTCCGAGTGCCACCGCAACAGTGAGGACCGCGCCTTCACCCTGCTGGTCCGCCGCAGCCGCACCTGGAGCAGGGCCACCTGTCTGCACCTGGCTGCTGAGGCTGACACCAAGGCCTTCTTCGCCCACGAAGGGGTGCAGGTGGGCGAGCCGCTGGCCTCCGAGGAGGCCACTGAGCAGACAGAGTGTCCCGCTGACCTCACCACCCCCCTGGTCAGCAGTTGCCCCTTGTTGGCCCCCAGTGTCCCAGCCACGCGAGGCAGGGGCACAGGAAGGGGCGTTCTGTTCCTGGAAGGTGCCTTCCCGGCCTGCTCCACCAGCCACGGGGCCACACACCCCACGGCTTCTTCGGGTCTCAGCATGAGTGCCGCTTCTCCCCTCGGACCTCCTGGACCCCTGACCCTGCCTGCCTGTGCCGAAGGCCCTTGCCTGCCAGGATGGAGGCCCCAGGACGCCGGGCAGGGAGGAGGGGGCGGCTTCAGCGGAGCCCTGAGGGGTGGGCCTGGTGCCGGGCATGGTGGACAGGCCGCAGCCGTACCTTTGTTCCAGGCCTTCCTGACCAAGATCTGGTGGGGGGACTTGGCTTCCGGCACGTCCATCCTTCGGCTGCTGGGTGCCTTCCTCTGCCCTGCCCTCCTCTACACCAACCTCATTACCTTCAGGTTCTTGGGGGCCACAGCCCGCTTGCCAGGGGGGCTGGGGGGCCGGGGGCCGGGGGGCCTGAGGCTTTGGTGGTCCAGCATCCACCTGTGTCCCACGCAACACCGCCCCACCCCGCACGCCTCCTCCACGCACCCCACGTTTCCTTGCTGGCTGGGCACCTCTAGGTGTCCCTCACATAGGCCCAGAGGGTCCCCTGTGCTTGCAGTGAGGAGGCCCCACTGCAGGGGGGCTGGGAGGACCTGCGGGAGCTGGACAGCCTGGACTCGGAGCAGAGCCTGCTCTGCAGGCCCGGCGGTGGGTAAGTCCCGCAGAAGGGCGCTCGGGGCGGAGGGGCCTGGCGGGGGTCAAGGGAACGCCTGGGCTCCTGTGGGCACGGACCCCGCCTGACCCCAGGCTGTGCCTTCCCCGGTGCTGCAGGGCAGAGCCACCAGCCGACCTGCGGAGGACCGGGGGCAGGCGAGGGCCCGGGATGGCCTCACTGCTCGCGCGCTGGCAGAGGTTCTGGAGCGCCCCCGTGACCGTGTTCCTGGGGAACGTGCTCATGTACTTTGCCTTCCTGTTCCTGTTCGCCTACGTCCTGCTGCTCGACCTCAGGCCGCCCCCCGCGGGGCCCTCGGGGCCCGAGGTCACCCTGTACTTCTGGGTCTTCACCCTGGTGCTGGAGGAGGTCCGCCAGGTTGGTGGGGCGCCGGCCCCGCCCGGGGGGGCCCGTCTGCGGGGGTGTCTCTGAGGTGGGGCCCAGGCCAACACCTGCGGGCCCTCCGGCCCTCCATTGCCAGGGCTTCTTCACAGACGAGGACACGCACCTGAGGAAGAAGTTCACGCTCTACGTGGAAGACAATTGGAACAAGTGTGACATGGTGGCCATCTTCCTGTTCGTCATTGGTGTCGCCTGCAGGTGCGTGGGGCCCAGGGGGCAAACGCAGGAGCCCTCCCCGGTGGCTGTGCCCTGTGTCCCGGGGAGCCCCTCCTGCCCCCCCAGCCCCCCAGCCCCAGCAGCCGCCCCTCCCCATCCAGGATGCTGCCCGCGGTGTTCGAGGCCGGCCGCACGGTCCTGGCCGTGGACTTCATGGTGTTCACGCTCCGCCTCATCCACATCTTCGCCGTCCACAAGCAGCTGGGCCCCAAGATCATCATCGTGGAGCGGATGGTGGGCCCCGCCGACCTGGGCCCCGGGCCCGGGGGGGGATGGTGTGCGCCCCCTGCCCCGACCTGGGCTATTGATGCTCTGCCCCCACGCCAGATGAAGGACGTCTTCTTCTTCCTCTTCTTCCTGAGCGTGTGGCTCGTGGCCTACGGCGTGGCCACCCAGGCGCTGCTGCACCCCCACGACGGCCGCCTGCAGTGGCTGCTCCGCCGCGTGCTCTACCGGCCCTACCTGCAGATCTTCGGGCAGATCCCGCTGGACGAGATCGACGGTCAGTGCGGGCCTGGGGCGGCGCCTGGGGGGGGCGTACTGAGTCCGGGGGTGCTGGGTCCCTCAAGAAGGCCCTGGACTTGCAGCCCTTGAGACCCCAGGCCACAGTGCACGGCGCAGGGGCCGGGCGCAGACTCGGAGCGCCAGAACTCAGGCCTGGGGCTGGAGGCCTCGAGGTGGCAGGGGCTGCCGCACTCTGGTGGGCGGTGCCGGGCGGAGGGAGGGGCTGCTGCCACGCCTGCAGGAGGCCATCCCCGTCCGCCCCGACCAGCACCTGGGGTCTGGGCCCCTCTGGCTGACCCCATGTCCGTGGGCCTTTGCCCTCTTGCATGACCCTGTGGGGCGGCCAATCTCCCTGTCCCCTGTCTGTCCAGGGCTAGTCACCGGGCCCAGGGCCTCTGTAGGGAAGGCTCCGATGCCGGCCAGTCCCGATGGTGCCCTCGCCTCTCCTGGGGCTGCCCAGCACGGGCCCCACACACTACCTGCTGTGTGGCCTGCTGGAGGGCGCGGGGTCTCCAAGCAGGCGGGCGGAGGGCTGGGGCCAGGCTCTGAGAAATTTCCCACACTGAGGACAGTGCAGGGGCCAAAGCTGCCTGGCCATGAGCTGCAGGGGAACCCCGGGTGAGGGACAGGGACACCTGGAATAGCCGGATCCAGTGAGAAGATGGAGAGGGCGGGCCCCCAGATGAAGGTGGCCTGGCAGCCAGGTGCCAGTGTGAGGGATCCAGGGCACCAGGCCCTTGGGACGCTCCCAGGCGCAGAGCAGGGCTGGAGGGACCACCAGGCAAGCACAGGCACCCGGGACACAGAGGCCTGACCTTGGCCTTTGAAGCCAATGGTGCCAAGGCTGGCAGTAAATCCTTGCCAAGGGGACGGCATGTGAGTGAAACACGCTTGCAGGGGTGGGGGCTGCGGGGGCTGTGACATCAAGGAAACTGCCTCCCGGGGGGAGGGTGGCCGAGGCCCGCCCCCTCAGGTGTTTCCTCAGTCCCCCCGCCATCCTGCGATGCCCTCTCTGGGCTCGATCTTGGACAGTGTCACTCCCGAACGGTCAGTCACGGGGACCCCATGGCCCTCACCGTGTGGCCTCGGCCGGGGGCCGTGCTGTGACCCTCGGGTGGGGGGGAGGATGAAGGGGCTCCTCCAGTGCTGGGCAGGAGGCGCACCAGCCCCAGTGGCCACTTCCCTGGGCCCAGCCAGCTGCAGCCACGTGCTAGTATAGGGGATGGTATCGTGTGGGGTACCCTGAGAAGGGCAGGGGGCATGCCGACCCCCGAGGGGTCCAACCCCCCAAACCCCGACACTGCCACTGTGGCTGCATGGGCAGAGCCCTGCGGGCGAGCCTGTGCCACTCTGTCCCATCTGTGGTGAGCCCACTGGGCTGTGGGGTGACGTAGACAATTGAGGCTTGGGCAGCTCCCATTCTGCACGCCCATAGGCTGAAGGCGACCTCCCTGCTCCCCACGTGCCATGTGGGAGGGAGCCCTGAGGCCGAGCTGTGACAGCAAAGTCCTTCTCGGGGCTCCAGCCCCAGGGATGATTCAGTTTGCAGCCCGGCCTGATGGCGCCTCCGTGCCTCACCAGGAAGCTCAGGGGTCTCCTGAGGGAAGAGCCGCTTCCCTCAGATTTGTAGCCAAAACTGTGCCGCCCGGGGCTGGCCAGGCCCCCTCCGAAGCCTGGGCAGGCAGAGTGGGCTCAGGAATAAGCCCCAAAAGGGAGAGGAAGGTGGCTGTGTGCCCACCCCCTGGAGAACTCTGGGGAAGGGGGATGGTGCCCCAGTGAGGACACATGGACACACGGGGACACGGCACACAGGGAGCTCCGCCAAAGCACGGCGGGTCCATTGAGTGTGCACCTGCACCCCCCACCCCGTGAGGGGGGCCACAACGGCCCCCACTCCTGTTCCGCAGGCTGGGTGGGGGCCCAGGGCCGGGCACTCAGCAGCTCCTAGATGGCGCTCGGAGACGGCGTCTGGGCCGTAGAAGCCCCAGAAGCTTCGGAAGACTCCGTCTGCCTCAAGCAGGCCAGCTCTCCCCAGTTTGGCTTCAGGCAGAGCCCTGGGAAGTGGCGGGTGAAGGGGACTTCAGGCCCCACAGTAATCAGTGGAAACCCGGGGCCTCTGTCCCCCCCCTTTGTGGCCCTGGCTGAGGCTGCAGCCTGGCAGAAGTGGGCAGGGGGTGGCCAGAGCTGACCCTCCAGTGTGTTGGGGACCAGGGTGTCCACGGTGGGGGCTTCCCGTGCCAAGTGCCCTCTGTCCGTCCCCGGGTGGCCTCGGCGCCAGGGAGAAGCTGTCGCTGCAGCTGCCCCCGTGCTACCCGCCCGGCCCCACCGCTCGGTCGCCTTGCAGAGGCCCACGTGAAGGCCAACTGCTCAGCGGACCCGCTGCTGCTGGAAGGCTCGCCCTCCTGCCCCAACCTCTATGCCAACTGGCTCGTCATCCTCCTGCTGGTCACCTTCCTGCTGGTCACCAACGTGCTGCTCATGAACTTGCTCATTGCCATGTTCAGGTGCCCCCCTGCCCACCCATCTGCTGTGGGGGCCCAGTGACCCTGCCACCAGCCTCCTCGGTGCCAGTCAGCTCCCACCCTCAGACCTGCGGCCCAAGTGGGGAGAGGCATGGGTGGGGCTGTCCCCTCAAACACCAGCCAGTGCCCCCGGTGGGGTCTGGGGTGTGGGTAGCAGCAGGCAGGGCTGTGGTGGGCAGAGCTTCCCCAGGCCCCTGCCCCAGGGACACCCCTCACCCCCCCAGGGCCTGGGTCTTAAAAGCCTGGGGCTTGGCGGTGTGTCCCGGATGGCAGGCAGGCGGCGGATGGTCCCAGACACCTGGCCCCCACTCTGGGCGTGCCCCCTAGAAATGAGCGACCTGCGGGGGGTGGGGGCCGCAGCTTCTGAAGGCCCCCCAGGCTCAGGCTGCCTGGCCCCGCAGCTACACATTCCAGACAGTGCAGGGCAACGCCGACGCCTTCTGGAGGTCCCAGCGCTACCGCCTCATTGCCGAGTACCAGGAGCGCCCGGCCCTGGCCCCGCCCTTCATCCTGCTCAGCCACCTGAGCCTGGTGCTCCAGAGGGTCTTCCAGACGGAGGCCAGGCGGGGGCGGGCACGTCTGGGTGAGGCCCCAGGGTGGAGCAGGTGGGAGGGGCCCGGGCGGCCAACACAGGCCGTCTCTGCTCCTCCCTGGGCCCTGAGCCCCGGGAGCCGATGCACTGACTGGGGTGGGGCAGATGGGCACCACTGGGGCGGCCGAGCTTCGCCAGGCTTCCCGCCACACCGGAGGCTGGCCCAGGCTGGCCCCAAGGCCCACCTGGCTCCAGTCAAGCCCTTGGCTGTCTGGCCTTCCCAGAGAGAGACCTGCCAGAGCCCCTGGAGCAGAAAGTGGTCACCTGGGAGGCAGTGCAAAAGGAGAGCTACCTGAGCAGGCTGGAGAGGCAGAAGAGGGACAGCGGGGAGGAGATGCTCCGCAGAACCTCCCACAGGTGCGCGGGGCCCAGCACGCTGCCTCGTGCTGCTCAGGATGAGCTGGGGAAACTGAGGCTGCCTGAGAGGGGCAGGGCGTGACTAAGTCTCGGCCCGGGACCTGGGCTCCTGACCCCAAGGCCTCACCTCGCTCTCCCGGAGGCCTCACCTGCCCTGTACTTGGGGGAGGGGGCCAACGCGCCTGGCGTCCCCTCTGCTCCCGGCTCTCCGAGTGCAGCCCAGCCCTTCTGCTGTCTCTCCAGGTGCCCCCCAGCCCTACCTGCTTGTGGGTGGGGTGGTCCTGCCTCCTCTTGGAGGGCACCCAGCCTCCATCATGCAGGCAGGGGGTTCTCAGATGCACTGTGTACCCCTGTCTGGGGCGAGGGGAAGGACCAAAGCAGCCCAGACTCAGGCACCCGGGGGGCCTCAGTGGCCCCAAGCCCACCCCAAGGGCCTGGGCAACAGAACCGGGAAGGAGAGTCCCTAAATTCAGTGTCCTGTGGCTAACGGTGGCCTGCTGCACCCCACCACCCAACATCCCCCACCCTTCTCTGCTGCAGGGTGGACACCATAGCCAAGCACCTTGGGGGGCTGAGAGAGCAAGAGAAGCGCATCCAGGGCTTGGAGTCACAGGTGGGCCGCAGACCAGGCATGGGGTGGCAGCCCTGTCTCACCTCCTACCTAATGCCTGCACCCGGGCTGGGCTCCACACGCACCCACCCCTGCCCCACCCATCACTTAAGAGATGGGGTGCCCCCGGGGGGGGTCCCACACAGCCCCTCATTGTCCACTCCACACACAACTGGAGCCTCAGCCCCCCACCCACTTCCTTCTGTGCAGACCGAGGGGGGATCCCCAGGCAGCGGGGGTCCTGGCAGGAGAGGGGATGCAGACGGGAGGGTGCCGGGTGCCCCGATGCTCCGAGTGCCAGGGCGCAGCCGGGACGTCTCTCCCTCTGGCAGGTGGGTCACTGCACAGCGCTCCTGTCCTCCCTGGCAGACAGGCTGGCCCCGGGCACCGCCCTCCGCAGTGAGTGTGGGTCTGGGGAGGGCCATGCTGGGCCGGCTGCCTTCCCCTGTCCAGGTGGGGATGTACCCAGGCCTCTGATGCCCGTGGCTGACCACTGGCTTTGGTGGAGCAAATGCCCCCTGGCCCTGCCAGGCACAAGAGTGTGGCCTTTCAGACCCCAAGGCTACACCCAGCCTTCCCCTCAGGGATCCAGGCCCCATGCTCACCCCCAGGCACTTCCCTCAGCCCCCCCTCAGCCTGCCCCCTTTCCTGTCTGCCCGCTGAGCACCCTCCCCTCCCTACTAGATGCCCAGAATTCTGGCACCAGGAACCGGCAGGCCCCTGCCAAGCGCGGAGACGGCCCAGGGAGCAGGGAGCAGCCACAGGCAGGCCCACTGGCCTCGGACGCCTGAGGCACTGGGCTGCCTGCACACAGCGCCCCCTTTCCCAGAGCCCTGACTAGAGTGGGCAGGGGACCATGGCCCTTGGCTAGTTATCCCAGATCCAACCAACACCACCGCCCCCCTCCCGCCACCATGGCCTCGTCAGAGGGACCGCTCCATGCCCTGTCCTGCCCCTCTTGGGCCTCCCCCAGCCTGGGAGCTTGGGAACCAGGCACAGGCCTGCTCCCCGCAGATGGGACTCCTCAGAACCCACCGGCCTGCGCCTGGACAGCGAGTTCTCGTTGAGCACCCCTCTGCTTCCCACTGGGTGGGTGGCAGTCTTGGGGGCACGCCTGTCCCCTCCCCAGCCTGTGTTGCCTGCCAAGAAACTACTGTTTTTGACATGGCCATGGTCGGAGTTCCTGCCCTTTAAGGCTTGCGTCCAGGTGTTGCTTTCCTGTGTTGCTTCCCGCTCCTGTGCCCCCAACAGCTCACAGGGAATGCTGGACAGTGCCTGGCCCGGCAGCAGCCCCTGCAGGCCAAAGTGGACCCCTAGAGTTGGGGTCCAAGCACCTCCACTCCCCTGCTAGGCAGGGCCAGCCAGGTCAGGCACAGGTACGGGCACAGGCCGCCTTCCCTGGCACGCAGGGGACCTTCCTCCTCCCGCCGCTGGTGGACCCACGATGTGAAACCCAGCTGGCCTGGCGACACGATCCCAGGACACTGGCTACCCTCACCCTTGGCCAGGGCTGGGAGGGCCCCTCCCCACCCCTCCCCACCCCTCCCCCAGCCTTCTTGGAACAAGTGTCCCCAGCCCCATGGTCCGAGGCCTCTGGGCACAGGCCAGGTGCCCGAGGCCATGAGCTCGCCCATGGAGGGGTCCCGTGCTGCTTCCTCCTGCTGCCCTGGACAGAGGCGGCCCCTCAGTCCTTTCGGGAAAAGCTGCCGTGGATGGATGCACCCAGGGATGGAGAAGGCCTCCGAGTGTGTGGTGCTGAGTCAGGAGGCTCGAGGGTGGGAACAGCGGATCAATCGGGTGGGCTGGGCAGCCAGGGCTCCGGCCACACTGATTGTGGGTGTGGAGGGGTCGGTCTACACAGAGACACTGAGCCTGAGAAGTGCCCAAACCTTTACTGTTCCCCAAAGGCGTCCAGTGAGCTGGGGCCCCCACTGTCCTCTTGGCAAGGTCTTAGCTCCTAAGACCACTGCCTGCACCCTAGCCAGGGCCAGTGGTGCCACCTGAGGCAGCCCACCAGCTCCCTGCCCGAGGAGTGGGCAGCCTCTCCAGTCAGGCCTCGGCTGCAGGACTGCCGCTCTTGTTCCGGAAGTGGTCTCGGCTCCGCTTCCTGCTGCCCTGGAAGCCCACTGTCTCCACCACTGAGGGGCCTGCTGCTGGCTCACAGAGGGGACCCTCCTCGGGCGGGCCCACCTCCTGCAGGCCCCCACGTGGGCCACCCCACTCCTCGGCCTCCGGGCTCCCAGGCCTGGCCAGGTGGGCCAGCTCCACAGACCCCTGGCCCCCGCCTGGCTCTCCCACCTTCCTCAGGACCCGCTTCCTCTCAGGTCTGGCCTCAGCAGCTCGGGCTGGTCTGGTGAAGATGACCCTCCCCTCCCCACAGCTGGAGGGGTCCTGGTTGAAGGAGGGCACATAGTCGCTGGGGGCGTCCAGGGTCTGGGGGCCCAGGAAGTCCAGGGCGGCGGCCCGGTTGCTCTGCTCGCTGGCCTCGGCCACGTCCTCCAGGCTGTACTTGGTCCAGCGCTCAGGGTGGGCCACATAGTCGGGGACCGGGGGCACCCTTGGGGGGACAGGGCTCTGACCGGCTCTGCCTGGGAACTTTGCTCGAGGCTGGCTTTGGGGTGCCAGGGGCCGCTTGAAGCCCCCATGGCCGCCTAGGCCAGTCTGGAGGGCTGAGGGCTGAGCCCGCCCGGCCGTGCCTTCCAGCTGGTCGAAGATGCTGCGGCTCCGCTGGGAGAAGGTGCTGCTCGTGCCCCGTAGGTGGAAAGGCTGCACAGCAGCTGTGGGCGGGCCCCTGGGTGGTGAGGGGGCCTCATCGGGGTCCGAGTCCCCCTGGGTCTCCCCTGGCAGCTTCTCTGGGGACAGGGCCTCCAGCTCAGCACTGCCAGGCAGGCTGAGGTCGGAGTCGGAGTCGCTGAGGGAGACGGTGTCTGAAGGCGGGGCATCACGCTCCATCCCTTGCTCTATCTCCAGGCCAGGGGCGGGCTCGCCTGCCCCCACCTCAGCCATGTGTCCTCAGGCCACAGCACACCTAGACCAAAACAGCCCCTGAAGTTTATTTATGAAGACAGTGTGCATGTCAAAGCCCCTGCCCCTGGCACCCCACCCTCCCCTGAATGCCCTCTCCTCACCTTCCTGTGTGCCAGACGCCAGTGCCGATGCCTGACTGCTGGGGGGCAGAGCGTGGGTGCAGGTGGCAGAGGCTGGGCGGTGGCCTTGGCTCAGAGGTCTCCAGCACGGCTCTGCTTAGTGGCTTGCTGTAGCTGAGGGAGGCAGGGAAGGACAACTCTCAGACCAGACAGTGGATGAGTGCGGGTGGCGGCATGACCCAGGGAGCAGCGCAGGCCAGGGGGCGGGGCCCTTCACAGGTCCCCTCAGTCCCAATGATCCTGGGGCGAGCACGGGGGCCAGCAGACAGCAGGGCCTGCCCAGGGCCGCAGGGGCCCCAGCTGCACACTGCCCAGGTGGGGCTGCCCACAGGCTGCTTAGTGCGGCACGGGGAACGCGATGATGAGTGCTCCCTCCGGGAAGGTTTGCTCCTGTTGCTGGGAGATGCCCTGAGAGCTCCAGAGGGGTCTGCAGGTAAGTCCTGGGCACCTGAGGGTCAGGCCCTCAGGGAACAGAGGAGTCACCTGGAGCGACTTCCAAGGGCACTTCTGCAATTCTCCCTACACCCCCACCTTCCCCACTGAGCCCAGAGACGCTGCCCACAGGCGTCTTGTGGGCCAAGTGTGGCCGGGCCCAGAGGACAGCCCAGCCTCCCGCTTCTGCACTGCTCTCAGCTGCCCCGCCACTAACTCCTTCCTCAGCACCAAGCCCCCCACCCCTCCCCTCCCCCGCCCTGCCCAGAGTGACCCGTCGCTGGGGAACCCCCAAGCCCAGGCCAGAGAGATCCGGGGTGCGGCGTCTGAGTGCCCCACACAAGTCAAACGCAGGCCAGACCTCCATCCTCCTGGGGCTCAGCTCCCCAAATCAAGGCACACCCCCGGGAGTGAAGGGGAACCCAGGGCACACCCTGCGGTGTCGGCCTGAGCTGGCAGGGCCAGCGGGGGCAGCATCGACCCCTCGCGCAGTGTGTGGAGGCAGAGCTGGGGTTCCACACTCCTGTTCGCACGCCGGCGACGCCACCGCCGGGGAGAAGCAGTCTGATCGGGGGGACACGCCGGGGGGGGGGGGGAGACGGCGACAGGCCCCGGAAGGGACGTAACCCTAACTCCGAAGAGGGTCCAGGCCATGGGGCTGGGAACGGAGGCACTCGAGGGTGTGGGCAGGCCAGATCCCAGGGCGCAGGACCCCCAGCCTCCTTCCACTCTGTCCCCCTTGGAAGCAGAGCCTGACATTCTGCACTGAATGTGCCCAGAGCCTCGCCGGTGCCCGGCAAGCTCTTCCCATGGAGGTCTGGGTCTCAAGGGCCACGTCGACAGAGAGGCCACGGTCCTAGAGACCAGGCCTCGAGGAGCAGACACAGAGCAGGTGGGGGCACTAGACTGTACACGGAGGGCTCCCCGAGGCGCGACCAGCCAGCCCCGCCGTCCTCCCTCCACAAAAACCCACCGGATTACTGCTGCCTGGCCGCCTCCATCTTGCGTCACGCTCGGCCCTCTGGGAAACCGAGTCCGTCGTCAAGAGAGCGCCGCGGCTGCCGCGCCTAAAGAACTACATTTCCCACAGGCTTATCGGGCCATTCCCCGGGGCCTATCGGAACGTGTAATCCTTGCGCATGCGCCCTCTTCCCAGCTTCCTCTCCCCGGAAATGGCGGCATTCCTGCACGAAAAGAGCCCGGAATTGACTAAGGGGCACTGAGGGTGGGGAAGACGGGACTACGACTCCCAGAATGCGCAGGGGCTATAGTCAGGGCCTCGTTCCGGAGGCCCCAGCGCCCCCTACTGGAAGCTGTGAGGACGGCTGCCCCCTCAGGGCGGAAGTGCATTGTAGCACTTCCGGTCGTGGCCGGAACCGGCCGGCCGCTCTCTTCCGGGGTCTTGGGAGCGTGGAGGGCGCGTAATTGAACGCGCGTCTCAATCGTGGGGCCTCCAGGGGTTGACCAGGGCGAAGCCGAGGTACCCAGCTCGGGGGCAGCTGCCTGGCCTTGCCGGCCGCTTCATGCCCACAAAGTCCATGTGGCTCTGCCCCGGTCTGCTGGACGGCCCGACCTCGCCCGCTCCCTCACCCAGAGCTGCCGTCCTGGTGTGCTCGGGGAACCCAGGGCTCTGGCCTGTTCTTCTCTGCAACCTTGGGACGTCTCGTTGCTAAGCGCCCCCAGGCCCTCCGCTGAACGCCAAGCACTAGTGCTGCAGTGTCACACTGTAGGATGTCCCCGGCCCTTGAGCAGGAAGGAAGTCGAGAGGAGGTCCCTTGGGTCATCCTGTCTCCCAACGACCCGCCCTGGCACAGGCTGTGGAAGGGCACACCTGCCGAGACTCCACGAGCCCCCACTGCAGGGCTGGGGTTAGTTTCCAAAATCAACTCCCGGGGGGCCCTTGTGGCCTCAGGGGGTCAATTTAATGTACACACAGGTCGGTGCCTGCAGGAGGCTCACAGTGACGTCACCCAGCATTCCCCAGGGGGCAGTGGCCTGATGCAAGAGCTGCTGGGCCTAAGTCTGCTGTGGCTGGGCAGGCACACTCCACCAGGCAGTGGCTGAAACCCCCCTTCCAGCCCTGGGAGATACAGCTTGGCCGGAGCCACCCAGGGAGTGAGGAGGAGACACTCGGGAGGGGTGGCACACCACTCTCTGCGGAGGAGCTGTCCCTTGGCAGGGGGAAGGGGAGTCGTACAGAAGGCCATTTCCAGCACATCCCACACCTGGCTCTCTGCCCCCGCCCCTCCTGCCCCCTCCAGGCAGGGGTGCATAGGAGCAGGAGTGGGGGTGAGGCTGGGGGGAGGATGCTTTAGGAGGCACAGGGTCCCCCAGAGGGGCGCTCACCACACTGAGTGCTCCCCAGGGACCCCATCACTGCCCTCCAACAGGGCGGGCAGCCCACCTGGGCAGGGCCGCGCTGCCCCCTTGGAGCCGTTGCCCCTGGCCTCAAACTCGGCGGCGCAGGTGGGGACCAACGGTTTCTCAGCATGCCTGGTTTTAATTTCTTTATTGAATGATTCTCAAGATGTAATTACAATGAAAGGTGAGGCGTTAGAAAGGACAGGTGCAGTGAAGGTGTGAGGCTGCTCACGGACCTGGCTCTAGAGGCAGGTGGCTGGACAGGACAAGGATTAAAAAAAGGCGTGCGCCTTGTGGCCCATGGGGACCAGTGGGCGGGAGGAAGGTGCCTGGAGAGCCCTAGCAGAGCAGGCAGAGCCCCCAAGTGGCCGCAGAGGCAAAGGGGACCCTGCCCCACACTCCCCAAGGCCCACTCACATGCCACCTACGGGTGACGTCAGCCCCCAAAGGCAATGGGGGAGCTTCAGGACAAAAACAAAACCTCCAAAGTAACAAGGTTAATAAGTGTAGCAGAGTAATACCAGAAGTCATATACACGGGTGGGAAGGGCGCCTCCTGGAAGGCCGGGTCTCTCCACGAGCACAGCAGGGTCCCGGCCCCGCGAGGGCGAGGCCTCAGTACACGGAGCTGTTCCGGATGCCACAGCACAGCACCATGCTCAGGATCATCTCGAAGATCTGCGGGGAGGGGGCGGCCCGTCATGCCCCGGAGGCTCACGGGGGCTGAGAAGACGCCCTGGCTGGCCCACTCACCATGATCACAGCGACCACGATGGCCGCGATGCCGATGAGGTACAGCTTCCCGGAGAAGAGGTCATCGATCTTCTGGTGGCAGTCCTCCTGCAGGGCACGGCCGGCGAGTGGTCATGGGTGCTGGTCCCAGCCCCGGCCACCCGCAGAAGAGGGGTGCACAGGGCCCAGGCTCTCCCGGGTTCATCTGACACCCGTGTGAGAAAGCAGGAACGAGGAGCGTGCTGTGTGCTCACAGACCACAGAGCACCAGATGGGCACTGACCTGGAGGTCAGGGTGCCCACCATACCCACTGGCAGCCAGACCCAGAGAGCTGCCTTGTCAGGAACCAGGCTGACACTTGGAAAAACTCAGGTCCTGGGCAGAGCATCCCGACTCAGGCCACAGCACCACCCAGCATGCCTGCTGGTGCCAGCCAGAGCCCCTGGGCAGCCGGCCACCACCCAGGACCTGTGGAGGGAGGAGGGCTGGGCTGGGCCCACCCCACCCACTGCCACACACCTTAAAGTTGCTCAAGAAGTTGTTGCTGGAGGGACACAGGTTGTTCTTGAACAATGAGGTGGTCAGTGTCATCATCGCATTGGAGCCACAGCAGCTGAGCTGCAAAGATGGAGGGCACACACTGTCAGCCCCACACGCATGACGGAGACCACTTGAGGGCAGGTGGCCTAGGACACATGTCCAACAAGCTACACAGGCCTGAGGCTGTCCTGGCACGGGGTCTATCCCTCCAGCTGAGCCATGCTCAGAGACCCTGAACCCTGGCCAGGTGGCCCATCTGGCTCCCCCAGGGGCCCACATGTCCCAGAGGAGCCCAGGGCCTCTGAGGAGCAGGGCTGCAAGGCCCCAAGTGCCCCTCCTGCTCCTGAGGTCTGAGCTGAGGCCCCATGGAACAGCAGCTAGGCCCTGCCCCCCCATGCCCTTCCCCCCTGCCGCCCGGCACCCCCCCCCCCCCCCCCCCCCCCCGCACCGTCTCATGGAAGGTCTTCACCACGGTCTTGGCATTGTTGGCGTCATCGTCCATCACAGCCTGCTGCAGTGCCTGGTCGTAGAACTGCTTCACGTCCTTAGCGATCTGGGGAGGGACCCAGCCCACCGAGTGAGGACCAGTCCTGCAGGGTGGGCTGTCACCAGGCTCTCCAGGAAAAGGGTGGCTTCCAGGGCAGGCCCAGCCTTCCCATCCCCGGTGTCCCACGCTTGGCCCCCAGGCCACCTCCTCCAGAAAGTCCTCTGTGGCCTTCCCACCAGGCCCGCCCCAGGAGCCCCAAAGTGCATTCTGCAGCCTGACTCGTCCCTGCCCCAAGCTGGGGCCAGCCCAACTCAGGCTCACCTGGTCCTTGTTGACAAAGCCCCAGATGCCGGCGGCCACTTCGCAGGCAAAGAGGATGACCAGGCAGGTGAAGAACTGGAAAGGCCAGCCCGGTCCCGGCAAGCAGGGAGGACAGGAGAGGGGTCAGAGCAGGCCGGAGATGGCCGGCCAGGGGGGCAGCTTAGGGCTTCACTTCCACA
The DNA here is from genome assembly GCF_014824575.4 of Sturnira hondurensis. Taxonomy (NCBI): domain Eukaryota; kingdom Metazoa; phylum Chordata; class Mammalia; order Chiroptera; family Phyllostomidae; genus Sturnira; species Sturnira hondurensis. The sequence continues at coordinate 456,119 of NW_028079014.1, forward strand.
GAAAACCAGTGTCTCAGGTGACCAACTGGTGGTGTGTGGGGGTGGCTGGCGGTTCCCACCCACCCACATCCCGCCTGGGATGAGCCACATGGAGCCAAGAGGCACAAAGCCTAGGACCTGGCCGGATGTTCCCATCATCCCCAGGGCCTGAGCTCTGCAGGGCGGAGCAGCAAAGAGGGAGCCTGTGGCCGGAGCTCAGCAGGTGGGGAGGGGGTTACTGGGGGTGCCTCAGTGTTACCGTGGGTGTCCCCACAGACACTGGCACAGGCCCCCACAACCCTTGCCTCCCGGCTGGCCAGGCCCCAGATGCCACAGCCAGGCTCCGGCTTCATGTCCATAGGGGCGAGTCAGGGACACCTGGGGTCGGGAACGCACTCCCTAATTTATTACACCTGGGGCTTTTTAAAAAAAAAAGCCACTTTGGAACTTGGACTCAGGTCCTGGACACAGCAGCGACCAACCGCATGGAAGGACCACGCGGGGTGGCGGACGTTCTAGGAAAGGGCTCTGGGCTGCTGCGACCCTGCCCCAGGGCCAGACTCTCTCTGGGGCGCCGGAGCTCCTGACCACCCCCAGACGATGCCCGAGCCCTGGGTCTGCCCTGCTAGGACCTACCGTTCCCAGGAGGCACTGCGACTCCTGAATGGCCCCGTAGCAGCCCAGGAACCCAACGAACATCATCACAGCACCCACGGCAATGAGGATGTAGATGCCTGCAGGGGGCGGGGCCACGGCACCTCAGTGACCAACTGGCCAGGGACATCTGGGGCCGTTCCCCCCCACCCCAGGACTCTCCCCAGCCAGCTGCACACACACACACTGCTGCCCAGGGAGGGGCCGGATGCCCGCCGACGGAGGGAGTTATCCCAGTGCTCCGGTTCCCTCTGTCTTCAGGGAACAGGCTGGCACCTGGGCAAGTGCTCAGAGGACGGGGGCGCGGGGGGCCTCAGAGCTCTGTGAGGACCATCTCTCCCTGGGTCATTGCTGCAAGCTGCCCCACTCTGCTTCCCACAAGCTTCTGGGACGTGGTGGGCTGGGAAGGACCACCCTGTGTTGGTGACATGGAGGGGAAGGTCCAGCTGCTGGCCTGGGGGTGGGGCGGAGGGCAGCAGCCTAGGGATCCTGGGGCACCCTCTGCCGCCCCCCCACCAGTGGTGCACAGCACCCACTTGTGGGCAGGGATGGGACTGGCCGCTCGGAGCAGCTCCGTGGACTGGAGAGCGAGGCTCACCCTCTGCCTGAGGCCCCCTCTGGAGGCAGAGCCCACGGGACAAGGCTGCCCGGGGTCTGGGGTCTGGGTGGCCAGGCCACCTGGGGAGGGAGGGGGCGCCAAGGGCCCAGGCTCTGGCCTGACCAGGCTGCCCTTCCTGGCACCCTTGTCCCAGACGATGGTCCCTGTGTATCCCTCCAGGGGCCCCCAGTGCCTCTGGCAGCCCCAAGCTCCTCCAGAGCTACAAAGTCAGCTCTCGGCTCGCAGTGCAGAGCGCCCCCACAACCCGCCACCAGGCCGGCCCCAGGGAAGGGGGCCAAAGCCTTGGGCAGCACAGAGCGGACCTGGCCAAAGGGACACTTCCTGCCCTGTCCACCCTCGGGCCTGCCGAGGGGCCACAGCCCTCAGGCCCATGCCCCTCTGCTCAGGCCCTGACACCCCCACTCCCGAGGACCCACCCCTGCGTTGCTAGGTGAGGTTGAGCAAGCTGGAGCCCCGGGCCGTTCTGGCCCCTCCCAGCCCTGGCCCCGGAGCTGCACGCCCGCTCCCTAGGTAGGCCCTGGGGGCGGGGCGAGGGCGGGGCCCATGGGCCATTCCTTTAAAGGGCAGAAGCCTCCTGCTCTTGCCCCTGCAACCAGACAGCCAGGCCAGGCCCCGCCCCTGCTGGCTGGGACCTGCCGAAGGGGGGTGCTGCTCCGCACAGCTGGCCCTGCTCCGGGGTCACCCTGCCCTGGGGGGCTGGGCGCAGGAACCCCATCCTCCAGCCTGACAGACGCCCACGGGGCACAGCTGGTGCCCTGGGGGCTGACAGGCAGCCTCAGGAGACAGTGGGGTGTGGCTGTGGGTGGTCAGAGTCCCCTGGCCCCACCCTCCTTCCTGGGGCCGGAGTCCCCTTCCCCCAAGACTCTGGTCAGGCTCCCGCAGCCTCAGCTGCTGGCCTGGCTGCCCAGGCATCCGACCCCACCCAGCCTGGGAGCCTTCCCCAAAATACCCGTGGCCAGACATAGTTCCCCGACTCAGTTGCTGCCCTCTGGTCCTGGCTCCGCCCCCAGAGATGGGGGGCAACAAGCCACACCTTCCTCACACTTTCAGCCTGTCCCAGGAGCCAGGCACTGGACCACCTAGGGGTGGGGGCACCCAGGCCCCAGCGCCTCCCCCAGGCTGACCTGACCCCACAGGCCCAGGGAGTTCCCCGACTCCCGTGGCCCACACCACACCCAGGTGCCCAGCCAGCCCACGTGGGCCCCACCTCCTCGTGGAAGCCCCCCGACCGCCTGTCTGCGGCCTCCCTGAGCTCCTGTCAGACCCCCGGTGAGCTCACCCACGTAGAAGGTGTTGGGTGCGGGCTTGCTTCCGAGCTCCAGGTAGAGCAGGTTGGTGGTCTGGGGGTCATGGCGGAGCCAGAGGGCCACGCCCAGGATCACGCCTCCGGCCAGCTGGGGAGAGGACAGGAAAATGTCACCCGCGGCACCCAGCACCATGGTGCCAGGGCAGGCTGGGACACGGCGCATGGACACGGGGCACGGAGACGGCCCAAGGGCCACCCTCCGCCTCTGGACGCCTGCTTTGCTGCCCTGGTGTTAGAGACGACCTGGGAGAGCCCAGGTGAGGGGGACCCTCCGGCTGCCAGTGCCCACCGGCCACTTCAGAAAGCTCCAGGACAGGCTACCAGGCAGGGTGCGGGAGGCCCGGCTGAACCTGCATTTCAGACGAACAACGAACGCTCCTGGGTACAAGTGTGTCCCAGAGACTGCACGGGGCAGGCACACTTAATGCCGAAAGTGTGCTTGGTGTTCACCTGAAGCTCAAGTTCAGGTGCATGCACTGCTTTTCTATTTGCTAGATCTGGCCAGAAGCCACAGAAGACCCTGAGCACCCTCAGGAGCCCTGTGGTGGGTGGAGACTCCAAGTCTGCTGCCAGAAGGGGGGTGGGGGTTTGGTGGCACCGCCCGGGCAGGGCTGGTGGAGACCAGTGCAGAGAAGGGGAGGCTGCTGGGTGAGGGTGGGGGGACGGATGAAGTGGGGACGAAGCCGTGTCCGCCCTGGAAGGGCAGCTGCTGCCTGAGGAAGGAAGTCGCGGTGCTTGGAATAGACAACCAGGCCGAGCGGGAGGCTGCCCTGGGCCACCGGCGCAGGAAGGAGGGCCCCTCGTGGAGCCTGACGAGCCAGGACCGGGCCTGGCCAGGCCTGCGCCTGCCCAGACACGTGAACACCCCAGACAAACAAGGCAGCGCCCCGCTGCCCTCGGAGCCCGGGCCACCCCAGCCCTGAGTGCCCACGAGGAGGCCTCTGCTCCCAGAGCTGCATCAGGGGTGCGGGCTGAAGGTCCCCTCTGCCCCGGGCCACTGACCCCACAGACCCACAGCTGCACGTCTGCTGGGGAAGAGAAACCCAGAACAGACCTGGAGAAATGGTGCCATGGCCACGGAGAGGGGCCGCAGGGGGTGATGGGTGGAGGCCTGGGGGCACACCCCCCCATTCGGGGCTCAGGCCCAGCGCCAGGAGCCACCCAGAGGAAAGCCCCAAGCAGCCCCAGGGACCCCCAGGCAGGTGAAACTGAGGCAGCAGCAGAGGCCGGGAGGGGCTGGGAGCTGGGATCCTCGGCCCTGGGCTCAGCTGGGCGCACACCGCACCCCACAGCAGCTGGGCTCCCACCCCAAGGGGGAGCTGCCGTCACCCCAGAGGTCCCTGCACCCGCCACCCTCACTGGCTGGGGCCTGGGCCCTCAGCCCCCTCTCTCAGAGCCCAACAGGGCCCTGGTCTGGCGCAGGGGAGGCAACCATGGCTGCGAAGCTCTCCCTACCCTTCATGGTCCTCCAGTGCACCTACAGGTCCAGTTCCCTTCCCCAGCTTGCCAGCCCTGCCTGCTTCGAAAAGGACAGGGCCCCGGGCACCTAGCATCCCGTCCCTGCAGTCTGGCACCTGCCACCCTGAGGGAGGGCCCGAGGGACACGGGCAGGGCAGGTGCCCTGGAGCCCTGGCCGCTCCGAGTGGCTGCCAGCTGCGGTTCCAGGGGAGGCCGTGGTAACTCTGGCCTGGAAACATCACTTCTCCATTTCGAAACTGTCGTCCGGACTACAGCTCCGTGAGGCCCCCCCCGACCCCCCACTGACAGAGCGGGGCGGGAGCCCTTCCGAGTGGGCCTCTGCTTCCCGGCAGCAGAGTATAGAGCAACGCCCAGCTGCACTGGGACCGCCCGCCACCTTTCCTGGGCGGCAGCCCCTCACCCCAGGAGTGGAGGGGACAAGCCTAGGGACACACGGTCCCCACCTGCAGTGCTCCTGCTGGGATCACAGGCCGTCACGGGGTGGAGAAGGCTCCTCTGGATTCCTGGTGGCCCCACCCTGCCTCCAGGGCAGGGGGAACTTAGATGAAGTGCCCCTTCCTGGGTCACCCTGGGCCTGCAAGACCCGCCACCACACAGAGCAGAGGGCGAGGGGGGGGGGACCCACAGGGCCCAGAACCCCTAGCCTCAGCGTGGGGTGAGGTGGGTGGGGCCCCAAAACAGGACACACAGAAAAAAGCCTGCTGGAGGGCTTGCAAGTGGCTGAGGAATGACGTGTATCTGAAGTTCACAAAGAACTTTCAAAGCTCAAAAGGAAACAGCCCAATTTTCCGAAAAAAACGAAAGATCTGCATGGGTATCTCAGAGGCAGGAGGGCAAATGACCACGTGAGAGGCCGCTCAGCATCGCCACCAGTCCCTGGGGACATGCAGCTGAGCCTCTGTGGGCCCCCCTGCACCCCGAGAGGGGCCATGTGATGAGGACCAACCCAGGGCTACCGAGGAGGGGTGCAGTTCAGAAGCTAAAGCTACCCCCTCGCTGCAGGGAATCCCCCCAGGTTTCTCCCCAGACATCTGTCCCCACGGCTTCCAGGAAACAGCCTGAAACTGGGGCCAGCCCAGGTGCCCCCCCACCCCCCACAGGGGACTGGGTGTGTGAACAAAACTGACAGGGGTGCAGCCACACTGTGGCTCCCCGCCGGCAAGAAAGAGGACCCGGTGAGGCCACACCTGGCTGCCTCCAGAGCGTCCAGAGAGGAAGCCCCCCCCCCCCGGGAGAAACCCCACGGCTGCGCAGACAGAAGCGCGAGGTGGTTGTGGCGATGGGGGTGGGAGCAGGAGGGCCACGGGCCCAGGGACACTTCAGGGTGGACAGGGTGCCCACGGTCGGGAGTGGAGGGACGGCTTTATGGGTATCTACCTGTCTCAAAACTTAACAAGCTGTGCATCTTAGGTGTGCGTCGCTGATGTCAAATAAAACTTGAAAAAGAAGACCCCACACCTGTCACCGAGCTTCTAAGCCGAGAGGGTTTTAGGGGCACGTGTTTCTTCTGGGTGCAAAGGGGTCCCACCCTCTGCAAGGGCCCAGGCAGAAGGGGGCGCCCCACACCGGGCAGGCACGCTCATCACCCCAAGTCCTGCCCGTGCACCCCACGGGCAGCAGGAGAGCCCCCCCGCACAGGACGGCCGGTCTCCGGCCCTGGGCCCCAGCGGGGAGGGCTGCCCTCAAGGCCTGCACCCTGGGCCAAGCTCACCCGCTACCGAAAGGGGTGCACACGCTGCCTGGGAAAGTGGCCTTGGGGAGGACCCGGGAGCCTAGAGACCGTGCCCGGCAGGGTCGGGAAGGCCAGAGGCAGGAAGTGAGGCCGGACATGCCCCTGCAGACGCCGGAGTAAGTCAGCCATGGCAGGGACGCTTTCCAGATGGGATGGGGGATGGGGGGTGGAGGGGGGGTGGAGAGGGCCTTGCAGGCTGACCCTCACCTTTGCCCCATGGTGGGGACAGGGCCAGACTGCTCCCTGGGTGACCCAGGGCCCACCTCGGGCATCCCGGCCATGGGCAGCAGCCCCAGGACCCGGAGCAGCAGAAAGGGTGTGCCTGGGGAGGGCAGGGACGCCTCTTGCCCCTTGGTCTCAGGAAGCCACCCAGCAAGTCCTCTCAGAATTCGTGTGGGGGCTGGGGGCCAGGCCCCGCCCTCCGGGGCACCACTGGCTAGGGAACCCAAATGCCACTTTCCACCAAGAAATGAATGCAGGTCCCTGAGCACCCCAGCCCCTCTCAGGGGACAGGGGACAGGGGACAGGGCCCGGCACCCTGGGTCTGCCATCCATGCCACAGGCAGGGGGGGCAGGAAGTGGCCTGCTCCCCCACCCCAAACCCACCCAGGGGCTGAAAGGTGTCTGCTATGGGTGGCCCTAACCTACCCCTTCGGGCTCTGCAGTGGGGCACCTGGACACAGATGTCCCAGTGACCTTTACAGTGATAATGGCCAGGCCCCAGGACCAGGCAAAAAGGGTGGCCTGGCCTGGTGCCGTTTGCTGGAGGGGACAGCTACTTCTTGGGAGCAGAGCTGTGACCGTGCTGAGGGCGAAGGCTGTCTTGTCTGTCTCCAGGGCGGGGGCCGAGCTCCCTGACTGGAGCAGAGCGGCAGCTGTGAGCCCTCGGTGGGGAAGGTGCCGCGGACTGGCCTGGTGGGGCCCTCTGTCTCGGCCCACAGGTGCACCCCGCGTCTCCGCCCCCAGGGTCTCAGCCTGGGCCTGCACACCCACTGCCAGGGGCTGGTGGCCACTCACGGGCAGCGGCACAGGAGACACAGCTTCTGAGGCGCCATCAGGCATGGCCCCGAGGCCCACCAGGGTGGGGGGGCGGCACCAGGCGCCAGGGGCGCTCGCACTGCGGGCCAGCCCTGGCTTCCTACCCTTCGCCTTCTGGACAACAGCCAACTTGCCCCGTGACTTCCGAAGTCAGAGGTGGTGCCCGGCTTTAGGGAAGAGGGCAGGGCAGGTCTCCGCTCACCAGGCCTCTGGGCTGTTTCAGGGCCCCATACACTTGGGCTCTTGGCCCCCTATCAGCTTAGGATGGGGGCTCCAGCCACCAACCCCTCGGGCTCGCCACCCGTCTGAGGGCCCACTGGGGGACTCCCAAGGATGAAGCGTGTATGTGGGGAGCGGGGAGGACTGAGAAGTCCGGAAGCCTCTGGAAACATGTGGGCTCCAACCACATTCTGCTGGTCCCTCAGAGCAACTCAGGAGCGGGGCTGGGCCCGAGCCCGCCGATTCCAGGTGAGCCCCGTGTTCTGTGCAGGATGAAGAGCCAGCCGAGGGGCAGGCGACATCTCCAGGGCTGACAGCCACCCGGCTGCTCAGTGTCTGGCCTGGACCCCGGGGTGCCGGGCCAGAACGATGGCCCCTGGGCTGCTGCGCAGACCCCCTTGCTGAGGCCCGCCCCCCACCCAGCCCAGGGACCTCCTCTCTGCACCCGCACAGCCCCACAGCACAGCCCCACAGCACAGCCCCACAGCCAGCCGCCTGGGAGCACTGGGGGGGGGCCCACTCACCCGCCCGCCAGCTGAAACTGGGGCACAGGAAATCCATGCCCCCCCACCCCCTGAGCCTTCCAGGGCCACATCCTCTCTCCGGGACGGAAGGTGACAGAACTGTGACAGTCATGCGCTGTCTAGAAGCAAAAATTAAATGCCAGTTAGTAGGGTTTCCCCCTCAGCCAGGTCTGGCCGCCCGGCCTCTGGAAGGCAGCCACCGGTTGCATTCGGCACAGAACGGCCAGTCCCAGGCAGGGACACTCACTGTCCCTCTCCCCAAAAGGCCCAGTGGCACCCCAGGGCTCTCGGGGCAGCGCCCAAGGAGAGGGCTCCAACCCATCTCGGGGTGGGGGGGGCGGCGGCCTGCAGCAGATGGCCGGCTGGGGGCCGGGGTGGCGGGAGGTGGGCGGGATGGGCGCCCCGCTGCCCCTGATCTGCCCTGGCAGGGAGCTCAGGTTCCAGCCGCCTCTGCCAGGCGGCCCCTGGCCTCCCCGACGGGAAGGATTCCTACCGCTGTTTGGCAGTGAACCCTGCTCAGGTGGGGCTGATGCTGGGCCTCCCACCCTGTCCCTGCCTCACAGCCGGGGGCACCTGGCTGGCCCGGGAGCCGCTGAGCAGGTGGTGGCTGAGTGGGTGCCGCCGGGGGCCAGGGTCTGGGCAGGCCCTTGGGCGGCCCAAGGGTCCTCCGGGCAGCCTCCCTGCCCCTGAAGTGAACCCAGGCACGTTCAGCACCCAGACACTGTGTGCTGTCCTCTGGCCTGTGCTTTGGCCAAGGGGCTCAGTTGAGCCCTGGGAGCTTCCCTCCACCCAGGGCCTGAAGCCCCTGCCCCAGGCCCCTCCTCCATTTCCTGAGCTCAGCGCCCCTCCCCAGCCAGGCCTCTGTGCGTGAGCTAATTCTCCAACAACTCCTGGAGACAGGACTCGGAGAACTCCACTTTCGAGGACAGGAAGCTGAGGCCCAGGACTGGAGCCGTGGGGTGGGGTCTCCATGCAGGTCCACATGGCTCGGCTCTGTACCCCCCCCAGTGCAGGGGTGACCCAGAGTGGGTGGTGGGTGGGGCTACAGTGACTGTGGACAGGGGCAGAAACTGTGGACAGACAGGGCACTCAGTAGCTGGGCGGGCCCAGGAGGGGAGCGGCCTTGGAAACATTTCCTTAAGTTTCAATAAAGAATGCCCCCTGGGATGCGTTGGCCTCCACCCTAGCTGCCCGGGAAACTACCAGGCTCGCCCAGCTGAGCTCCGCAGGTGGTGGGTACCCTGGAGACCACCCCCCATGGGGCAGACGGAAGGATGACACAGTATCAACTCCCTCCAGGAGAAATCCCCTTCCCGCGCCCATCATCCACCTCCACTTCCCGGACAAAGCACTCATCCTCCCACCCAGGCACAGGGGCCACAGAGGGGTGTCTGGGGGACCCCTTGACCTCTACTGTTTGCCAGGGCCAAAACAGGTGCACACTAAGTCCACGACAACACCGTGCCTCCAGCAAAGGCCCCGGCTGCTGCCTGGGGTACGCCTGGTCCACCCCCAGGTTGATGGGACACCCCCATACCACCCCCACTAGAGTTCGGTCCATCCGGTCCTCTCCACCAGACCTCTCACTGCCTGGGAACCTCCCAGGTCCTGGCTGTCCAGATGCCGAGCAGATGTCCCCACCCCACATACTTGCTCCGGGGGCCATTTTAAAAGTTTGCCCCGCTATCGTCCACTTGAGAAATGCACGGTCCACCCACGGGTGTCCTGGTCCTACGTGAGGAGCAGTGAGCAGCCCAGGGTATGGAGGGGCCTGGGAGGGTGCCCAGGGGAAGCAGGGCACGTCAGGAGACGGTGCCCACCCACCACTCCCGGTTCCTCCACTTCCTGCCCAACTCCAACACTGACAGGAAGTGAAAACAAAGTAACCCCCCCAGGTACTGGCCAGCAATTAGGACCCAGGGCATGAAACAGACGTTCTGGCTGGCAGCTGGAAGACCCTGTGCCCGCAGACACGACCATCTGGTCAGCGCTTCGTCCCACAGTGGATACCTAAGGCCAGACTCAGGACCCCGGAGCTCAGGGACACCTGCCCTGTGCCAACTGGAAGGGCCACCGTTGCTCCCCAGGGCGAGGCCGGGCTGGAATCTCAGTCTGGGTGAGGAGGGCAGGGGACTGACCCCTACGAACTGGGGCCACCATGGTGCCAACACCCCAGCACACAAGCCACGCCAGGCCCAGTAAGCCTAGATCCCCCCACCCCCACCCCGCAAACGATCCCCAGGGCGGCGAGAGCTGACTGCGGGGCGAGTTGGACTGGGCCAAGAATAGGGTGGACGGTCCCCAAGACGATCCCAATCAGACCGAGAGTGCACCCACCACAGGACTAGGCCGCCCACCCAGGGGCGGCGGCCCAGATGAGCTCATGGGGCGGGACGCCGGGAGCCCCGCCCCCGAGCCCCCCCATCCCGTCCCCGCGAGGCGGGGTGGTCGCAGAAACACCAGCCAGCAGGTCGAGTGAGCAGGGTAGGAAGCTCCGAGCTCACACCCACCGCACCCTCCGCCATCACTAAGCGGGAACAGACCCGAGGCCCCGAAACGCCCCGGCCCAGCCGCGGAGCTCCGGGTCAGGACGACCACGGCCCCCCAAACCAGGTTCGCAGGCCCCGCAGTGCCCCGGCGTTAAGGAGCGCCGCAGCCCGGACGACCTCCACGCCGCGGCCTGCCCCGCTAGGACCCCCTGCCCCGCGCCCAGCACGCACAGGTGGCCCCACAACTTGGCGGCTCCACTGCGCCCCTTCGGAGGGGCCTAGCGGGGCGCGCGGCCTGCGGGCTCTGAGGGCGCCCCTCCCCGCTTCCCCCCACGCCCGGGGCTCACCCAGAAGACGAAATTGAAGACGAAGAGCAGGTACTTGATGCACTTGGTGCAGCCCTCCACCCCCATGGCGGCGCGGGCGGCGGGGCCTGCGGGGCGCGGACAGGTCCTGGGCGGCGGGGCGCTGGGTCTTGGGGGCCTGGCGAGCGGCCGGGAGCAGGGGCAACAGCCAAGGGACGCGGGAGGCGCGGGGGACTCGGAGACGAGTGTCGCGGGGCTCCTGGACACCTGAGGTCGCCGCTGCGGCCGCTGGGCGCTCGCTCTCTGCTAGGGCGCGCGCGCCGGCCCCGCTGTTTATACGGCGCCGAGGCCCCGCCCCCGGAGGCCCCGCCCCCGGCCCGGCCGCCCGCCGCGGCGCGGCCGCCCTGCGGCACCGCAGGCGCGCCTCGAGGTCTTGGGGCCGGGAGGACGCCAGGCCCCGGTGCGCGCGGCGCTGGGCCGCGCGGCGCTGGGCACCCCCCGAGTCCCGGAGGGAGTGCGCCCGGGGACAGGCCGGCAGCCAGGAAGCCCAGGGAAGAAACTTCCCAGCTCTCCCTGTCGCCAGCGTTTGTTCGAGACACTGTCTTTTCTGTAAGCAAGCGAGCCATCCTCCCGCTCGAAGTCTGATCCCGGCTTTAGGGACCACAGTCCTACAGGGCCCAGCAGGAGGGAGGGATAACGGGGCGCCAGCACAGGTGACTGCGCCGTCCACTCGGCCTTTATGGACGCAGGTTCACTCAGGTTTTATGAATGCGGATTTAACCCGCATCCGTACTCACCTCACAACCACACCAACCACTTCGAAACGGGCGGGAATAACGGAACATGAGAGAACTGGGGATAACGGATAGCGCCCCAGAGCCTCAGTCTGCAGGTCCCGGAGCCAGCACGGTGGGCAGGGAGTCGTCAGCGTCTTGCAGGGAAGGGCCTCCTGAGCCAGGTGGGCAGCAGGGCAGGCGAAGTCGTCCGTCCAGCAGGGCAGAGCCTGGGGCGGCTGATGGCGAGGGAGACCAGCGTGGGATGGTGCAGCCCTCTGGGGTGTGGGGCTCGGCCATCTGTCTCAGTGGTGGTCTGCAGCCTGCCTCCGTCCGTTATGCCTTGAGAGTGGTGGGCTCCACGCTTCTGGGTCTCTCCATGAGTGAGTGCCTCGGGACCCCGAGGGCGTGTGGGGGATCTCCCTGGGAGCCCGCTCTGCAGAGCTCGCCTGCTCTGGTCACGCGTGTGGGTGTCTTCGGTGTGTCTCCCTTCCAGAAGCCTGTAGAGGGGCTTAGGTCTGTCTCCCTCTCGAACAAGAGTCGTGGCCGACCGGCAGCTGGCCTGGTCGGCACAGGCAACTCTGCTTTGTTTTACAGACTCTGTTGTCCTGACGGGACCAGCACCATTTCACCGTCCTGCTCTCCACACTCCCCCAGTCCTCCCTCGGGCAGCTCGGACTAACCCACGGAGGCTCCCTGGAAGGGGTGATGCTCCAGCAAGGGCCCCGCCAAGAGAGCAGAGCGCTCTGCTCACCTTGCTACCAGGAGGGGACTCTGGGTGGGTGACAAGGCTGGGGCCTGTGGGACGCGGTTCTAGGTAGCTGAACCCCAGTCCTGCTGCTGTCAGAGGGGTCTGTTCGGAAAGGGCGCTGCCTGGGCATCCCCTGGGCCAGTGCGAAGTGCCTAGGAAGCCACGCCAACCGTAGGGGAACCTCCCGATCCTGTGCGCTTTGTGCAGGAGGCCGGCCGCACACTCCTGCTGCGGCTCAGGGGCCAGGCCCCTGATGACAGCCGGCTGGTGGCCTGGTGACACTCCGCCAAAGACACGGACATGATATGGAGCACTGGAAATGTGGCCAGCTCTGCCACCGCCGAGAACTGGGGTTTCCGGCCCAGCTCACTGCGGTTTAAACCTGAGGAGCCGCGCCAGGCAGAGTGGCCCCATCGTGCCCAACTGCACCCCGCTGGTTCCGAAGCACCCTCGGCCCATTTTGAAGTCTGCGGTGGCGGCGGCCCACTCCTGAAGGAGCTCCAGGACCACGTTGATGCTCCGTGTTCCGTTGGTGCACGTCCGGGCAACACTGTAGTGAGAGTACCGTAAGCCCTGACCTGGGTGGCTTAGGGGGTTGGGCATCGTCCCACCTCCAAGCAAAAGGTTGAGGGCTCCGACCCCCGCCGGTCAGGGCACACGCCCAGGCTGCCCGCCAGGTCCCCAGTCGGGGCACGTAGGAGAGGTGACCGATCGATGTTTCTCTCCCTCTCTTTCTCCCTCCTTTCCCCTCTCTTCAAAAATAAATAAATACAATCTTTTAGAAAGGAAAAGAGTAATGTAAGTCTCCACTTGGGAGTTGGCTGGGGATCTTTTTGTTGAACAGGAGGCAGAACGGGCCTTGGGTGGCAGGAAACGCTCTCAGATGTGCTGGGTGCCCTGCCCCCCACCACCCCCACTCCCCGTCTCCCACAGTCACAGGACATTTCCTGCCAAGGGTGTGGGTGGGATCCTCCCTCAGAGAGTGGCCTTCCCTGGGCCCTCGGCGAAGGGGGAGGGGACATGGAGCCCACCCTGGGCAAGTGGGGCCAGGGCAGGGCCTCGCGCTGTGTCCTGGCGGCCTGTGTCCTGGGTCCCTGTCCCCCCATGCAGGTCGCACCAGCCAGCTGGGCCTCTCCTGACGGCCTGCGCTGTGCTTCACTCAGCAGTTGGCTCTTCAGTACCTGCCTGCCTGGTGCTGGGCACTGTCCCGGTGCTGGCTGTGGGCCCTGGTCACCCAGGACCCTTCCCTCACGGGCCTTGAGCCCTGGTGACAGTGACCGATGTCCATCATGTCTCCTCGTTTCTGGAAAGGGAGAATTCCCAGGATGCTTGACAAAACATCCTGGAGCGAGGGGGGCACTCCCCCCACCCCTGTGGGGGCGCTTGGAGGCATCTTCGGTGGGCTCTCAGGGAGCCAGCCCTGCTTGCTGGGTACAGGGGTGCAGGGCGGAGAAGCGGAGAGGAAGCCGGGGGGCAGGAGCTTGGGTGCGGCAGGGGCAGAGGGCTAGATGCCAAGGCTGGGCGGGTGTGGGGAGGCCCGCGTGGAGCCCCCTCTGACCGCAGTGGCGGTGGGAGTGATGGGAGGGTTTTACAGGGAAGCCGGGGCCTGAACGGGGACTCAAGGGGCAGCCTCGGCCCCCCAGGGGACCCGCACTCACAGGCACAAAGGTCAGGGCACAAGCGGGCCGTCCCGTGGACCCCTTCTGAAGGGCGTGGCCCTGTGGCCCACCAGCTGACCTGGCCAGGACAGAAGGGACCCGCCAGGCACCTGTCAGGTCTCTCCAGAGGGGCCGAACCAGCAGGAGATGCGTGTTACATACTACATACTGTCATGGCGATTAGGGAGCCCCGAAGTCCCAGCTCCTGCCACCTGTAAGCCAGAGACCCTGGGAGGAAGTGAGCGGGGGTGGTTTAGTTCCAATCCCGAGACCCCAGAGCCAGGGAGCCCGAGGTGGGCATCCCAGAGGGGAGGCTGGAGAAAAGCACGTGTCCCAGCTCAAGGGGGGGGGCGGGCAGGGAGAAGGGAGAATTCCTCCTTCCTCCACCTTCAGTGCTGCTCAGGCCTCGTGGTCTGGCAGAGTCCCCACCCATCTCGGGGTGGGCTGCCTGCTCACTAGGCCCACCCACTCAGATGCTGACCTCACCTGGGGCTGCCCACGGATGCTGCTGTTCCATCTGGGCACCCAGGGGCCAGTCCCGTCGACACTGAGCATCACAGGCACCAGCGACCGAGTGCTGCTGTGACCGGGCGAGTCCCGAGGAAGGCTCCCTTGGGGGCCGAAGGCGGAGCCTCAGCTCACCCCACCCCCGCCTGAGGAGCCGCTCAGACAAAGACCCAGCTGGGCTGCCTTAGAGAAGGAGGGGCCTGCCTGTCCCAGGCTGGGGTGGGGCACCCTCTTGTGCCTCTGCCCAGGTCGGAGGTCCAGTGGGGCTGATGATGGGAGGCAAGGTCGGGCCAGCTGCCCTGCTGGGTCTGGCTCTGAGTCTTCCCCACCTGGTGGCCTCGGGCTGGTTCCTCAGTCCCCACCTGCAGTGGGGTGTTCGGGAGGGCTGGGCGGCCCGGAGCATGGGGGGCCCAGAGTGGGCCTGGCCCACTAGAGGCAGACGCCCCTGCCTCCTTGGAGCTGGCTGGACTGAGCGGCTGCCTGGCACAGTGCTGAGCACTGGGGACTCACCGCGCTTCCGGGGCCACACTCTGGGGGACCACGGAGCCCCATTTCCTGGGAAAACCAACCACGACCACATGAATGACAGGCTGGTGAGGCCAGGAACGCCACCGGGGGGAACCTGCTTCCCTCTTCTCCACGGGTTGCCCAGAGTCAGAGGCAGGCCCCAGGCGGCCGCGATGCACTTTTTTGGGGAAGGATGACTTGAATGCCCGAAAGACAGTGGAGGTGCGCCCCATGTCACTGGAACAGACACAGCACGTTCCAGGAGCATCTTGGGAGAAGCAGGACAAGTTTGCGACGAAACCCAGCACGGGGTCATGGCGAAAGTCACAGTGCCCCATCANGAAAACCAACCAAGACCACATGAATGACAGGCTGGTGAGGCCAGGAACACCACCGGGGGGAACCTGCTTCCCTCTTCTCCACGGGTCGCCCAGAGTCAGAGGCAGGCCCCAGGCGGCCGCGATGCACTTTTTTGGGGAAGGATGACTTGAATGCCCGAAAGACAGTGGAGGTGCGCCCCATGTCACTGGAACAGACACAGCACGTTCCAGGAGCATCTTGGGAGAAGCAGGACAAGTTTGCGACGAAACCCAGCACGGGGTCATGGCGAAAGTCACAGTGCCCCATCACTGAAGGGCACTCCTTCCAGCCACAAAAAGCCGCCTGCCGACGTCACTCCCGATGTGCCGGCCTGGTGGTCCCACCGGCCCGATGAGGAAGGAGGCCCGACCGCCCCTCACAGCTCACTCAGCATCCTCCTGGGGGTCCTGGCCGGGGCCCGTGGGCAAGAAGAAAGAAGAAGGCACCCGTCCCGGAAGGAAGACGTGAATTCTCTCTGTTCCCACAGGACATGACACCGTGCGTAGGAAATGCTAAGAATCCCACTCAAAGCCCAGGGAAACGACTGGGCGCATTGGGCGATGGGCCGGCTGGGGCAATCCGCAGCATTTAGTTAGACTGCCCTACACTGGCGAGGGACAAACAAGGCGTGGAGAGGACAACCCCACTGTGACGGCGGCGGACAGAATGAAACACCTGGGAACAGATTTAGCTAAAGAGGCGTGAGGCTTGTGCACCGGGAACCGCCAAACGCCTTCAGCTCGGCCCTGGGAGCGGACCATGTAGACAGGGAGACTCGGCGCGCTCCAGACGCCAGCGCTCCCCAAATTACCCGCAGCTTCCTGCAACCCTGCCCTCGACCCCCGCTGGCTTTCCCCAAGATCGTCCGAAACATCCTGTGAATACAGAGGCCCCAGAACGGCCAAAGTCATCTCCAGAAAGTAAGTTAAGAAACTCTGTGGGGGGCGGGAACCGTCGCCCACAACGGCCTTGGCCTCCTCTGAGCCCACCTGTCGTCGGTGTGCACCTGTGACGACTCACCTCCGGAAGGTCAGGTATCACCCCGTTTCCGGGCCCCCCAGAGCAGGGGGAGTGCGCCAGAGGGAGACCACAGAGCCCCTCACTGTCTCGATCTTCGAGTTCACTGCTGGCTGTGCCCACCTTTGCCCACCTGTGTAAAGGAAGCATGTGTCAGTCAGTTTACCTCCTATCCAATCCCGGAGGCTTCCCAGCCTTGCTTTCTCCCGCCTCCCTAATCTACTGCCCTTGGATTCCGGGTACCCCACACCCCCTTTCGGTTTCGAGTGCAACGCCGTGAACTGGGCTTTCCGGAGCGCCTCCCCAGTCCGCTGAAGTTTTGCTTCCTGGCAATGGTCGTAGGTGGGGCTCAGATAAAGTCAAGAAAATTCTTACAGTTTGGACGTTTCTTCCCGTGATGAGTTTGTTGATGACACTCACCTTCCAAGCCCTCAAGGGGGTTCTCCTGATGGGCCCTGATGTGCCGGGCTTGAGTGCACCCCTAAATTCCTGTGGCGACCTCCACGGGGCCAGGCCCCACGCAGGCACCCTCGCATAGGCTGGGGTTCCGTCGCCCTCGTGAGGACCGTATGGCCAGGCCGCTGGCTGCCACCCAGGAGTCAGGAGACACCCCAACATGGGAGGTTTCCCCACGTTCGGTTCCCCCTTCATTGCCGGGGACAGCGCGCAGGTCGGCTGCTGAGCTGTGACAATTTCTCACTCCCGTCCATGGAGTGGCGGCCTTCCCATCAGGTTGCCGCCCACCGCGGGGCTGCGTGCCCGAGCCCAGCCGCTCTCTGGTGGTCCGTGGGGAAGTGGGGAGCTGTTTGTGGGCACCGGCCAAGTGACAATAGGCCCGGCAGCCCCCGCCCACGGTTTCAGAGCCAGTCCAGGGGCAAAGGGCTCCCTGCTGGAGAGTCCCCACCGGTTCCCCGGCCACAGCCTGCAGGAGCCGGCTCCGCGTCCCCACAGAGCCCCTGTGACATCAACCAAGACCTCAGGGGTGTTTCAGGTTCAGGGTCCTGTGGTCCTGCAGACTGGGCGGTTTCAATGACTATCTGCTGGCGAACGCACGGTTGCCCCTGCTGTGGACGTTCTCCCACCCGTGGTCGTCACGCACAGGTTTGGGCCATGAGCCGAGGGGACCCCCGCCCCCACGCTGGGCCACGGCACATGGATCTGGTCCCCTCCAGTTGTCTGGCTTCTGCTCCGCACCATGGGGCTCAGGCAAGCTTCTAGGTCCATGGCCAGCATGTCCCCTGCTGGAGGGGCGTTCGCCTGCCTGGGGTTTAAGGGCTGGAGGTGGGGGGCAACCTCTGTTCTCACAGCGCAGGAGGAGAAGTCATTTCCCACCTGCCCATCTGAGTCCTCCTGGCTGGGCCAACACTCAGGTCCACGGGGGGCATGACGATGACGAGGAAATGACCGTATTTATTACCTACATTTGTACAGGGCTGTCTGTAGGAATCGGGGACCTCAGGACCGGTCCCGAGGCCAGAGCTGGCCTGCCGTCGGATCTGAGAGGGGGTGCACTGTGGTTGGGGTTCAGAGAGCAAGGAGGCACCTCAAAGGCAGAGAAAAGCAGTTGATGTTTGTTCAACAAATGTTTGCTGGCCCATCTCTGACAATGGGACCCGGGAGGACTTTGCCCGAAGGGCGGTCCCGGGCCATCCCCTGTCACGCTGACCCTCAGTGACCCATGGTCCCCTGGGTGCCATCTCCCTTCGGCTCTTTATCTAAATCACTTTACAGGGAAAAGGTCAAAGGTTGGGGTTTGGGTTTGTTTTTTTCTGGGCCTGATTTCTGAAAAACGATCAGGTTTAATCAACAACAGTTTCCTGTAAAGGATTGTTGTGGGGTGGGGGTGGGGTCGGAATCTGCTTCCCTGGCTGACGCAGGTCCAGCCCAGTCACGTGGCCTGTGCGCCTTTCCCACTGCTGGGCCCTCACATTTCTGTGCTCTCCCCGACTCGTCGGGGCCGGGGCCTCGCGTTCCGAAGTCTCCCCTGGGCCTCTGACCCCTGAGCCCACTCGTGCCGAAGGCCTTTGGCCCCCATGGGGGCTGGAGCTCAGGGACAGATGCCCCTGTCCATCTTCACCTCGGTCACCAGGCCTGATCTGGCCGGGGACCCCAGCTGGGGATCCACTGTAGTCCCGCCTTCCTGCCTTTTAACCCCTCCCACCTGGGGTGGGCGGGGCAGCCTGGGGGGGCGGGGCCCTCTAGTGTCCGAGGACGGATGGGCTCCCTAGGCCCACGGGGTCTGGTTGGTGCTGCATGCAGACCCGGTCTGTCCCTAGCACGGTCCTTCCAGTGCGTCAAATTTCCTGGCCGTCTAGAGGTTGCCTCTGTGCTGGGACCTCCCTCCGCTGCCCTCCTCTCCCCGTTTTCTTGTCAGTTTAGGGTTTTGTTAGCATCTGTGAGGCCCAGAAGGGAAGCTGAGACAGCAAATTCCTCGAGAAGTCTTCCTGGAGGCCAGGCGCAGGGGGCAGGAAGCTCCTTGCACAGTGCTCGGTGACCCCCTGGAACCTAGAATTATTCCACAATCAGAGTGTTAAGGGGGGAAAGGCTTTCGACCACAAAATGTGAGCAAGGCCACGAGACGAAAAGGAAACATTGATAAAATGGACTCAGTACGAAAGGAAAGTGTTGCCCTGGCCGGTGCGGCTCAGTGGGTTGGGAGCCAGCCAGGAAAAGGACAGGCGCCCAGGCCGCTGCCCCGTCAGGTGCATGCGAGAGGCCACTCATCAATGTTTCTCTCACCCGAGGTTCCCCTCCCTCGCTTCCTCCCTCCCGTTCTCTCTCTCGGGCAAGAAATACATTGACTATTTTAAAAAGAAGAAAGACGAAATAAAATTGAGAGCCTTGCCATCCGTCCTGGCCGACCACAGGGAAGGCTCTGTCGCCAAAGGCCAGCCGAGGGACGCAGCTTAGCAGCCCCAAACCACAGCCACATGCTGTCTTCCAGGTCCCGCGGGGCGCAGCGCCGAGTCCCCGGCTCTGGGTTCCTCTGAGGGACAAGCCCCGGGCCCCCGCCGGCTGTGGTCGGCCACCTCTGTCTGGCCGTGGGAACGAGGGGGGAGAGGAGGGGGTGGGCCCTTCGTAGCCCCGTCCTCATTGGGGCCTTGCAATCGGGCAGCGGTGGGGTGGCGGCCGTGGGGACAGGTGCCCCGGCTGGAGCAGGTGGGGCAGGCGTTGCACTGACAGGCAGGCAGGCAGGCAGTGCTGGGCTGGGCGCGCCTGTGTATCTGCTTTATTTACTTTTTGATAAAAATTATTTTATTTATTTTTAGACAGAGGGGAAGGGAGGGAGAAAGAAAGGGAGAGAAACATCCACGTGCAGTTGCCTCTCCAGCCCCCCCACTCCCCCCCCCCCCCCACGAGGACCCAGCCTGCAACCCAGGCATATGCCCTGTCTGGGAATGGAACCTGCGACCCTGCAGCCCACAGGCCACGGAGCCACAGCAGCTGGGCTTTTTTTTTAATTGGGTTGGCCAAAAGGGCTGTTTAGTTTTTCCTGTGAAGTAAGAGACACCTTTCCTGCTCAGCAGTGACTTCACTGACTTGGATGTTTGGGGTGTGTAAGCTCTCTCCCGTGGGGTGGAGGGCTGACTGCCCCCCATTAATGATTGTCTTCGCTGTCAGCCTCAACTGCCTCCCCGACCTTGAAGCACCGTCTGGGGGGGCGGGGCCCTGCAGGATGCAGGCTATGGCACCATCACTTGCCCCGCCCCCCCGGCCCCCGCCCCGGTAATGCACGGTAGGCGGGGCCACACCTCCCAGGCGCTCAGCTGATGAGCCTTTCCCAAAAGTGTGCCCAGGGCCCCGCTGGCCCCTAGTCCCCCGGCTGGGAGAGCTCAGTAACCGACAGAGGAATGCTCTGACCGGAGAACGCAGTCACAGTGTCCTCGAGTTGGTAGCGGCGGGTGCCCCCCGGTCTGCCACTGGGCTAAGCGACCATCAGCGGTCATGGTGACGACTGGGGCGGTCCAATCCAGAGGAAATGGGGTGTTACTACTCAGTGAGTGGGATTGGGGTCCCCGAGGCCTTTCCCCACCCTGCCCCATCCAGTCGTGAACGCTGGTGGAAGACCAGGGCCATGGTGACAGGCTCCCTTCCTCAGTTCCCCCCCCCAAAACGAGGAGTGGGCCCCTCCCTAGGAGCGGGGCTCCGGCGGGCTGGGAGCATGCGGTGGGCGCAGAGGCAGCGGCTCCCCGTGGGCACCAGTCTCAGGCCAGCAGCCGGAGGAGCAGTCTACCGGCTTCCGGCAAAATTTCTCCTCCTGCTCGGCCTCTCCGTCTTCCAGAATTTCACCAACCTTGCATCTCCTTCCTCCCTCTTCCCCCCACTGTCCTGCTGGTACCTACTTACAATTTATCTCATGAGGGGCAGGGTAAGGAGATGACAAGGACAGAACTGCAGGGCAGGGGCAGGAATGCAGCCGTCCGTCGTCACCAAACCCAGGGCCCTGGAGACACTGGGGGGCCTTCCTTTGGGGACAAGGACCGCAAGGGAGGACAGACAGGTGGGCACCCGTACTTTGGGAGGTGCGTGCGTGGGGGACACGGGGGCGGGACGGGGACACAGCAGGGGATGGTGGCGAGTGCCTGTCACTTCCTTGGCTGCACATCCCCGGAGGGAGGTCCCCCTTGGATGGCCATGGCGGGCCAGGCCTGGTCCCCTCTGTGGAGCTGTGCGGGCCCCGCCACCCTCTCTCCCTCGCTAGTGGTGCTGGGCCGTGGCCTTGCCAGGGCGAAGGGCAGTGCTGTCTGCCTCAGGGCTGTGGGGTCTGAGCACAGGACGCAGGCCCTGCCCCTACTGGGGACAGTCGAGGTTCCCCAGACAGGCGGCGAGGCTGTCCAGTGGGGCCAGTTCTCACAGCCTTCCTGGACATGTGATGGGATTTTTCCTTCAGACATAGGAGTCCCCTGGGCAGTCTCATCTGGTCACAGGATCAAGCCCTCAAGGACTGAGCCCACTCTCCAGCCGGGGGTCAAGGGAAGTCAGAGAAGTTCTCCACACAGGACTCCCCACGCCACCCCTGCCTTGGAGACGAGGTGGGGCAGGTGAGTGGGGCCCCATGAGACCCGAGCCTCCCTGCGGAGACCCCCAGGCTCCCCTGCTCTGACCCAGCTCCCAGACTGTTCCAGGGGGCCTGTGTGGGACCCCAGCCCTGTCGGCGGGCATGGGGCCGCTTCTCTGGCGGGGCCCCCCTTCCCCACCCCAGCACAATGTGGAGGACCCTGCTCGTTCTCAAGAGGGGCACAGAGGCCCCGAGGCAGGGGCATCTGTGCCTCTGTGGGCAGACAGGTGGCGGGCAGGGGGTCCATACAGCATCAGTGGTCCTGGAGCAGCCGGGGGCTGCCCGATCTGGGGCCCAGGTCGTCGAGCTGATGAAGGGTGGGCACCCCCTGGGAGCGTCTGAAGAAGCTGGGCTCCCAGGGCTGCTGGCCACGGGCCCTGAGAGACAGAGGCACGAGGAGGCTGTTCTAGGATATGGGGGGCGGGGCGGGTGCCTGGACCGGGTGCAGGGGGTGCAGCTGGCCAGAAGGAGTGACAGGGTGGAGGGGGAGCAGGGGAAGTGGCAGGCAGGGACAGCTGTGAGCACTGGGGTGGGGACTGCTCAGTGGCCGGGCCCGGGGCCCCCTGCTCTCTGGGTACGGAGAGCCTAGGGGGTCCCCAAGATCACTGGGGCTGTAGTATGGGGACCCCAGGAGCCTCCATCTCTTGGTGCAGGTGGACACAGCCCCTGTGAGGTCAGGTCTTGGTAGGGGCTGGGGACCAGCAGGGGTCCCTGTGCCAGTGGAGGGTGACGACATGCAGGTCTGGCACGGTGCAGCCTCCCCCGCCCTCTGTGTGGCCAGGGGTCTTCCAGGGTATTGGCCTGGCCTGGCTTCTGGGGCCCCACTCTGCGAAGGGGCGGGCGGGCCTACCGGGGGCTCAGGGCGTAGGTCCCCTTGTGGTCCAAGCTGCGGCCGGAGCTGATGGCGAACCACAGGAAGGAGCTCAGCAACATTGCGTACACCTGGGCGGGGGTGGGGGTACCTGCACCACTGGCTCCCGGTGGGGCTCTCCACCTCCCCAAAAAGCGACCCAGGCCGTAGGGTACCCGGCTGTCTCCTAGGGAAGGGAGTTGGGAGGGCCCAACACCCCAGGCCACTTCCCTGGGGGCAGCTGGGCCCTCCCAGCGAGGGTGGCGGAAGGGGTGACGGGGAAGGTACCGTGGAGGCGAGGCCTACGCTGGCCAGGATGGAGACGATGTGTTCGTGTGTCCTCAGGAAGCTTCGAATGCCCTGCAGGCAGTCCTGGACAGAGGACAGCGCCATGGCTCCCGCCCTGCCCCCCAGGGACCCTCGGAGCCCACCGAGGCCAGCCAGCACTCGCTTTGTTCTGGCCGGGAAACAGCCCCAGAGCCCGGCCAGTCCTGCAGTGTAGCCGGGCAGCCCCTCGGGGGAAGGGCCCCAAGTCAGCCCTCCGGGTGGCCCCTCTTCTCCCAGAAGGCAACTCTGGGCCAACCGCTGATCAGGACACCGTCCCTGCCCCCAGGCCCAGGGCCGTTCTGCAGAGACTGCCCCACACCGAATCCCTGCCCAGGAGGCCCTCACCCTGGGCCCAGATGGGACCTGAGGCCTCTCCCAGGCTGGCTCGGACCAGCCGTCCCTCTCTCACCCCCTCCCCGGCACACTGGGCCCTCCCCTGCCCTCGCCCATCCCCAGCGGGCAGTCCCACTGGGGCCCAAGGTGCTGTGCGGCCGCATCCCTCCCTGGGCCTCTGCCAGGTGCATCCTCCTGTCTGTCTCTCGGAGGGCAGCCAGGAGCCCAAGAGATAGGGGTGGTTTGTTTCCCGGACTGCGGGGGAGGGGAGCCGGGCAGGCCGTGGTGCAGGGAGGCTGGCCAGCAGGAAGGGGCTGCCAAGTCCCTCTCTGGGCCTCCAGGAAGAAGGGGCTTCCTGCCTCTGGTGTCACTGTGACTGGAGCCTCGGGCGGCCACACTGGCACCGGCCACCCCTGCAGCGGGCAACCTTCCTCTTTGGAATGACCCTGCGGCCGGCTCCTTCTGAGGCCCGCAGGACACTGATCCCCCTCCCCACACAGCTGACTGCCTTTGCTCTGCAACCCTCCACCCTGGCCACCCAGGCCTGGCTCTTCTGGAGGCTTCCGAGGGCAGGGTCTCAGTGCTCCGCACCACACCTGACCTTGGGGAGCCCACAGACAGAGCTGAAGGGAAGCAGTGGACGGAGGATGGGGCCTGACCTGCGTCGCAGTGGGCTCATTAGCCCGGCCACCCCTCCCTGCTGCCCCTCACCACCTGCGGCCTTCCCCAGCCCCGTGGTGCCCCTGCCCCTCACCTGTGAGGTGGCCTCCTCTCCTGGACACAGGTCCACCTCCGCACCGCCCAGCAGGCTGGACGGGGAGCCCTTCCCACAGCACAGAAACTGCAAGGGCAGACAGAGGGGCCTTGGCTCCCTGAACCCTGGGGTCCCCAGGGTTGGGGACCAGTGTTGGGGACCCGTCCGACAGAAGGGAACACTGGCGCAAGGCTCCAGCAGAGCTGGGCACCCCAAGAAATCAGACTGTGGGAGCCCTGCCTGCCCAGTGGGCTTCTCTGGAGAAGGAGGGCCCGGCGGCACCTGGCAGGTCCTCGCTGATGCCGTTTGCCCACCTGCAGGCGGACCGAACACCCCTGCTGGGGCAGGGCCAGGCTGGCCTCAAGGGCTTGCTGAGGGGACTGTAGTGGGAGACCGGCCAGCCCAGAGCTGCCAGTGGGGGGTCCCCACCATGCTCACCGTGTCCTGGATGGCCAGCAGCTCCTGTCGCTGGGCGCCAGGCGAGCTCCTCACTGCCCGGTCGTAGGCCAGGTCGTAGGTGTCCAATGCGGCATCCTCCACCTGTGCCGGGAGGGTCTCCGTGAAGCTCTCCTCGAGGTCGGCCCCGGCCACGCTGCTGACGGCTGTCTGAAGGGTGTGCAGCTCCTTCCCTGGTGGAGCTCCCCCCACCCCCCTGAGGGCAGAGCTGGTTCTCCTGGGTGGCCGGTCACAGTGGTTCCCCAGACTTCGACTGGCTGCGAATGCCACCCCTGCCCCCCAGTGGTCCTGCAGGATAAGCTAGAGATGGAAGCTCTGGTCCCCAGGAGCACAGAGGGCTGGCCGAGGGGAGTGTCCGCCTGCTTCCATCTCCAGACACAGACAGTGGGCAGACGAGGCCGGGTGAGTGTCGGATCTCAGCTCCTCAGTGATGCTCTGGGGGTTTCCCCAGAACCACGTGGTGCGCTCCGGAAAGCCCCAGCAGCCGAGGAGGTCCTTGGCTGAGGGAGCTGTGAGCACCCAGAGCTGCCTCGGGGCCAGCAAGGCCCCTGGGACAGATGATGGAGCAGGGCATCGAACCCCTGGCTGGGCTCTACCTTCACTCTGCACCCCAACATCACCCAGACCTCATAGTCTCCGCCCACCTAAGCACCCCTTTTATGTCTTTCCTCATGCTCCCCCCAAAACAGAATGCCCTCCTCTTCAAGTTATTTTTTCAAAGACAAACTGGAACTTCGCTTCCTTCAGGAAGGCTTCCAGGATTGCCCAGGAGCTGCTGGTCTCCATGCACAGGCGAGGCCTCCATGAAGTGTCCTGCCCGCTGATGCCTCTTTCCCCTTAGAGGCCCCAAGCCTTCCATCACCGCCCTCCGACCCCATGCCACGCTGACCCCTGTGCCACGCTGACCGCTGGGACACACAGCCCGTGCTTGATGGGCTGGGGGTGAGTGGAGGACCCAGGCCTGTTCTGGCCACTCCCGCTTGCCCCTCGGAAAGGAAGGAGAGGCGCTGCACCCGCACCCCAGAGGACTCGGGGCAGCCGGCCAGCAGGCAGTGGGGGCTGTCCCACCCAACCGGCCTCCTCCAAAGCCCCCGCACACCAATGGGAACCAGACGGGTTTCTGTCCTGAACCCCGCTCCTGGCGTTCATTAACTGCCTGTGACACGTCACCTGCCAGTCACCCCAGACCCGGCCAGCAGTTCCCTTCCCACTGCTGGTCAGGGGGAGAGGGGGTGCCCAGGCTGGGAGCCAGTCTCCTCCAGGAAAATGGGGGTACCAACAGGGGCCCTGGTGGAGCTGGCCTGGGGTTCGGAGGCCAGCTGGGATGCCCCCTCTGGTTCTATCCGCACCCCGCTCCCAGGCCCTCCCCTACTTGGGATGGCGCCTTCAAGGCATGGTCACTACTGTAATATTGTCGGGAGGGATGGCCCTCACTGTGACTGAGCTGCAGCTTTGTCCCCGGCCCCACAGCCCCAGAAGCAGGGTGACAGAGCAGACTTGGCCAAGCTACGCCTCCTGCCCAAGGCCTGCTGGAGGAGTAGGGGGCAGTGTTCTCCCTAACTGGGGGTGCGCCAGGGCCCTGGAGGGGCCAGGGCCTGATCCCAGGGTGCCGTGCCCTTCAAGCCCATCTTCCAGAGCTGCAAGGGTGCCCCTGGCTTCGAACATCTCTCCTTAGATGATACATCTGAGACACACACAGACCAGGTGCTCAGGGAGTCCATGGCCCCCGCTTCCAGGCCCTGAGCCAGGCTGGTGACTCTGGGCTGTGCCCCTTCCCCCAGTGTCTGCTGAACCCTCGTAGGTGGCTCCCGGGCGGCCTGTGGGGGCTGGTGTTGCTCTGCAGACCAGCCCCATGGACCCACAGCCACCTCTGACTTGAGCCTGCATGGTGGCTGGACAATCGGGGAGGGGAGCAGCCTGGGGTGGGGGGAGCTGTGAGGACAGAGACCGTCCAGCACCCGTGCACTTAATCCGAGAATGAATTATTAAGCAGAGCCCGGTGATTCATCTCCATGGCCCCGTCTGGGGACAGGCGGGCGGTGACGGTGGCTCCCGGGCTGTGGCCAGCGCATAATTAATTGTCTTCTCGCTCTGCATTCATCTCACGGCCACCCAGTCCCCACACTGCTGGCCCTCGCCAGCTCTGGGGCGCCTGCCAGGGCCCCTCCCCCACCCCGCCGGGGCAGCAGCCTGCCTTCCCAGTGGCGCGCAGACATGACGGTCCCTGCCCCCCTCTGTCCTCTGGTTTCCCATCTCTAAGGGGGGTCCTGGGGGAGCCATCACAACCCTGATTTAGGACGGCTCATGGTATCCCTGGGGAGGGGCATGGGGTGAGGGAAATGGGGGTTGGGGCCTGCCGGCTCAGGCTCTGGACCCCCAGGAGCTTCTGTGCTCACGGGGCCTGGAGCAAAGGGGCCTGGCTGGGATCTGGCCTGGGGTGCCGGGAGGCCAAGGCCCCGCCCATGACCGGGGTGATGGGCACAGGATGGGGATGGGGCTGGGGCTGGGGCTGGGGCTGGGGCTGGGCCTGGGCCTGAGCCTGGGCCTGGGCCCAGGGCCGGGCCCCAGCCACTGCCTTGGGAGAGCCTGGGACAGCTCTGCATAGCCCGCACCACAGAGGATGGAGGGCCGGCCTGGCTTGGGGTGCCAGTGGGCCCCACAGAGCCCTCTGCACGCACTGGTTTGCCCCATCACACCACAGCCCCCACGACTCGGAGGAGAGAGGCCCCGTGAGGCGGACTAGCACCCAAGAGCGCTGGACGGAGAGGCTGACCCCAGATTCCTTCACCCAGGCCGCCTTGTGCCCACATGGGCCTGGACACATATAGGCCACCTGGGGGGCAGATGGGGGCCTGGGGTCAAGCAAGGCCCCAGGAAATGACCCCTGAGGGTTAGTTGGAGGATGGACCAGACCTGGACGATTGGGGGGGCAGTGGCGGAGAAGAGGCACAGCTGGGAGCCATCAGCCAGCACCCCTGCCCTGCCCTGAGCGGAGCCCCAGCTGGCCGTGGCCCATGTCCCTGTCCCCTGCAGCCTGTCGAATCCTGGGCTGGAGCTGTAAACACACAGGGTCAGAGAAGAAAGGATGGAGGGTCTATAGCACCCAAGGAGAGCCAGATGGGGCCCCAGGGCACCCTGGGAGCTGTCTTGACAGGGACCACCCATGTAGTGTGGCCCAGATAGCTGCTGGGGTGGTGGGGTGGGTTGGGGAATGGGAGGCAGAAATGCCTGCCCTGCTGAGAGCTGAGGCCGCCTTTGGGGGGCTTCGAGTTCCCCCAAATCCAGAGGAATGTTCTCTTACTGATCTGGTCACAGGCGGTTGACCCCAAATGATACAGGGAGTGGTGGGCAGTTTGGGGCAACAGTGACTTGGGGATAGAGGCCTGGATGGTGGGGACCCCTCCTGCCCGGCTCCATCAGGGTGACCTCGTCCCCCTCTCGGCAGGCGTCTCCCCACGTGCAGACCGAGGGGTGACCCACACTCTGAGTGGTCTGGCCGTTCAGCCTCACCCACACCAGGAAGCACAGGAGGGAGAAAGGCCCACGTCTGAGGGTGAGGAGCAAAGACCAGAGAGGGTGGTCACACACCTGAAGCACACAGCACGGACTCAGCCTGAGAGCCAGCCTGCTCTCCTGGCCGGCTGCCCTCTGTGAGCCTCTTCTTTTGGGAGGGGGGGGGCATGATCAGCCAGACACTCTAATATACAGGGGCCGGGACTGCGGGGCTCCTGACGCACAGGGAAGAAAGCATTGCTCGTCACCCACCATCTGCAAGGGGGCCTGCACAAGAACCAAGTTCACTTTGGCTGGGTGGTCTTGGTGTTGCTGGGCCGGGCCTTACTGAGCGCATGGGGAAACGGGTCCAGTAGGAGGAAAGGGGACAGCTGAGGGCCACAGGAAGCCAGGGCAGACAGGGCCCACGGCCCGGGCTCTCCTCTCTCTCTCTCAGCCCCACGCACCGGCCCAGGGGCTCCTTGGGCTGCCGGGGGATGGGGGGTGGGGTGTCTCGCCTGGGTCTGGGCTCTCACAGCCAAAGGGTGGGGCACAGGCTCTGTCATCAGGGTCCATCCACTGGGGGGTACCACCCGGGGGGGGGCCTGCCCCCTGCCCCCTCTCCCAGCTGTGGCCTCTTGACCCGTGGGCAACTGGGCTGCAGGGCTAGGCAGTACCTGGCACTGGGCCGAGCTCTGAAAGTAGACACAGTCCCCAGTGGGAGGCCCCTTTGGGGACAGACGCTGTGACCTGGCGGTGGGGAGAGGCTTGGGGAGAAGCCTGACCTGTCAGGAGCTCTAGACACAGGGCCTGGGGGCAAATGTTGAGATGTTGGCACCGGCCCATCTCGCTCAGTGCCCTGGGCTGGCAGGGGTCAGCTTCACTTATGAAGGTGCCAGCCCTAGCTCCAGGGCGGGCTCTCGGGTGCTCCTTGGGCCGGACAGAATTCCCGGAGGGCCATCCGCCAGAGCCCCAGGGCTGTCTGTCCCAAGCTGCTCCCTGGTGTGAGCGCCCACGGCAGACCCACGGCCTACAGGCGTCTAGCCCTGCTCACTCTCGCTCTCTGGGGGCCAGGGCCTCCCTCCCTCACTCCCTCACTTGGGAGGTAACCTGCTCGGCCCTGAGCCTCCCTGGGCACCCTGCTGACATGGCGAGCCCCCAGAAGGCGTTGGCTGAGTGGATGGATGGACGGACCCCTGCCGCGGGGACTCACGCCCCCCACCGCCCTGGGCATCATCATCCCAGCCTCCCCCAGTCCCACCGTCCCTGGGAAGGAGCCCACATTCAGAATGGAACCAGCAGGGTACCTCACCCTTGCCCACCTGTAGGCCCCGTCACCAGGCAGGTCGGGCCCTGTGGGTGCGTCCTGGACACCCTTTCCCCCCCGGTCCTCCTGGCAGCCCCCCACAAGGCATCTCTCCCTGCCTGGCCACGCCCCGTCAGCAGTGCAGACCCTCGTAGTGAATCTCCGAAAATACTGATTGCCCCAAATCCATCCCTCAGGCAGGCAGGGACCCCCTCCACCTGCCGCCGCCCCCTAAGCCCCACCCCCCGAGCCGTTTCCCCTCCAGGAGGAGGCAGGAACAAGGCGGGGCGGGGGGGGGGGGGGAGCACACGGCTGGGGTGGTCTGAGGCCTCTACCAGCTTCCCCTCCCTCCTCCTACACCTGCTGCCCCCTGTCCGCTGGTGCCTGTGTCCCCACCCCACCCCAGGCAGACCATGTCCCTGTCATGGTCCTGAAACACCCACCCATCTCTTCTCTAGTGACCGGGGGTTGGAGGAAGCGTGGACTGACTTTCTCATCACCATCCTGGGACCCTCCGCTGCGTGACAGGGCGGGGGCGCTCACCTGGGTGGGGTTGCGGAGCCTCCAGAAGGCCACCTGCACCAGGGCGCAGAACACCAGCGCGAAGCACAGGAAGCCCTGGGGAAAGAAGGGCTGGTCATCCCACTGCCAAGCGGCCTAGCGGGGCCCGCCGGGCTCCCTCTAGGCCGAGGAGTCCCGGCCCAGCTCCCCACTGCCCAGGCAGAGACCTGGGGCGGCGGGCACACGAGTTTCCACCCTTCCTTCTGACCCCTTTGGGGAAGCTTTCCGCCATTGCTGGTTTTCCTTCCCAGGGCCTGTTCCTGGCTGTGCCAACTGCTCACCCCAGAGGCGGAGGAGTCCCCAGCAAGGAGACCCTCCTGCTCACTGGGACTGCTGTTGGCAGGGACTCTGACCTGGGAGGGGCCAGGGAGAGCCCTCTGCGGGCCTGGATCAGGGTTTGGGAAAACCTGTCCCGTTCAGGTGGCCCTAGGCACACTGAGCAGGGGCAGCTGGCTTGGGTGTTTTGTTTTGTTTTGTTTTTTG
This sequence comes from Sturnira hondurensis, assembly GCF_014824575.4. NCBI lineage: Eukaryota > Metazoa > Chordata > Mammalia > Chiroptera > Phyllostomidae > Sturnira > Sturnira hondurensis. The sequence continues at coordinate 485,657 of NW_028079014.1, forward strand.
AAACCTCTACAGCTGGGCTCCCGGGCAGTCACAGCCCTCCACCCCAGGGGCCCAGGTTCTGGCTGGGAGGGCTCAGGCCAGGGGAGACACACCCAGATGGTGTGACCACCGCACCCCCAGCAGCGAGCTCCCTCCTTCCCTCACACCCTGCTCCTCCCAGTGGTCCAAGGGTGCTGGTCCCCTCACTCATGCACAGCCTGGACCCCTGCTGGAGGCGCCAGACAGTCCCTGGAGAGTCCCATCCCCAGCCCCTCCTTGCACCCTCTCTCTGGGTGGGGGCTCTGAGCTTGCAGAAGCGACTGAGTGTGGTGGGCCCCTCCCCTGAAAAAGGTACTAACGCTCCGGCGATCTTGGCAGGCAGTGTCAAAAGGTCACCACCTCCTTGGAGCCCAGCTCTGCATGGCCAGTCTGGCCACTGACTCCACATGCCAGGGTCTGTGGGGTGTCCCCAGGCCCACAGCAACGGTACGGAGCATGCTCCCCACCTCGGTGAGGGTGCTCTGAGTGTGTCACCCCATTCTCCCCCCTTCCGGGGCTGCTCATAGCCTGGGACAGGCTTCGAGCACGCCCAGGGTGACATAGAGAGGTGCCTGCTGGTGCAGACAGACACACAGACACTGGCCAGGCCAGGCAGGGATGAAGAAATAGTCCGTGTGTGTGTGGAGGGGGGTGGCTCTGTGAGACAATGGACCACCCAGCAGCCCCCAAGCTCGGTGTGGGCGTAGGGGCCGGCTCTGCTCTGTTGTACAGGGCTGCCCGCCTTCCCTGTCCTGCTGCCTGCCTGGGAGTCTGCGGGCCTAAGTCTCAGGACGTCCTTGAAGGTGCCTCCTCCTTCCTCTCTGGCCTTCCCCCTCCCCCTCCTCCCCCCCAGCTGGCTGAGGGCCACCTTCCCATCTGGAAGCCATCGCTCAAGGCTGCCTCCCAGGCTGGGGCCCTGAGCCAGCCCAGGAGACCTGCATGCTCCAGAAACCGTTCCACTCCTAGGAGAGAGCATGGCCCCCTGCCTCTGCCCGCTGGCCCACCCACCACCCTGTAGAGGGCGACCCCGGGGGAGGACGGACCCACCCATGCCCCCAGGCCTCTGCCCACTGGGCACCGGCCGCTGGTGGAGCCAGGTCCAACCCCAGCCCTCTTCCCTGTCCTCATTCCAAACAAAAATACGTAAATAAGTTGCAACGGCCTCCTTGGGCCACCCTGGCAAGCGCTGTGCTCTCATTTCCTGTTCTAGAGGCCGGAGAGGGTGGGGGCGGGAAGGGGGGAGCATCTTGCGCCCGTCCCACCCGGAGCCACCTCCAGCCCCTTCCCAGGCGCTCACGCACGCACGCACACGCAGGCAGACGTGCCAGACACAGCACGTGCACGCAGGCTGCTCGGCCTGCAGGTGTCTGGGAGCCAGGTTGCCTCCCACCCCCAGGTCAGGGCGCAGGGCTGGGCAGGGGTCAGGGGTTGCTGGGGGGCGGCCCTCGTGCCTGGCTGGGCCAAGAGCAGGCCTGAGCTCGCGAGACCAAGCCGGGGTCACAGGGAAGAGGCGACCTCGTTTGCCGCCTTTAGCCAGCACCACGGCGCCCCCTGGCGGCCGACGCTGCAGCTCCCCCCCCACCCCCACGCCCAGGGCGCTGGCCTCACCGGCACCCCTGGCCAGGCCCCGCTGGCTCCCTGTCCTAATGTCCTCTCCCTTGTCAGGCCCCACAGCTGCGGGCTCTCCCCTGGTGGGGACAGTCCTCTGCGCCTTCGGCTTCCCTCCCTCCACCACCCAGGCCAGCGATTTTCAACCTTTTTCATCTCGCAGCACACAATAACGACTAAAATTCAGCCCCAATATATGTTTTTGTCAATCTGACAATAAAAATAGGTATACTTGTGATTTATTCCCACTGTATATTATTTGACAAACCAGGGCACGGGAGGTCCGGGCCCCTGCCTGTCTGTGAGATTCTGGCGGCGTGCCCCTGTGCGGCAGCGGGCTGGAAATCGCTGCCCTGGGCGCAGGCCGTAGCCACAGCAGAGCGACACCCGGCTGCCCTGTGCCCCTGCGGGTCCCCATTGGTACTGAGCTGCCCAAGCCCAGGGGCACACCGAGGGGTGGCTGGCCTGGGACCGCTGTTCCTGGAGGTGGCCCTATCCCTGCCCCTGGGGCCAGTTACAACCAGGAGACACTCCACAAATATTGGGTGACACAGGCTGGGCCGAGAACCCTGGCCATCCTGGGGCTCAGCGGCCACCGGGAGAAGTAGGACCCTTCCCCATGCGGCACAAGGGCTTTTGCAGGTCTCTGGCCCCGGGGCTGGGGGCACCAAAGAGGGGCCTCCGAGCTGGAACGGAGGGATCGGGGCCAGACTCCGCGCATCTCAAGGGCCAAGGCTGGGCCAGGGGGTAGCTGGGGGTGCAGGTGAGAGCCCAGGCCCCAGTTTAGGTGAGGGGGCAGGGCTGGCAGGGGCAGCAACAGGACAAGTTGCAGGGGCCCTAGAGGCCCGTGTGGAGGGGCAGGTATGGGGACAACACGAGGCCATTGCTGTGGGACCGTCAGGGGCATGCGGGACCCCCTCCAGTAGCTGCAAGGGGCAGCATGGAGCTCAGGAGGGCGTGGGCTGTAGTCTGCCCGGGCGCCCAGACCTAGGGGCTGGGGATGGTGGGCAGAGGGGCCTTTCCCTGCCTCTCCCTCCGCCAGTACCAGGAAATGAAATTCACGGGAAATCTGCGGGCCTCCAGGGTAACAGGCCCCCAGCCCCCCTGGGCCTTTGGGAAGAAAGGGTCCCGATCTCTCCCTCTCCCTCCAAGGATGCGAGGGTGCGGAGGATGGAGGATGACGCAGCGACGCAGGGCCTGGGGGCGGGGCCCTGGCTGGCCCACATCCCTCTGTTCCCGTTTTCTGTCTGGACACGGAAGGGGACGATTTGTAGCCCCGCCAGTCCAGCGTGCAGACCCGGGGCTGGGGCAGCGGGAGGCGTGAGGACTCACCGCGGCCATGAGACGTCCGGCCTCCCGCACAGCGGCGGCAGCACTCAGCACAGCCCCCAGGCAAAGGAGCCCTGCCAGGCTGACCCCTGTGAAGAAGGCTGCGTGGGGCCGAAGAGGAGGAGGGTTAGCGGTGCCCAGGCCAGGGGTCCCCGGTGCGGAGCCTGGGTCTGGAATCCGCCCCAAGTAGGGGGTGTGTGCTGGACTTTTGGGAGCTATGAATGGACCCCGTCTCCCCATCGGGACAGGTTGTGCCCCCCATCTCCCCACGCCCCCTACCCTGCCTCCCCCTCCCACACTCAGAGGGACCCAAGAGAGGGCACGGGCGCTGCCCCCCACCTCTGCTTCCTGCCTACTGGCTGGGGCTGTCTTCAAAGCCACATCCCAACCCCTCCCATGCCCTAGTGACAGCTGGCCGAGTGGGGCTATAATCTTATCAGTCCAGACCCAGGCTTCCTGCTCCAGGGAGGCCGGGGTGCATGTCAAGGTTAAAAAATGGGGCCCAGGGGCCACAAGGCTTGGGGCTGGGACCACCGCCCAACCCAGGGGGCTCAGTTTCCCCACGTCCACCCCCCTTGGTGCTTTCACCTGAGATTCAAGCCCCTGAAGGGACACCGTGGTCCCTCTGAGCTGCTCCGGGACTCCCGGGGGCCGAGCCCCTCTCTGTGGGAACACCCCCTCCAGGACACAGAGCCCAGAGTCTGGATGCCACCCATCACACTGTCCTCGGGTTCCTAGGCAGGGGTTGCAGACCCCAGGCTCTGTGCAGCGGGACCCTCTGCCCCTGACTCGGGGCCTATGCCTGTATGCCTCCCCTGGGGGCACTCCCCACCCCGGACAGTGGCCACCCAGGGCCTCACTTACCCCAGCGGTGCAGGGCCTCGGAGGGGGACCCCTCTGGAGACACCTGCCTGATGACAGCAAAGTGGGCTCCGAAGTAGCTGAGTGCCGCCACGGTGGCCAGGAGGAGACCCAGCAGCTGTTGGGGCAGAGCCGGAGTTCGGGGCAGGGCTGGCGCGTGCCCCGCCCCAGGGGTGCCCCTGCAGCTTCCCTCCAGCTTCCGGGTCCCACCCAAGACAGGCCCGTGCTTCGGGTGTGTCTGCAGGGTGGTCCCAGGGGGGCCTTTGTCCCAGATACCCCCCCAACACACACGCAGACACCCTGACACTCGTACACAAACACCCTACCACTCACACACACATAAATGTGCTCACGGTGCCCCACCCCCAAAGACACCCCCACTGTCCAGTGTCTCCAGGAGCCAGGGACTGTGGACCGGTCTGCCGAGCAGGGAGTGGGCCCAACCCGCAGCCACGTCCCCCACCCCTTCGAGAGCACCCAGCGCCCCCTCAGGCATCGCTGCGCCGATCTCCTTCACCAGCCCCCTGGGGCCTCCCCCAGGCCTGCTGTTCCGCATGCGGGCCATTGCCCCTACAGGGGCTCTGGGGCACCTGTCGCCAGGGACCTCGGATGAGTGTCCATGGGGCAGAATGGGGATAGCAGGGCTGGTGTGTGGCAGGGAACTGCTGGGCTAGAGGCCCAGTCAGTCACGTGCTGCTGCCCCTCTCCCCTGGCACCCTACCCCCACCCCTTCCCACCCAACCTGCCCATTACCAGGACGAAGAAGCTGGTGACCAGCATCTGGCATTTGGCCACCCTGACTCGACTCCAGGGGCCCATAGTGATCTCCCTTCCTCTGCTTTCCTCCACTCCCTTCCCCTCCCACTGTGGTTTCCAGCTGGGCGGGGGCCTCAGACTGCAGCTGCCCGCCCAGGAGGTAGACTGCGTCCGCCCAACTGCCTGTCAACACACCCTGAGAACTGAGCGGCTGGGTGCCCAGGAAGAAAGGCAGGCAGGAGGGGGAGGGGCGGCCAGGCCAGCTTCTGCCACCCCTGCTACCCCAGCCCTAACCTAAGACACCAGGACACTTACAGGTATGTGAGGCCTGTCCCAGAAGGGTGCCTTCTTGTTCCCCGTGTGGCTGCAGAAGACACCTGGGGAGGAGGTGGGCGAGAAGCAGGAGGCAGTTGGGTAGGGGGTGAGCTCCCTGTCTTGGGAGTGTGCAAGCAGAGGCTAGCCCCCTGGTGAGTCCTGCCCAGGCCTTAATCCTGGGAGGAATCTGGGAGGCAGGTCTAATCGGAACCTGCCTTGAAGCATGTCTTACGTAACACCACTAGAAATGTTCTGTGACAACTAAATTTTTGAAAAGGTAACTTGATTTTCGATGCTTCAGCGGCACAAATGAGTAATTTGGAGCCGAGCCGTCTTGCGGGCACGGGGAGGGGGCTCACTCACACCCACACTGGGCCTCCGACGGAACCCAAGGGAGGGGCAGGGCTGCCGACTCAAGCGCACGCAGGCCCTGCTGAGTGGGGCACTGGAGGCCAGCGTGGGCCCCAGGCAGCCCACCCCGGGGGTGAACCAGCTGTCTGGGTCCAGTCCTGGCCAGTTTGCACCTTTGGGGCCACTGCCGACGGGGTGGGGCCACCTGGGAATGACACCTGTCCTGCTGGAGTTGCTTCCGTTCCATGTCTTGTAATGTGGGGGGTTCTGGTCCTGTGGGGACACAGGGGGATCCCCAATGCCACTGGCCTGTGAAGTGCAGGTGTGACTCGGGGGGTGCTTGAGGGTGTGGGCTGTGGGGCTGGGCAGCCTCACACCCTCTCCCAGAGACCAGCCACTCGAGCTCTGTCAGCCTCTCTTCTCCGGTGCAGGAGAGAAGTCACATGGTCATACTGCATGTGGCCAGCTCGCCGGGCGCCTCTGTGGAGAGTTTGGAGAAACACGTTTGGAGTGGGAGCCAGGCCTGGGTCCCTGGCCTGCCCCTGCTGAGCACCTTCTGTGTGCCCAGTCCCTCCCGAAGAGTGTCACCAAAGCCCTCCGTGGGCAAATGCTGGGAGAAGGCTCTCCCAGGGATGGACCACAGCCCCGTTTCCCAGTGCCCGCCGGCTGCTGGGGGCGGCTTGTTGCAGACGTCAGGCCCCATCACGTCCCTGCTCCCGTGAGCCATGCGCTCCCTTTCCAGCCACCTGAGGAAGTGGCACCTGAGAAAGCCCCTGGCCTTCCCTAGCCCTGGGCCACTCACCCCTCCCCTCTGGACCCCCGAGGCAGTCACCCAACCCCGGGGCAACCTGTGGGGCTGAGGAGGGACCCTACACAGCAGCTGCAGCCCCGAGGGGTGGGCCCAGGGGGACTGGCTGCCTCCTGCCTGCATTGCCACAGAGACTTGGGGCTTTGAAATGTGCACCTGGGAAGTGCACACATCCTTGTGTGCACACGTGCAACATGCCTGTGTGTGCTTGTGCGCCCACACCAGCGTGCACGTGTGTGCAGCGTATACATGCACGTGCGCATCTGAGTGTATGCACATGTGTGCCCATGTGCGCACACATGCATTCGGGCGTCGGTGCAATTGTGTTTGCATGTGCATGTGTGCCTGTGCTCATGTGAGTGTGCACACATGTGTGTGCATGCACAGTGTGCACACATACATGTGCCTTTGTGCGAGTGCACACGTGCAAGTGTGTATGAGTTTGGGCGTCGGTGCAAGTGTGTCGTCTGCGTCTGCACACGTGCCCGTGCTGGCATTTGTGTGCCGATGTGTGCTCACAATCACATGCCTGTCCGAGTGTGTACACATGTGCACATGCACACACGGGGTGTGTCTGGGTGTGCACATCTGGGTGTGCATATGTGCACCCACATGTGTGTAGCATGTTATTTACCACTCAGGGACCTCTTCGCCCCCCTCTCTCTCTTCCTCAGTTGATGCCTAATCAGCTCATTGAAGACTGTTTGCTGCCTGCCCTCCCAGTGGCCAGAGCCGGAGCCAACGAGCAGTAAAACTGCCACGTTGGACTGCAACCCCCAGTTACCTGTGCAGGAGAATCCCAGGTGCTGCATGCGGCACCTCCGTTAGGGCAGGGAGCCACCGTCCATCCCCCTGAGCAGGGCTGTGCACAGCCACCTCCTCCACTGGGGGTGCAGGACAGACAAATGACACCCAACAGCATGCCTCAGCCAGGCAATGGCGGCCAGCCTCCCGGGGACATGCCACGCGGAGAGCACGTGCCCCGAGGTGATGTGGCGGGGTCCTCCCCACACGCACACCCCCAGGCTGCCGAGACACAGACCCCAGCAGAGGACAGCCTGCAACCACTGGCCAGCCCTCCCCCACTCCGTCCAAGTCTCCACAATGAGGAGGGTCTGAGGAGCTGTCCCCGCCCAGAGCAGCCTCGGGGCTGGGAGGCTAAGGGTGACATGGGGGCCTGGATGGGTCCTGGGTGAAAAAGTAGAAGTAAGAACACCAAGCAGGGTATGGCCATGGTGAGCATGACAGGTCCAAGCGTACCAACTTGCTGTGACGAGTGGCCACACCCACGTCAGACATCAGTGGGGGGACCGGGGTGTGCGGCACTGAGAACCCACTATGTTCTCTTCGCAACTTTTCTGTCACCCGAAGTCGGTCCCACATACATTGTATTTGAAAAGCCAGCACCACCCACCACCCCAGTCTCACGGCGTGGAGGGGAGCAGGCGCCGTGAGCCGGCCCCGCCCCGCTGCTCACGGGAGCTCTTGGCTCTGAGCTCGCCTGCCCCCACCCCATTGCCTGCTCCCCCAGGGTCGTCTGCACATCCAGTAATGTCACCTGCCCACCTGGTGAGCTGCCCACCCTCTCAGCTGCCCACCTGCCCACATGCTCACCTGCTCAGCTGCCCACCTGCTCAGTTACCCACCTGCCCACCTGTTTCCTCACCCACCCACTCATTTTCACGCGGTTCTTATTCACGCAGCTCTCAGCTTGCTCACTCGCTCCTGCCTGATCTCTGCCTGCTGCCTGGGGAATCCAGGCGGGGTGGCGGTTGGGGTGGGGTGGGGTGGTGGGGGTGGTGGGGTAGGGGAGCCAGCACCGCTTCAGACCCTCCTTGTCACTGAGAAGCTACCTCCCTGGTCCAGGAGGGGGCAGCCTCCACCCTCCAAAGCTCGCCCCCAGGTAGCCCTGCTTCCCTGCACAGATAAGCCAGGGCCTGAGGGCTGGCGCCAGGGTGACTCCTGCTCCTAACCCCGAGGGCAGGGCCGAGACCCCGCACCTCCCTCCCAAGAAGGCCACAGGTCAGCACCACGGTGTCCCGGGGTGCCTTGAGCCCTGAGCTTTGCCTGTGTGCCCCTCCCTTTCTGGGCCCGGGCCACCACCGACCCCGCAGGAGTGAAGACCTGTGCGTTCCCGCACGGGGCCCAGCCGCACCGCCCGGCGCTTGCCTCGCTGGACTGGCTCTGCCGCCGCCGGTTCTGGAGGAAGGTGCGCGCAGACACCTGCCCCGCGTGATCCACCGTGACGTCGGGGTAGCATTGTCCGCATCCTCCCTTACTTTGTGGTGAAGGTATCCGGTGTGACCATAGTCCTTGACTTTCCTCTCCCCTCCAGTGCCCCCGCACCATTGTCAGTGGGGTCCCACCCGTCCACCCTCTGTCTCGGTCCTCGCCGCCCAGGGAGCGGGACTGGGAGGGAAGGGCCGCCAGGTGGTGCTTGGCTGGGCCTCATCTTTCTTTGGAAGTTAAGTACAGGAGGCGAAGGTGCGCCTGGGGCGGCGTCCGACTCCATCTCTGGAAGCGTCCGGAAGGTGTGGGTCTCCCTTGGGGACACTGAAAATGTTCTGGAATTAGACAGTGGTGGCAGTCGTGTGGCTGCGAATGCACCTCAGGCCACTGACCTGAGGGCTTCACACGTGTATGTCTAGTCTTCATGTGAGAATGATTATTGATTGCAGAGAGAGAGGAAGGGAGAGAGGGGGAGGGACATTGACGTAAGAGAGGAACATTCCTCGGCTGCCTCCTGGACGGGTCCTGACTGGGGATCGAACCCACAACCCCTCAGTGCGTGGGACGATGCTGCGACCCACTGAACCACCTGGCCAGGGTGACCTGAGCACTCTAGGAGGGTGAATTCCGTGGTATGTGAGTTGTCTCAATAAAGCCGTTCTTTTTGTTTAAAAAAAAGAAAAGAGGGAGAGAGATGCCCATGAACGCCTAGGGGCGGAGGGCGACCCCTGGTGGACTCCCTCCCCTCCGCTTAGGCAACGGTTGGAAGTGTTTCCCAGAATCACGCTCCCTTGCACAGCTCCTGGTGGGGCGGGCCAGGTGCCGGGTGCCAGCCTTGAAGGTGTGAATAAAGCCGCAGCACCTTTTGTGGCCGGGGTGCTGCTTGGCCCCACAGGGCCCCTCTGGCCGGCTCACTGGGCAGCCCCAGGCCCAGCTGACGGCGGGCCCTGCTGCTGTGATGGCCGCGGCTGTCCCCCTGGCCGCGGTCTCCCCAACGCCTCCGGGCTCCGGGGTCCAGCGGGACACCTGTCCTTGCCTCTGCCTCCACCTGAGAGGCTCTCAGTGTCCGGGGAACCGTCTCTCCCGGTGTCTGCGGCACTGACTTGGGTGCCATTTTTCAGACTGCTGAGGACTCCTCCCACTCTGCCCCTTGCTGAGATATTGGGGTCCCCCAGGGATAGAGGCAGCCCCCCTTTCCCTTCTTGCTCTGGCTGCTGCGGCGACCTCACCAATTCCCGTGCGCGTGAACATCACTAGATGTGGGGACGCTGCTGTCCTGGCTCCTGTCCCCCGGGAGCTGACAAACCGAGAGGCCCTCTGTGCATGGGACCATGCTGTGTTTGTCCATGTCTGGCTCCTTCCATGGAGCACGATGTCTAGCTTGTTCCATCTCCATCTCTCCCCCGCCCTCGGCCCAGGGATCTGCCCTGCGGATTCTAACTCACCCCATCTCCGCAACTCTGGGCTCTACTTCCAAAGCCTCGGGAGGCCCCGGGGCTGAGCCTGGAAACACTCAGGGGGCTGCCGGGTCCGATTCAGGCCCCTCATGCTCATCACTACCTGTCGTCCGAGGTCCGACACGAATGTTCTGCACGGGCCGTGCTTTCTAGGTGCTCGTGGCGGGGGGCGGTGGGGAGCTTGGACCCAGAGAGGGCGCCCTGGGGGTGGACTCGGGACCCTGGGTTAACGCTGTGCCTGGCAGGGTCGGTCCTCCGAGGGGGGTCAGCATTTGCCCTTTGTAGTTTGTGTTTTGTGGGGAGGAACTCGGAGACTGTGTAACTACCCTGCTGCCCCTCAAAACTGCGTTCACTTGGGCAGCATCAGCTGGTGATCGCACTTAAATGGGGGGTCACTGACACCCCCTAAGCCACCGTTTTGCCTTCCGAGGCTTCAGCTAGCCGCGGCCAACCGTGCCCCCAAACCATTAAGCGCAAAAGTGCAGAAACTAACAATCCGGGGGTTGTCAGTTGCTTGTCCTTCCGAGCAGCCTGATGAGATCTCCTGCCCCCTCCCCGTCCAGCCTGGGACCTGACTCATCGCCCCGTACAGGGTCCCTCCCTGTTAGTCACCTGGTGGCCGCCTTGCTTATCGGATCAGTGGGCCCCGTGTTCCCGAGCTTGTGCTCCAGGGGCCCTTCTTCTCCTCCTGGCCCAGCCACAGCTCAGCGGAGGTAACTCGGCTGACCCCCACCTCCCCCCAAGGCGCCATTCCCAGCAGCCCCCCCACACCCCCAGCCCAGTCCGTGAAAGGCGTCTTTCCTTTGAGCCTCTGGGCTCCTGGGTTCCCGTAGATGTTACTGCAGGTCTTCGCTGCAAACCCACTTTGCTGGAAAACCGCCTGAGGCCAGAGCCCTAGAGCGCAGGATCCGGGATGCCTAGCATTCCTGGTGCGGCTGGGAATTGTCAGGAGGTCGGCCTGGCCTGGCGCCGCCTCAGCGCCCCCGGCGGTCGCCGCACCTCGGCCCTGCACGGGAATGCCTCAGCGTCCCACCTCAGCACGAGATGCGAGGTGAGCCCGGGGAGGTGAGATATCCCAAGGAGGGCCATACCCAGGTACCTCGTACTGTGGCCCATTGTCACAGGGGGGCTGCTCCTGCTTGGTGGTCGCCCTTGGTTGTCGCCTTGGCCTCTCTCTGTGCAACTCAGGCTTCGTCGCCGGTGTGCACATCCAGGGGAAAGCACAGTGTGAACAGGGTTCGGTTCTGCCCGTGGGCTGCAGCACCCCCCCGGGGTCTCGGAGCAGGCCCTCCCGGACGAGGGGCCCGACCCGTCCACAGCGGTCAGGTGGCATAGTCCACCGCCAGAGAGCCCCACCTGCTCTGTAAGGAGTGAGTGAATAAACGCCGTCCGACGGGCTGTGCTCTGCCGCTGTCTCCTTCTTTTGATGCTAATGTTCCAGATGTGGCCGACAAGGAGCCCCTTCAAGCTGGTTTGGGTGTCGTTTTGAGAAATGCGCATCACTTTTCGAGCAGCCCGCTTGCTTTCTGAGCATCAGGGTGCTCCAGGTTCGTCTTGCCATCCCCCTCCTCCTCTGGGAACCAGCTGCGGCTCCTTGGAGCTCTGGCTGCCCTTAGTAGAAGCCAGGACCTGGGCACGAGGTGTACTCAGGGCTGTTCGGGCACCAACTCCTCTGGCTGTTCAGCTGAGAACTCTGCCTGTCAGTCTGTCTGTCTCACCCATAGCTGCATCTCTGTCAGGCTCTCTACATCAGAAGCCATGAGGTCACGGCCACCCCTGGACTCCAGTCCAGCATCACAGGGCGGGTTCCAGGTGTCTCCTGTCTCGTTGCCGGCACCGGTCCCTTCGACCACCAGACACCTGGCTCCTGCTGTCCTCTGCGTACATACAGAGCTGTTCCCTGCTTTCTGGAACCATCCCCTGACCCACTGGTGCCTCCCCGTGCCCGGTCCCTGGCCCATCCTGGGCCTGCCAGCAGCCTCCTTAGTCTTGACACCTCCAGGTGTCAAGGCCTCCGCCCCCACCCCCTAGCCTCTTTCTCTTCGGGACCCTCGCTGTCTCACAGGAAGGAAACCAACAGCATGTTTTATGAAATAAAACAAAAGGGAGGGAAGCTGAGACCCTCCCCTGGCTCTGACCAACCCCAACAAGGTCGGGCTCGGGTCCACCCCACGCCCAGGACCAGACGCAGTCAGGGCACCTCTGGGAGGACTCGGACCCTGGGTGCCGACTGGAGAAGGGAACCACAGCCTGACGATGGTGCGCGTCAGAGGCAGAATCACGGGGACAGGGGGGCGAGGGGTCCGAGGCACCCCAACAGACTCTCAGAGACAGGGAGGCGGCCTCAGCAGTAAGAGCGGGGCTGCGGAGGCCCAGCCAGGGGCCCAGGGAGGTGTCAGGGCCGGGAGCGCGGCAGTTCGGCACAGAAGGAGCGGCCCGCGGTGCGTGGACGCCTCACTGGGACGGGCCACCAGAGGGCAGACCTGCAGGTTCAGGAGGCGCAGAGAGGCAGAGCACATGGGGGTGGGGGTGCCGAGAGGGGGCGCGGGGGCGCATCAACCGGCCAGCTGGATGAGGGGGCCCACGTTTGCAAAGGTAGTAAAACAGTGCCCTACACTAGAGAGATGGGCGTGAGGGTCCTCAAGGGCCAACCGGACCTACGAGGGGGAGATGAGAGGCATCGAGGTGACACTCAAAAACACGAAGTTCCAGAACATCCCGAGTAGCCCTCCGACTGGCTGAAAGAACAAGATTCACATTTTTCTTCTCCAGGGCAATGCTAAATGCGAGAGGAAGAGCTGAATTCTGAAAGTGGGAGAGAAGGAACTTTGCACGGGGAGGAGGGTCCTAGACAGCACCCTATTGTTTCGGGGGGGCATAACTTCCAGATACACGGAGCCTCCACGCAGTTAGAATACCTGCCACCAGAACCCCCGCGTCCGCCCCAACAAAGTCCTCGGCCCGCAGACGCCATGGAGCCTGGAGGCTGCCGCACGGACGCGGCACTCAGCCAAGCAACGGAGCTGCCTCGCGCCTGCCACCACCACGAGAGGCTGCCACGACACCACGGACACCCCTCATCCCAGCGACAAAACCGGGCGTGTCTGGGAACTCACCCCGGCCCCGGGTGTGGCCGGGCCTCTCCGTGGAAAACACCGGAGGGCAAAAGAGGACCCTGGTGGATGCTGATCGAGGTAAACAACCAGCCTCAAAGGACAAGATGTCAAAGCCCCCTGAAGAGGGGCATCCAGGGCCACCTGTCACCATCACGGCCAGGAGCTGGACACGCAGGGTACCCTCACTGTGACAGCGACCTTGCAGTGGCAGTGCCCACGTGCAGGTGGGTCCGCTCTGGACAAAAGGACGACAGACAGGGACCTGCCCTGTCCAACGTTAAGACTCTTGACGAAGCCAATGGAAAAAGCAAAACCGGCCCTGGCTGGTGCGGCTCAGTGGATCGAGAACCAAGGGTCGCTGGTACGAATCCCACTCAGGGCACGGGTCTGGGTTGCGGGTCAGGTCCCCAATAGGAGAAGCATGAGAGGCAACCACACACTGATGTTTCTCTCCCTCTCTTTCTTCCTCTCTTCCCCTCTCTCTGAAAATAAATAAAGTCTTAGGAAAAAACCCAAGGGCACAGGGGTGTCATGGAACACAGTGAGACCAACGGCAGTGGGGGGAGCCGGGGTTGGAGGCAGACCCTTGCACGCTCAGGTTCCGTGCTTAAAAGTGTGAATTGGGTGGTGAGAGCCCTTCCGGGCAGAGCCGTGAGAGGCGACACATCCCCGCTGAGTTCGCGGCAGGTGTCCTGTGCGCTCCCAGGCGTTTCTGGGGTGGGACACAGCTCGGCACTTGAGGGCTGGGAACGCGTGTGTGTGTGCATGATGGAGGGCATGGGGGCGTGTGTCTCGGGTCCCCTGCGTGCACGCGGGGTCTGCCGTGGATTTGCTGGGGGCTGTGTGGCACCTGGGGGCCAATTCGGGGGTGGTGAACAGGGTCTCTCTCCGCATTTACTGTCGTCTCTAGTTTCTCTCCCCCGTGCTTGGTACCTTCCAGGTCCGAACGCCTTCTGCCATTGTTCATAACGCAGTGTTGACATTTTGGATGCTGCTGTACATGGTATTTTAAAGTTCACTTTCCCACTGTTTTCTGCAGGGGTTTTTTGTTTGTTTGTTTTTGTTTCGTTTGTTTTTGTCTTCCTCTTGTGTCTCGCAACCTCGCTGACCCCCTTTTCATGTGTTTCTCAGTTTGGTCCAGTTCCCTTCGAACAGGGCCCCGTTTCCGGGAATACGGACCGTTTCCTCTTTCTGCCCGGTCTGGGCCCTCCCCCTTGCTTCTTGCCTCATTGCCCCGGCTGGAACCCGCAGGACGATGTTAAGGAGAAGTTGCGAGAAGAGACATCCCTGCCTCGTTCCTGATTTCACAGGAAAGCCATCCGGCTGGGAGGCACTCCCGCCCTTCCGACGGTTCTGAGTGAGCCTATGCAGAAGCGGTTTCACCGCCCCCGTGGCTGTTTGGAAGGGCTCCCCAGGTACACCCCCCAGGCCTGTGGTCTTCCTGGTCAGAAGGCTTTCAGCCACACATTTAGTTTGCTGAAGAGACACCGGATGCCTCGGGTCCCGTTTCTTCTTGAGTGAGTCCTGGCCATCGGAGTGTGTTAAGGAGTCTATTTCGTCTGCGCTGATGACGCCGTTGGCACACCGTCCCTGGTAGTCTCTCGCTGGTCTTCACTCCCTGCGGGATCTGTCCTGTTGCCCCCCTCGTCCCGGACGTGGGTAATTACCGTCTTCCCTTTTCTTCAGGAAAACCTGCTGGATTCCACGGGCTTCCCTGCCCGGTTTCAACTTCGCCGACTGCTGCTGATCGTTTCCTGCTTCCCGTGGTACTGATCCTGCCCCTGTTCTCGCGTCTGTGTTTCTCCTGCTTACGTCGGGTTTAACTTGCTCTTGTTTCTCCGATCCTGTTACAAGGAGGCTGGAGCTGGTGGCTTGAGCTGTTTCATGTGCCCGGCGCTTTAAACTTCCCTTGACGTACCGCCTCCCCCCATCTGGAAACACTGGGTTTTCCTCTCTCCTCGGTGAGTGGTCTCAAATTTGAATCAGGGGTTATTTTGATCTTTTAAAAACATTTTTCAAGCATTTGGAGATTTCTTGGATATCTTTCTTTGCTAGTGTAACCCAGGTCCGTGACGGCCAGAGAATACACTTTGCATAGCTTGGCTCCTGTTGCAGTTTTCAAGGACTGTTTGGGCTCATCGGGTGGTTTAATTCGGTAACCGTTTCACGTGCATTTAAAGACAGTGTGCCCTTTCCCGGTACCGGGGGGAACTTTCTCTCCACGTCGGGCTGAGTTGGACGATACCGTTATGTGCCACATGGCTCCTTGTGTAATGGGCACTTTTTGTCCAAACCCATGAGGGAAAAGTAAGGGTGCGCATTGTACATGGGTACAGCAATTACACGCCATGGGTGTAATGACCCCGCGTGTCACGTGCACAGACACCTGGGTGCGTGTCGTGCCCAGCGAGACACGGTGACTGCTGTCTGTGTTCTAAGGCCTCCGCTCGCACGCAGGTCCTCTCCTGTGCCAGGGCAGGAAGGCGGGCGTGCGGCCCTCCCCGTACTTGCAGGTCTCTCTCTCCTGCGGGTCTAGCATTGGGGCGGCCAGAGCCTCTTCACCGACCCCTTAAAGGTCACGAACTCACCTTCTCTATCCTTGGGACCCGTCTCTGCCCGGAAAGGTCCCTTTCCCAGCCTTCTTTCCTCCTTTGGCTGGTTTGCAAGAAGCCCGAGCTCTAAGGCTGTCAGAGGGGCCGGTCCCCACGAGGGGCCGTGGTCTCGGGCATGTTCCTGGAAGCTCCCACCAGCTGTTGGCTTCCTTCTCCACCCCAGTTACTCAGGGGGCCACTCTTGCCCCTGCGCATCGGGTCAGAGAGGGTGGCCACCTTCTTCACGGCCTCACGTGCCCCTGGGAGTGTGGGGTGGACCCCCTGGAGGGGTGGCCTCTTCTGAGAGGGGGCGGGGGGGGGCGGGGAGGCATTTCCACAGCAGGTTTGGCCAGGTCACAGGGTCACAGCCCTGGGAGCCCCTGTCGGACCCAGCCTAGAGAGAGACCCAGGCTGGAGCCACGTGAGGAATCGATGGAACCCAGCTGGTCCTCTCCTCCCTCCTGCCGGGGGCCAGCCTTCAGGAAGCAACTGCCTCTCTTTGGCCTCAGTTTACTTGTCTGTCACCTGAGGCTAGGGGCATTTCAAATGCGCGTTTTATTATGACTCACCTACGGCAGGGCCAGGAGCTCAGGACACGGCTGCCACTGAAGAGATGGCCTGTTACAGTCCCCGAGGCCAGGACAGGTGATGCCACCCAGGGCCACCTGAGGACACCGGGGTGGCGCAGAAGGCAGAGGGAGAGGGAATGTGGGCCTTTCTTGTGGTTTCCAAGAGAAGCGGGCGAGCAGGTGTAGAGCCGGCTAATTTGGGTAATGTGTCGGGCTCTGAGGCGCCGGGGCTGTCCCTGTGCGCCTGGGGCCTGCCCTGCGCGGTGACGGCTGGAGACGGCCGCCCTGCGCCTGACAGTGGGTAGAGCAGGCTGGGGTGCGGGGGTGAGGGGTGAGCTCACAGCCCAGACCTTCGTGACCTCCAGCTGCAGGCCGGCCCTGCGAAGGGCCACCGCACCAGGGTCAGCCAGGCCCCGAGAGGGGCATCACGGCGGGCTGCGACACTCCCTCCATCCAGACCTGCACTGTCCAATACCATCACCACTGGCCACAGGCCACCGGGGCTGGTCCACAGTCAGACGCGCTGTAAGGGCCCCTGCTGCCATGTGGAGGAACCTCGAGGCCAGTGTGCTGACTACGTAAGCCAGACACGGAGGGACGGATGGAACTGCATGACTGCATCACTGACGGCCCCAGGAAAGGGGGGTCAGATTAACTCCGAGGAGATGGTGGGCGCGCCAAGTGACAGTTCAGGAAGGAGACTCGGGGGGGGGCAGAGGCCGGGTGGGAGAGCCGCCCCAGGAGGGTGCCAGGGCGCACGCAGGCAGCGGGCCTGCGGCAGAGCCTGACAAGGTGGCATACTTGGAATTTTTCGATCGGCTTTGTTAAGAGGCCGTCCACTCGCACCGTGCACTTCACCCATTTAAAGTGCACAGCCACACGCTTGTCACTACACTCACAGGGCTGTGTGGCCATCGGCACGGCCACCGCTAGACTGTCTCCTCACCTCAGAGAGGGTCGGCCCCTGTGCTCTCCTGCTGGGACGCGGCTGCTGCGTGCAGGGTGAGGACCCGGGGAGGGCCAGTCTTCCACCTGGCTCCCAGCTGAATTCGGCGGCAGAGAGACACCACCCACCACCCACAGAACCCTGGGAAATGACAAGCCATCGTCAGAGCTGGGGTGGCCTGCTTCGTGGCAGAAGACAGGAGGGTCTCGGGTCCCAGAGGCCCAGCAGATGCCCAGCCAGGACCCTCAGTCCCTGTTGGCAGGACTCAGGGATTCTCCTGCCACCTGGGCTGGGGCAGGGGAAGGAGGACAGGCAGCTCCACCCCTGGCTGAGGTGTGCCCAGGGGCCTGCAGGGCAGGGCCTAGGGCCTCCGATGGGGAGAGGTCAAGGGGAGCCAGAGCCCCTGTCCTGGAGGGGAAGAAGGCCAAGCCATCTGGAGTCTGAGTCCTGGCATCCATTTCTATTTGGATCACTGTTCTGGCCAGAGGTGTGACTGTCACTTTGGACACACCCCTCGGTCTCTGAGTCAGTGTTCTGCTAAGAGAGTGCAGCCCCAGGCCCACCCATTCCGGGCAGGTGCTACCCCCCAGGCTGCTCCGAAGGCAGCCCCAGGGCCTGGCAACCAGCCTGGGGGCCCTGCAGGGAGACCGGCAGGCAGGAGCCAGTGGCACCAGGCTGGCAGCAAATGCTCCCCAGCTGCCCTGCCCCAGGCGGTGGGGCACCAGGGCGGTGGGGGAGGGGTCTGCTCCGTCACTCCACTCACAGAGGTCCTGACTCAGGTGAGTCTGGTGACCCTAGTGGAAAAACCAGCTCGGCTATGTCTGCCCCAACCCCAACATTTCCCCTCCATCCGTAGAGGGAAACTCTCTTGTCCCACTTCCCCAGGGAGTCAGCCTGAGCTGGTAAAAGGTGGCGGCCTGGCATCCTTCCTCCAAGCCCTTAGGGGAGCAGAAGAGGGGGCCCCAGCTGGGGTTGGGTGGCCTCAGCCACCAGGATGACGCCACGCTATAAAAAGGAGAGGGTCACGAGCTCGTAGGCCCTGCAGGTGTGCGGCCCTGGCAAATGAGACCTGGAACGCGGAAAGATTTGGGAGGAATACAGGACCCCAAGGGAGCTGAGGGGGTGTGGGACGGTGGACCACTGCCCTGGGTTAGTGTTAGGATTAGGGGCCCTATGCTCCAGGGCTTCCCCAGGCCCAAGGCCCACGGAAGCCACAGGCAGGGAGTGTGCGTTAGAGGTTGAGGAGAAGGCACTCCAGGCACCTGAACCCCAACCTCCCCTCGCCCCACCCAACCTCAACGCACCGGGTCCCAAGTACTCCTCAGGTTCCGCCCTACCCGAAGGGCGGAATGAGCGAGCATCGCCCGCTCCCATTCAGGGTGGAGGAATCACACAGGTGGGCAGCTGGCGGGGGAACAGGTGTGCTTGGGGGTGCGCCGCCATCGCGCACCCGAACCCTGGATCGCGGGGGGAGGGACCGGGAGGGGTGGAGAGGCAGCCAAGCTTTGTTAGAGGCGCTCCCCGGAGCCACGCGCCGAGCGTACGCGCTTCCTCCTGGGGGCCGGGCGTGGGGCCCCGCCCGCAGCTGCTGGGCGAACGGGCGGCCGGGATTGGCTGAGACTCAGGCCTCCGCCTGTGGACCGCAGGGGGCTGGGTTGCGGACACCCCGGGCTCCGCGCGTGCGGCCTCCGGGGGTCTCGCACGCCTTGCGTACAGCTGTGCAGGCCCAGCGGCCACGCCCTCCACTCCACCGCGCGCGCTGCGCGTGCGGGCGGCTGGCAGCTCTGAGCTCTGGGGACTAACAGCCTGCGCGCGAGGGTGGGGGTACCGGACTGTCGCAGACCTGCGGACTGCAATGGGGCGGGGCGGGGGCGGGAGTCCCACCGACGACCTGCTGACAGCGCCTGGAGGTGGGCGGGGGGCGTTGCTCACGGGACTTGCATAACGCGTCTTGGGGGCCCGCACTGAGCGCCTACCGTGACCGGGGGTCCACAGGGGACCTACGGACTGCACCTGAAGAGGGGGCGCACCATGGACCTGCGCACTGTTCCCCGGGGATGGGGTTGGGGGCGCGCTGTCGGCTTGGTCTTTGCAAGTTGAGTTAGCAAGGGGGAGGGCGAAGCGTGGCGGGAGGGCGAGGCGAGGGAAGGAGGGCGTGAGAAAGGAGGCGGCGGCCGCGCGGAGGAGGGTTATCTATACATTTAAAAACCGGCTTGTCTGCGCTGAGTCTAGAAGACCTGGGGAGCGTCCGACTGCACGCGCTAGACACGAGCGCCCCACGCTCCACCGCGCGCACAGCCCAACTTCTAGGCCTGTTGCGGCTCGCTGTCCCGGACTTCAGAAGACCTGGGACGCAAGTGCCACAGGCCCCCTTGTGGCGTTCCCGTCGACCCACTGTCCCCCGTTCTTCAGCCTGCACCTCCCTGCGGTGTGCCGGGCTCCAAGGAGGCTCCGGGCGAGTGCATGCGGATGCGATGGACAGCGGCGCGCTACCGGGACCCGAGCCCCCCGCGCCTGGCGCCTCCGGCGGCTGCGCCGCTCGGCGGCCACCCGCGTCCCCAGAGCTGTTGCGCTGTAGCCGGCGGCGGCGGCCGTGTGCGGAGGAGACTGGGGGCGGTGCGGCGGCCGTGGCGCGGCGCAACGAGCGCGAGCGCAACCGCGTGAAGTTGGTAAACTTGGGGTTCCAGGCGCTGCGGCAGCACGTGCCGCACGGCGGCGCCAGCAAGAAGCTGAGCAAGGTGGAGACACTGCGTTCGGCGGTGGAGTACATCGGCGCGCTGCAGCGCCTGCTGGCCGAGCACGACTCCGTGCGCGCCGCACTGGCTGGGGGTCTGCTGGCGCCCACCGCGCGCCCCCCAGCGCCCCGCGGGTCGCCCGGGACTCCCGGGGACGCCGCTTCGCCCTCCTGCGCCTCTTCGTCGTCCCCTGGCCGCGGGGGCAGCTCGGAGCCCGGCTCCCCGCGCTCCGCCTACTCGTCAGACGACAGCGGCTGCGATGCCGCGCTGAGCCCCGGGGAGCGGGAGCTGCTCGACTTCTCCAGCTGGTTAGGAGGCTACTGAGCGCCCCGCTCCGCGAGGTAAACGCCGGGCGGCGGGGAAGAGTGGGGGTCAAAGGCCAGGGCGGCCTGGAGCGCTGGAGCAGACAGGACAGCCGGCGGAGTCGAGGGCCCGGCCCGGGGGTAGCTTCGATTTCGCTCACGCTTCATTTTCCCTCAGCTTTTTCAAGCCTGAGCAAGACCAGCGTTGTTTGTCCGGGATTGCAAAACTTCCTCTCGCTGCTGCACCGCGGAAGGGGGAGGGAGGACATGGGGCGGCGGGGGGCGCGGCCCTCGGGCGGGTGAGGCCCGGAGTGCAAGCGGATCCCGGGGCAGATTAGGGTGCTGGGAGGCGGGGTGAGTTTGCATTGCAAATCGCGGGCCTGGGACGGGTGGCAGAGATGAGTCGGCGCTGCGGCCCTGACTCACTGCGGCGGGAGCGCTGCCCCGCCCCCCGCCCTGGCTGGGGCCGCAGACCGACGCCGAGGCACCCACGGAGTGGAGCTCCAAAACCAACCAAACAAACGAAACTGCCGCCTTCGCGTGTGGGAGGTGGAGGCAGGGCCGGATCCCGCACTAACCTGAGTTCTTGTCTCTCTTGCCTCCGGCAGCTGAGCCCTAGATGCCGAGGGCGAGTGCGCCCATCCCCTGGGGACCTGCACGGTGGGCAGCTTGCGCCTCCGTCCCCACCGCCTGGCGAGCCAAGCCGCCAGCAGGCCTGGACCCCGAAGGATGACGCTCCCCGAGTGGTCCAGCTTGACCACGTGCCAGTTGCACCGCCCGCCCGCCTTGCCTGGGTGGCAAGGACCTCGGACGCTGACCGCCGGCGTCCCCCTGCGCCGGGCCGAGCGCCCACGCTCACACTGGAGGTTTTCCGAAGGGGGACGAGGTTTTGAGGACACCGAGCATCGGCTTTCCCACGCTGACCGTGCACTCACCGGGTCGCTGGCGAGCTGACAGCACATTTTCACGCAAAGACTCCGTAACTTGGAACACAATAAAGATGGTCTATCCCTCCTCACCCCCACGCCCTGGAGTTTTTCTACCTGGCCAAGGTCTGGACGCCACAGCTCCTGAGGGATTGGGTGCTGGGCAGGGCGCCCCAGGCAGGCCCGGGTTGATGCAGGGCAGCTCAGCCGCTGGGGAGAGGCCTGGGTTGGAAACCCTCTGAGGGAAGGTGGACTCTAAGTAACCCAAGGCTGTGTCTCAGCAGTGTTGGGGGGCTGCCCTCTCCAGACCCTCAGGTCCCCCCGCCCCGTCTCCCAGGGGAGGGCTGGGCACGGGTGGGAGGGTGGTGGCCCAGACTCTGGCCCCTGGGGGCCTGGCCCTGGGGTCACTTCTCCCCAGGCTTCCCTGGCCCCCATAGGGTGGGAGGGGAGGTGTGAGGTCTGGACCCCAGCTGGTGTGGAAGAAAGCAGGGCACCTTGTGAGGCCGGAGGCTTCCTGTAGGTGTTAGTGGGCTGGCAGGTGGTTCAGGCAGGGCCCCTTTACGGGTGGGAAGTTGAGGCCTGGGGGCCGCCGACCAACTCGGGGGTCTGGGGCCCCGGGCTGGGCTGCCCTGGGTTCAGAGCGGTGAGTCCTGCCACCCGTTGGGTGACCCTGGGCAAGTGGATCAGCCTACATGTGGGGGTAGCAGCAGAACCAGCCTGCAGGGTGTAGTGGAACTTAGGAGAAGGGATGGGCACCCTGTCCCAGGCTCCCTGCTGCTCTCCCTGGAGCCCCAGTCTGCGTGTGTGGTGCCGGCCCCCGGGACCAGGGTGGTGGCAGCAAGGCCCCGGCCGCCCTGGGCAGGAGTGCACCCTGGAGAGGGACAGGCGGGCCCCCACCCCTAGAACCCCCCCTCAGAGGGCCCTCGGAGACATTGCTCAGCTCTACCTTTGACCTGGGACTCGGCAGCTTTGAAGCCCAGGCTGCACCCAAAGCTGCCTTTTATTGCAGGGGTGGGGGCACGGCTGGTGGGGATCCCCAGGCACCCCTTCAGCAGGGAGTGGTTGGTTCAAAGCTGTAGCAACCCTGGGAGGCTGGCAAAGAGCGGATGCCTTCTGGATAACCATGGCGACAGGGTCCTGGGTCTGGTGAGGCCCTGGCTGGGGTCAGAAGACCGGCCGGGGCACGGGGGCTGCAGGGTGGAGGGGACAGAGGGGGGCATGATCCACATAAGGCCCCCCCACCCTTCTCCCAGGGACCTCACCCAGCCTCAGGACCCGGGCTCTCCTGCAACCCCTTACCTGGAGCCCAGGAAGAGGTGGAGGTGGGCAGGGTGGGAGTGAACCTGGCTTTGGGGAAGGGAAGGACTATGCCCCCTGCGGGCGAGACATTGCTTATCACACAGAATTCCAGACTTGCAGACATTCTGGAACCTTTCCTGCGGCAGGGACTGGGTCTGCCGGAACCCTGCCCTCCTGGGGCCCACGGTCTAGCGGGAACACGGGGTCCAAACCAGAAGCAGCGTCCCAGCGTCAGTCTGACGGCTGGCCACTGGTGGGCCTGCCGGGCCGGGGACCCTCTGAGGAGCTCCCCCCACCCCGAGCGGCGGCACCCCTCCCGCACACGGTGTTGAAGCAGATCCCAGACACTGTATCACACACCCGTGAGTCCTCAAAGGAAACCCTGACACAGCTCTCCCGGAGACGGACACCTGTCCCTTCATTCCGTCAAACGCCCAGCCAGTGGCACGGGCCTCCGGGTGTCCCGGTGTTTACGGACCCAGGATGGGTCCAGGGCCCTGTGCCGAAGCCTCTCGGCCGTAAGCATTTCTGGGCTGAACAAACAGGTTGCTTGTTCTGTGGCTTTTCCCGGGTCCTGGGGGTTGTGGATGGCACCTCCCTTCCACGTGTTAGATGCCGCCTTCCTGTCCCTGCGTCCTCCCTCTGTGAGTCAGGGTGGGGTTCAGGAGCAGACACGCCATCAGGCACCTGCTCGATTTGGGTCCCTGCACTTCGGAGGGTGTGGCGTGGCCCCATGGCAGGTCACTAGTTGTCCGAGTGAGGGTGCTTTTTGAGAGGGGTGACCTGTGCTTGGTGACCAGCCAGGACACCGGTCCTGTCACCTGGGACCGCGGCTTGCCCGCCACCCTTGTTGGAGCATCCCCCGCAGCGTCCCGCCCCCCGCCCCAATTACAGAATCAGAACGTTGGCTCCCAGAGATGAAGGGCCTGAGGTCACAGATCCTGCGTTCCTAAGTCCCTCCAAAGTTCCCTTCCAGGGAGCGGGGCTGCCTGGGGCTGTCAGGGGAGGGCACCTGAGCCAGCCGGCCTCCCAGACCTGCTTGCAGGGACAGAGCCCCGCCTGGCCCAGGTGGCCCAGGCCTTGTCCCCACTAGAAGCCGATTCCAAGTGGAAGGTGCTGGAGGGTGGTGGTAGGTCGGGGACACTGGGGAACCCCAATCCACGGGATGGGGAAGTGGTGCTTTCGGCCTTGGTGTGAGGCTGGGGGGCTGGGGTCACTATGACAGGGACCGCACAGAGTGAGACTGATGGGGGGGCGGCACAGCCCCGATGAGCAGAGCCCTGGGGGCCGTTTGGGGTGCTCCGCTCTTGTCTGGACGCTGTGGGACCCCCAAAGCACCCTGTGGANTTCCTAAGTCCCTCCAAAGTTCCCTTCCAGGGAGTGGGGCTGCCTGGGGCTGTCAGGGGAGGGCACCTGAGCCAGCCGGCCTCCCAGACCTGCTTGCAGGGACAGAGCCCCGCCTGGCCCAGGTGGCCCACGCCTTGTTCCCACTAGAAGCCGATTCCAAGTGGAAGGTGCTGGAGGGTGGTGGTAGGTCGGGGACACTGGGGAACCCCAATCCATGGGATGGGGAAGTGGTGCTTTCGGCCTTGGTGTGAGGCTGGGGGGCTGGGGTCACTATGACAGGGACCGCACAGAGTGAGACTGATGGGGGGGCGGCACAGCCCCGATGAGCAGAGCCCTGGGGGCCGTTTGGGGTGCTCCGCTCTTGTCTGGACGCTGTGGGACCCCCAAAGCACCCTGCAGACGGAGCATGCCCCGACCCTCTGTCCCGAACATGTCAGGACACGGACAAGTCCCTATTGTCCGTCCACTCGGGGACCGTGAGGACGCAGGGCTGCCCCTCCGGAGGCCAGCACAAGCACAGGGCCCCGCCCACCGGGGCTGGCCTCCGCCGGCCCATCGCATTCTACGCCGTTCTGGGCGCCTTGGTACCGGCACTCAGGGTGCACCGGTGGGCAGGAGGGGACCCCCACACTCCCGGCGTCCACGCTCTGCTGGGGCGGGACAGGGATCCAACCCCCAGCACCGTCTGTGAGTCAGGTGGACGCTCCGGCCCTGGATGGGTGTGCCAGGTCCCGGGACATGGCTGTGGGCTGAGTGGGGCAGCCCGGGCCTTCGATCCAGGCCGTGCCGTGGGGGGCAGTCGTCTGTCCCAGGTCAGCTCCAGGGCCACCTGGGGACCCGCCCTGCCCCTGTGGAGGCCCTCTCGCGGGCTCCTGGGACTGCTCATCCCGGCTTCAGTCTCTCGTGGGGGAGGGGCGCTGCAGCCCACAGGACTGCGGGGCGGGGCGGGGGAGCACGTCCACACGGCCCTTCTCCTTGCCCAGATTCGCACTCTCTGGGTCCCGGGCCAATGAACAAGGAGCACCCCGGTTCACGAATGGGGGGGGGAGTTCTTCCCTTTTTCCGTGGTCTACGCTGTGGCTTACAGTGTTTTAAACCTTCAGTTTCCACGTGAGGAAGAGTGGACGGGAACAGTGGTGTAGATTTCGGCTCCCACGTCGACCCCGAGCGGGTCTGCCTTCAGTGCGCACCTGCAAGCATCCACCTTCCGTGCCGGGTCCCGCGCCTCTCGGCTCCACTGGCCCCGTGCTCTGTTGTCACCGAACGGCGTGCGCACAGCTGGCGTGGCTACCTTCACGCCACTCCTGACGGGAACATCCTGCCCGCACCAAGGCCCGTCAGCTGGTGGCCCCCCGTATGTCCCTTTCCCGGGTTGTTGCTCGTCCCCAACATGGGTGGCTCGTGCCGGCAGTCTCCCAGGACGGGAGGCGGTCAGCTGCGACCTCCGCTCCACCAAAGGGACCCAGAACGGCAGCAGGCACACCGCTCGGCCATGGAGGGCGCCAAGGTGGCTGAGGGGATGGGCACGTGTCGGGGATTGCGCTGGCTCCACACTGGGCCTGCCTCCCGGTCCCACTGCCCCTCTCCATAGGTACCGCGGGGGAGGGATGGAGACGGGGGTTGGGGGCCTGGAGAGTGAGGGGGAGCTGGCAAGCAGGGCTCCTGGCACCTTGCCCAGAGGTAGGGTTGGGGCGTGACTCTGTGGGGCTGTGGTGGGTGGGGTGGGCCAGGTGCTCAGTGTTTACTCCACAGAAGCCGGGGGTTGGTGACCCCTCAGGGCCTGAGTAATGCCGTCCTGAGCGATTGGGGAGGGATGATAGAGGGACAGGTCCCCAGGAGTCCGGCCCCCGTGAGAGCTCCTGCCCCCACATCCAGGCCCCTGGAGCCTCGGGGACGGCCCGAGGCTGTGGCACCAGAGATGCGCAGGGTCCAGAGCAGACTGGCCAGGCCAAAGCCTCATCACGCTCCCTGTCACGCCTCCGGGGGCTCCACACCTGCCTGGAGGGCCTGTTATTGCTCGTTTTCTGCTGGGAGCAGAGGTGAGGCGCTGTCAGCCCTAAGGGACCGGGAGGCGAGGACGACCACTCAGGCCACCAGGGGCCCAGCTCTGGATGCAGATGGGGGTCAGGGTCCCTGCCTGCTCCCCAGGCTTCTCCTGGGCCGGGGCCGGAGGAGAAGGACAGAGTGGGACGGGCACGGGAATGTCTGTGAGCTGCAGCCCGACCCCCGCCGACCTCCCAGGGCCCCCAAGGCTCCTGCCTGGCACCCCCGCAACCCCAAGGCCCAGCTGCCGCTGTGATTGATGGGGCAGGCCAGTCAGCAGGGGGTTGGGGGCCCTGAATGCCACACGACACTGCCATCAGCCAGCCAGCCTGGCCTCCAGCGTCGCCCCCTGCTGAGGCTGCTTCCCCGGCCCCGGACACCGTGAGCTAGGCCTTTGTCACCAGAGCTCTGAGCTTCCAGCTTCCCAGAGGCAGGAAGGGGCCTGCGGGGGGTGGGGGGGTCACCCTGTCAGCTCCTCCTGCCCAGCAGCCCCTGACGAAGGCCACACACCAGAAAAAGGGAGAGACGTGCCCGGTTGGCTCGCCAGGCCCAGGGCAGGCCAGACCCCTGGGACACACACTCAGGGGACAGCGGGGCTGGAGCCAGGTCCGGCTTGCCCGCCTGCCATCAGCAAAACCCTCTGCCCGCAGTGAGCCAGGAGAACCCACAGCCCATGCACCAAGGCAGCCTGGCAGCCTGGCAGCGAGGTCTCGGAGCCCTGGTGGTGGGACGGGGTGGGGGGGGTGTCCCTGACAAACGCCGGAGCTGGGGGCCCAAGCAGCAGGCACCCACTGCCCCCAGCCCGGGGCTCCATGTCTCCTCCCTGGGCGTCTCCTCCCTGGGCGCCTGGGCGCCTGGACCTTAGTGTAAGGTCACCGGTTGGTCACACAGGGTCGGGCCCCTGATGGCCCCTGCATGGACCCCGTCCCCACACGGACACACTGGGAGGTGCTGGGGTTGGGACTCCACCGTATGAATCAGGGACACAGCTCAACCCACAGCTAAGGGCTTTCCAGGAATCCAGCCCTGGGGGCCACTGCCCTCCGTTCCCCGAAGGACCCCACTGTCGTCACCGTCTCTGTGGTAGCAGCCTCCTCAACCTCCTGGGCCTCTCTCGTCGGGGGTGGCGGCTCAGAGAGACACCGCCACTGGCCGCAGGGAGGTGAGCCGAGGACACAGAGGCCAGGGTCCCCTGGGTGGCCTGGACAAAGCACCTCCCCTCCTCGGACCCCAAGGAGCCCACAGAGAGGGGCACAGTCTCCTGTCCTCTTTAGGGACCATCTGCAACCTCTTGTGACAGGACAGTCCGAACTGTCCAGGGGACAGTGGGCCCCTTGGCAGGGGGCCCGGAGCCCGTGTCATGGAGGGGCTGACATCAGATCTCTGCTCGAAGGACCCACTGGGGCTTGTCCCCTCGGGCTCTGGGTAGTCCTGGGCAGGCCTGTCCCTGAGTCCCCACGTGGCCCAGGCCCTGCGGGAGTGGCCTCCCTCCAGCTCCGGTCACCTGTCCCATGGTCACCTGTCTCATATGGGAGAAGAGGTGCTACTCCCACCCCCCACCGGGCATTTGCCTACAAGCCCTGGGGTTCTGTCCCGGTCCTCAGAGCCTGGTCACTGCCTGCACTGATAAGCATGCAAATCTCTAAGTGAAATCCAATTAACACCCAAATGAGGGCCTGGGAGTGGCTCCCTGGGGCCTGAGGAGGCTGGGCCGGGCCTCCCCTCCAGCTCAAATATTTGTCTCTCATTTGAATGTCTTTTGTGGGCAGACGGGCCGGTTGAAAAGGGGCGCAGCAGACAGAGCCCGGCTCTCGCACGCGAGGTTTGGGGAGGCCTGAGCTGTGCCAGGCTCACCCCCTCTTCGCCAAGACCAGGTCCTGCCTGCCCCACCTGGCAAGGCCTTCAGGAGCCCCTGGGGCCCTGCCCCCCACTGCCCTGTGGAGCCCCCCAGCCCCACCAGGCCTCTTCCCTGTGGGTCTCTGTGGGGCACAGAGTGTGCGTGCAGGGAGCTGTGGCTGACTGCCCCCCCACCCGAGGCCCCCTCCAGTCGCCAGGCTGCTGTGGCCGTTGCCCTGACTGCTCGTGGGTGGTCCCAGAGGGCTCAGTCCCTCTGGGCAATGGTGCCCATGGTACAGGCTGGAGACTGAGGCTCAGGGTGTCAGATGTATCCCCAGGGCTGGTCGGGGTCGAGCACCATTTCCAGGGAGGGGCTGCCAGGGCGGGTTGGTGGGGTGGGGGGCCCTTCCTGTGGCTGGCTGCCCCCGGTAGTCACCCCCTCCCCCCTGAGTGCCCCTCAGCCCGACGTGACCTCGCTCGTTGGCCTGTAGGCCGTCCGGCTGAGCCTTTCGGGCTGGGCCAGGAGAGCATCAGGGTAGAGAATTCAGTGGATCGGGGCTCCCTGCACCCTGGAGGGCGGGCTGGGGCGGGCGAGCCGGGCAGGGCAGGGCAGGGCCGCCTGCCACGGTTCCTGACACCCACTCCGTCATCTGCAGGGGGCTGACTCTGCCCCACACCGCCTTCACTCTCCTGCCTTCGTGCCAACATGATCGTAGCGTGGCCTCTCTGGATGCCCCCTCCAGGAAGCTACCGGAGCTGTGCCATGCGGGTCTCAGGGGGCAGGCTTGGCAAAGCCTCCTTCCAGCTCCCTCTGGGGAGACAGGGAGAAAGGAGGGGCTGACCAAGGAAGCAGGCACAAGAGGCGCCAAATCCTGTGGACCGCACCCCTGGGCCCAGTGAGGGTCCCTGGCCGGCCTTCCTCCTTGGGGCGAGGGTGCGGTGAGCAGGAGCCTCGGGAGGGGCGGGGGTTGGTAGCTGACGGGGGAGTCAGAGGTGGAAGGGGCAGTAGACATCCAGCCCCTTAGGGCTCAGAGTTATGACCTCAGTCTGACGAGAAAAGCTGATTGTCCCCTGGGGGCTCAACCCCATTGGTTGGGCCACTTCGCCTGGGGAGCAGGGAGGGATGGGGCCTGCAGGCCCCTGGAGAGCCGGGCAGGAGGGGCCGAGGGGCTGCAGCCACAGCACGCAGGCGGGAGGGTCCAGCTGAGGCGCAGACAAATGAGATGGATGCCCCCCACACCCCACGGGAGTGCGGGGGGCAGTCCCCTGCCTGCCTGGGGTGCCGCTGGCCCAGCCCTGCACGCCCCCTACCACAGCCTACTCCTTCCCTACTGCGCCAGCAGGACGGGGTGCAGCCTGGGCTTTGAGGACTCATCTTGGAGCCCCGGAGCCCCAGTTCTCCACCCAGGGGCTGCTGGGCGGGGAGGGGGTGGCTGCTGTGGAAGTCTGCAGCCACCCTGTGCTCAGCCTGGGTCCCTGTCCTCCTGGGCCTTCTGGGCACCTCTGGAGGGTCTGCGGGTCTCAGGGACACTGTCATGCATTCGGGGTAGAATTCACCTAAAATTCTTGAGTCTGGGGTGTGTGAACAAGAGGACACGCTAGTACACCCTGCGCCTTGATCCCCACTCACACTGTCCCTGCTTGGCGGGCTCCCCAGCCCCCAACCTTCTTCCTGTGCTGGCCTCTGTCAAGAACAGCGGGTACACGTTTGGGTCCAGCTGGGTCCGAGGGGCCCTGTGAGCTGAGCGGGTGGAGAGACACTGAGGCGCTGTGGGGCCAAGGGAGCAGCCAGCGTGCGGGTGTAGAAGGGGCGTGGCACCCCTCCAGTGGGCATTCCCGCCTCTGGTGGGCTGTCAGGGACCCCAATGTTCTGGAAGGGCCGTTTCTGCTTCTGCAACTCACATTCCTTTTGGAACCAGGGAGAACGTCATTAAAATGAATAGATGCACCGACTTTAGGTAAAACAAAAGAGAAAACAGACCATTTGTCTGAGGTCAGACAGCTAGGAGGTGTGGCCGGGGGACAGGCGGGCCCTCTGACCCCCGAGTGGAGCTGTGCTCAGGGCGAGGACCCTCTGACCGCAGTCAGCGCCCCCACCCCGGTCTTCCATCCCTAGCTGTGGGAATGTTGAAATGAGGCATTGGGTAAGGGTCTCAGAGAGCCCTCCTCTGGGAGACCTGGGTGCCCAGCCCCTCTGAAACCCTTGTGGGTGCTTGGAGGTGACCTGCTTGAGGGTGGTCAAAGCTCAGCTACAGGACAGCCCAGAGCCTGTGGGCTGGAGGGGCTGGGGCTGCTGGGAGGACTTCCTGGAGGTGGGGGTGGGGAACGGGGAACCCCACAGGATGGAGGACTTTCAAGCCCAAGAGCAGGCCCACATGCCATGCAGGGCCCCAGGGGAAGGGGACCCCAGGGGGAGGGGACCCAACATGAGCCCAAGCAGGCCAAGGCCTCAGCCAGGCCTGGGCCCGCACCCCACGGCTCTGGCTCCCCGCTTCCCTTCTAAGAGCTCCTTCAGGTCCAACCTGTTCTGGGCAGGGCCTGGGTGCAGCCACTGCCGCCGCCGCCGCCGCCGGGGGTGGATTCCAGCGCCCTTTCTGCTTCACTTCATCTGAAGGCGTGCAACCTCCCCCCACCCAGCCAGTCCCCACCCAGCCAGCCCCCACCCAGCCAGCCCCCACCCAGCCTTGCGGCCCCCATGCCTCCCCTCCCTCAGCCTCCGGCCCTTTGCTCAGGAAAGGTCACACAGTCGGAGTTCAGGAAGAGTCAGGCAGCTAAAGCCGCCCCTCCTACACATACACGTCACACAGGCCACCCTCCTATGCACACATATAGACACACATACATACACAGTCTTGCCAACACAGAGACATACAGATTCATACCTCCACATATGTCACACTCATGCACACACACAGGTACAGCCACATGAGTCACATTCCTGTAAGTATATACACACCTGCATAGACATAGACACGGGGCCATGGTGACACACAGTCACCATGGCTCACAGTCACGGAGCCATGACATGCGATCACGCAATCACGAGTGACACACGATCATGGTGACACAGGGTCACGGTGACACACAGTCACAGAGACACAGGGTCACAGAGACACAGGATCACGCTGACACATGGTCACAGTGACAGGCAATCATGCTGACACACGGTCAAAGAGACACCTGGTCACAGAGACACAGGGTCATGGTGACACAGGATCATGCTGACTCACGGTCACAGAGACACAGGGTCATGGTGACAGGCGATCATAGTGACACAGGGTCATGGTGACACAGGATCATGCTGACACATGGTCACAGAGACACAGGGTCACAGAGACACTGGGTCATGGTGACAGGCGACCATGGTGACACAGGGTCATGGTGACACACCGTCACAGAGACACAGGGTCACGGTGACATGTGATCATGCTGACACACGGTCAAAGAGACACATGGTCACAGAGACACCGGGTCATGGTGACAGGCAATCATGGTGACACAGGATCACGGTGACACATGGTCACAAAGATGCAGGATCACGGTGACACACGGTCACAGTGACATGCGATCATGGTGACACACGGTCACAGAGATGCAGGATCATACTGACACACGGTGACAGTGACACACGATCATGCTGACACACGGTCAAAGAGACACATGGTCACAGAGACACAGGGTCATGGTGACACAGGATCATGCTGACTCATGGTCACAGAGACACAGGGTCACAGAGACACACAGTCACAGTGACACGCGATCATGGTGACACAGGGTCACAGAGACACAGGGTCACAGTGACACATGATCATGCTGACACACGGTCAAAGAGACACACGGTCACAGAGACACAGGGTCATGGTGATCATGTGATTATGGTGACACATGGTCACATGATCACGCTGACACATGGTCACAGAGACACATGGTCACAGAGACACTGGGTCATGGTGACAGGCGGTCATGGCGACACAGGGTCATGGTGACACAGGATCACAGTGACACAAGGTCACAGTGACAGGCGATTATGCTGACACACGGTCACAGAGACACAGGGTCACGGTGACATGTGATCACGTTGACATACGGTCACAGAGATGCAGGATCACGGTGACACACGGTGACAGTGACACATGATCATGCTGACACATGGTCAAAGAGACACATGGTCACAGAGACACCAGGTCATGGTGACAGGCGATCATGGTGACACAGGGTCATGGTGACACAGGATCATGCTGACACATGGTCACAGAGACACAGGGTCACAGAGACATAGGATCACGGTGACACATGGTCACAGAGACATAGGGTCATGGTGATACAGGGTCACGGTGACACACAGTCACAGTGACACGCGATCATGGTGACACACGGTCACAGAGACACACAGTCACAGAGACACAGGGTCAATCATGTGATCATGGTGACACACGGTCACATGATCACGCTGACACATGGTCACAGAGACACCGGATCATGGTAACATAGGATCACGGTGACACACGGTCACAGAGACATAGGGTCATGGTGACACAGGGTCACGGTGACACACAGTCACAGAGACATAGGGTCACAGAGACACAGGGGCTTGGTCGCTGTCGGTTTTGGTAAAATCAGGCAGCACATAGGAGGCGTTTAGCAGAATACGGTGAACGAGGCGTGTGAGTCCTCCCCCGTGTTCTTTCCCCAGACGGTTCTAACCATTCTGGTTCACCGACACATTGAGTGTAGAATCAGCTCCTTGGCGTGGAGCAGACAGTCGGCCGGGGCAGCACTCGGATGGGCGAGCCTGCTGGTCAGTTGAGGAGAGTCCACACCCCACCCATCCCACCAGGGGCAGGGGCATCTCTCCCTTTGTTTCGGCCTTGGATTTCTTTCATTGGGGTTTTAGTTTCCGGTGTACAGAGTCCACACACTTTGGTATATATTTTTCGTATATGCTTATTCCTGAGTGTTTCATTTTGGGCTGCAATCGTGAGTGGGTCCATTTTTGAAAATGTAGGGTTCTGACTGTTCGCACACAGTCAACATGGAAGTATAATTACTTTTGCATGTTGACATTATACCAGATCTCGCGAACTTCTCTTCTTAGTTCTAGGAGTTTTCTGTAGCGGTTTGGGGGGCAGGGGGTGGGGTCGACATGAGTACCCCTGACACTGTGAATAACAGTAGCTTGTGCGTCTTCCTTCCCAGGCTGCACGCTGTCCCCCTTGGCACCTGGACCCCTGGCCAGGCCTTCCAGTAGGACGCCGGGCCCTGGGGGGGAGAGCAAAGGATTGTCCGCGCCTCCCTGACCAGCCGAGGGGCTGCGTTCAGCCTCTCACTGCTTAGCAGATTTTTTAAATGTCTTCCATTAAATTATCGAAGTTCTGTTTTGTTCCTCATTGGCCAAGAAGTTTTTTAAAAAACATCCTGAGCGGATGGTAAATTATGTCGGATCAGGTTTTGCTTTCTGTGTGGGAACCTCTGCTGTCGGGCGCCTGCACATTCAGGGTTGCCTTTTCCCCTTAGATGACCCACCCCCTTATCTTTGCGGGAGCCCCTGTTCATCCAGGGGCTGAACCCCTGAACTCCTGTTCAGCCAGGTCCCTGCAGTTGGCTTTGTCTGGGCCAGAGAGCCGTGTGCTTTCTCCACCCACTCACCTCACGCCCATTTCAGTCTTTCTCTTTAAAGCGGGTTCTTACAGGCAGCAGCTGGTTGGGCCGGCTTTCCTCACTCAGTCTGATAACCCCTCTCTCTTCATGGCCAGGGGTGGGGGGTGGGGGGTGAGGGGGTGGGTTTGAGTCTGCTTAAATGTAACGTCATCGTGTGTGTTTGCATCGTTACAATGTTGCCAGCTCTTTCTGTTTGTTCCACCTGTTACTGGCTTTCCTCCCCCTCTTTCCTGCCTCTTTTTGGATGGAGTAGTTTTTACTATTTTATTGTATCTTCACTGTGGCCTGATAAGTCACTTTTAAAAAATGAATTTATTTCATTTACTTTTAGAGACAGGGAAGGGAAGGAGAAAGAGAGGGAGAGAAACATCAGTGTGTGCTTGCCTCTCGCGCGCCCCCTACTGGGGACCTGGCCTGCAGCCCAGGCATGTGCCCTGACTGGGAATCGAACCCGGGCAACCCTTCGGTTTGCAAACCTGTGCCCAGTCCACTGAGCCTCACCTCCCAGGGTGATAAGTTGCTTTTTAAAAACACTGCTGGTTGTTCCGAGCTTCACAGTATGCAATTTTAATTAATGAAGTGGCCCACACAGATCACAGCACACGGCTGTGTGTGTCTCCTAAGAAATTGCAGTCATCAGTCCCACCTCACGTCCCGCTACAAACACGCAGTCCTCACTCGCCGTTTTTTCTCAGGATGGTCGCTGTCTCCGAGCGCTGTGGAAACAAAGAAGAGGCGGGTTTTGTATTTACTGCGTCGCTCTCCGTGTCTCCATCAGAGCCAGGCTCCCCACGGGGCCCCGGCGCCCTTCACTGGTTTCAGTGGCCTCCTGGTGCAGGGCTCTGCCGGCAGTGGACTGCCAGCCGTGGTCGTGTCCGCTAAGGACTCCCTGTCCCCTCCTGATCTGTTTGCCCCGTAGGCAGACCTCTGGGTCTCGACGGCTCCTGGCTTTTTGGCTTCTCTGTCTCGGGTTCTCGGCGGTGTGATTGTGGCGTGCCGTGTGTTGTCTTCTAGGGTGTTTATCGCGTCTGGTGTCCTCTGAGCTCCTGGGGTGCGTGGTTTGTTGTCTCTCGGTGATTGTGTGACCCTCCCACCAAACACATCCCCGGGTTCTTCCTCGGGGCGTCCTCCGTCTGCACCGTGGCCTGGAGATTCCAGGTGCGCCTCTGGGAGGGCGTCAGAGGCCGGTGCTCTGCCCTGGGCCCCTCTCTCTTCATGACTTTCCCTCCGGGCACTGCTGTCCGGAAGCCTCCTAGTGGCCTGTCTTCGGGTTCGCGGGCTCCCTCCTGCTCTGAGTTTCCCGGCGAGCCCTCGGAACTCCCTCCTGGCTCCAGACGGCATTTTTTCCCCCTGGCGTTTCCATCTGATTTTTCTTTCAGTTTTTCTCATTTATTCCCTGACCCCCAGTGATCCTTCTCTAAGAGGGGCCCAGGATGGCATTTTAGGTCCCTGTGTCAATGCAACCTCAGACCTTCCCTGCCCCAATGCAACAGCCCTGAGAAAGTCTGGGTGTCCCCAGTCACCCTTGCCCGACTCCATGGCTGGAGGCCCCTTGCCGGGGAGGACAGAGGGACACGCACTGTGGGCAGCGTGGGATCGAGTTGCAGGGTCCTTTCTCCCAGGGACCCAGCTTCTCTTGGGGTTGATGGGTCCGGGCCTGAGAAGGGGGTCAAGTCTGGGCACTGGCCAGGGGTCACAGCTCTGCATTGATGAGGATGACCTTGGCCTCAGGTTGTGCGGTCTCGTCTCTTATTTATACACGTTAGGCGATGGCCCGCACAGCCAGCTGCCCCTGAAAGTGCCTCACGCCATCAGGGTCCTCACAGGTCCCTGGGGGTCAGGCCCCTGAGGCCATGTCAGCTTTGCTGCCTATGTGAGTCAGCAGTGACGGTCCGTCCAGGCGTCACAGGGCCGGTTGCCCCCGAGGCCTCTCTCCGGGGCCGCAGACGGCCGTCCCCTCCCTGTGTCCTCACACGGTGTCCCTCTGTGTGTGCTTGTGCCCTGATCTCCGCTTTTTTCAAATAGAATTTTTCAAAATCCTTACCCAAGGATGTCCTTACAGGTTTGAGAGCGAGAAGTGGGGTGGGGGGGGAGAGAGAGACATCGGTGTGAGAGAGAGATGCCGGCCGCCCCCTCCACACGTCCTGACCCGAGACTGAACTGGGCACCTTCTGGTGCAGTGGACAGTGCCCCAGCTCCCCGGGCCGCCGCGCCAGGGTCCACCCTGCTCCCCTTGTAAGGCCCCCGGTTGCACTGGATGGAGACCCCCCTGTCGACCTCCTTCTCCCTCCGCCACCTCTGTGAAGACGGCGTCTCCAAACGCAGCCCTGCTCTGAGGTGCTGGGCGCAGGGCTCCATCACGGAATTTAGGGGGACACGGTTCATACGCTGGCATGTCCCCTTGCAGGCCCACGCTGTCCCCTGCCCTGTGCCGCTCCCAGGATCTCTGCCCTTCGCTGGAGAAGTACCCCCACCCCAGCCCCCACCCCAGCCTGCAGGTCCTGGCCACCACCGAGCCCCTCTGATTGTCCCGGCAAGTGGAGCATGCTGGGGCCTCCGGAAGTCTGGTCCCCCTCTCGGCCACCACACCCACGGGGTGGGGGGGGACACCAGTGTCTCCAGACCTTTTTCCTCCTGTGCCGTCTGCCACACGGCTCTGGCCTCTGCCTCCGTTACTGCCGGGCCGAGGCCACTCCCGAGGGCCGTCTCAGCAGTGGACTAGAAACGGCCCCCGGGTCCCCTTCCCATGTCTCAGGACAGGGCTTGCCCCTGCCAGCTCTCCCCTGTCCACTTCAGCCCCGCTGCCATCCTGGACCCCACCCCAGGCCCTGGGGGCCCCGATGGCTGCCCTGCAGCTCCCTGGGTGTGCAGCCTCTCGCCACCAGGTCCAGGCCAGCCCTTCCCCTGGCCCATGCGGAGAGCGACCCTAGCCTCAGGCAGGGAGGTGGGCAGACCACAGGGAGGACAGGTGTGGGTTGGTAAGGCACCTGCCTGGATTAGGCCCCCTGTGGTCTTTGCACAGGTGTGGCCTCTACCTTCCAAAGGGGGCACTTTCCAGAAGGCCCGGGGGCCTCAGGTGCAAGGGTCTTGGGGTCCGCATTCTCCGTCAGCTGCTCTCCCCGGCTGACGGTCCTGCCTCCTCTGCAGCTCAGGGCCCCACGACCCAGCCCTGGGCCTGCCCTCGGCCCGAGCCTCTGCCCCTTCCCCTGCCCTCCGGCTCCATGCCCCGCTGCTGTCCGGGGCTGGGGTGTGGCACCGTCCCCAGTGGAGCAGAGCACACACCCCACTCCAGCTCCCAGAACCCCTGCCAGTGGCAGTCCCCGTGCTCACTCAGCCCCGGCTGGGCCGCAGAGCTGCCCAGCGCCTCCCCTGGCCTGTCCCCGGCAGTGGGAGGGGTGCCCCAGGAGAAGGGGAAGGACCGA
Organism: Sturnira hondurensis; assembly: GCF_014824575.4. Classification (NCBI taxonomy): domain Eukaryota; kingdom Metazoa; phylum Chordata; class Mammalia; order Chiroptera; family Phyllostomidae; genus Sturnira; species Sturnira hondurensis. Next base: position 522,179 of record NW_028079014.1, read on the forward strand.
GAAAATAAGCAAGGAGAAGGCCTCGTGGGGACCCTGGGGCTTGGGTGGCAGCACAGAGCGATCGCTCTGGGGACAGCGCTGGACTTTTCTGCTCTTGGGTTGAGCGGGGGCCCCTCCTTGGATGGGGCTGACCTGGAGGTGGGCTTGGCCTCCTCTCTGCCTGAAAGAGTTCCCTGGAGTGGGCAGCGGTGAGCAGCCTGCAGCCAACCTCTGCAGCGGGGTGCTGGCTGCAGGGGCCGGGTGCCCCAGCAGGGGGGCGGGCTTCCAAGTGTCAGAGGCAGGGTCCCGGGTAAGCGGGCCGAGGTAGGCCGGGCGAGCGGGGCGGGGCAGGCGTCCTGGGGCCTCCCGCCCTGGCAGGCTGCACTCCCCGAAAACGCTCTGCCCGGGGCTCTGAAGGGCACGTGTGTGTCTGAACCTGCCTGCCGGGCGGACAAGGCCGGGCTCGGGACCTGTGCCTGTGTGGTGTCGCCGCCGGCTGGGGCGGGAGGGTTGGGTCCCTGTGGGTGTGGCGGTGGCTGTGGGTACGTGTGCCCTGCCAGGGCCGTGTGTGTGCGCCTGTGGAGCCAGCACCCTGGGAGGACGGGTCCCTGTGGGTGCGGGTGGGCGTCACCACACACACGTCTGTGCGGTGTCTCTGCTGGTTAGGGGTCGGGGGGTGCAGCTCACAATCCCCCAGCCCTGGGGGAGCCTGCCACCCGGGGGCTGCACTTCCAGGGGTGTCACCAGCGGGGCCCGTGGGGCCCGGGTGCGAGCAGAGCCCAGCCAGGTCCCACGCAGGCTCGCACAGGTGCCTGTGTGGAGCCCCGGCTGGCCCTCGCCCTCACCTGCAAGGTGTCGGTGACGGGCAGGCTTCGGCGATGAGGGAGCGGGGAGTGCTGTCTTCCCACTCAGTTCTCTGCAAACCTGAATCTGCTCTAAAAAATAAAGGCTGTTGGCAGAAAAATAAAATAAAATCCCATGGACTTGGGTCCTGTTGGGGGGACCTGAGTCATTAGGAGGGAAGTGGGGTCCTGTCCAGGGTGGGCTCTCAGATGGGACAGCTGGGGACAGGGGTGGGTTGGACATGGTGAGGCGGCTCCTGTCCACGAGTCAGCCGGGCGGTGGGCAGAGCTCTGCAGGTCCGATGGGGCCACACGGGGGACACAGCAGAGGCGTGTGCACAGATTTGTGGGATGGTGAGGGGGCTTCTGGGGCTGTGACGCCGGATATGAAGTCCTGACCCCAGCAATGCCATTGTGGGGGGGTTATTCAGGTGGGGGGCTCAGATGGAGGACAGTGGGAGCTGAGGGTACAGGCTGGGGGCCGAGCGAGGAGATGGAGGCGGGGAGGGAAGTGAAGAGGCGGGAAGGGGAGGTGGGTTCAGGTGAGGGTCGAGGAAGCACAGGAAGAACCTTGGAGAGAGAGCGTGACCCTCAAGCCAGCGGAGGTGGGGCAGCAAACGGGCAGAGAGGTCAGAGCCAGACCCTGCAGGAGGCGCAGCGGTGACCTGGTGCCAGGTGTGCCGGAGGATGGGGCGCCCCCAAGTGTCGGGCGCTGCTGACGGCGTCTCTGCACAGCAGGAGGGGTGGCACCGGGTGCAGGGTCACTGTGTGGTGTCCCGTGCAGACCCAGGAGCTTGGTCTGGGCCTTCAAGACTGGGGTGACCTCGGACAAACCACTTTGTTTCCACTGGCAGTGAGATGAGCAAGTGGCAGGGACAGGAGCAGATCACCCCACGCTCCCCATTTCACAGAGGAAAACACTGGGGGTCACAGCGGGGTGGGGCAGCCCCCAGCCTGGCACCCAGCAGGGGTCCGTAGGCTGGTCAGGGGTCGGGAGGGGAGGGTGGGGTGGCAGCTCTGTCCCTGGGAGGATGTGCCCAAAGGTCCCCACTGCCCCACTCCCTGCCTTCACGCCCGTCTGGGCTGTGGGTGCTTGGTTACCCGACCTTGACTGTCTCCCCCAGACCTGCGTGCCAGCAGGAGTTGGCTCTGCCTGCTCACTCCTACGTCCAAGGAAGCCACCTGGAGGCTGGCGAGAGGCAGGTCTCAGTGGTCAGCGGGACAGGGTGAGTGAGTGCACACGAAGGAGCCTGGGGAGGTGGGCATGTGTGTGCCCTCGGGTGGCAGGGGGGGCCTCCAGGGGCCACAGCTGACCCCGCGTGTGCGCGCTCGCCACCCAGTGGCTCACTGCTCCCAACAGTGAGGGGCCCTGCTGATGGGTGGGGGCCCCCAGACTCACAGCCACATGGGCAGAGCGGGGGTTTGGGTCGAGTCTGTGCCTCTCAGAGTTTCCCACGTGCCGGGACCTTCTGCCCGTGCGTCTCTCTCAGTAGGTTTTTGTTTCTGTTTTTAACGGAGGTAAAATTCACATGAAATTAGCTGTGGCAAAGTGCACAGTTCGGCGGTGTTCAGTCCGTTCACAAGGCTGTACGGCCGCCGACTCTGTCTAGTGCAAAGCATTTCCGTCGCCAAGCCTATGGGACCCTCTCCCAGCCCCGAACCACCAGCCTGACCCAGTCTGTGGGCCTGTCTCTTCGGGACAGTTTCCGTATGTACAGCCACTCGTGTGGCGCCCTTCACTGGGCGTGCCGCCTCACAGTGCGGCACGGCGCACCCCTGGCTGGCGTGAGCCACGCTGCTGCGGACAGGCGTGAGCGAGCGTCTGGTCCAGACTCGGCGGCAGCAGAGCTGCCGGCTCCTGGCATGAGTGGGCACGTCGCTTTGAGGACCTGCCCCGGTTCACACCATTTTGCCCTCTTGCCCACAGCCGGTGAGGGCTGCTGATGTGTCTCCGGGGGCCCGGGTGTCTGGGTCCGCCCGCCCCACCGGGGGCTGCGGTGTGGCTGTCCCACTCTATCAGTGTCCCCCGGGCCTCTGTCCCAGCTGCAGGCTTCTGGAGGCTGGTTCCAGTGCTGGGAGGAGCTGGGTGCTCTTTGCCCACTCGGGGCCCCGGGGCAGGGCAGCAGCACCCTGGTGGGATGGGGGGTGCCCGGGCCATGCCAGCGGCTCCCCACACAGGCCTCAGGTTTACCCATTAACAGGACGGCGGTGGGGCTGCAGACAATGGTGTGTTTGTTTGCTGTGACCAGGGGGGCCTCGTGGGGCCCTGGCACAGCCATCAAAGCTTGGTGACTCAGTCTATTAGGGAAGGGATTTGTGCAAACAAGAAGACAGGTGCAGAGGCCGGGCCAGCTGCCGGGGCAGGGGGCTCACCGAGGCGGCCATAAACCCCCCCAGGCCAGCCGGCCTTCCCAGCCAGCGGCCTGTCCATCAGGGCCTGTTGTCTTTCCAGGCTGGGCTGCTGGGGTCCCCAGCATGGGTCCTGAGGACGTCACCCTGCCCATCCCTGAGGCCTGCCTGGCGGGTGCAGGCTGCAGGGCGAACGGGCCCTCAGAGCCGCTGGCTTCCCACCCAAGTTCCCGTATGGCAGGCTTTCCATCTCACCCAGGAGGTCCCTTTAAACAAAATGCGGACTCCATCGCCTGTCAGGTGCCTGCTACTGGGGCTCTGTCCCCAAAGTGGGCATCCAGGGTCCGGGGTCAGGGGACCAGTGGTCTCAGCTACAGCCCAGTGTGGCTGGGGCGTCCAGGGCAGGCACCTTTGGAGGGGGCACAGTTGGCACCCTCTGTGCCTGTGGGTGGCTGCCACATCCCACCTGCTTCTCAGGTGGCCACACTGACCTGGCGGGCCCACAGACCATCCCCACCTGAGTGGGGCCGGCTCCTTCGCCTGCATGTGACAACTGGACATGGACCCACCGTCTTTCCAAGGAGCATGAGGGACGTGCAGGGACAAGTCCAATAGGCAGAGTGGCCAGCGGAGCCCACGCGGGCAGGGCCGGGGACAGTGGCAGAGGCCCAGGCTGTGACAGGAAGCAGGCCTGGGGCAGGCAGCCTGGCTCTGCAGTACATGCACTGCAGGGCAGCAGCTCGAGTCCGGGACGCTGCCCCTGCTCTTACTCCTGCCATCCGGGGCCCAGGGGGGCACTGGCTCACCTGTCCCTGAGCCCGGCCCTCCCCCAGACACGCCCCCAGGCCCCAGCCCAGGCCACCAGCAGGCTCCTGCACCTGCACCCCGCCACGGGCGTGCCGTTCGGTCCCTTCTCAGGGGTCATCTCAGAATCTGCGCGAGGGGCCCACCTGTCTGGCCCTGTGACCCCCGCCCCCCAGGAGCATCCTCGCCAGGTCGGCTGGAGAGCCCTCTGGGACCACAGCTCGCCCAGAGCACCAGCCCAGCCCAACTCCCCTCCCACCTGGGCCTCCCTCCTCCTCCTCCTCCAGGAAGCCTTCCCTGGCCTCCCAAGTCCAGTGGGGACGGGTCGAAAACACCTCTGGAGTAGGCAGTCGGCCACACCGGGACCGCTGACTCTGCGAGGAGCCCGGGGCGGTGTGCGTTCGGAACGCAAGTGTGCCCGTGTGTGCGAGGGTGTGCATGCTTGCAATGGGGGCGGCACGGGCAGCTCACCCCGGGTGACCAGTCACCCCCTCACTGGGAATGGAGAAGCAGGATTTCCGTGCCTCCATTGGTTTCCGGGGAGACCACAGCCGCCTGCGCAGGGCCTGGGACCCTGGGCTGCCCGCTCTCTCTGACCCCTGAGGGCCCCAGGCCGCCCGGACACGAACTCTGTCCCCACCCCCTACCCCGGCCCCCCCCCCCCCCCCGCACACACAGCAGAGAGTAAGGCAGGAGGCAGCCGGGGTCCAGGAACACAACTGCAGCCCTTTGGTGATCTCATCTTGGAAGTGATGCCCTCGCCTCTGCTGCGTTCTATTGGTCAGAAGCCAGTGAGTCCCACCCACAATCGCAGGGGTCAGTCACTCCAGGATGGGGATATGGGAGGCGGCTCCTGTGGCCCTTAGAGGCTACGACCCCAAGTAGGGTCAGCCTGGGACACGTCCATGGGGTCCCCAGGGGCCAGACACCTGCGTGAGCAGAGAGCCCGGTGTGGGGGGGGCAGCCCAGGGCAGGTTGCCTGCAGGTGCCTGGGTTGCAGGCTGCTGCCCTGCTGGAGGGGCCGCTGTGGGGGCCAGGCCCGTGCACCCCTGGCACCTGCCTGGACATTAGCTACTCTGCTCCAGGTGCAGGAGGCCCTTGATTGGACTCAGGACCCTCCCCCTGCCGTGCTGGGGACAGGCCGCCAGGCTGGGCAGAGTAGGTCAGTCTGAGGGAGCGGCCCTGTCCTTGGGTCTCCACAGGGCTGTCCCTGCCGTGCTGGGGACACTGGCAGGATGTCACTGGCTTGGGCTCTGTCTGCAGGATGTTGCCAGTCAGGGCAGCCTCTGGAGGTAGTGAGTGCCCGGCTCCAGGGAGTGTGTAATCTCAGAGGCCGGAGCCCGCCCACTGGGAGGGCAGGACTTGACTGTCAGCATCTCTCCCAGGGACAGAGGGGAGGGGGCTGAGGGAGAAGGCCAGATGGGGCCTGCAGGCCCCAGCAGATGGGGGAGGGGAGGCCAGACCGGGGGTCACATGGAGCCACGTGGGGCCAGCAGCCTGCCTCCCCTCAGCTACCATGTCTTGGTCACCCTGGGCCCAAGTGGGAACTGGCCCGGTCCCAGCCCTCAGTCGTCCCATCAGCCTCTCTCCAGCTCCTGGCCCCTCTCCCTCTGGGGTTGTCAGGGTCTGGCCCGCCGCCCCTCTGCTGCCCGTGGGGACCTGCTGACTTCCTTCCTGGGAGGACAAAGGGCCAGGCCGCGCCAAGCAGACAGGCTGAGACCTGCAGCGGTCTGGCCTCTGCCGCCGAGTGGGCAGCCCCAGGACGGTTATTTCTGGAATGTGGGGCCGGCCTGGCTCGGGGAGAGGTGTGGGCAGCTGCCAGCTCGCAGGCAGAGGAGTGACCCCATTTCTGCTGGCAACCAGCTCACGACTGGGCTCCCCCCCTCGGCCACCCCTCCTTGGAGCCGGGCTACAGGATCACCTGCAGGCCAGGCCCCAGCCCCAACCCCTCCCCCTGACTTTCCAAACCCTCCAGTCTGGGAGGACCCGTCCCCTGCCCCTCACCTTCCTGGCTCCCCAGGCCCCGTGCTCACAGGGCCGCCGGTCCCGGGGAGGCTGTGGGAGCATCAGCTGGCACAGCCGGGCTGGGCCACGGCCCCTCAGTCGGGACGGGGCTGGATTTTAACCACCCGCTGGCTGTTCTGAGGGCCACTGATCGGGGGTCCAGAGCCCAGCTGCCACCCTGGCCTTCCTTTCCTGCCCGTGGGAGGTGGTCACCCTCATCCCTCTCCCCTCGGTGGTCCGGCTGTGCCCCCCACCCCCAACCTGCTCTTCCAGCCCTCCTCCTCTTACTCCCCCAGCGGCCAGACTTCCCGCTGATCCTTCAACGCCACGGGACATTCCAGCCATTCCTGCCACAGGGCCTTTGCACGTGCCCCTCGCTCGGCAGGGAGACACTCTATGCAGATACTCTCCCCACAGCCTCTCAGGGATGTCCACCGAGAGCGTCTTGTCAGACCTGCAGTGCCCTGCCCGGCGGGCTTGCCTGGGTGCTGGCCCCCGGCCCCTCCAAATGTGCCGGTCACTCCTGTCTGACTTCCCCACCAGCCGGTGACGGGGATCGGAGGGCCCGTTCCGGCTCCTGGCACTGTCTCCACACCGAGAGCAGGGCTGGGGCCGAGGCAGGCGCTCGACACACAGATGGACACGTGCTTGATCTGCGGACCGCTGTCGGCCCCGGGCCCCGCCGCCATGCTGGGAGAAGCCCAGAGGACGCGGAGCCACGTCTGGGTGCCAGTCGGCAGCCAAAGCCAGCCCCAGCTGCGGGCCTGCAGGCGAGGAAGGCTTGCAACGAGTGCACTCTGCCACCATCGACCCCACAGGGGAAACCTGCAGGCCCCGGGGAGCCCACAGCCGGAGCTGGGGGAGGTGATGTGGCCACCACCCTCTGTCAGAAGTCACCGTGGGGGCAGCAGTGACGACCGATGGTGCGTTCTGATCTGGCGTGCTGACTGCCCGCTTGCCAGCTCATGACCCTGCAGAGGTCATGCCCCAGCCAGCCTGTTTTGCGGCCTGGAAAATGGGGGTGATGGCAGGGCCTGCCTGCCAGCAGTTTCGAGGGGAAAGGAGGGCGTGAGTGACGGACAGTCATTCGGCACCTCCTTGCCTCAAACACCAAGGTTATTTGCACCAGGACTCTGCACACCCTCTCCCGAGAGGAAAGCGGGATCTCACCCCAAAACGTGCCTTCTTGCTGCTCAGGGTTTGAGGACCCAGTCACTCAGCGCAGCACCGAGGCCAGAAGGCACCCATAAGATGGTGGGTGCCACCTCCAAGTCAAAGCCCTTCCTTCCTCTGCTCTGCAGCTTCAGGTGTCGGGGGCTGGACCACATGGGCTCCCTGCAGCCCGGCGTCCCCGTGGCCCAGGTCTTCCCAGCAAGGGCTCCCTTGGGGGGCTCGCCCACCGAGAGGGACAGCCAAGTCAGTAACTGGGGAGATGCGGCCACTGCGCCGTGACCACCCTGGCCAACGGCCGTGGTAAGAGAAACCTGACTCCAGACAATAGATTTGAGAAAGAGACTTTGGGCCAGTGAACTGTGTCCAGTGTGGGTCCCTTATCCCAGCGGCCCCTCGGCTGGACTGTTCCTCACACGAGGCCCAGCCTGGTCACTGGGCCTGACCCCGTTGCCCGGCAGACCCTAGAGGCTTCCAGTGAAGCCTGGCTGCCAGCTGCCTCAGTCTCCAGTCTCCTCCGCCGTGAAGGGGGCTGACGCCGTGAGTCCCCCTCTTGCCCTCTCTCTCTGTGATGCCGGTCTGGGGCCTGTCCGGCCAGAGCCGCATGTCCTAATGGCACGACCAGCCCAGCCCTGACTCCAGGGGCCCCCTGGGGAGAGGGGTCACCTGTCAGACTGCACCTGCTGAGGGCAGAGGGGGCAGCAGAGGGGATGAGAGACAGCAGGCAGAATGCGGCTTCTCTGGGAACCACTAGCCTGAGGACAGCCCAGGTCGGGGCATCCCTGCCCCGAATGCCAGATCTGTCACCCTGTCCCAGAACCCAGGCAGCCAGGGCCAGCCCCACCTCACCTGTGGAGGTAGGAAGACCTGCAGGCACACCTGTGGGGACACCCCACGCAGGGCCCCTGCCCTCAGGTGCTGGAACCCTGTAGCATCCTGGGGTGCAGGCCCCCCGACTCTGTCCCATGGCGTGCCAGCAGATGTCCCAGGCCACCTTCAGGTGGCGTGTCCTGAGTGGGCATTCAGGGCTCACTGAAGCCCCTCCCCTGACCCTGCGATGGGCCACTCTGACCCTCAGGCACCTGCAGGGCCCAGGGAGGCACCTGAGCTGGCCCTGGGGGTGGGACCTGGGCCGTGGGGTCCCCGGCACTGTCATCGTGGAGCTGTGAGTGCCTTGAGTGTCCAGAAGCCACTGGACCTCCATCAAGCCTGGTGTGGGGTGCATCCCAGGCCCCCAAGGCCCACCCCTCCCCCCACCTTGGCTGCAGGTGCCACCAGTTGGGAGAAGGCCCTTAGGTCCCAGGGAGGGGTGGGGGTGGCCTAGGGTCACCATAGGGGGCCTCCTGGTGCGCCCGGGCACTCCCTCTGGAGATGGAGTCCCCGACGGCTCTGTGCTTGTCCCAGCAGCCGCCACCCTCAGCGCATCCTTTGATGTCCCAGACCGGCAGGGGTGGGGCCCAGGCTTCCTTCGGCCTCTTTGAACTGGGGCTCAGCCCTGTGGCCCCACATGGCAGAACCAGAGGCATCCGATCCACCCAGGTTTGGGGGGAGGCATGGGGCCCCAGTCCTGGGTCAGAGGTTTGTCACTCCAAGGGTCTCTGGGGGGCCGGGTGGAGGCCGAGCTTTGGCGGAGTCCATTCTCAGCCCCCACGTGCCGCACACCCTTGGTGGGAGGGGAGGGGGGGGAGGGAGGAGGCGGCGCCAGTCCCCCGCGCTCCCCTCATTCCTTGCCCCCCGCCGTGCAATCCCCGAGGCTCCAGCCCACCCCGCGGCAGGTGCGGGAGGGGCCGGAGCCGGTCGGATCAGAGCGGCTGCCAACACCCCACCTGCAGCCGACGGAGGGATGGGGAGCCCAGCCGTAAACCCGATTGTTCTCCGAAGGAGAGAGGGAGTAAAAGCACAAGCTCATAAAACCGAGCCAGAATCAAAGCTGACTTATCTCTTCATTTTGCTATAAAATCGAAGTCAGAAAGGCAGGTGGCCTCTGCGTGGTTCGGGGCCACAGAGACCTCCCGGCCAGCAGGGGGCACTGCTGCTCAGGCAGGCGGCCGGCCAGGGCGAGCGGGCTTTCCTGGAGCTCCTGCCACCGGTCCAGGGGAGCCTGCAGGAGGCCTTCCCCGTGGCTGCTCCTGGGACGGACGAGGGCTCCGATGCCCTCCTGGGCCGCCGACGGCCAGCAGAGGCGCGCGAAGTGCCCCACGGGCCTCCACAGACACTGTGAGGCTGACCACCGGCCCTGGAGCCAGGGGGAGACGGCCGCACTGGGCGGGGCCTGCAGAGTGATGGCCCCGCCCACCCCGCGCTGCTGGGGTCGCTCGGTCTGAGGACTGTGCCCTCTGGCCCCCACCTCCACTTCCTGGGACCCCTAGACCCCTCCGGGGGGCAGGGCCTCGGGAGATGCCGAACACATACAGCTCTTAGGTGGGCACCTGAAGCTCAATGTGGAAACTGCTGAGTGGCCCGGGTGCCCTCTGCCTCGGCCCCCTGGGGAGCCCCCCCTCCGTCAGTGAGGCCCAGCTCGGGGTCGCCCTGCGGACCTGGAGCGCCCACCAGGGGCGCTGTGTGAGAGCTGCACGGGGAGGCCACACCCCCATGCACTCGGCCCCACGTGCACGCCACGGGGCTGCCACGCGGTCACGTGGGCCTGCCGTCTGCACGCTTCAACTCCCTTCTGGCCAACGCCCGAGCCGCGTGCTCTGCGAGAATCTGGCCGCCCTTCCCTTCCAAACAGGATTGGCAGGTTATGACTCCGGATTGCTGAGCTCCCGAGTGGGGGATGCTGTGGGGGACTCGGGCAGAAGCTGAGAGGATGTCCCCAGCCTGGAAGCTGGGCTCCCCCACCGTGGCCCCTCGCCTCCTTACACCTGCCCGGTGCTGGGCACCCCAGTGGGCGTGGGTTTGGGTGCAGGACCAGGATAGAGGAGCTTTTCCCCCAGGGAGCCTGCAGGCACAGTCCGGTGGGCAGGCTCGGCCCCTGCCCTCTCCACTGTGCCCAGGGCCACGCTCCACCCCCCAGGAGCTCTGCAGGGGGGGGGCAGGAGGGGCCTTTGTTCAGGGCTGTCAGGAGAATGCAGGTCCAGGGGAAGGCGTCTGCCCTCAGCCTCACCCCGCCCCCACATGGCGTTCTCAGGCCCTGCTCCCTGCTCAGGACAGAATTGGACCCTGGAGAATGGTTCGACCCAAGGTGCAGGGGGCTCTTGAATGCACCAGTCAGGGCAGCCCCTCTGTTTCAGAGAGGGTCCTGGAGGGGGTGCCCTTTCAGCTGGGCCTGGAAGACAGGAGCATGGACCAGCAGGTAGCTCTTAGCATTCCGAGGGGACCTTGAGGCTCAGTGCCGGCGGGGGGGGGGGTCCCTCATGCAGGTGTGTGCATCTGTCTGTCTGGCTGTGACCCCTCAATCTATCCGTTTGTTCCTAACTGGGTGTGAGGTTGTTCAGTGGAGGACTTGGAAGGTTACACAGACAGCAGCTGGTCAGCGTCCACGCTGGGCTGTGAGGACCTAGGTCACCAGGACTTTGGGGGCTGTGTTGACGGCTCACTGGTCTGAGTTTTGGGAAGAGTTTGGGTTTCAACAAATTGGCCCCATGTTCATAAAAGAATCCACCCAAGCACCTCCTGGAGCACAGAGGGGGTTCCAGGGGTGAAGATTTAAAGGGAGTTTGGAGACGGGAACAGTCTACCTTCTCAGTTTCTCCATCTATGTATCCACCCACCATCCACCCACATCTGTCCATCCATCTGTCCATCCATCCACCCACATCCATCCATCCATCCATCCAGCATCCAGCATCCAACCATCATCTGTCCATCCACCATCCACCCACCATCCACCCTCCATCCATCCATCCATCCATCCACCCACCATCCATCCATCCATCCACCCACCATCCACCCACCATCCATCCATCCATCCACCCACCATCCATCCATCCATCCACCTCTCCATTTCCCTCCCTCCCTCTTTCCATCTTTTCATCCATCTATTCTCCCATCTATCTGCTCATTAAAACTGGTCACTTTTATGAGCAGTAGGACATGAGTTGAGATGCAACTTGTTTCTTACTGGACGATGAACTCCCGGCAGGCCGGGACCCCAGGTCTCCCAGGCCCACCACAGCGGGGTGCAGAGCCAGGCCCGGAGGCCCTGGTGGGAGGAGCGAAGGCTCTCTCCACAGTGGGCTGCCCATGCTGATCCAGAGCACTGACGTCTGTGCTCACCGTCCCCAAGGGTGGGACAGTCTGGGCTGTCACTCAACTGTGATGCTGAGTTTGTCCTGCACGGAGGGCGTCGTGCTCACTGTGTGGGTGCTGCTGGCGCCAGAGCAGGCGCAGGAGGACCGGCAGAGGGCCCAGGCTGGCACTGGGCATGCACCAAGGGTGGTCAGGTGTGTGCAGGATGGGAGAGAGGGGGGGTGTGAACAGGCCCCCAGGGGGTGGGGCGCCGGGAGCAGACAAGGTGCTGCGCTGCCTTGGGGTGAGCGGTGAGACCCCCTGGAGGGCCCACTCTGCTCCGTGCCTGCACTGTGGGCGCAAGGAATGCTGTTCTGTGGAAGGGCCTGCCCTCGGCCAGTCCCACAGACTGCGGAGGGGGCTCTGGGCACCACCACCTTGCTCCCCAAATGTCACAGTCCATTGTACTTGTCTTGGCCCTGGGGGCCAGCCTGGGCTCCCTGAGAGCATCCCAATGGAGACCCGCCACTGGGTCCCAACCACCCCTCTCCAGCATCCCTTGACCTCTGACCCCCCATTTCTCTCCATCACCTGGAAAAGCCAACCGGTCTTTTGAGTGGTCTGGTCCACACCAGCTCCAGAGCGGGGCGAGGGCCCCACCGTGTGGCCACCTGGCTACACTGCAGGGCGGCTCTGCGGTCCTGTCTGCAGCCTTTGATCAGATTCCTCCCTCCTCTCCTGTGGCACAGAAACTTGGAGAGACAGGGATGCTGACACGCCCCCCGCCGGGCAGAGCGCCTCACATCCAGAGCAGGTAGCCGCACCCCGGAGCCACTGGGCCGCAGCAGGACGCAGGCGGCCCACTGTCCATTCCACGAGACCAGACGCAGCCCCACCACCAGAACGCAGACCAGCGCCAGGCCCAGCCCCGCCTCCGAGGTGTGGCCCACCTGAATGTGAGGTCTGATTCACTACCCAGGGCGGGGGGGGGGGGGGCCCACCTCCCCCGNGGCCGGGGGGGGGGGCACACCTCCCCCTGAGAGCCCCCCAATGGGCCCGTCCCCACTTCCTGCCCCTCTGGGTCCTGTTTCCTCACCTGTCCCAGGAAGGCAATGGCAACAGAACCCCCGGCCCTCTGTGGCACCCCGAAAATGTGCCCGATGAAGCTCCCGGGCTTGGGGCTGGGGGTGGCCTTGCTTGGGGCCAAGCCTGAGCCCAGAGTCTGAGTGGAGGACGCTGGCCCCCAGGGCCTGCCTTTGGCCAGGAGCCGTAAGTGGCCACTGCTGGGCTGTGGTGACCGTGGTAGGCTGTGCAGATGGGGAGGGTGAGGGGACCATGCATGAGAGCAGGTGACTTCCACCCACCACATGTCCCTTCTCCTGGTTGAGAGGCCTCCTGGTCCCTTGCTTCCTCTGCATGTCTGGGGCTGAGGTGAGGCCTCTGGCACTCTGACTCGAGCTGCTGGCCCCGCCCTGGACGACCCCACCCTGGAAGACCCCACCCACTGGCTGCCAACGTCAGGGTCTTGGGGACCCAGAGGATGGCAGACCCTGCTTCTAGCCGTGGGAGCTGGGAAATGGGGACCCATGGCTTTTCCCAAAGTTCACCCAGATACAGGCCATCCCTGGGTCCCTCAGGGACCCTGTCACCTCCCCACAGATGGCTCTGCAGGGTTTGTGGGGCCAGCAGCCACCTGCTGGACCCCTCCTGGGAGGAGGGCTGACCCCCTGAAAGGACAGGCTGGGAGGAGGTGATGCTACTGATGGCCACGTGGGGGCGCCCACCCTCAGGGAGCACCCGAAAGCATCTGGGGCCAGGAGGCTGGGGGACTGTCTGGGAGCTGGCAGAGACAACTGGCCTGCCGCTGCCCTGGGAGACCCTGGGAGCTGGGCAGGGTGTTGGGGGAGAATGGAGCAGGTGGTAACAGGGTGGGCAGTGGGGCGTGGATGTGGCTGAGGGGCGGGGGGTCAGCAGGGGCCAGGCAGTGGGGGTGCCGGGAAGGTCCAAGGAGCCCGCCCCACCCATGGCCATTCCCAGTGTGGGTGCCACACCCCTGCAGAGCCCAGAGAAACCCCGCACCCCCCCACCCACTCCACCCAGACCCCTCTGCCCACTGGAGGGTGCGCAGGGAGGGCTGCCAACCAGCTCCAGTCAAGATGGGCCTCTGTCCCCTCCCCACCCACGGCCTGGCCTCCCCACCCACGGCCTGGCCCCACCATGATGGTGACGACGTCATGGTGGGGGCCAGGACCCCCTTCCCCGCCCCAGGGCAGGCTGCGTCACACACCCGTGCACTCACTCACGTGCACTCACACGTGCACACCCACGTACAGCCCTTGTGTGCACACACGTGCACACACTCACACGCAGGCCACAAATGGCAGTGTGCCACCAGAGCGCCGCTGGGTCTCGGGGCCCCAGGCTCGGTGGCCAGGCTCTGGACGACGCACTGGGCTGGGCCGGTCGTTTGTCCAGGGGAGGAGCACTGGCCCTGGGGGCCCTGGGGGGGGGGGCCTGCAGTGAGGTGGGCGCACGCCCACTGTGGCCCCGCGTGGGCACTGGGCAGAAAGCTGAGGTGGGGGACTCGGAGCTCTGGTCCCACCACTCCCGGCGCCCTCCCCGTGTGAGGCAGCCAGGGGAGCAGGGCCTCTGGGCCCAGGGCTCAGCCCTGCCCTGTGCCGCTGTGTGCCAGGCGCCCCCAGGCCTGCTGTGCCTCTGCCCCGAGGGCTGGCCTGGCTGGAGCCCCCCCACTTCCTGATGCCCCCCCAGGTCCTCCCAGCCCCTGACCCCCAGTCCGCACCCTGTCCTCTCACTGCGCCCTTCCTCCCGGCTCCCACTCCCCCCACCCCCACGTGGCTGACTCCTGGTGGAGGAGCGGGTGTCACCTGTCAGGATGACAGAAACCAGGGCCGCTGTGCTGGGGAGGCAGAAGGAACAGAGTGGCTTCCAGGTGCCTGAGGCTGTGACTGGGACGTGCACCCTGGAGAGAGCGCAGTGTGCCCGCAGTGGCAGGCTGGCCACCTGGGGCGGGGACGCTGGGCCCTGCAAGTCTGGTGCCGGGGCCTGGTGACCCCCACCACAGCCCCCCGGGTTGGTGTCAGGGCCCCGTACAGGCAGGGACACCGGGGCCCATCGGGGTTGGCCAAGCAGGGCCTTCTGCCCCAAGCGGCATCGGGTCCCCCACCCATGCCTGGCCGAGCCTGACTGCTGTCCCTCCCCCCTGCTGTGGGGCCACCATGAGCCCCGGCCCTGGCTTGTCCTCAGAGGGCTTGGGCAGTGACTGGCATCGGCAGGAGCTGGAGGCCTGCTGTCCCTGCTGGGCATGCAGAGGAAGGCAGGAGGGGACGGCCAGCAGGCCAGCAGCCATAGGCACCTCCTTGCAGAACTGCCTGGTCCTGAGGTCCCTGGTGCTTGGCCTTGGGGGGCCCCAGAGGCTGCTCCCCTGAAGAAGTGGCCCAGGCCCTGGGGGCTTGGCAGGGCCCCCTCCCCTGCCTTCGGGTAGCAGGGTGCCTTCCCGTTGCAGCAGGGAGGGGCCCTAGTCCAGTGGGAGCAGGGGACAGGCCTCCCGGGCAGGGACACCTCAGCCAGAAGAGGTCTTACCTGGGAGCGGGTGGGGCATGTGCACCGGAGGCGGGGCAGCTGCCCTGCTGACTGCTGGCCACAGCTCCCGGGCCCCGGGGCCGCCCTCTCCTCCCCAGGATAAAACCACCTCCTCTGGGTGGGGAATGGGGGCCGCTGAGGGGAGCCCCGGCCTGGGCTGGGGCCTCATGTTGCTGGGGCTGTGGAGAATGGGGTCGGGTGCCAAGCTGGAGTGGGCTGCCCAGGGGGTACAGGTCCCACACACCCTGAGATGTCACACTGGACCCAACAAGGGGCCCTCCCTGGTGGGGGGCACTCACGGATCTGCTGTCCCCACTCACAGAGACGGTCAGGCCAACACCCGCGGCCAGGCCCGTCTGCCTCCTGCCTTACTACGAAACGCGGACCCGTTGAGGCCCCAAACACGTCCACTTTGTCTCGTCCGGCATGGCTGCCGCCTTGGCCGGGGCCCCTCACGTGGGAAGGGCTCCTCCTCACGACCCACTCGCTGCTGTCTTGAGTGGGCCAGTCTCTCCAAGGCACTCCGCTGCCCGGGCTCCTTCCCAGCAGCCTTTGCACGCGTGGTGGTTGCTTTAGAGACACGAGGGGTCACTTCTTTTCTCTTCCGGTGTCTCTTACTTTCCAGTTTTTCTCAAGAGCCTGGGTCACTTTTCCAGCCAGGAAACACTATGTCTTCGTAGTTTCTTTCATTAAAACAGAGTCTCCTTCGTCACAGAGATGAAGCCACCCATGTCCCCATGCCCCTGACTCCAGAAGGATAGCGTGGCTGGTGAAACCGGCCAGGGCACGGGCGGTACTTGGGGACGATCGAGTCCCACCTTCCGCGGTGGCCGCCTCGCCCCCGGGCGCCTGACCAGAGAGTCCCATGGCTCAGATCGACGGAGGCGAATCCCTCCGCGGCCCCCCAACCTCCTCCAACCCCAGCCCCGGCTCCACCTGCCCCGCCGCCGACCGGGGTCTGGGTCTCCACGCTCCTGCAATTACGCTCCTGCGTGCGTGCGCGCAGTGAGCGCGCCAGGCCCCAGGCGGCCGGCGGGGTGATTGTGGACAGATAGCAGTTACCGTCGCCGTGGCTCCCATGCCTTGAAAGCCAGATTGAATTAGGGCGACTCTGGACAGCGGAGGGGACGCTTGGCCAGTGGGGCGAAGGCCCCCGCCGTGCGTGTCCCGCGGCGACGATGAAGGTAGCGGATGTGGCTGCGGACTGCGTGCAGGGCGGCTGCGTGGGGGTCCGGCCCCCGCCTCCGGTTCCCCCGATTTGCGTGCTTTGCTGCACAATGGGAGATAACGCGTCCTAATGAAAAAATCAATGACGGCCGCTGCTTCTCGTGGAGAGGAAATGAATAGACAAGGAGCCTGGCCATCTGCAGGGATGGCTGTCTGCCCGCCCCCGGGGTGGGGGCGCGCACGTGGACCCGGCCAGGGCAGTGTGGCTCTAGAGGGTGGTGGCCCGTCCCCCCCACGTGCCAGGTGAGCACGCCTGAACCAGGGGGCAGCCCATCCCGCCCGCCCTGCTTCCACCTGGGCCCCCACTGTGTCCCCTGAGAGGGGGGCCGGAGGGCTCTGTCACCTTGTCCCCCGGAAGCCGGCCTGGGCTGTGTAACTGAGGACCTGGTCTGGGCACCCACCGCAAGGCTGGGATGGGAAGGGGGCGGGGCCAGCCAGCGTCTCCCACCCCGATTCAGGACTCAGCCTGGGGCTGGTACTGGCGGCCTCCCAGGTGGGGCTGGAGTCCCTGAGTGGTTCTCACCTGCATTGTGGGGACCCTCCCGGAGCCCTCCCCTGGGGGCCGGCGGTAGGCAGGAGCCACCGCCTCAGCTTTGGGCGGCTCCACGGGAGCATGCCCTGGCGTGGAAGCCAGGGCCCACCCAGCATCCCCAGGCAAACCTGGGCTCAGCTCTTGGGCTAGCCCAGGTGGGGTTGCGGCTGCGGCTGGAGGCAGCCGGCTCAGCCAGGCCCGGTTTATTGAAAACGAGCTAGAGATCAAGGCGGGCCAGCTGGGTGTCCGCTAGCTCTTCCTGAGCCCCAAAGTCACCAAACACATGTAATCACAGATGAGCCCTGTCTAAATGTCACGGCAAGCTGGTCGGCGAGGTGCAGCCTGGAAATGTCAGCTGGGGCACAGCCTCCCTCGAGGCCCGGGATTTGCTCTGGGCACCTGGAACGATGTGCCGGCCACCGGGGCAGAGGTTCCCTGGGTTGCAGCTGCGGTGGGGTGGGGAGGAGGGGGTGTCACACAGGATTCTGGGGAAGGGCCCCAGCTGCAGGGGGTGTCTAGCAGGGGGGGCTGAGCAAGGGACACACACCTGGGGCCAGACTGGGAGCCGGGGTGTGGTGGGGTGATGGGGAGTCCCAGAAGACCCCTGCAGGGGCAGGGGTGCGGTTTAGGGAAACCGCAAGGCTGCCCCTCTCTCTGCATGTTGGGTGCATGTCCAGGCTCCTCTCTGAGCCTCAGTTTCCCTACTGGTTCACAGCGGCCCTGCCCCGCATGGGGGTGTGGTACCCTAGTCCCCCCCCCCCCCGCGCCTTGCTTTCTCCTCCCCCTAGGTTGCACTCTGCTCCCAAGGCTCTGGTGTCGGGGTCTTGGCTCACAGAGCAGGGAGAGCAAATGCTGTCTCGGGGGACAGGTGGCAGGAAAAGAGAGGCGTCGAGGGACAAGCCCTGTCTGTCACCGAGTCACCTGCAGGGTCAGCGTGCTTTCTGGGGCCCCTTGTTCTGGCTGGAAGGGAGGCAGCACTGCTGTGTTGTCCTGAAAATGTCCATGTGGAGGACAAGGGGGGCCCTCGGAGCAGCCCCCCGCCTCCCTGAACCAGGAGCACCAGGGAGGCAGGGGCTGTGCAGCCCTCCCCAGGGAGAAAAGGCTTGAGGGCGGGGGTGGGAATCCCAGCCGGGGTGGGCGGGGGCCAGGAGCGCCAGGGTGGTGCCGGGACATCATGGGGAAGCGGAGCCCGGGCCTGAGGAACGCCCCCTGGCTGCCCACGTGTTCGCTTGGTGAGGTCTGGCCCCGCTGGGCAGAGCAGGGCTGGCCGCCGGTGCTGTGGCCGTTACCCCCACCCGCTCAGCCGGGCCTGGGCGGGGAGCTGGGCTGCCCTGTCCGACAGGCAGCGGGTCCTGGGAGAGGAGAGGGGCAGGCAGCCCAGAGCCACGGGACCAAGGCCGGTGCGGGGGCCCAGGTCCTGGGCACCGGGCAGAGGGGCCAGGTCTTGCAGTTAGGCCTGAGGGCTGTCAGGGCACAGCTGTGGCCGCCCGCGTGAGTGACTAATGGGACCTGAATGTCGCCCTTGCCGCACGTCTCCCGGCTGATGTGTCAGACCTGGAACAAGCCGGGAGAGGGCTCAGGGTCCGGGCAGTGGCCAGGCCGAGTCACTGCCCCGGGGCGATATGGGGGTCTGCAGAGGGATCCCAGGAACCAAGAGCACCCGGCAGGAGCCCGTGGCCTTGCCATGACGTGGCGTGGGGGTCTGGGGAAGCGGGGCCCAGCGGTCATCCTGTGTGTCACCTCCCAGGGTCCTTCGGACCTGCCGAGCCCCTGCCACCACCACAGGCACAAGTAAGCACCAGTGTGATGCACATATGTGCCAAGGCACACACATACACACAGGCTCACATACATCACCACACACGTGTGTGTCCCCCACACCCGCACACTGTCACAGGCACTATGCACACACCACCACACAGTCACACGTGCCCATACATGTTTGCATACACCCATGCACGTACCCCATGCATGGGTGCCCACACATGTCCACACATTCACACCACCACACATTCACATGCACACCCACTCACATGCGTGCACTCACACGCACATAAATGTCCACACGGAAGGGAAGACTGCCCAGAGGAAGAGGGGCGGCCACCTGCTGGAGGACCTGGCAGCGTCTGGCAGGTGAAGGGAGCCAGGAGGCCCACGTGAGGGCAGGTGGCCTGCCCCAGGCTTGCTCTGCGCGGGTCTGGCTTCCAACCACCCAATTACCCCCGGCACACCCACCGCCCGGTGGGTGGCCCAGGCGTGGACTGTCCCCGCCTGCCTTCCCGCCCTGCAGTGCGGCTCCGCCAGTGGGCTCCACAGGCTAATTGCTGTGACATTTCGGCTCTGACAGGCCAGTGCGTCAGGGGTTTTTGTGCCTTCCCCACTTCGCAGGAAGGCGGGCCACTCCTCCACCGCCCCCCTCGTGTGGGGCCCCCAGGCTGGGCGAGGCCTCTGTTTCTGCTGCCCCACTGTCTCTGCCCCCTGGGGGGCTGGTCTCTGCGGGGGCCTTGGTAGCGGCCGCAGGAGGGGGGGCGCCTCACAGTCCCCGGCAGCCCTGAGAACCACAGGGTCCAGGGACAGCCCCGGGTAGCCTGACGTCGAAGGTGCCCTCTGTCCTCAGAGTGGTGTGCATCTGTCCTGGCAGGCCCTTCTCCCCGTGAGGGGGACGCTGGTCCCAGGTCCGGGCTCAGGGTCCGGGCCCTGGGGACTGTGAGGAGAGGCGTCCAGGGGACCTAGTCAGCCAGCTGTGTCCGTCATCTTCCCAGGACACAAATGACGTGCAGGTGACAGGGACCTTTCCCTGCTCACACCCAGGAAGCAGCCTCTGACATGGTTTCCTGGGGAGCCCCTTCCAGGACTGGTCTCGGGAGCCACAGGACCAGGCCCCAAGGCCCTGCGCCTCCACTCCCCCCGGCTGCTGTCTCTGGGCCCTGCCCTGGGAGGGGGCGAGGGGCAGGGGGCGAGGAGCCGGGGTCTGCAGCGGCAGGGAGCAGCTCCCAGGCCTGGGAAGGGGGCCTGAGGCCACGCAGCCCGGCTGAGAGCTGAGGATCCTGCCGTGCCCCCACCCAACCAGGCGCCCGCGCCGGCAGGCAGCCGGCCCCACTGTCATTATGGGCTATTAAGTTCCTGGAAGCCCTGGGGGGAGAGGCTGTGCAGAGAGCACTGGGGCCTCAGTGCCCCCTCCTCGCTGGCAGGAGCTGTGGTGGTTCAGTGTGACTGAGGTGCGGGGTGTTCGGGAAGGGGCCAGGGGTGGGAGCCCTCCTCCTCTCCCCTCCATGCCAGCCCCCTCCCAGGTTACCCCCAAAGCCTAACCCCTGACCTCAACCCTGCCTCTGTCTCCCCCCTCCCCCAAAGAGCCCCTCCCAGCCCTGCTCTGCCTCTCGGGGTCTCTGTTCACCCAAGGGTGCTGGCAGCGGATGCTGGTGGACTGCCCCGGCCCCTGGGCCCCTGGAAGGACAGTGTCCCTAGAGTTGGAGCCAGTGGCCGTGTGACCCAGAGAGACTGCTTGCCTCGGTCTTCCTAGCTGCAGAATGGGTCTATGGGAGCCTCGCCTGTGAAGGCCAATGCCTTCCCGGGGAGCCCAGGGTGGAGACTGGCGGGCAGGCCGGGGCAGAGGAGGGGCCGGGGGACTGCCCTGGAGTGTGGCGAGGGCTCCGCAGGACACCCAGGGACTCACGGACGTATGGACACGCCGCCAGCTGCCTGGCTGCTGAGAGTGGAGTCCGGAGGGGCCACACGCACCTCACCAGCCTGGGCCCCGGTTGGGGTCACCTGGCCCCAGGGGAGACTTGAGAATGCTTAACTCCCCCTCAGCCCCACGCCGACTCTGGCAGAAAAGGAATTAAGCAACAATATTTGTGCCAGCAGAAGACATTTGCCAAAAGGTTAAATCCACCCCAGCAGAGGCCCTCCCTCCTCCTGCGGTATTTAACGGATCAGCCAGCCCCCCGCCCTGTACCCACTTTGAGCCCAGGGGCGGGGCTGGACCCACGTGCTTCAGGGTCCCCAGCAGCCCTCCCTGGGGGGCACCTGTCCAGAGCTCCTGCAGGCCTGGAGGCAGGGCCGGAGGACCAGCTGCCAGGGGTGCTGGGCCCAGTGGGTGGGCCAGCCCGTGGGAGGAGTCCTGCCCCATTCCTCAGCTGTGGAGTCCGGGCTGATCCCGCCAGCTCCGCTCTGCACACTCATCCTCTGGGCCCGGGCCGGGGCCTGCGGGCAGATGCCACTGAGACCCATCCCCCAGGGGCCCAGAGTCCAGGGCCTGCTCCAGGTGCCAGGTGCCCACCTGCAGGCAGCCAACAGAGGGTGAAGTCGGGAGCAGAGCAGAGCAGAGGTGAGGGAGGTTAACCTCAGGGGCAAGAAAGAGTAGGCATGGCTGGCTGAGCTGGTTGAGCTGGGTTTTGTGGGATGCGTAGGAGCTTGCTGGGGGAACCAGGGGATAAGGACTGGTGTCGTGGAGCCCCAAACCCTCCTGGAGGAGGAGGTGGGCATGTCCAGGGCAAGAAGATGGGCAGGAGCCGGTGAGGGGAGGGCCTTTCCTTGGCACTGAGTGAGCTCTCAGGCTGCTGCCCCAGGGCCCCAGGGAGCCACGGAGGCGTATGGAGCAAGGGAGGGGTCTGGCTGGCGCACTTCGGGAGATGGTCTAGGAGGAGAGGAGCTGTGGTAAACAGCAGGCAGCTCCTGGGGTCCTGAGAGGTGCTGGGGGCAGGGGGCTGAGGCAACATGGTGCCCAGCCAGGGGTGCACCTGCGGGTCCCGCTGTGTCCACTGTGTCCCCCATGCTGCCAGGTGCAGAAGGCCCACGTCCATGGCCACCCAGGAGGTCCAGTCCCACTCTGGAAGGCCATGGCGGGCTGGCGGGCCTCCCGGTATGGTCCTCCCCTCTCCCCACCATCCCTGCCTGACCCCACGATGCCCAGGGTCCCTCCCTCAAGGGTCCTTTGTTGAGAGAAGAGCCCTCTCCCTGAAGGGCCTGGGGCTGTCCGTGTCCTGCTGTCCGCACTAGCCTCCACTAGCCTTTGCCCAAAGGCACCCTGTCCCTGCTCCCCGGGCCGGTGGGGAGATGCCAGGGTCTGGAACTCAGGGGTACTCCAGGGACTTGTGCTCAGGTACTGGGGGCCCCACCATCCCAGAGGCCAGCTGAAGCAAGGGCTAGGGACCCAGGGGAGCTTCAGTGAGGGGGAGGGGTGGGGGCCTAGGACTCTCGCTGCTCAGGGGTGGGTGGGCGCGTTCCCTGAAGGAGCAGTAAGAGGGCTTTGTGGCTGGGGGAGGGGGCGGGGAGCTGGGGGCTGGAGGTGGGTGTGAGGGGGCAGGAGGGTATGCTGTGTGGTGGAGCTGCCGCCTGGGGGACAGGGTCACACAGACCCACGGTTGTCCCTGTCCCCAAGCCTCCTCTAGGCGGGAGGGATGAGCTCTTCTGGAACATTCCGGGTCCTGCTAGATGCCTGGGGACCAGGCAGCACTCCTGCTGGTGGGCCTAAGGGAGACGTGCATGGGAGCACGCTGGGACGCTTGGCGAGGGATTGTCAGAACCGCAGGTGGTCTCTCTCCATTGAGGCGGGAGCCGGGGTCACTCCTCTGGCTTCCAGGTTCCATGCAGCGGGGTCCCGGAGTCGCACCTCCCTGCATCCCCTCCAGCCACCCCACCTAGTGGGGCTAGGGGAACTCCAACTGCAGCGGAGTTGCAGCGGAGGAAGCAGAGATGACTCAGAGTGGGGACAGGCCGCCCCTGCCCCGGGGACTGGTGACCGTGGAAGCAATTAGATTTAATGGGACAGTCTCGGGCGCCCGAGCCCACCCCGCCTCCCTCAGGCGGCGGCAGGCAGGAGAGGGATGTGGAGGAGGTGGGAGGCAGGAGGTGGGGGACCCGGGGGGCCCTGACGTCAGCTCAGCCTATAAGAGGCCGCCTGGCTGAGGGCTGCGGACAGAGCCCAGGGCCCCAGACCTCGCCGGCATCATGCCCACTTCTGGTGCCACCACGCCGCAGGCCAAGGGCTTCCGCAGGGCCGTCTCTGAGCTGGACGCCAAGCAGGCCGAGGCCATCATGGTAAGACTTGTGGCTGCTGACCGGGATGTGCAGAAGCCCGGGTGCCCCCAGGCTCAGGGCCCACGAGGGTGACTCAGACACAGGCTGGGTGTGGGGTCCTGGCTGGGGGCCCCTCTTCCGTCCAGGCTGCTGGGCACCCTCGTGCTGGGGTGTGTGAATCTGGGCAAGTGGCCTGTCTGGGTCCAGCACGTGGGTGAGGGTGCCCCAGGCAGCAGCACAGCTCGTGGTGGGGGTACTGGGCACATGGGGGTGCCGGCCCCTGGGGGCCCCCAGCCTGAGCAGAAGGGAGGCCTGGGCTCTGGGTGACCCTGCCTGCCAGGCACCTGTGTCCCCCAGCCCCTGCCCTGCAGCCCTGGGCCTGCGGACCCCCGGGACAGCCCCAGGCCCTTGCACCTGGGAGCCCGGAGTTCCGGGGTGTGCGCCGGGCAGATCCCCTCAGCCAGCCCCACCGTGAGACTGGATGGGGGGGTGTGCTTCTGGGCCTGGAAGGGGGGTCCTCAGTTCATTCTCAGGGGCCCCAGAATAACCAGCTCCCTGCCCATTTAAAATGGGTTTTTGCTTTCAGACCTTCAATGAAAACACAGTTTGAGTTCCAGAAATGTGATTCATGGGAACCTTCTTAGCAGGGGGGCTGCAGGGTAGAGTCCTGCACGGAGGCCCAGGGTCCTGGCTTGGTCCATACCCCCGAGGCCAAGTGGGGCCTCAGAGAGGGGCCCCCTGCACCCTCCCCTGCGTTCCACACCCGAGCCTCCCGGAACCTTCTTGGAAGTTCAGCTCCAAGGGATGAGCCCCACCCCGTGCAGCTCCTCCTTTGTCCAGGCCTGGGGGGCTCTGAGTATGGGGGGCCAGACACACTGACCACCGGGGCTGACAGTCTCAGGGACAGGGTGTGGACGAGGGCCCTCGTGTCCCAGGGGAGGGGAAGTGTGGCCAGGTGTCCTGGTGGGAGGAAGGGCTGTGAGGGGCCGTGAGGAGGGGTCACTCCTAGGGGTGGCCCTGCAGGGGCCACGTGCTCCGGCTGGAGCAGCTCCCTGCCCGGCCGCCAGACGCCACGCTCAATGTCCCCCACCCCGGGCTCTCCCGCTGTCCACCTGGGGGCCGATGCTGCTCCTGAGTCACTACTTCCTGCCGCCTAATTCAGTTAGGGCCGGGAGACCTGGGCTGGGGTTCTGCCCTGCCAGCCGGTCCCCTCCAGGGTACACAGCAGGCGCTCCAAGATGCAGCTGGGCTGCCCTGTCCCCACAGTCCCCACGCTTCATTGGGCGGAGGCAGAGTCTCATTGAGGATGCGCGCAAGGAGCGAGAGAAGGCGGCGGCGGTGGCGGCGGCGGCGGCCTCTGAGCCCGGGGAGGCCCTGGGGGCTGGTGCGTGCGTGGAGAGAGATGGGAAGGCCCGGCTGAGCCTGCTCTTCACCCTTCGGGGCGCCAAGCCCACTCCGCTCTCCCGGGCCCTGAAGGTGTTCGAGGTGAGGGAGTCAGGGGCCCACTGTGGGCCCCTGGGGGGCCAGGGTGGGCAGGACTGGGGCCCCTGCCCAGGCCACTGAGGGCCACAAGAAGAGAGGGTCCCAGGAGTCCTGGGGCCCCCCACAGCCCTATCACACCGCCTCCGAGCTGCTTGGGTGAGCGGGTGTGGCCCCCAGCAGGGCGGTCAGGGTGCCCCCAGTGGCCGCTGTGGCCGCTGATCGCACTGGCAGCCTGGACACACCCGGCGGTCAGCCTCTTCACCGGCTCCCAGATGACGTGACAGCCAGACTCCACTTCCAAGCTGCAGTGGCCCGAGGGCCGCGGAGACCCAGCACCCTGGTTGCTGGGCGACCAGCGCTGGCGGAGGAGCGAGGCGTGGACCCTGCCCGCCAGCCCCCGGGGCTCAGTGTCACTTAGCAGGAGTCTGAGCCTTCGGACCTCGCCACAGCGGGGTGCAGGGCCCACCCCAACCCTGGCTGTGGCCGGCAGGACCTTCTGACCAGCGGCCAGGAAGTCAGGCTGTCTGGGTATGGCCGCGGGACCAGACAGCACTGCCCAGCACACGGAGTCCTGGGGACCGCTGGGATGGCAGCTGGCAGACACACGTGGCACAGCACCGTTTCCCAGCACACATCCTGCCCGGGCTGGGGGGCTGGTCTCAGCCTGGAGAGCCGTGTCCCGTCCAGCGGGGCGGGGCGCGATGACCCAGGCTGTTTCCTCTCCAGCTCCCCCTCCTGGCTGCCCGTCTCTCCACCTCTGCCTTCCTCTCCCTGCTTTTCTTCCTTAAGACTTTCGAAGCCCAAATTCTGCACCTGGAGACCCGGCCCGCCCTGAGGCCGAAGGCAGGGGCCCCGCACCTGGAGTACTTCATGCGCTGTGAGGTGCCCAGCGCCGACCTGCCCGCCCTGCTCAGCTCCGTGCGCCGGGTGGCGGAGGACGTGCGTGGCGCCGGGGAGAGTAAAGGTACTCTGTCCTGAGAGCTACCCTGTGACCCCGGAGCGTGGGGGAGGGGACAGGGGAGGGGTCAAGGGCCCCAAAGGGGACCCTGAAGTGACCAGGTGGCGTGGCTGGGGACTCCCTCCCTGCTGGTTCTGCCCTCCCAGCCCCCACCTGTGTCCTGGCCTGCGCACCTCGGGCTGTCACCATCTGGGGCCCCCTCCCCTGGGCTGGCCAGGGAAGGCCACTGCCAGGGTGGGCTGAGCTCTGCCCACAGCTGGACATTCACTGGGCCCACCTGTTGTGCAGTCCTCTGGTTCCCAAGGAAAGTCTCCGAGCTGGACAAGTGCCACCACCTGGTTACCAAGTTTGACCCGGACCTGGACTTGGACCACCCGGTGAGCCGGGGCCTCTCTAGACCATGAGGCCCCTGCCCTGCTGGCTGGGTGGTGGGTGGGGCCCCCAGGCTGACCCCAGAGGGGGTGCTGGTTCCCAGCAGCTCCTGCCCAGACGCTGTCGTGCCTGGGCCGTGGGGCGGGGGGCTGCGGGGGCGCTTCCTGAGGTCCGTCCACCCCGCCCGCAGGGCTTCTCCGACCAGGCGTACCGCCAGCGCCGCAGACTGATCGCCGAGATCGCCTTTCAGCACAAGCAGTAAGGACGCCCCTGCTGCAGGCCTCAGCCCCGGGGCCAGACCTGACTGGGGGTGGGGGTGCCTTTGTCAACGTCCCCGCCACCTCCACTGTCCCTGCAGTCGCCCTGTGCACAGTGAGGCACAGTGAGGTTACCCAGCAGCGACCCGGTGGCCAGGCGGTCAGCCCCACCCCGCCCCCCACCCACCCCGACACTGTCCCCGAGGGGCCCTGACACACTGCCACCCCTCCGCAGCGGTGACCCTATTCCCCGTGTGGAGTACACAGCCGAGGAGATTGCTACCTGGTGAGACCCCTGGCTGCAGCTGGGCGGGCTGGGGATGACGAGGGGGCCTGGGCGGGACCCCCACGGTCCCATGCTCCTGGGCAGTGGCATCTAGCAGGACAAACTGAGGCCAGCAGGGGGGGACCTCCCGAGGCCCCAGACATCAGCCTGGGANGGTGCCTTTGTCAACGTCCCCGCCACCTCCACTGTCCCTGCAGTCACCCTGTGCACAGTGAGGCACAGTGAGGTCACCCAGCAGCGACCCGGTGGCCAGGCGGTCAGCCCCACCCCGCCCCCCACCCACCCCGACACTGTCCCCGAGGGACCCTGACACACTGCCACCCCTCCGCAGCGGTGACCCTATTCCCCGTGTGGAGTACACAGCCGAGGAGATTGCTACCTGGTGAGACCCCTGGCTGCAGCTGGGCGGGCTGGGGATGACGAGGGGGCCTGGGCGGGACCCCCACGGTCCCATGCTCCTGGGCAGTGGCATCTAGCAGGACAAACTGAGGCCAGCAGGGGGGGACCTCCTGAGGCCCCAGACATCAGCCTGGGAGGCAGGGCGCCCTTGGGTGGGTCGTCCAGGGAGCTGAGGGCCCCCTGCCCTGCCTCTGCGCCCTCTCAGCCCCCAAACCACTGGCGAGGGTCCCCCCGATGGCCAAGGGCTCCAGGGGCAGAGGTGAGGCCTGTGGGGTGGCTCCGTGAGGGGCTGAGCACTGCGCCCGCCCCTGCCCGAGCAGGAGGGAGGTGTACACCACCCTGAAGGGCCTGTACGCCACCCACGCCTGCCGGGAGCACCTGGAGGCCTTTGGACTGCTGGAGCGCTGCAGCGGGTACCGTGAGGACAACATCCCGCAGCTGGAAGACGTCTCCCGCTTCCTGAAGGGTGCGCCGCCCTCCTCCCAGGGCGGGGCGGCGGCGGGGCGGCTGGGCGAGGCCAGCCCCTCGGTGCCACTTCCTGAGGCCCTGACTGCCTGCGTGGCCCGTGCAGAGCGGACCGGCTTCCAGCTGCGGCCCGTGGCCGGCCTGCTGTCCGCCCGGGACTTCCTGGCCAGCCTGGCCTTCCGCGTGTTCCAGTGCACCCAGTACATCCGGCACGCCTCCTCGCCCATGCACTCGCCCGAGCCGTGAGTGCCGCCTGCCCGCGGGCAGGCCGGGGAGCCCTCGAGTGGGGTCGGGGGCAGAGGGCTGGCGCGCCCTGACCCAGGGCACCCCTTTCCCCCTCCCCCACCACAGGGACTGCTGCCACGAGCTGCTGGGACACGTCCCTATGCTGGCCGACCGGACCTTTGCTCAGTTCTCCCAGGTGCGTCCTCGAGGCCTCCGGCCAGGACCTGGGTCAGCCGAGGGGCTGTGGGCCCAGCCTGGGGCTGGGGCCACTTGGAGCTTCGCTCCCCCAAGCCCGGCACCGTGCCTGAGCCTCCCTTGGCTGGCCTATGCCTGCTGGAGCCCGTGGGCAGGCTCAGCCCCCAGCGAGAAGACCACCCGATACAAACAAATGAGCAAGTACCCTTCACCAAGTGTCAGCCAGGGCCTTGCAGCCAGGGGAACCGCTGAGGTGGGTTCCTGCAGGCTGGGCTGCCCCCTGCTGGCTCCCTGAGGAACAGCACAGAGCCATCCTGGGCCCTGGCCCACCCGAGTCCAGGGCCCTCTGGGGCTGTGGACATCCCAGTGCCCTCAGCTCACTCAGGTGCCCGGGCGATGGTGGCGGAGCCCCTCCTCCGTCAGCCTCCTCCTCCCTCTGCAGGACATTGGCTTAGCGTCCTTGGGGGCCTCGGACGAGGAGATCGAGAAGCTGTCCACAGTAGGTCCCTTCCCTGGCAGTGCCTGTGGGTGGGCTCAGGGCCCCGGGTGCGGGTGGGCCCTTCTGTCTGGGCTGAGGGCTCTGCTTCTGCGAAGGAAGTCTGACCCTCACGCTGTGACCACCCAGAGCCTGGCCTCACAGTCCAGGCGGGCGGCGTCGGGGTCGGGGGGCAGGAGGGCAGGGGTGGTGGGGGTCAGCTGCCCCTCCAGCTTGCCCCCCTGCCCCCCGCAGCTGTACTGGTTCACAGTGGAGTTCGGGCTGTGCAAGCAGGACGGGCAGGTGAAGGCCTACGGGGCCGGGCTGCTGTCCTCCTACGGGGAGCTGCTGGTGAGACCCCCGCAGCGCCTGTCGGTGGGGCAGAGTCGGGGCCCCCCAGGGTGGGCAGCCTCCTCAGCAGGGTGGGGGAAGCTCGGCCTCTCCCTCCACACGGTGCCCGGGCCCAGGGCGGTGGACCCGGGGGGCAGAGGGCGAGAGCCACGGGCAGAGTTGATCCCCGAGGGGTGCTGGGGAGCCAGGCCCCGCGACCTGTGCCTTCCCTCCAGCATTCCCTGTCGGAGGAGCCCGAGATCCGGCCCTTCGACCCCGAGGCTGCGGCCCTGCAGCCGTACCAGGACCAGACGTACCAGTCCGTCTACTTCGTGTCCGAGAGTTTCAGCGATGCCAAGGACAAGCTCAGGTGGGCGGGCTCCCGGGCTGCGACCACCCCAGGTGCCCTGAGACTGGGCCAGCCAGGTGGGCAGGCTGGGTCTGTGGGCGCATTTCAAGAGGCAGAGACCGCAAATGTCACAGTGGTGACGCCCCCCCCCGAAGCACCCTGAAAGTTCCAGGACAAGGGGACCTGGGAGGCTGACGGCCAGGTCAAGGCCAGGTCAAGGCCAGGCTTCTCAGAGGCAGAGTCTGCCTTTTGTGAGAAGGGTCTGTGAGGCCCCTCCCAGCTCCTGCCTCCTGAGTGGCTGAGGCCAGGGCCTGGGGTGGAGAAGAGGGGTAGGGAGTCCGGGGAGGGGCACCCGAGAGAGTGGGCAATTCCCAGGGCAGGGGCTGGGGTGCAATGGGGGTTGGGCAAGGCCTCACACGCCCCGCAAGCTCTTGCTGTGCCAGGGGAAACGGAGGCCCACAGGCTGTGTGCCCTGAAGCAGGGCCAGGAGAGGGTTGGGTCCCAAACAAAAGCTTAAGGATGGAGACAGAACTGGACTCTCCAGGGCATGTGGTCAGGGAAGGCTTCCTGGAGGAGGAAGCCTGGCTGAGCTAGGCCCTGGGGAGGAGCAGGGAGGAATGGGGTGTCCTGGAAGCTACAGACCCCACCCCAGGCTGCCTCAGCCCCTCCCTGCCCCCCCGAGGCCCCCGAGTCCCCACCAGGTGACCGAAGGCCCTTGACGGCCTGTCCCCAGGAGCTACGCCTCCCGCATTCAGCGTCCCTTCTCTGTGAAGTTTGACCCATACACGCTGGCCATCGACGTGCTGGACAGTCCCCAAGCGATCCGGCGCTCCCTGGAGGACGTCCAGGACGAGCTGCAGGCCCTCAGCCACGCGCTGAACGCCATTGGCTGAGCCCAGCGGCAGACCCTGGGGTCCGGTGGGCTGGCCTTCGGTATCTCTGCCCTTCCTGGCTTCCGCGGCCCCTGTGGGGGCTGGGTCACAGCGCCCCAAGCACTTGCCAGAGGCCCTCCCTGCAGAGGGCAGCTCGTGACCCCACTGCCCTCCTCAGCTCCGCCTGCCGGTGCCCTCGTCCCTGCCTTCCTCAACGCTGTGTGCTGCCCCTCGCAACCCTAATAAAAGAAAGAGGCCCCATGCCTGCCTGTCTGGTGTCCACACCCACGCGCCCCCCAAGCCCAGGCCTGCGTGCCCCCTCAGCCTTGCTCAGAGGTTGCTCCTCTGCCCCTTCTCCTGGGAGGCCTTGCCGGACGGCATCACCCTCGCAGGCTCTCAGGCCTGTGCCCCTGCAGCTCCAGAGGGTGGAGGGGGTTCAGGCTGAGAGGCCATCTCTGTGGTGGCACAGAGTCAGGGCAGGGCCCACGGGAGCCCCATGGGGGATGGGTGTTGGGGGCAGGGCCGTGGCGGGGCGGGGGTAGGACTGCTACGGTCCACACGGTGGAGGTCAGATTTCCAGGGTCGAGTCTGTGAGAGCAGGTGGAGTGCAGCAGCCTCTGACCCCTGCACCCCACTCCACCCAGAGCAGGGCCTAGGAGCTCCCCCAAATGGGCCTCTGTCTCTCCAGCAAGGCGGTGGGGGTCTGGGTTCTTGGCTCTGGCCCAGGGCCGGCAAGGTCACTTGAGGGGCCCGACCTGTCCCTCCATCTAGGACCCCTGCCTGCTCTAGGAGCAGCCCAGGGCTGCCTGGCCCCTTCCTTCCTGCAGCGTGGGGACATGTCAGACCCCCGTCCGGGCCTCGTCCCAGCCCCCCGGCTGCCCTGGTGACTCTGCCGAGGCCCTGGCTCTGGCCGCTCAGGGTGTCAGGCCTGGCGAACCCCTGCTTACCTGTCAAGTCCCTCCTGGGCAAAGCCTCCTTCCCCAGCCCGTCCTGGGGGTCTGTCCTTCCTCAGCTCTGCTTCCGTGCCTGCCCGCTCAGCCCTGCGAGGCCTGAATTTGGGCTGGGGGCCCATAGAGACCGAGGGAGTGGGCGCGGGCTGGAGGCTGGCCTCACCTCCCTCCAGCCTCACCAACCCTGGGCTCTGTCCCTCACCTGCCTCCTCCCTCACCGGCCCCACTGCCCTCTCTGACAGGCCCCGGGCCAGCGCTGGTGGTGGGACCCGGGGCACCGTGGTCCCTGGAAGGCAGGGCTCCGCCCTTGCGCTGCCTGCTGCCCAGAGGGCTGGAGGCAGCAAGAGGCAGGTTGGGGGGCGGGGGGGCCTCCCTTTTCTGCCTGTTTGGAGGGGCTGAGGGGCAGCACAGGGGCTCGGCGCACGGGACCACCGAGCGGGACAACGGGGTGGTGCGGCCAGGCCTGAAGGGGTCGGCTCAGGGAGATGGCAGGGACTGCAGGAGCCGCAAGGGCATGGGGGTGGGACGGAGCCGGCCCCGTCCACGGAACCCTGGGCCCGCAACACAGAAGGGGAACGGCCGTCCCCACATTGAGGCTGAGACACCGGGTCCGCGGCAGGTCTCAGGGCCGCTAGTCCCCAGGGTCAGCCTCCCTGCAGAGCTGGGGAGCTGCCACGCCAGGCAGGGTGGGGACCGGTGGTAAACAGAGAGCTGTCCCTCCCTGTCCCTCCCTCTCCCACACCCACAGCCTAGACCGTCCAGGGGTCCTTGAGGGTGGACTGGGGTCGGAGGGCAGGGGTCCGGGCCTGGGGCAGGAAGAGTCCCTCCTCTCACCCCCTGCTCCCTGAACTAATGTGGAAACGTCAGCCTTGCTCCTGGGGAGCTGTTTGCCCCCTGCCGAGTGGGGACCCAGGGCCATCAGGCCCCTCATTACGATTCTAATGAGCCCCGGGGCCCCAAGAGGTCTGACGCCAAAGGCCCAAGGAGAGGCTCCTGCGGACCCAGCATCAAGCAAATGATCCAGAAATTGCAGCCTCAGCCCCCCACCCCGCCCCCTCAGCCATCTGCCACCCCTGGGGCTCCCATGGGCCAGGCTGCCGGACTATAAAGCCGGCCCGGCCCGGCAGCCCCCAGCCCTCCCGGACCGGAGACATCCAGAGGCCGAAGCAAACAGGTCAGTCCAGGGACTGCCGGTCAGCCTGGGTGGGGCCGCCCTGCTGGGGTCCCGGGTGTCTGGGCTCTCGAGGTCATGGGCTCTTCCCTTAGGGCACTTGGGGGCCAACACCGGGCGCATGCCCCTCACTGGCCTCAGCCCCACTTGTCCCCAGGTGGTCGACGCCCCGCCATGGCCCTGTGGATGCGCCTCCTGCCCCTGCTGGCCCTGCTGGCCCTCTGGGCGCCCGCCCCTGCCCAGGCCTTCGTCAACCAGCACCTGTGCGGCTCCCACCTGGTGGAGGCGCTGTACCTGGTGTGCGGGGAGCGGGGCTTCTTCTACACGCCCAAGGCCCGCCGCGAGGCGCAGGACCCGCCAGGTGAGCAGCTGCCCAGCCCCTGCCCCGGTGCCCTGCGGGCACCTGGGGACCTCAGGCGGGAGTTTTAAAATGGCAATGACGTGCCCTTGGTCACATCCTAGAAGTGGCCAGCTTACTGGTCAGTGCTGGTACCTGGGGGCAGAGGCCAGATGCCACCCAACAGTGGGCTCGTCCACTGCCCTGTCTGCCATCGGCCCCCGGCCCCCTCAAATGCCCCGTCCACTCCTCCCCACCTCTGGGTGCCAGCTGTCTCAGGGAGACCTGGGGGCCGATGGGGGTGCCCCACCCTCCCACCCAAATTCCCGTGGAGCCCAGGAGCTGGGGAAGGCTCTGTGGAGGCCAGAATGGGGGGGGGGGCGGTCCATGGCAGGTACCAGGGGCACCTGCTCAGGTCCCCTCAGTGGCACTGCCCTGGGGCCCAATAACGGTGCAGGCACCAGGCCGGGGGCGGTGAGTGGGGTTGGAGCTATGGTTTTGCTCGGGGCCCTGACTGTCCGCCCCATCTCTCTGGCAGCCGGGGAGGTGGAGCTGGGCGGGGGGCCTGGTGCGGGCGGCCTGCAGTCCCTGGTTCTGGAGCGCGCCCTGCAGAAGCGTGGCATCGTGGACCAGTGCTGCACCAGCATCTGCTCGCTCTACCAGCTGGAGAACTACTGCAACTAGCGGCCCCCACTCCGCATCCCCGCACCCCCGCACCCCCGCACCCCCGCACCCCCGCACCCCCGAGACCCAATAAACCCTCAACCAGCACCTGTGCGATTATTGTCTGTGTCCTGTGGCCACGGCAGGGCTGGTGGGTGGAATGTGCCAGGGTGGGGTGGGGTGGGGCGTGGCACACCCGCCCGTCCTTCCAAGCTTCCTCCAGGCTCGCGGGGTGCCCGTGGGCACGTGGCGGGTCCCCCCAATAGGCCAGCTCCTGTCGGCTGCCCACGGTCCCCTGTCCCAGGTCAGTAGGAGGACTCGGGGCCCCCTGGCTGCTTCAGGGTGGGACAGAGAAGGGTTATGGGGGTCCCTGGGAGGCTGGGGTGGGGGCCTGACAGGGAGCCGACACTCTTAGCTCAGGGGCCCCCAGTAGCTTCCCTCCCAGCTTGCCCCAGAGGTCTACCTGCAGGGCTGTTTCTGATGGAGGCCTGCCTCTCTGAGGGAAAGGGCTGGGGTGGGGGTGGGATGCTAGGGGCAGGGGACAAAGGCACAAGTCACCCAGCACTGGGTAGGCCTGGGGCAACCAGACACCCAAGCCAGGCCCAGTCAGAGGAGCCCCCTGGGCCCAGCGGGGGACTCCTGAGCGGCCAGACAGAATCCCTGAGCCAGGGCCAGACGGCTGCCACTGGCTCTGGGCAGGAACCTGGCACCCAGCAAGGGGGACATCCTGGCTGGGTCCCCCTGAAAACGGTGCCCCCAGGTCCAGGGACGGGGCCCAGGGCTGGGCCTCCCACCGCCCCCCACTCTCTCGTGCCCCCTCCTCTCACCACAAAGCCGCATCCCTCGGCCCCCCACTGGTGGCCCCTGCAGAAGCCCCTTCGGGGCCTTGGCACATTCCCTCCAGGTGCACGTCTCCCGGGTCCTGGCCCCTCCTCAGCACCCACTGCAGCTCCACAGGGCACTGCACTTAGGGCCCGGGGGCCGCCTGGCTGGCTGTGGACTGGGAGGTCAGCAGGTGACCCCAACGCCCCAAGGCCAGCCTGCCGGCTGCTGGGGTCAAACCAATCTGCATAGCTCCTGAGGCTCCACCCAAGCCTGGGCCCTGCTGGCCATGGGCCACTCAAAGGCCAGCCTGGGAACCAGAGGCCGACCCTCCCGCCAGGGGCCCAGCTGTCCACCCTCCCTGCACCCCTGAGCTCCCTCCCAGGTCGCCCCTCCCCACAGCCACATGGACACCCCCAAAGGGGGTGCCTCAGGCCCCCAGCTAGCCCCGCCCCAGGAGTGGGGGCCAGGGCTGAGCAGATAGGTGGACGCAAACTCGGGACCTGGAAGAGGAGGAGGAGGGGGTGGGGTTACCTGGGACTGCTCATGGGGGCAGCCAGGTGCCCATTAGCCCCCCACCCCGGCAGAGGTGGGGGCGCCCTGCAGGAGTTGAGGTGCGTGAGTTGGTGGGTGGCCAGGCCTGGAGCAGCCGGGGTGGGAAAGTAGGCTGGTGGGGAGGCTGCCCCCAGGTGGTCGCTGGCCCTGGTGGCCTGCAGACCCCGGGGAGTGCTCCGGAGCTCCTCAGGGGCCAGCACACTCTGAGGAGGGTGCCCAGGGGCATGGGGGCCATGCCAGCTGGCCCGACTCATGGCGTGGGTGGGCCTGGGTGGGGACGGCTGCCCACCCAAGAATCTCGGTCACGGTGTGGCAGGTGGGACTCCCCATGCTATCAGCACAGGTGAGACCCTGGCTGCGGAGGTGGATCTGACCCTGGGCTCTGAACCCCAGATGTCCACCTTCTCGGACCCCCCGGTCACCGCATGGAAACCAGGCCCAGGGCCTGTGGCCCTGCCGTCCATCTAGGCCATGCTCCATCCCTTCTGGGAACTGGGAGGACAGACCTCCCGGGCCCTCAGGCCCTGCCTGCCTTGGGCACCCAGCAGTGGGCTCAGCTGCGCATCCATCCCTGTGTGCCACCCTGGTGTGGGGGGTGGAGGGGCAGCTGCCTCCAAAGTCCCCTGACACAGCCGGGTCCCCACCCCCTCACAAGAGGCCCGGATCTTCCAGGGGACCATACGGTGTGCCGCCCACTGTTGCCCCCGTGTTCCTAGTGGGGACACCGAAGCCAGGCCGGGATGCCTGTCCCTCTGGTGGTCACAGCCCAGGGACACCCCACGGGGGGCGCTGCCTCCAGGCCGCTCCCCAGCTGTCTGCTCCCGGCCCAGGTGAGCTGGCACCTCCGCCTGGCTGAGCGGCAGTACTTGCCCTCTCCTGCTGGCAGTAAAGATTTACCGTCCTCACGGGTCTCCAGGCCTGAACAAGCCCTGAGGGGCACCAGAGGGGGGTGCAGGGACGCCGGGCAGGAGCCCTGTCCTTGAGGGCCCAGTGCCCAGCGGGGGCCGCCTGGGGGGAGGGAGGGACACCAGGAACCAGAGCTGCTGGAAAAGGGCCCCTGGCAGAGCCCAGGCTGAGCCCTGGCTGGCACCTGTGTCCAGTGAGGCTGTGTAGGGGCACCTGTGCCTCTGCCTTGAGGAATTTGTTCCTGGGCTCTGGGCCTCCCAGGCCCCCAGGACAGGCAGTTTTGCTAGGTCCACACTGAGCCAGGTGGGCAGAATGGCCATTCACAGGCACGACCAGCAGAGGGTGCCAGAGCCCCACATTTGGGGCACATCCCTGGCCATGGGCGGGCTGCCCACCTGCAGGGCACCTCCCCGGGGGGTGCCCAAGGGGCTGTCTGGGGGTCTGGAGAGTCAGGGAGGAGCCTACATGTTCCGTCTCAGGCCCCACAGTCACAGGCCTGGGTGTCCTGTGGAAGGGAGGGCCCTGGACAGAGGGGCTGGGTCCCCGACATCCTGGGAAAGTCCCCGGTGGGAATCGGACCCCAGGCGCCCAGAATCAGAGACCTGGCAAGTCCTTCGGGGTGACCTCCCCCAACACCCCACATGACAGCTGAGCAGCCGAGGCAGGAGGAGGCCCTGCAGGAGCCTTGGCTGGGGGTCTCTGGGCCCCGGGGAAACCGCGGCTGGGGCTAGCAGGTGGTTGTCACTGTCAGGCCAGGCAGCCCTCTTAGCCCCTGGAGCCGGAAGGCTCACAGGAGGCTCTCAGGCAGGGGTCGTGCTGGGTTGGGGTCAGCTCTTCCCCATGCCCACCTCCCCACCCAGTGCAGAGGTGAGGGGTCAGTTCCAGAAAGAATGTGGAGGGTGCCCAGGAACTGTGGAGGCAGCGAGCAGGGTGGGGGATGCTGCCCCTGCCCCCCGGCCCTGCAGGCACCGTTGCTTCTGGCTGCTGTACAGGAACCGCCAGGCAGAGGCCTCAGAGTGGAGGGACCCAGGCAGGGCCCCCACGCCCTCTGGTCCTCAGTTCGCCTTCTGCCCCAGGTGGCCTCCGGGCTGCAGCCCACCCTCACCTCTGGGGCACTCTCCCCCCGACCCACGGACGGGCCTCTGAGGCCGTCCCTGGAAGCCGGGCTTGGGGCCAGTCCCAAAACCCGAGGCCCCGGCCCCCACGTGCACAGGCTGCTGACCTATCAGAGAGGGTGCCTCGTTCCAGCCCCTCTCAGCCCATCTGTGTTTTTGGAAAACAGCCGGCACCCCGCAACCTGCCGGCTCGGGCCGTCCCGCTGCGACCCAGAGTGTTTGTTCTTCCAGCTCGGTCCGGCTTCAGAACCGGCCTCTCCCGGCACAGCCGCCTCCGGGTCCTTGAACAGGCCCTTCCTGCTCCGGCCTCAGGCTTTGGGCTATGGCTCCATCGCATGGGGGCAAGAACACGATTGGGAGGGGGCAAACCCAGGCACCCGGGGCTGAAGCTGTGGCTCTGAACCTGAAGCCCTGGCCGTCCCGGCTGTCCCTGCCCGTCCCCAGCTCTCTTCTCGGGACTGACATGCACAGTCTGTCCCGGTGCTGATGACAGGCTGCATGGGGATCTTTTCCCTTAAGGCCCCGGAGTGGGTTCGTCCCGTTGCCCACTGGTCACCTGTGCTTCCCAAGCCCTGGTCACCTGTGGGGAAGGAGGGGACAGAGAGGCCAGAAAAGGAAGATGGGAGGGCTGCACACCCCTACCTCAGCTCTAGCTGTGGTCAGAGCAGAGCAGGAGGCCAGATGGGACAGGCAGCCTGGGGGGCTTCCTGGAGGAGGTGTTCCCACACAGCTGTCTTGACCCTGAGCATGAATCCATGTGGGACTGTCAGTGTTCAGGGCACAAACTCAGCCCAGGGTTCAGCTACAGTTCTAGCCCTTTCTCCCCTCCCTGGAGCCATGGTCCCCCAGACCCTCCCCCATGGCTGGGCAGGGGTCCGCCTGGCGCCAGAAAAGAGGGAACAGGCTAAGTTTGAGACACAAGGGGCTCCTTCCTGGGGGTCCCTCATCTCCAGGCGCATCCTCACCATGTAGGGCCCCCACGCCAGTGCAGGGGTGAAGGGGGGCAGCTGGTGGGCCAGAGGGGCCGGGGTGTCTCTGGGCTCTGCCACCCAGGGCCGTGTGCCTCAGTCTCACCCACCCTGCAGGGCTGCTGGACACGAAGGGGGTGCCCCTCCCGGGGCCTGGGACTCTGGTTCCAGCTGCCCCGCCCCCCCCCCCACGCTTAGCACCTCCCCAAGTGGGGCACTTGGGCAGTCTCGAGCTTTGCCTCCCCACCCCCGGCCCTGCATGGAGCTTGCCCTCTGTGGGACAGGAGTGTAGGTGAGGGCTGGGGCAAGCCGGCAGTGGGCCGTGGACTCAGGCACCTGGCTGCACTGGGGCTTCTCCCTTGTGTCTCCGGCAAGTGGCTCCCCTCGGTGGGCCCGGGTGCCTCGGGGACAGCCCCATGGTCTGGCTCTGCCTCGCGGGTCGTAGGCAAAAGGAGGCTGCGGGTGATGCAGCAGTCCTCACAGTGACCAGGTGTGGCCCGTGGCACCGTGCCCAGCTCCCCCGGGGAGGTGGCCAGGGCTGGGTGAGAGGGGGCTTACTACGTGGACCGGGCAGAAGAGGTGGAAGGCCTCAGAGAGCCAGGCCAGCGAAGGAGGGCTCCCTGGGGCAGAGGCCCTGCCGGGGGAGGGCTGGGCAGCTCCCCGAATACCAGCCCACCAGCCAAGGAGGCTGGGGCAGCGAGCGGCGCTCCCGGGCTGGCATCCCACACCCACCCTCAGAGCCCCCTCGGGGGCAGTAAGAGCTGCAGGAGGTGGAGGGTCTCTGCGGACAGCGGTCCTGGGGACACCCTCGGCTGGGTGGCATTTCCACACAGCCTAGCAGAGGGCTGCTGGGGCAGGCCCACCTCCGCATCTGGAGCACACCAGAGGGAAGGCCAGTGAGCATCTGCTCCGAGCCTGGCCTTGAGGTGTGGCCCCCCGGGCTCACAGAAATGCAAAGGCCTGGCCTGGGCCAGCCTCCAGGCCTCCTGGGACCCACTCCTGTGCCCCGTCTGCCACAGGGCCCTGAGGTCTCCACAGCAGGGCCCCAGGTGCCCCCTACCAGGTTTGAGGCCTGGTGCTGCCTGGGCGTCCTCTCCCTGGCCCGTCCATTGCCCAGTCGAAGGCAGCAGAGCCCTACATTCGCCTCTAGATTGGGGTTCTCAGTATGGGGTGCCACATTCCCTCGCCTCTCAACCCCCCAGGTTTGGTCAAGCCCCCCAGGTGAAACCTTCGAAGCAATGTTGATTCTTTCTGAGGCTGTGGCTGCACTTCTCCAGATGGCCACCAGGTGTCAGGCTCGGGCCATATTTGGAAGCCGAGCAGGGAAACTGAGTCCAGAGCGGAATCCCTCCCACCCTTGTAGTCTGGGGGTCCCTGCCTGCCTAGGGGGAGACCCCAACATCCTGCCTCTTAGTAACATATCTGACTATATTCTTATAAAACGTAATACAGTTCTCTGTAAGTCTCAGAGCGCAACAGAAGCTTCAGGAAGGTGACCCAGGTGTAACCGTTGGCTTTGGGTGCCCACCTTGTCACATGCCCTGGGGGGGTCCAGTGGAGAATTTCCGCTGGGCCTCTGCTGCCCGCTGCGGAGAGCCCGGATGGGGGCAGACCAGAGCCTCAGATCTGAGGGCAAGGGGGCACCCCCCCCGTACCCTGACACTGCAGGGCCCCCCTTTGTGGGGAGAAATGTGGCTGGTTTGCACCCCCGGACCCCTCTCACCCGCACCGGAGAACACCCGCACCCGAGACCTTCGGGGTACGCTGCTGTAATCCCAAAGGTGACCGCCAGGTGTCAGCACGAGGCCGCTTAAGCAGCCAAGTGGAGGAAACCCGGTGGCGGGGTTTGGGGGTTCCCCAATTCTCTAACCCAGCTAGACCCCCAGGAGGCGGTGGTCCTTTCTTTCCCAGGCCGCAGCGCAGTGAGGTAATGAGGCATCCCTGGCTCTTGCACCCCAAAGTCACCCCTTTTGTGTTCCTTCACTACCCCGGATCCTCCGCAGGTTGCAGGCCCCTGAATGCAGGCATGGCTGAGGGTCACTGCCTGCCAGGGGACCTCTGTATCTGCCCCAGGGGGACCACGGCTTCATCCTGGAGTGGGGGGTCCCTCCCCACCCTGCCCTTCCCCTTGCTCAAACCCTCGGGTCGTTTGCAAGGAAGGCTGGATGAAATGAAAGAGCCCCCTGTTGGCGGGAGACGTTTTGGGGAGCAGATCACTGCAGAGCTGATTCAAGACTTTTGGGGGAGTGGGAAGTCCAGGGCCACTTCCCTTCTGCCCCTCAGCTGCCCCCCTTCTCCTTGTGGGGACCCTGCCTCTCGCGGGCCTCTCCTGCCACTCTCTCCTCTGGCCTGGGGTCAACCCTTCACCCTCCCCAGCCCCACCTGCCCCTGGAGTCCCAGGGCCTGGCCCCAGCTCCTTGGCACACTGGGCATCTTGCAGCAGACACTGGGGGACAGCACTGGCCCCAAAGCCCGCAGGCTGCAGAGCCTGGAGCAGAGCACAGCCAGCAGGGGCGAGGGGCAACTGAATGCCAACTCCCACCCTGTGCCCTGGACCCTGGAGCCGTTCAGGCCCCCCCCCACCAGGGCTCCGAGCAGCACCCCTCCCCCCGCCCTCCTCCCAGCAGTGCTGTGGGCCTGCTTGGCATGCCACCCCCAAGCCCAGTCCCCCTCAAGGCTGACTGCCATCCCCCGAGAGCCCTGAGTTCCCTCTGAGGGCCCTTTTCCCCAGCTAAGGCAGGGGAGGGGGGGGCGGTGCACTGGGGCCCCCCTGAAGTGTGTATGTCTTTGCCTCTTCGTGGGTCTTTGTTCTGCCCCCACTTTCCCTGTGGGCGTGGGGACAGAGCTTCCATTCCCAGTGAGATTTAGTCCAATCAGGTGGCAGGTCCACTGGCCCCACCCCCCGCGGTGAGATCTCTGGGCCTTGTGCCTTCACTGCAGTTCCGCCCAGGCCCCAAGGGCTGTGAACCCGGCCACCCAGCCTGGGAGGGACTGTGAGCAGGACGCTGCTACTGCCCGCCCCCCCCCCCGGGCCCCGCCCCACCCGGACTGCCTAGCACCTGTAGTGTGGGGGCCATGGGGGGTGGGGCAGGGGGCGGGAGATGGCTCCCGGGTGGGCTCCTGCCTCTGGAAGACAAGGGACAGGACCCCCCTGTGCTGCAGCAGAGTGGGGACCACCTGCAGGGTGACTCTTATGACCAAGCCTTAAATTTGCGCCTTCCCCTGTGGGCCCCTCCCCCATTTTACCCGTGCCGAGCCCACCCACATTCCAGGGTGTCAGGTGGCCGCCAAGCGGCCACCTCGCGAAGCCCCGCCCCCGCCCCCGCCCCCCCCAGCCCCGCCCGCGAGCTGGCTGGATTGCTTCTGCACGTGCGCAGGTCCACTGGCCCCTTCTGCACGTTCCGGGGCGGGCCCAGCCTCCCCCGCACCCCCCCACACACTGCCCAAGCGCGGAACCGTGCCAGAGCCAGCTGCCCCAGAAGCCCCGGCACCCCCAAGTGGGTGCAAACCTACCCAAATTTGGAGGGGCCAGAGGATCAGCGTGGAGGGGACGAGGAGGTGAGGGACTGGGCACAGTTTCAGCTGGCACATGGGCAGGGGTCCTGCTCGGTGGTGGTCGGGCCTCCCCCTGTGAGGGCCCCAGTGTCATGCACACTCTAAAACCACCCCTCACGGTCTCCGCAGCCTCAGCCTCGTCCCCCTCCTCCTCCTCCTCCTCCTTCTCCTCCTCGGCCACCCGGCCCAAGGCCCCAGGCGCCTCAGCCGGAGCACCCTCTGCTCTGGCGGCGACTGCTAATTTTGGCCCGGCCAGCGGATCACCGGCCAGGCAGTT
Source organism: Sturnira hondurensis (assembly GCF_014824575.4). NCBI lineage: Eukaryota > Metazoa > Chordata > Mammalia > Chiroptera > Phyllostomidae > Sturnira > Sturnira hondurensis. The sequence goes on from NW_028079014.1 coordinate 562,858, forward strand.
TCAGCAGAGAGCTCCGGGTGCCGGTGACTCCCCGGTCCTCTTCATCCACCGCCCGGGGGCCTCGGGGACCACGCAGCGACTAGAGCACAGGTAACCGGGCTCCCCTCCCACTTGCAGCATTTCTGGGCATCCACGTGGTGGGGGGGAAGGGGCTTGGGGCTGATCAGGGCCCCCGCTTCTGCAGCGGCGAGGGGGGCAGGAGAGACAGGTGGCCAGGGGGCCTCGGCTACGGGGGCTGCCCAGAGCCAGAGGCTTTGGCGAGGAAAATTGGTTTCCCTCCACTGATCTGTGGGAGACACGGGCCCAGGCCGCAGCTGTCGTGGCGAGTGTGAAAGGCAGGGTTTTCCCCGGCTGCATCCTCCCCAGTCCCCACGGAGACAAGCAGGACACAGCGCAGAGGGGCCGGAGGCCCGGGATGTTGAAGCAGTTTTTATATGCCACTTAAAAAGTCAAGCCCCTCCACTCTCCCCCCGCCCCCACAGCCCCCTGGCACTCCCCAACTATGCCAAGAGGCCTACCAGGTCCCACGGACATCATGACTGAGGGGCAGCGTCCCTGACACTCAGGGCCTAAAGTGAAGCTTCTCCCTGCCTGACCAGGTGCCCAGCACTCCACGCGCCCCCTCTGCCCACAGGGCTGAGTGCAGGTGAAGTCTCCCGCCTCGGCTCAGGGCCCCCCTGTCCTGTCCATCCAGGGTGGGGTTGGTGGGCAGCAAGCTCATCCCCCCTGAGAAGCCCACCTTCCCGTGCAGAGCCATGTCCTGTTTGGGCCCGGGCCCCTCCCCACTTCCACCCAAGGCAGGACTGTGGGGGAGTGGAGGGCGGGGTTCTGTGATGGGCTGTGACCCGCCCCCTCCACAGTCCCTATGGGCAGCCCCCACCCCAGGACCAGTGCCCTGGGGCAGTGGTCCTTCACCCTTCGCAGGCGTCTTCTGGGGCCTGATGGCCGGGCAGCCCAGCTTGAGGTGAGGCGTGGGCCGCCTCTCCAACCCTGTGCATGGCCACGGGGGAGCTGTGCAGCCAGTGACAGGCCAGGGAGCCACCCCCCAAACGCTGACAAGGGGGCCCACAGGCCTCCCCCCCCACGGCCAGGGGAGTGGAGGGGCCCAGGGCTCTGGCTTGGGGGGCACTTATTTTAAAAGATGTCACTGTCATGTCTTCCCAGGGGACGAAGAGCCACCACTGAGCCCCTGGAGGAGGAAGCGGACCCCAGTCACCAGCCCCAGGATCCCGCGACCCAGCCGGTGCGGCCCCCAGCCCCACCGGCCCCCAGGCCCAAGCGGAGGCCCAGGCAGAGGCAGGCCCGAGCGGCCCGAGAGCCCAGCCCCGAGGCCAGCTGCTGCAGCCTGTGGCCCAGGCGGACCCCACGCACGCAGAACTGACTGAGGCCAGCGGCCCCGCAGAGGTGAGTGTCCCCGGCCCCTTTCCGTGGGTCAGACATGGTCCTTCAGCGCTCCCAGACCGCCCAGGCCGGCGGAGAACCGACCGGCTTCACAAGGAGCTGAAGCCCCGGGAGGCTGGGGGCGTGTTCAGTCACAAAGCTGGCGTCGGGGTCCCCGGTGGTTTCGCAGGCGCCGCTCCCTGGGGGGCTCAGGTGTGGGCAGAGCAGGGTCCCTGCTGTCCGGCTGGCCATGGAGTCCTCCACAGAAGCGTCCTGGTGAAAGGCTGCAGGGAGAGGCAGGGGGCACTGTGAGGACAGAATGGGGGAGGCCGATTGAGGAGAGGAGAGGACAAGGGAGCAGTCAGAGGCCCCAGGACCCGGCTGAGGCACTGAGGCAGCCCTGGGCTGGGGGCCGCAGGGCCTGCACCCAGAGCCCCTCCGCCCCTTCTGGAGCAGGCTGGGGCAGGGCGGGGCGGAGTTCAGGACCAGGTGCTGGTGAGGGCCCTGGAGGAACGCTGTGGAGCGGGGGCGGGGGTCCGTGACCTCGCGCCCGGCCCAGAAAGCAGCAGGGGCAGAGCCCCCCAGTGAACGACCCCCTCCAGGCCTGTTTGCCCAGCCCAGAGAAAAGCCCCAGAACGTCCTTTTTCCAGGTGTCTTTCATGCAGACACCAAATCGACTGGCACAACAGGGCCATGCCAGGGTCGCACAGCTGCCTCCCCGGGCCCGGCCCGCCCCCCGCCCTGACCCTGACCTACTTTAGCGCCTGGGGGTGCCTGGGCCTCTGGTGGCTGTGCCGCCCTCTGGCCGTCCCGCCGCCGTCCCAGTGGTTGCCCTGGCCTGGGTGCCTGTCCCCTGCTTCCAGTGGGGGGCTGACCCCGAGCAAACGCTTCCTTCCCGGAGCCCTGAGCGGGGGGTGAGGGAGGGGCGCTCAGGGACCCTCAGAGACGGAGCCGGGTTTGCAAACGCTGGGCTTGGGCCCAGGGAGGGGGAGCAGCCTGGTCGGAGCCAGAGCCGGGAGGAAGCCTGGGAGTGCGAGAGTCAGACTGCAGGGCGCCGAGAAGGCCGGCTCGAGGGGTGAGTCCGGATCGGATCGGACCGTGCGGCGTGATCCCTCTCTTCAAATCTGGGTTTGCGGCTCCAGAGGGGAGGTGAGCGTGGCTCGGTGCTGGGGAAGGGCGTGAGGGGGCTGGCGCTGGGGGCTGCGCTCTGAGCCGGAGACCCCAGATCCACACGGTGCTGCGGTTGCTAGCGGGTCTCTCTCTGCCGTGGGGGGCCGGAAGTCGGGGAGCCTGGGGCTGCTAGTGCTGGCCAGGGGTGGCCTGTGCCCTCGACGAGCCCTAGGGTAACTTGGATCTGCTCCGACACGCCTGCCCCTTCGGCCACACTTTTGACTAAATAAGGCGAGGGTTCTTGGGCAGCCCCGAGGGGGAGGAAGAGCGTGTGCCCCCCGCCCCCGCCCTGATGGCTCAGCCTGACACCCCAGGGTGGCCTCCGCCTTCCTACCTGCAAGGTCCTGGCGTGTCTCCAAGCAGCAGGCAGAGGCTTCTCCAGGGCGAGCGCCTGTGGGGGCAGAAAACAGGGGGGCAGCGAAGGGGCCGCTAATGTGCGTGCCCTCCAGGCGTCCTGACGGGGTGGGGGTAAAGCCCATAGTCTAATGGGGCTTTTGCCCCAGCGGCCGCCAGCCCGCAGCCTGGGAAGTGGACCTGCAGGAGGGGCAGTGGGGGACCCAGAGCAGGGCCCGGGGGGCCCTGGGCTTGTCCGTCTGAGCAGCCGCCCTCGGCCAGGACTAGCGATCTGCTCTGGGCCCTCAGTGCCCCGGGCCCACGGACAGGCATGATTCGAATGCTTTGCACCCCAAAATCTACAGGTCGCCTTGGAGTGGGGAGCAAGGCGTCTGCTGGAGGCTCCCCGCTGTCCCTCCTGCTGCAGGCCCTGGGCCTGGGGCAGATGGGGAGGGGGCCGTCTTGGGTCAGGGGAGACAGGCCAGATGTTCTGGGAACGGGGTGACGGGTGCAGGCTGGAATTCGAGGGGGAGCATTCCCCACATGCCCTGGGCTCTGGGTGGAAAATAGGCTGTTTTTCGTGGGGTGGGGGTGGGGGCGGCCTTCTGGTGCTGGCGAGCTACTGGGAAAGGCTGCCTCACGGCAGTCCCCACACCTGTCCCACCACGTCAACCCCTGTCTTCCCAGTGCCAGGCTTCCAGAGACCCCTTCTAGCGGGGGTCCCTGTGTGGTGGGGTGACTGTGGGGACAAGGTGCCCCATGCCCTCTGTCCTGGCTTCCAGGCCCTCCCCCTATTTTGCTGCACACCCCCACCCCCACGGAGCCGTGCCTCCTCCCTGGCAGCTTCTCTCTCTGGGGATCCCCCGGGGGTCACTGCCCCACACCCCCAACACTGCCCAGTTCTGCGGGGGTGACCCCGTTCCTGCTAGCAGCGACCCAGGATCTGGTGGGTCCAGTGCTTGCCTCCCTGCCCACCTCCATTCCCAGTGCGGTCAGGGAGGCCGTGAGCGAAGATTCTCGGAAACCGAAAGGAGGCGCCTGGCACCCCACGGCCGCGCAGTCCTGCCCCCCCTCTGTCCCCACGTTCTCCCCTTCGTCCCCATTTCCTCCCTGTCTTGCGCTACCCACACAAAACTGGTTTCGCTGCCGTTTTCGGCACTCTACAAGACCTCGGCGCTCTCAAGGAGCGCGGGGGCGGCGGGGGTGGCCGCCGGGGGTGCTCCCTGGCCCCCAAGCCGAGCCGGGGACGAGCCTGCCCGCGGCGGCGTCCGGGTCGCGGCTTCGCCTAGGCTCGCAGCGCGGGAGCGCGTGGGGCGCGGCGGCGGGGAGCCCGCGGGCCTCCTCGGAGGCAGCGGCGTGGGGACCGGGGAGCCGCGGGGCGCCCGGAACCTGCGCCTCTGTCCGTGCCTGGAGGCTCTCGGGTTTCTCCTTCCACCCTGACGCCCGCTGAGCCTCCGCCACAGAAAACTCTTGGTGGCGAGAAGGCAAAAGAACGAGTGGCAATATTGCCCCGGGCACGCGCCCCGGGAGCCCCGGACTCCCTGCCCGCGCCTCCCTCGCCGCCGCCTCCCGGGGAGGGTGTGCGCGTTCCTCGCGTCTCGGCGCGTCGAGTCCCCAGCGGCGCTGCTTCACCGACACCCCCCGCCCCCAGCCCGGCCTCTCAAACGCAGACTGGTGTTGGGGTATCAACCTACCCAGCGACTTCCCTGCTCCCCCCAAACTCCAGCAGGATTTCCACCCCCCCCCCCCGTGATCCTTCAGGTTACAGCCTTACTTCCAGGTCCCCCCCACACAGTCAGCGTTTTCCCAGGTCACACGAGTTTTCTTGGACATTAATTTCCGGGACCTTAAAACCTCTGAAGCCCCCACTGTCTTCCCCAGGTTGACTCGGGTGGCGCGAGGCTCCCAAGCAAACGGGCGTTTCCTCCCAGGCGCAGGCCGATTGAACCGTTTTACACGCAGTCGGGGGCCTGCGGAGGCGCGCGGCAGCCATTCGCGCCCCCTGGTCTCCACAAGAACTGCGGCCTGCAGTCAGGCGGCGGCTCGCCTGGCTCCCCTGGCTCCCCAGAAGCTGGTCAGGGCTTCCCTGGTACTTAAGTGTGTGTCCCAAAACGAGAGGCACTTTTTCTCCCGTCCTCACACTGTGTGGCATTAACAACGAGGTCTCCCCAGCCCTGTTGTGACCTCCCCAGGTGGGGCTCCCAGAGCTTGGGGCAGCAACTGCAGGGTTCCACAGAATTATTGGCCCCAACCCGGGCTCCCTAAATCTCATACAGAGTCCTAGGTTCCCCCATTTCCCCCTCAACACTCTAAACACGCCACCCGGAACACTTCCAGGTCGTCCTCCTGGCGTCCACCGGGCTTTAGGAACTCCCCCAAACACACACACACCCCCCTTTGTGAACCCTGAACAACCTGCTTTCTGGTAGCCTGAGTCCCGCCAAACTCGGAGGGTGGGCGACGCTTGCTCCCCCAGACTCCCGAGTGCTTTCTCCTGTGGGCCGAGCAGACCTGGGGCCCCCTTTCTGGGGCTCTCCCAGCTTCCTGCCCACGCAGCGGCCTTCCCACGGTGACCCTGTCCCCCAGGCCCTGAGAGCGCATCAGCAGGGCCCCGAGACTGGATGCGCTCAGCGGTGGCCGTGGGCTAGGCAAGTTGCCCGAGCCTTGCCGGGTCCCCCAGCCCCCCCCCCCTCCACCGCTGTGCTCTGCACGCACGGCCAACCTGTGCTTGTTTCCCGGGCCCTGCGGCGAGTCCCCAGTCACCAAATATTCTAGATATTTTCTCTGCCTCACAACACGTCGAGTGTTTGAAACTCCCTCTGTCCCACTGTTTACCGACAAGAACCCGGATTTTCTAAAATTCAGACGCTGATAGGCAGTCCGGGTCCTCCCGGAACCCTCTTCCTGACCACCGGGATTGGGTTAGCTGGGTCCCCTCAGTGTGAGGCGCTGCTCCTGTGCCCCCACACCCAGTGTTACACTGGGGGCGCCGAAAGGCGATGATTGCTGGGGCTCCAAAGCACCCAAGCCCCCCACTGAGTCACCCAAATTTAAGCAACACTTATTGGGTCCCCCACACAGCTAGCTCACTGTGGGCGCTGGTTCTCAGGCCCACGACCCAGGAACACTTCATCCTCGCCCCAGAAGTCAGACACGGAGCCCGACTCTCCTGAGGACGCGGGCGGCTTCCCTGGGTCCCCAGGTTCCAGATTACGTGCCTGGGACCTCACATTGAGGCCCTGTCCCCAGCCCTGCACAGGAAACAGATTTTTTTTTTCTTCCTCCACAAAATGATGGAGCTCTTTCTGAACATTAATTTATGGGCCCCCTGACTTAATGACCCTTTCCCTGAGTCCCCCTAAATTTAGGTAAATTTTCCACGGCCCCCCAAATGAAAATCTGCGGGCATGGGAAAATGCCCCCAGGCCGCCAACCCCCCAGGCAGCATGGGCCAATGTCTACCAGCTGTCTCGCCGCCAGCCAGGGACCCTGAAATCCAGCTATCAGTCTCCACTGGACAGTTTCCAGGGATCCCCGAATCGGGGCTGTGTTTCACTAGGGTTTCCCAAAGGCAGACCCCACTCAGGGACACAGGGCGTTTTCTCCTGTTCATCAAAGATAAAGCAACAGTGAGCGAATCGGTTTAAAAAACAAAATGTTAAACATGTTGACTTTCTGCACTCCCCGAGTGCACTGATCACACCCCAGGTTCTCCCCAGTTCGGACCGTGTTTCTGAATTTGGTCTCCAAAGGTCACAGGACTGGCCCCGAAGCCGCGACAAGCATGTGAGTTGCTCTCCCCGCGCTCCGGCAGCCTCGGGGCTGAGGCTGAGAACTCGAGTTTCAGAACGCTGGAAATTAATCTCCACTCTTCTCCGCCCCGTGGAGGGCTTGCCTGGGCCCCCCAAAATGTGCCCACTGTTTTCTTCCCTCAATTTTAGACTGTGTGCCTCTCTGGTTCCCCCCCCCCGAGTTTCATGTGCAGAAGTTTTCTTGAGGCACCACCCAAAACCCACCTCCCCACAAATCCTTCTGGGGTTCCCCCAGGCACTCGGACCCAGACGCTGGGTTCCCCCCTTTTACACTGAGGTCCTCCTCCCCCAGTTGCACGGAGCAGCTCCCACTGGTCCTCAAACTCGGACTTCATTTTTCTGGAGCTTGAGATTCAGTGGTTAACTGCAGTTCCCCGCGTTAGAGGGCCTCCCCTGGGTCCCCTCGTTGGGGGACACTCATTCTTTCTGCCCGCCAGTCAGACAGAGCTCGGACCTGCGCACCCCGATATCTGGGCATTGTTCCCGACCCGCCCGCGGCCCTCCGCAGCCCCCTGACCCCACGCACGCTGGGCACTGGTTTCGGGCCTCCCTGCCTCTCCTACGAAGTCCCCGGATCGCCTCGGATTTAGGAAATGTCCATGTTCCCCAAACACCCTTGGCCTGGCAAGCGTGTCCGCCAGGACGTGGGCAGAACTTCTCCCGCGTCCAGGAAAACGACTGGGCATTGCCCCCAGTTTCCCCCAAATTTGGGCATTGTCCCCGGGTCTTCCAACGGGCTGGGCGTTGCCCCCGGACGTTGGGGACTGCCTCCGGGGTCCCGCTCACCTTCAGCAGGGTCCACCGTCCGCCGCGGAGCGCTTGCTTCTGCTTCGGCTCCTAGAGCGCCCACGGACGCAGCCTCCAGTCTTGCGGTGAGTTCCCCGCCGCCTCCGCGCCGGGATCGTCCTTCCAGCCTACACCGGCCGCGGTCGGGGCCGGGGCTGGCGCTCGCCTCCAGCGACCGCCGGGGAGACCCGCCCGGGGAGCCGTAGTCCCCTGCGGGCTTGCCGCTGGGCGGCCGCGCTCGATGGGGCCGGGGGTCCGGAAACCGGCGCCGCTTTCGTTTGTTGTTTGCAAAGGTCGTAATTGTGGGGACAGCGCCCTGGCAGTCCCGAAGTAGGGCGGGCTAGGCTCTGGGTCGTAGGGACGCCGAAGAGAGGCGCACCCTGATCCCGCGGCACAGCTCGGTGCCTCCGGCCGCCGGGCGGAGGACTCGGGGAGGCGCGCGCGGAACGCGGGCGAGGTGATTGATGGCAGAGTTAGGGGGCGAGCCTCGTGCTGGCTTCTGCCTGCAGCCCCTTACCCAGGAGGGGCGCAGGCGGCAGGGGCTCCGGGGCGGGGGAGGAGGGACAGGCGGGGCGCGGGGTCCTGTGCGTGGTTGCGACTTGGTGAAAGTCACAGTGAGTTCTTACATCGTCCAAACTCTCCAGGAGATGGTTTCCCCAGATCCCCAAATTATCGTGGTGGCCCCCGGGGCTGAACCCGAGTCTACGCAAGTCCGACGCATTGAGGACGGGGGAACCATTATCCGGATATTTTGGGTGGGCCCCAAAGGCGAGTTGCTTAGACGCACCCCGGTGAGCTCGGCCATGCAGGTAGGATTTGAGCGATGTTTCCCGCCCTGCTGCTTTCTCTGCCGGCACCCGGGGCCTCGCCGGCCCCACGCCTGGCCCAGATTCGGGCCTGGCCCGGCCGGTTCTCCTCACGGACCGCACCTGGCGGCCACCGCGGCTATTCCCCGGCTCCCGCGCGGCACCGGGGGGCGCTCGGGCTCCGGCAGCGGCTCGAGACTCCGCGCTTGTTCGGGCAGGTGGCGGCTGCGCGCCGTGCGCGCGCCCAGGGACTACCCTCCCCCTCTGCTCGCCTGCTCCGCCGTTCCCAGCGGGACTAGGGGATCCTCGAGCTACGCCTAGCTACCTGCACCCTCACTCCGACGGGGCGCCCCCACCGCATAGCCCCGTGGCGGAAAACTGGGACCCCCGCCACCACTAGGGCCTCGGACACCGCCCACCCTGCTGGTCGGTGCGCCCAGCGCACAAGGGCCGGGGTCCTGGCACCTCAGAACCTGAGGTGGGGCCCCTAAACACTTTAAAACGGTGACTTGGGATTTCTTGCACACTCTGTGATCCCTGCCCCCACTCCAATCTGGTCCCCGCGCACCCTACATCCCCCTCCCCCACCGCCCGTCTCCCGGGCCCCCTGGCCCGCGCCCCCCTCCCCCTGGCTCGAGTTGCGGAGGCGGTCCGAGGGCGGGGCGAGGGCCCGGCGGGCGCCCATTGGCGCGGGCTCTGAGCCAACGGGGCCCGAGCGGGCGCCTCGCGGCGGGGTGGCGCGGCTATAAGAGCCCGGCGTTGGCGCCCGAAGTTCGCCTGCTCTCCGGCGGAGCTGCGTGAGGCCAGGCCGGCCCCCGGCCCCCCCTTCCGGCCGCCCCCGCCTCCTGGCCCACGCCCGCCCGCGCTCGGCCCGCCAGCGCCGCCACCGGGCTGGCGGCCCCGCGTCGACGTCGTCCGCCACGCTGCTGATCCCATCGCGGGCGCCGTCGGCGGGGTCGCGCTCCGCCGGGCCTGCGGACTCCCCGCCGCCTCCTCGTCTATCTACCTCAACGCCCGTCCCGCTGCACCCGAGGAGGCGGTTCCCCCCGCAGGCAGTCCGGCTCGCAGGCCGCCGGCGTTGTCATCACCCCCCGCGCCCCCCCCAGCCCTCCCCGGCGCGCGGCCTGGGCGCTCCCACTCCTCGCTTCTCCCGGGGCGACTCCAGCGCTGCCGCCTCCCCCCCCCGAGGCCCGGGCTCGCGACGGCCGAGGGCTCCGTCGGCCCAAACCGAGCTGGGCGCCCGCGGTCCGGGTGACGCCTCCACTCCGCCCCCCTCCGCACCGCCCCCGACCCCCGACGTGGCACCCTTCCCTCGCTTCTCTGTGCACCCCTCTCCCCCTCTTCAGCCTCTGGTCCCGGCCCCCCGCTCTCTTTTCTCCCGCAACCTTCCCTTGGCTCCCTCCCGTCCCCCCCAGTTCCGCGCCTCCAGCGCCCGCCCCCCTCCAAGCCCGCCCTCCCGCCCTCGTCCCAAAGTGGATTAATTATACTCTTTCTGTTTCTCTCGGCGCTGTTCTCTCCCGCTGTGAGCCTGCCCGCCTCTCGCTGTCCCCTCTCCCTCTCGCCCTCTCTTCGGCCCCCCCCCTTTCACGTTCACTCTGTCTCTCTCACTATCTCTGCCCCCCTCTGTCCTGGATACAACAGCTGACCTCATTTCCCGATACCCTTTCCCCCCCTAAAGTACAACATCTGGCCCGCCCCAGCCCGCAGACAGCCCGTCCTCCCCAAACAATCAGACGAGACTCCCCCCCCCCAAAAAAAAGCCATCCCCCCGTTCTGCCCCGTCGCAATTCGGCCCCCGCGACTCGGCCAGAGCGGCGCTGGCAGAGGAGTGCCCGGCAGGAGGGCCAACGCCCGCTGTTCGGTTCGCAACACGCAGCAGGGAGGTGGGCGGCAGCGGTGCCGGTTCCCAGGTAAGCGCCGCGCGGGCTGGCGGGCGGGGGCTGCCCCCGGGCGGGCGGCCGGGGGCGAAGCTCGCGCCCTCTGTCCTGCGCCGTGTAGGGGGCGGGCTGGGGGCTGCGGGAAACGCGGGGAGAGGTGTGAGCTGTCTACAAAGGCGACTTCCTGGTCGGTTTTGGGGGGCCGGGGGGGGCGGGTTGCTGAAAGTTTGCGATCTGTGCCGAGCGGGGGCGGGGCCGTCCCCCCAGGGTGCTGGGTAGCAAGGAGGGGCGCAAGTCTCCGAAACCCACCCTGGTATGTTGACTCCGCGCCAGCAAGACGGACGGAGGGGGGGCGGGGCCAGGACGGAGGGAGGGGGCCGAGCCGCCGGGGAGCCCTGCCAGACGCCACATTTGCAGGACTCCCCCGACGGCCCTCCCTCTCCCTGTCCCCAGCTTTTTCAAGTGGGGACCCTGCGAAAGGGGCTGTTCTGGGGCTCCCGGGGCAGCAGCACATTGCCCGTGGAGGGTAACTGCCCCTGCGTCGAGTGCAGATGGAAGTTTCCATACAAGGGGGTGGAAAGCAGCCCCTCCCTGTCCTCCGTGGCCCTGTGCGGACTTGGGCTGGGGGTTCAGGATGAGCCCCCAAACCCCTCCCCCGCGCTCACGCGGTGCTTTGCTAAAGGGACGGCCCCGAGTTAGCGGTGGGGGCGCGGTGCCGAGGAGGGACTGGCTGGAAGCAGGGAGGGGGCGGGAGCAAAGGGGCGGGGGGAGTGGTCAGTGGAGAGAGGGGTGGGGGGTAGGGTGGAGTCGGGGCTGGGAGGAGCCGGCTCACACATAAAAGCAGAGGCACTGACCAGCCCGAGAACTGGACATTGGCTTCTCCTGTGAGGCAGCCGTCCAGCCTCCTCTTCCTCTGCAGCCTAGGAACCTCCTGTCCAGCGGCAGGTAACCGGCGCTGTCGAGCGAGAACCCCGCTGCCCTCCGCTCCAGCCCACCGGCCCGCTGGGCCCAGCCTCGGCCCCCTGCCTCCAGCGCAGGCACTCACTCCCCTGCCTGCCTCTGCCTCTGCCCTCCCCCGGGCATGCCTGTCCAGTCCTCCGCTCTCCGCTGGGGCTCCGGGCTGGACCCCACGGCAGAGAGGCCGGGCTTTCGGAAGGATGGAGCTGCCTGGCTGATGTGTGCTTAGAATTTATTTGGAAGGGGCAGCAGGCAGACCCACTGGGGTCCAGTCCCGGAGAGCGAAGAGGAGAGCGAGGTGGCCCTTTTAGAACCTTCTTTGGAGCTGGCCACGGCTCTTGCCGAGCCTGAGCAAGACCGCCTCTCTCCTCCCCCTCTCGTCTCCCCGATTTATGGCATCGAGAACCCTCCGGGGCCCGCATGCTGCAGCCTCGGTCCAGGCTGGGAGGCCCCGCTGCCCTGGTGCCCACTGGGTGTGGGGCCTGGGAGGGGCACGTCTGGGCAGCCTGCCCAGCCCCTTGCTCGGTCAGCATCAGGGTGCCAATGGGCTGCATGGCACTGGGCCCTGGCCGTGCCCCCAGGAGGGCTTTCACCTGGGTCTGCAGAGGGCGGGCTGGGGCTGCCCGCCTGGGGGGCTTCCACCTTCCAGAAGGCTCGGGGGCATCTCACTGACTCTAATACTTAGACCTGAGACCTGCCACTCCTTCCAGATCGGACCCCGGGGGGCTTGGGGTCTGGCCTCCAGGTGACTTCATCTGCTCTCCCCAGCTCTCCGGGTGGACTTTGGTACCCGAAGCCTGGCAGAGGGCCTGGCGGTCCCCAAAGAACTTGGAGGCTTTGGCTTTTCTGCCCGTGTTGGGGTGCCCAGGGCAGAACGGAGTTGGGGGACTCGGCGAGTCTGGAGAACAAGGCCCCTGGGCTTGAGGCTGGTGTCGCTGTGCTGACCACTGGACCCTTGACCTGGGCTCTGCTCAGCCACAGCCTGGGAGGGTGGGGCCGGCCCACAGGACCCTCAGCGGCTCGGTGCCCTGGGTGCACGTGCGGTGTGGTGGGGTGGGGCTGTCTGCCATCTTGGCTGGTGCTGGGCGGCTCAGGAGTGGCCGCGGCTTTGTGCTGGCCCCGCCCTTGTGACATCACAGGATGGAGGCCAGGTCCAGTGTCCAGCCCTGGTCCCTGCAGCTCTGGGAAAGGTTAAGCCCCTACAGGAATGCCAGTGGGGATGGTCGCCCCGATGGGAAATTACCGGCTGGTTCCGATCAAAGGTGTGCTTCCCACAGGCCCTGCTGGCTTCAGGAGTTAAAACACATTAGTCCTCAAGCAGAACAATGACGTTAAGGAGAAAGCCTTGCTTTCAAGCCGCAACTGAACTTGAACTTGGTCGAGGGCCCTGCCTCTGGGGGATCCTGGCTGGCGGGGCTCACGCCTCTCTCCCCACCCCCAGATTCCAATGGAGCTTCCAATGGGGAAGTCGATGCTGGTGCTGCTGACCTTCTTGGCTTTGGCCTCGTGCTGCTTTGCTGCTTACCGCCCCAGTGAGACCCTGTGCGGCGGGGAGCTGGTGGACACCCTCCAGTTTGTCTGTGGGGACCGCGGCTTCTACTTCAGTAAGTAGCTCGGTGCCTGATGGGGCGGGGTTGGGGGGGAACGGGGGGAGTGGCGTACACAGCAGGTGCTTGATAAATGAATGCAGGAGCCCATTCCTCCGCCAGCGGGGGTGGGGGAGGACTGGCTGAGGAGGAAGAGCGGGGCTTTGGGGAGTGCCGCGAGGGGCACTCCCGCCCCCTGACTCCTGCAGCAGGGCTCACGGCAGGAGGGCGGGGGTGTCCACACCAGGGAGGTTGTTCCTGGTGGGCGGGGGCGGGGTGAGCCAGGCTGGCTGGCCCGCCAAGGCAGGGCTGTGGTCGCTGCCCTGGGGTGCCTGGCGTTTTGACAAGGGCCACATATTTGCTGCAAACCAAAGGGAAGGAAAGCACAGGTCGCTGGTGGGTGTGCATGTCCCACATGCTCGGGGTGCTCAGCTCCCCTGGGAGGTGCAGGAGAGGTGACCAGCCCTGCGGCCACAGTGCTCCTGGGGCTGGGAGACCAGGGATCTGTGCCCCCCGCCCTGGGGTGGGCGCCCACCTGCTGGCCCTGGTGCTTCGGCTGCTCCCTGCGCCTCTCGATTTCCATCCCAGGGTTTTCCCTTCCCCGTGGGACCCTAGTTGGAGGTGACCTCTCCCTCTGGGGGTGGGCCCTCGCCCGCCCACAACCCCCACCCCCCTCAAGCCAGCTGGGCCTCAGTGTCTTTGCCTGCACTGAGGGTGGGGGATGTGGCCTCCACTTACTCAGCCTAAACAGTGGGCCCACAGCTGCCAGTCTTGGCGCTTCAAAGCTTCTCTTGGAAAAGCATTCTTGAGTCTCAAGCTTCTGACACCCCTGCCTGCCTGGCGTTACCCGCCCATGCCCCCTCGCTGTCCCTCACCTCCCTTGTGGGTGGGAAGGGCACTGTAGCAGGGTCTGGCCCCTTCACACCAGGTTCCCCGAAAGTGGTGCTGGGCTGAGCCCCCACCCAGGTGACCTGTGACAACCCCTTACTAGGGGCTCTTCCCAGGCCCTGCCAAGGGGCACCCCGAGGGGAGGCCTGGGCGCTCTCCCCTGCGGCTGAGACCTGGAGCTGGGGGAGGGAGGGGAGGACGGGAGGAGAGGAGGGCGTGGTTTTCTGCAGCTCCTCACTCCTCTCCTCCCGTCTTCTTCTTCCTCCTCCCATTCCTGCCTGTCTGAGTCTCCGGGCTGGGGGCCGCCGGCCCCTGCTCGGTCCAGGGGGGCACTTGTGTCCCACCCTGGCCTTCAGGACAGGACCCTGTGGCCCTGGAATGTGGGTGCCGGACCCCTCGCCAGTGCCAGACGGCTGGTCCTGGACTGGGCCCCCCACTCCCCCTGAGGCTCCTTCTGGGGTCCCCTGCATGCCCTGCCTTGCATGGTGTGTGGTGCTGACCATCCCCCCCTCCGTGGGACTTGCAGGCAGGCCAGCCAGCCGAGCGAGCCGCCGCAGCCGGGGCATCCGAGGCATCGTCGAAGAGTGCTGTTTCCGCAGCTGCGACCTGGCCCTCCTGGAGACTTACTGCGCCACCCCCGCCAAGTCCGAGAGGGATGTGTCGGCCCTTCCGACCGTGCTTCCGGTAAGGCGTTGCCGCCCTGTGGGAGGCCTGGGGGTCCCTCTCCTCTGAGGCCCCCGGGGCCATCACCTCTGAGCCAGGGGACCAGGGCACAGCCAGCACCTTAGCCATGAGCACAGGCAGAGAGGAAGCCACGTACCAGGCACCTTGGCCAGAGCTGAGCAAGGTGTCAGCTGGCTCCGTGGCAGGGTCAGGTGTGAACCCCTCTGGTCACCAAAAGGGCCGCAGGCTGGTTAGGGGCTAGAGCCAGGGAGCTGGCACCCCTTGACTGGCCCTCCCCCCCTGCCCCCCAGGACAACTTCCCCAGATACCCCGTGGGCAAGTTTTTCCACTACGGCGCCTGGATGCAGTCCGCCCAACGCCTGCGCAGGGGGCTGCCTGCCCTCCTGCGTGTCCGCCGGGGTCGAGTGCTGGCCAGGGAGTTGGAAGCCCTCAGAGAGGCCAAGCGTCACCGGCCCCTGATTGCCCTGTCCACCCACGACCCAGCTGCCCGCGGGGGTGCCTCTCCAGAGGTGTCCAGCAATCAGAAGTGAGCCAAACGGTCGTAATTCTGCGAAATGGCCCCGCGCTCCTCCTGCTGTCCTCTCCACCGGCGGCCTTGCCACCAGGCCGCCCGAAAGCCTCTGCGTCACCTGCCCCAGCGCGCTCCCTGCCCCGCCCCTGGGCCCCGACCTCCCCAAGTCAGGCTGCTCTGCTCGGCCCTTCCATCGGCCGAGGGTCGCGTCCCAACAGCTTCAAAAACGTACAAAACCAATTGGCTTATATACCCCCAAATTATTTCCCCCAAATGTCTGCCAAATTACCCCCCTAAATTATCCCCCAAAACATCCCCCAAATTATCCCCCAAAATATCCCCCCAAATTATCCCCCCAAATTATCCCCCCAAATTACACAACAAAATTGGAAAACAACCCCCCCCCTCACACACACACGCACACACACACACACACGCCAGCCCCTTAAAATCAATTGGCTACTTAAAAACACCAAAAAACCAAATTAGCCTTAAAAAAAACCCCTAAAAACAAAATTGGCTGAAAATATGCTAAAAAACAAATTGGCTTAAAAACAATTGGCAAAATAAAATAATTCGGCGCCCCCCCCTCCCCTCCTTCTCTTCCCCTTGGACTCGGTCACATTGGCCACGCCTCGAGCTCCTGACCATCCAAGAGAAAGGAGGGGAGCCCAAATTTTCCGCCAGGCATGTCCTTGCTGCTCAGCCACCTCCCTGCTCATGCAAAACTCTGAACTGGCCTCGAACACCAGCGGCCACCCAACCTCGCCCCACTAGGGCCCCACCAGCCAGAGTCACCATGAGGGGACACGGAACACGAAAACCGAGATTGGCACAAACAAATCTTAATTGGCATGGACCCCACACCCCCCAAATTCTTACAGATCCATCCCCACCCAAAAGCACACAAATACACACATCCCCACAGAAACACAGCCTCACACACACATTCACACACATACCCATGCACACACACACCACACACACATTCACACATACCCATGTACACCGGCACACCACACACACACATTCACACACATACCCATGTACACCGGCACACCACACACACACACATTCACACACATACCCATGTACACCGGCACACCACACACACACTCACACAGCATGCACTCACACGCATACACCGGCTTAGCACACACACACTCACACTCACACAGCATGCACTCACACGCATACACCGGCTTAGCACACACACACTCACACAGCATGCACTCACACGCATACACCGGCTTAGCACACACCCCCACGCACACACTCACAGCACACACCCCCACGCACATGCAGGACGGTGAAAACAATGAGAGTGGCCCGTGTGCAGATCAGTCCGTTTCACCCCAAATTCCAAATTCTCTCCACGAGGTTTCGTGTTCCCAGCCCCCTCCCGTCCCCTGCGACGCGCCCTTGGTGGGGAGGGGTGTGTCCCAGGCCTGGGCTGGCGCTTCCATCTTTCTGAGATGAGAGAGGGCCCTTCCTCTTCGCGGCGTCCCCATGGCCTCCGCAGCGTGTGCCTGGTGTCCCCAGACCCACCGGCACGCCCCGCCACCGTGCGTGCCAGCGAGGACAGGATGTGGCCGGCCTGGAGGTGTTGTTGCTAAGTAAGACATGCCCCCACTGTAGCCTGACCCCCGGGTGTGCCCCCCGTGAGATCTCGGGCCCCGAGCCCAGCACACCTGGGATCATCTCTGCCGGCCTCCTGGACAGCCTCTCAGAAATGGGGGGCCCCAGGAGGCCGGCAGAGATGACGGGGAGTGTGGGAAGTATGGCGGTCGGTGGGGTGGGTGGGGGGCAGTGGGGGCTGGGTGGGGGGTGCTCTAGGGTAGGAAGTGGCCCAGTCAGGTTTCGGTCCAAAGTCAGAAGAGAGTGTCGGAGACTTGCAGAGTTGCAGACACGAATCAGAGACCCAAATTCACGCCAATTGATCTATCTCCCCCCTTTAATTCGATTCTCCTGGGGCTTGTTTCCTTTTTTTTTTTTTCCCCCCTCCTTGGCTTCTCGCGCGCTCATGTACCAATATAATCTCCCACCCTGTAACAGGGGAGCAGTGACCCAAGTGAAAACGCGCCAAGTAACCGTCCACCACCACCAGCATGTCCTGCTCCCCGCCATTTATCTCCCTGCATTTGTTCAGTCTGTCCCTGTCGCTTGGGTTGAATTGAGAGTGGAGCCTCCCTGAGGTGCTCGCCACGGCGCCCCTTGGAGAAGAAGTAGGGGAACAGAGAAGGGCCACTGTCCGGCCTGGCCTCCGAGGACAGTGGCTGGTCTCCGGAGGTCCTGGGGGGCGGAGGAGGGATGGGGCGGCGTCTCCCCAGGTGTCAGGAAGGTGCTCGGCGGCCATCAGAAGGGGCCCCCGGCTGGCCAGGGGCCGCCGGGGGGGAAGGGGCACGGACGTGTGAAGACAGGGCTCCATCGGGCTGGAGCAGGTGGCCGCCTTCCGCACACTTGGGGAGCTCTCCCCTCACCCCTCGGTGACACCATACCCGCCTCCCCAGCACCCAGTCCTGTCCCAGGAGGCGAAGGCTCTGCAAAGCCTCCTGGGAGCCAGGCTGGGTGAGGCCGGGCAGGAGGGGAGGTCAGAAGGGAGCCCCGCAGAGCAGGAGAGCTGTGGGGTTGACTTCTCAACCCCGGGGTTGCTTGGGCCCCGAAGCCCACGGGTCTGGTTCCGACCCAGCCACCTTCATGTCGGTGCCTAGGGCTGCCACAGGGACCCGGCGGCTGGGCGGCCTACCTCCCCCCACTTCTGCCCCCAGCGCAGCCCCCCCTGCAGGCACCCCAACTAGCGGTCTAGAGGCCCGAGGCTTCGGGGCCCTGGCAACGGGGCTGGCATGACCCCGGGGGCGGTCTATGCCAGCCTGCCCTTGGCACAGAGGGCCCCTCGGCACACGCCCGAGGAATGGGCCATTCGGACCATTGGAAACAAACCCAAAGAGCCAGATTGTCCTAATTGGAGAACCCAGATTGGCCAGTGACCCAAAAAGACTTAGAGGCACCCCAAATTGCCCGCCCATTCTGCCGGACGCCCGTCCCCCCAGTGTTACACGCGCCTCTCCGGGACGGGTGCGCCGGGGGCGTCTGCCGACGCCGTCCTCTGTGCCCCCCAGCATGCAGCTCTCCGCGGGTCCTTGCCACCGACCCGGCTCCCCCCGACCTCCCGTGCCCCCGTTTGTGGCTCTCCACCTCGTCCCTTCCCCGAGTCCCCCCCCCCAACAGTCTTCAGCGGGACCCCCTCTTGGGTCCCTCCCTGTGCCATCACCTGAAGACCCCCACGCGCAGAACACACCGAGTCACCTGCCGCTGCCAGCCCACCGTCCAGCGGCCGTGTTCGCCTCAACTCAGCCCCTCTAACATGCCGTCTCCGGCGAAGCTCACTGCCTGGGTTTTGCCTTTAACCTTAAACGCTCGCAATCCCAATAAAGTTTTGAAATGCATTTTGTTCTGAGTTCTCTGCTCTTTCACTTGGGTTCTGGGGGGGGAGTGGGGGGAGACTTGGAGACGTGGGCGCCGGCCCTGCCCCTCGAGGCTCCCAGAGAAGTCAGAACCCGCCATTGCTGGAAATGGCGACTCAGAGCTGTGCCCATCTGGGGATGTGTGTCCCCTGTGTGCCCACCTGCTGGCAGACACGCTCACTCTCCACCTGAGACTGAGGCCGAAGCAGGGGTCGCAGGAAAGCCTGTCCCCTGCTCAGCCAGCACTAACCACTCTGTCCTCTGACCCATAGGGTCTCCACTCAGTGAGGCTGGCATCCAAGATTCATGAGGCCTGGCCTGGCGCCTTCAGCCATGCCACCCCCGGCCCACAGTTAGCAGATGTGCCCACCTTGGGGAGAGGGGCCACTGGGTTGGGGGCTGGGTCTGGGAGCCCTGCAGCACCTGGTGGGCCGTTTTCAGGCCTGCCCTGGGGGTCCTGGAGTGGCACCCGCGGGTC
The DNA here is from genome assembly GCF_014824575.4 of Sturnira hondurensis. Taxonomy (NCBI): domain Eukaryota; kingdom Metazoa; phylum Chordata; class Mammalia; order Chiroptera; family Phyllostomidae; genus Sturnira; species Sturnira hondurensis. The sequence goes on from NW_028079014.1 coordinate 581,590, forward strand.
AGGCAGCTGCTCAGGCTCTCTGGGAACTCACCGGAGTGGAGGGCCTGCCTAGAGGGGGCACCGCCTTAGACCCATGGGGGCTGGGAGGGCAGGGCAGAGAGAGCTGAGGGGCTCGGTGCAGGGAGGGGCTGGACAGGCGAGGCCGGGGGGCCGGGGCTGGCAGAGGGCCAGGCTGGGGCACGGGGACTCTCAGAGACACTCCGGGGGTGGGGATGGGGGTGCACCTCAGGGCCCCCCCACTCACCCCTCAGACCAGAGCCCCCTGAGGGCCTGTCCTGTGTCCCCTCCCAAGGCCCTCTGGCGCTGGGCTCAGGGCCTCCCTCCCAGCTCTGTGCAGACCACGCCGCCTCCAGCACCCTCGCTGCAGACCCTCACCTGCACCCTGCCTTCCCCAAGACCCCCAGGACCTCCTCGGACTGCCCTCCCCAGCTCTCCTGCGCTGGTCTGGACGCCCCCCCCCACCCAGCCCCCCCCGTCAGGCTGCTGCTGTGCCCCATCGCACTCTGCTTGGCCCAGCCACAGATCCATCGTTTGGGAACTGCCTGGTGCCTCTGTCTACCCTTCCCTCCTGCTCCGCAAACTCCCAGCTCGCCTCCGGGGCTCCGTCCATCCATCCCTCCCTTGACCCACTCAGGGGCACCTCACGTGCCGGGTGCCCAGGCCCAGCATCATGGGGGAAATGTCGGGGTGTTCTTTGGAGAGGGATGGGCCTCAGGGAGGAAGTGACATCGGTGTGCAGGCCGGGGGAGGTGAGGGGCAGGGGTCTCCTGGAAGTGGGACGAGTAGGCCTGGGGAGACCGGGACAGGGGCTGCAGCTGCAAGGAGGGGCCAGCGTGGGAGGTGAGGACTGAGCCGTCAGGGGCACCCACGGCGGTATGCGGAATGGGGGCCCCTGAAAGACATGATCCGCCCGTCCAGCCCCCAGAATATGTGCCCATGGATTCACTCGCAAGAAGGGTCTTTGCAGACGGGATCAGACATGATCAGGCAAAGGGTCATGAGATGTCGTCCTGGATTTGGGGGGGGTCTGAACCTGATGAGGTGTCCCCATAAGAGGAGAGGAGGACGCAGAAGCAGAGACCGGAGGGGCACAGCCACAAGCCCAGGAGTGACGCCTGGAGCCCCGGAAGCTGGCAGGGGGATGGGGGGCAGACAGGCAGGAGCCCCCGCCCTGGAGCCCCCGGAGGCAGTGAGCCCGGCGGCACCTGGTTCTCAGGCTCACGGCCTGTGGGATGGGGAGAGAGGGTGCATTTCTGTTGTTTCAAGCTGCCCAGTTTGTGGTCACTCAGAAAACAAACCACCGGAGGAGGCAGCTCCTTGGACCAGTCCTTGTTCCAGGCGCCGAGGGTCCTCGGTGAACAGGCAGGAGGCTGCGGTGCACCTGGTCCCTATCTGCCTCCTTCCTGGAAGGTCCTTGTCTCTCCGCTCTGCTGACCTCCACACAGAGCCAGGTGGTCTTCTCAAACCGCAGACCTGGTCTGGCCTCTGCTCTTTACTTTCCCGGGAACAGGTGAAGGCCTCCTGGTCACCTGCAAAGCCTCCCGGCCTGCGAGGCCCAGGGTCTGGGTGAACCCCTGCACGTGGTCCTGCCTCGGGCCTTTGCTCGGCCAGCCCTGCCTGGGCAGCTTTCCCCGCGGACGACCTGGGCCACCCTCATCACCTTGAACTCTTTGCTGAATTGCCCCTGCCTAGTGAAGCCTGCCCTGGGCACCCCCCGCAAGGGTGGCACAGGGCTGCGCGCCGCCCAGACCGTCCCTGCGTGCGGCTGGCTGCTCTCTCCCGGGCTCTCCAGCCTGCACACTCCCACCTGGCCCTCTGGTTTCAGGAGCTTCCCCCCACAGAGATGGGACTCGGGCACTGAGACACGCCTGTCACAGGTGCCATGCCAGGTCCTCCTGAGCTCGCCAGGGCTGTCTGTGCAGCCCCCAGCTCCGAGCTTCCCCACCTGGGTCGTGCTCACCCGGCTCTGTGCCCCGGGCCTCATCCCAACCACCCGTGTCCACCTGCCCGATGGGCCCTGGCCTCCGGGTCCCTGCCCCTCCCAGCTGCCCAGGCCTGGCACCCAGCTGGTGCTCCAGTGCAGTTGTGGCCAGCATGGTGGGGGGCACTGATCAAGGGGCTACCCAGAGGGCTGGGCCTCTCTACCTGCCCGGCCTCCCCCGGCCCGGTGGCAGCAGCCTTGGGCCTCTCCGGCCCGGCCCGCTCAGGCCTCGCTTGCCAGAAACCGCAGAGAAGACGCCTGTTTGTACCAGTGCTGCCGAAATCAAAACAGTTTGTGGTTTGTGACCCAAATTTTCTGCCTTCTTTTTTCAGAACATAACAAAGCTCAAGACAACTCCCTCCCCCACCCCCACCCCCCAGGCAGACAGAAATGATCTGTTTACACTGGCAAGGACCTTCCCGCCCAGCCGGCCTCTCCCCCAGGCCGTGCCCTCCGCTCCGGGCAGCCTCTGAGGAACGGGGTGCCGGCTTGGCTGGGATGGGGCAACAGAGGGGACACTGGCTGGGGGGTGGGGGTGCCCTGGGGCTGGGAACACTGGGGCTTCCTCATGGAGCTGCAATGGGGGTTCCCCAGGGCCCTGGACGGGGAGGAGGGGGAGACAGCACCCGCTGCTGTCTCCCCGAAGCCCCAGCCTGCCGTGCAGACATGAGGTTCCAGGGCCTGGGTCTCCCTGCCACGCCCCCATCCTAACACCCGAGGCCTGTGTTCCCTGGCTCAGCTCTGCCCTGGAGCCCACAGGGTAGGCAGGTCCTCTGCCCTGGGGCTGGCACCCAGAATGGCTGGGAGGCGGGCTGGCAGGTGGGGAGCTTGGCGATGCCAGCCCAGATCGGTGGGGAGTGAGGCAGGACCCCTCCTCCAGGCCGAGGGCTCTGGAACTCACTGGGGTACAGAGGTGGGACGCCTGGTGCCCTGGTCTGGGGGGGGACAGGGCCCATTCCCATGGAGACTGTCCCCAGGCCCGGGACCCCCTCTTCCCTGCAATGTCCCTTTCTACTGCCTCCCTCTTCACCCCTTCCTCCACCTCCCCCACCCCATCCCCTGCACGGCTCCTGCTGTCTCCGATTTCTCGGCACCCCTGCCCGTGCTAGGAGCCCGGGAGCCGGGGCCTAAGGAGGAGGGCTTCCTGGGCTGTCTGGGCCCTGAGTGCTGGAAGGGCGTTCTGGGCGGAAGGAACAGCCTGGTGGGTCTGAGGCGATCTGCCATTCTGCGTGGGCAAAGCACAGGTGTGGACAGACAAGGAAGGACTCAAAGGTTCATGGTGTGCTTGGCCAAGAAGCTGAACTTGACCTTGAGAGAGCTCTGGACAGCAAGGGTTTTCAAAGGGAGCCACTCAGATTCGAATTCTGGAGAGGGTCAGTGCGGGTCAGGAGCAGTGGCCCAAGGTCAGGTGCGTCAGTGTGTACGGCGGGGGTGGGAGTGGGAGAAAGGACTCCTGGTGGCCCAGGGTCCCCACAGGTACATCCTGAAGTGTGGGGGAGCTCCTCAGCCTCCCCCACCCCACAGTGGGCAGTTCCTGGCTTCCCAGTGGCAGGGTGGGGGGCAGTAGAGGCAGAGGGCAGGTCCTGCTGGGGCCCTGGACGGAAGCCCCCTGGAGACAGGCCGGCCCCAGGCACCAGCAGCCTCGCTGGCGGCCCTGCCCCCTTGCTGCCCAGTTCTCACCCTGGAAGGCTTGGCCTCCACCTCGGCCCCCTCGCTGCCCGCCACCCCGGCCTCCCCTCGATCAGGAGCAGATGTGCCTCTGAGCAGGAATTCTAGCTATTTGGTTAACCAGTCACTGGCAGGGGTTCCTGATAAGGCGCTTCGGTTCTCCGAGGAGCCCCGAAGAGTTGGGGGGTGAGGACACACAGTGCCCACCCCCACCTTCCTCGTGCCCAGGGGGCCTGCCCCAGCTTGGCTTCTCTGGGGAAGAGAGGTCTGCAGGCCCCTGGTCACGCCGGGGTGTCGGCAGGAGGTGGGGGTGGGTCTCCTCCCCGGGACCTGTTCAGTGGGTGGAGAGGGGACCCGGCCAATGTCCAGCAGAAGCTTCCCAGCCTTTGCGTGTGTCCATTGGGTTCCAGCTGAGGGCAGGACCCTGCACTGCCTCCTGGCTGTCCATCTGTCCTTCCTCTTTTACCCACTAAAGGTTTGTGCGGTGGGTGCAAAGCCCCGGGAGCACCGACGTGCACAAGGTCCACCCCGCCCTCTGTCTACCCTAGTGATGGAGAGGACCGTGAGCCAGCGACCTCGAGATTGGCAGAGCCGGCGGGGCTGAGGAGGTGCCCAGGGCCACCTTTCCAAAGTCCAGCCTGTCCCAAGTGGCCCCGGACACCTCCTCAGTCTGTGGTGGGTGGGCAGCTGGGAGCCTGGGGATGACACACACCCCCCAGAATTAGTCACTTGGGTCCGCCGGTCTGGGTGCCTGGGTCCCCAGACCTGAGTAGGGCATCTTGTCTCGCTCTGCTCCATTCACTCTTGTCGGTTGGGGCCACTTTGAGCCTCTGTTTGGTCTCCCACCTGTAGGCACAGGGCTTGTCTCCCAGCCACAGACCCCAACACTGAGGCTGTACGGGAGGCAGTGCGGGCTCTGTGAACGGATAGACCGGCGGTGGGCTGATGGGCGGTGCGTACATAGGTGGGCGGATGGGCACACACATGTAACAGGCATGCACACGAGAACAGATATGTAGGTAGGCGAGTGGATCTATAGGTAGTGTGTGCTCACACGTACACACATATGTGCACATGGGTGCATATACCAGGCATGTAATGTGTGTGGGCGGGTAGGTGGGTGGGCACACACATGACACGTGTACAGGCTCACACACATGCCTGGGTTGGTGGATGAGTGTGTATATAATGAGTGTGTGTGGACATGTATGTATGGTTGGGTGGATACCAGTGTGTCATGGGTGTATGCACGTACACACACGTGTAATGCACATACCTATATAGATGGGTGGGTAGACAGATGGCTGTGCCCATGTAAGCTGTCCGTGTGTACACATGCATGCGTGGAGAGATGGGGGGTGGATAGATATGCATGGGGGGGCAAACCCACGCAGGCCCACAGATCCCTGCCTGCGCCCTCACCCAAGCCGGCCCCAGTGGGGGTGGAGGCCAGGGTGGAGGCTGACTGAGGGTCTGCGCCCCAGAGATCCCACACAGTGAGTCGGATGGCGCTCTGTCCTGTGTGGGGTCCCTCTCCGACAACAGTGATGGCGGGCAAGATGGGGCTCGGGTCTTCCATGGGCGCTGCCAGAATCACCTTCGTGTGGCCCGGCGCAGGACACCTGGACATGCCAGCAAGCAGGTTGTTGACGGTAAGGGCGCAGTCCCACCTCAGGACAAGCACAGGGCCCAGAGGGGTGTACAGGCAAGCTGGTTTTTAAAAAAGTGTTTGTGATTGTTTCTGCACTATCGAAAACATTTCTAGGGTGGACAAAAGTCCAATCCACGCTCTGTGGGGCATAACCCAAAACCAAAGCCTGGCCCTGATAGCAAAAAGGAAGGAGAATCCACAGGCCAAGTTCACATGTGAAGATAGACGTGAAAATTGTAAATAAAAGAATTAGCAGATTAAATCCAGCAGTGTGCTGAATTAGAGCAATAATACACCATGACCAAGCAGAGTTTATTTGCAGGAATGTGAGGGTGACTCAGACGTAAGAAATCCGTTAACAACACCACGCTAATAGGCCGGAAGAAGGCAAACCATATAATAATGCGGACAGGTGTCCAAAAAACAGTCAATAAAACCTAACACACACTCCCACCTGTAGGACACGTTTAATGGGCCAGGAATAAAAAGACGCTTTCTTAACCTAAGAGGAGGGGTTCACTACCCACTCCTCACCTTCTACCCCACGCCACTATCCCTCCCGCACCCCTGCCCCCAAATTCAATGGACATTTTTGTCTTTAGCAGACAGCCCCTCTGGAGAGCTTGCTGCTGCTGACCTGCCCTTAGCCCCGCCCTGAGACTGCTCTGGCTCCGCCCCCCACCCCCNTCTGGAGCCGCCCCCCCCCCCCCCCCCCCCCCCCCCGCCCCCAGCCAAGCAGCCCTCTTGCAGACCACAGCTACAAACCCTGGACAGCAAACAACCGGCAGGAACTACCCAGGGGCTTGGAGCGTTGGTGAAGGCAGGCAGCCTTGGAAGGGCAGCTGGGGCACAGCGCCAGCATCTGAATCCCCAAGGGTAGACCTGCCATCTCTCTGGCTGGAGAAGCCCGGAGAATGGTCTAGGGATGTCGCTCAAGAGTGCGACGGGAATCCCGGCAAGACCTGGAGGAGAGGGAAGCCCGGGAGGGGCGGTTGGAGAGCAGTCTGACCTGGGGTTTGCAGCCAGAGCCTGGCTGAGTGAACTGCTGGTTAGAGAATGCGCGTCGGTGCTGCTCAGAGAAACGGCGCGTCCAGAGGCCCCGCAGCTGGACATCCGAGACATCCAGGGCACCATCCAGAATCACGTGACATCTGTGAGGGCCAGGGACATCTGTCTTCTTCTCCAGGGGAAACGCCCTTCCCTGTGTCCAGCTCTGAGGCGGCCCGGTTGTTGAGAGCATCAGACAAAGAGCTGTGATCATGTGTGTCCGTGGAGATAAAGGAAAACACATTCACAATGAGTGAAAAGACAGGAAATTTCAGGAGGCAAATAGAACATATTAAATATATCTGATTAGGTATTTAGAACTGAAAAATACAACTTATGGTATAAGAAAATTACTGGATGATATTAGTAGCAGAAAGTAGGTGACCAAAGAAAAGTCCATGAACCTGAAGATAGGTCACTAGACGTTATCCAACGTGAGCCCTGGCTGGTTCAGCTCAGTGGATTAAGCACCAGCCTGCAAATGAAAGGGTCGCCAGTTCGATTCCCAGGCATGGCACATGGCTGGGTTGAGGGCCAGGTCCCCAGTAGGGGGCGTGCAAGAGGCAACCCCACACTGATGTTTCTTTCCCTCTCTTTCTCCTTCCCTCCCCTCTCTAAAAATAAATAAATGAAATATTTTCTAAGAAGTTATCCAATACGGACCAGAGACAGGAAACTTTTTATTGAAGAACAGAGACTCGGGTCCTGTGGAAGGCACTAACAGTGTTAATGTGTAGGTAGCAGGGGTCCTAGAAGGCAAGGAGAGAGAGACCGGGGGAGAGGAAGATTGAGGAAGGAATGTGTAAAACCTTCCAAAACTGACCGAAAACCCACACTCCCACACACAAGTAGTTCAGCAAACACCCAGCAGGGTTGACCAGAAGAGAATGGCGCCCTGACTCACCACAGCCAAAATGATGAGAAAGGAAACCTGGCAAGTGTAGCAGCGACGGAAGAGAACGTCACCTCCTGACCAGGGGTGGTATTAGACGAGGCCGTGCTGACCGACTCACAGGAGACTCCGGCAGTGAAAGTTTCCTTCTGAGTACTTCCCAGACATCAGCGGCTGCAGCCCCCCGCTTAACCAAGGGGCGGCCCTGACCACGGGGGCCTGGGCGAGCATCAGTGGCTCTCGTGAGAACGCCCGCACGTCCCACTCCCGGGCGTCCGCAGGGACCTGGGAACGCACACAGAAGTTGCCATTGACACCCCCCACCCCCTCCCCCGCCAGGAGAGCAGAGCCGAGAAACCGCGCATCGCCAGAGATTCCTTGGTTCCCCTCTCCCCGTGGTTCTGCTACATTAATCGGCCGGGATGCCTGAGATGCAGACAGGGGCTTTGGGATGAGAGTCCCTCGTCTTCCAGGTGGCCGGCACCCGGGTGAGGCCACTGCCCTCCACACCAGCACCCGCCTCACAGCTCCGGGCTTTGGAAGCGGCGGGCAGCCCGACCCACGTTCGGTCACGGTTTTCGATGACTCTGGTGGGACAATGCGGACCCCAGTGAGGCCTGGGCATCCCGACCGGGGTCCCTGCTGTTTGTGGCAGCCCACAGCAGGGATGGCACGGATTTCCCGGCAGCTACTGAGAGTTCTTCATCTCCGGGACTTCCCTGCTCTCCTTCCCAACCTGTCGACTGCCTTCAAACACTCTTCTGAGGAAGGGAGACAGGTTGCCGGTGGGCTGACTAGCCCAAACCGCGCCAGTCCCTGGGGTGCCCAGCCGGGAGCCCTCAGCCTCACCACCAGGGAGGGATCTGGAGGCGCTCCATGGCAGTGGGCATGGCTCGGGCACTAAGAGAACCCCCAGTTCCCTGGTGCGGGGGTGTTCGGAGCGTGCTTTCAGTGTCTGGTGTGTGGGTCTCTGGTTTTCGAGCGTGTGTCCTGTTTGAAAGCCCTTGTCTGTCCGAAGTGCACCTTGGCCTGTGGGTGTTCTTTGCCCGCTGTCTTGAGGACTCGGGGGGGGGGCCCTCTGCTGTTTTGCTGGCACGGGGACCCTCCGTCTTTGTCAGTGGGTGTTTGTGCCACACCAGATGGGTGAAGGTCACTCTTGCTCCTGTCCCAGTTCGTTCTCTCAGAGCATTTCATTGGAGAATACCCATTTGTTTGAGATTTGTCTTTGTTTTGGACACGGGTTTTGTTTTTCTGGTTTTAAAAAAAAATTTTTGAATGGATGGCTGGATCTCCATCCCATCGGAAAACTCATTAGGCCACATTTTAGCTGCCTGTTTACCTACAGCTACAAGTGAAGGACTAATCAGAATCCAAAGGTCTGGTAAATGGGGTAGGATCCCTTATGTACAAGCTTTCATGTTGCTACATCGTAAGGGTTCTACTCAGAAAAGATTTCGGGTGATGGTCCAAAGAGGGGGGGAGATCTCACTCCCCACCCCCAGACAGCAAACTCAGAAAAAGGAAAAGTGAGGAGATAAGTTTTGACACACTCTCAGTTCCCCTCCTGGAGGGGTGGGGGCTGTGGGGACGTTGACGCCACCCTGAAACCCCGTGGAAACAGCAGGGGTGGCCGCCCCACCTCAGTGGGGAGGGAAAAAACAGGCACTTTAAACCCAAGCAGCTAGAGCCAGCCACGCCTGGCGTCTCCCCGCCTCTCCCCCAGCCGCATTACGGTTGCAGGAGCAAAAAGAAAGCCCTGTCTTCTCCGTGATCATTGATAACGCCGTTTATGCGGGCGGTGAATTAACAAGAACCGTCTTAGATGTTCTCTCTCTTTTTAAGGGTCATGTGGTCTAGAAAAATAGTTGATATTAAAGCCGGTTTAAATTTAATTGAGACCTTTTAAGTTATTAACATAAAATATATGTTTGTTTTGCCTGCTTGCTGACGTAAGTTCATGTTATCTGTGCTACAGAATTTGTCGAAAAGTGGCCTGGGTAATAATGGTCTTTTAAGATTTTGTAAAATCGTTAAGGACTCATAATGAGATATAACTAAAAGGAAAAGTTTTTAATAAAGCTTTTCAGTAATAATTATGAATAGACCTAAACATAATTTTCCAGTGTCTTGGGTGACTTGAGTCTTTGGCATTTTGTTGGGTTGGATGATAAAAATTATTCGTTGTCTAGATAATTTGAAATAACAGGGTACTGAAATATTCATTGATCTGAGCTTGCTATTTTCACCTTCTTTACTGCAGAGACTCTGAAAGTGGATTTGGACCTGTTAATGAGCATATTTTGTACTTTATTCGAAGTATGTTTCTTGCAAATGCGAATGTGCTTCACAATGGAAAAACCTGTTTTTAGAAGTTATGATAAAAATATCAATCTATAAATCCTCACTACTTCCTTTTGGTTGTCACGAAACATCAAGGTTTCTAAGAATTAAGAATTCTAATTAAGTTAGAAAAAGTTGTATGCTTTGGTAGTAGAAGGTACAAAATATGAAGACACTTTTGGAGAAAAAGAAAAATAATTTGTTTTAAAGTTAGTCATTTCTGAACTAATTTTAGAAAACAAGCTAAAGAGCACTGTGTAAACTGCAGAAAGACTGTGCGCATGGCAGAGTCCGCACACACTGAGGGAGATTTACAAAGATCTTAGGAGGACATGGTATAGTTAAGCCGAATAATGAATTTAATTTTTTAAATGAGTCTAAGTATCATGTCTAAGTCTAAGCGCAGAATGTGTTGGCTTCTTCTTTCGTCTTTTAAAAGAGAAAGAGTTTTTTTCTCTACTGCCTACCTAGAAAGGAAAGATTCTATTGAAAAACTGTTGTGTGTTCTACTGTGTTAATCAGGAACTTGGTCACTTAAAAATCCACATTCTTTATCCTAAGAACTAAAGTTTTGCTGGTCTGTATTCATGTTGGATACCCATTGTCACCTTGGGCTAATAAATGATTATCCCTTTATAAGCAATATTGAGGCATTTATATTTTCCTCCCTACCTGATCCCTCTGGAATTTGGAAGCTCATAATGCGTGAGTGTTTTTATTTCCATGGCAATGTGTGTCTTTGCATAAATCCGATAAGAATTCGATTTCTCTCTAAGAGGACACATCCAGCCAGTTTCCGATTACGGTTTTATTGACCTAGACTTTGACTGGAATGTCCTGTCTGAGAGAGACCAGCCTGGTCTCTGTGTGTCACCAGGAAACATCAAGGAGCGAAGACTGACTTTGAAGCCAGTGACAAACAAAAGCCCCTTGGAGAAATGGCGTGGCGCCTGCTTGCTCAGAAGGCTCATGGCAGGCTTTCCAGGCAAGGAGCGAAGGTTGCTTCCCCGAGAGATGGCAGGCGGGGGGCCAAGAGATTTTGGGAGACCCTGAGAGCCTGAGGAACGCGTCCCAGGTTAGAGGATGGCTTGGCTTCTTTGCTCTAGGGGGCTAGTGAAAGCTTAATCCAGAAATTCCTTATCAGATTCCATCAAAGTACATTTAAGAGAGCCTATACAACCCTGGCTGGTGTGGCTCAGCGGATTGAGCGCCGGCCTGTGAACCAAAGGGTCACAGGTTCGATTCCCAGTCAGGGCACATGGATGTTTCTTCTCTCCCTCTCTTTCTCCCTCCCTTCCCCTCTCTCTAAAAATAAGTAAATAAAATTTTAAAGAAAAAAGAATCTCTCGGAGGCTTTCGGTGAGCCCGCTGCCTCACTTGCCAGTCTTTTGAGATCTCTGGACTCTCTGCCGGTGCTGTCTGAGATAACAGACTGCCTCCGACTGTATTCGAGCAGAACCAGGAGGGTTTGCATGGCTGCCCCTCCCCTTGCTGTTCCTGCGGTGACACCTCGGCTCAGAGGGAGACAAGCATCACCTGAGTCAGGCAACGGGTCGCCTGGAGTCAGAGACCTTGCACCATCATGCCCTCCCTCCGAGGGGCCTGGAGACTGGTGTGTGAGCCCATTTTCATGGTGCCACAGGGACTCAGGTCCACGTGAGGAGGAAGTTTTAATTTAGGCTTCACCATTCTTTTCTTGATAATGCTTATCTTTGTTGTTTTCAACGTCCTTAGAACTGTTTGGGGGAGCCAGCCAGGCCGGAAAAGTTGCATCTGCTCAACAGGCAGCTCTAAAAAACCCTCTGCCTTTAACTCACGAGGGTTTGCTTTAGAACAAGCTAAGTTTTTTCACTCCCCCAGAAGACTCAGAGGATATCAGCTCCACGGATGTGGAGGAAGAATCAGCAGTGGGCAAGTGTAGCAGCGACGGAAGAGAACGTCACCTCCTGACCAGGGGTGGTATTAGACGAGGCTGTGCTGACCGACTCACAGGAGACTCGGGCAGTGAAAGTTTCCTTCTGAGTACTTCCCAGACATCAGCGGCTGCAGCCCCCTGCTTAACCAAGGGGCGGCCCTGACCACGGGGGCCTGGGCGAGCATCAGTGGCTCTCGTGAGAACAGCGGAAGCGTCGCCTGCACGTCCCACTCCCGGGTGTCAGCAGCGACCTGAGGATGGAGCGGTGGAACTTCGCGCTGCCACACACAGGAGATGTCATTGACACACCCGCCCCCCACCACCCCCGGGAGAGCAGAGCCGAGAAACTGCGCATCGCCAGAGATTCCTCGGCTCCCCTCTTCCTGTGGTTCTGCTGTGTAAACCGGCCAGGATGCCTGAGATGTGGAGAGGGGCTTTGGGAAGAGAGTCTTCCAGGTGGCCGGCACCCGATTTAAGCCACTGTCCACACCAGCACCCTCCTCGTGGGTGTGGGCTTTGGAAGCGGTGGACAGCCAGACCCGAAAGGGGAAAAGAGCACATTGCGTCGTAGCAGGGGACGTGGAGTCGGGTCCTCACCAGACGCGTCCCCCGAGACGTGGGGACCGGCAGACAATGGAACCGGCCTTTCCGGGCCTCAGGCAGGCTTTCTTTGGGGCCGCTGGGGCCGCTGGGCTCAGCTTCCCTGTTCAACTTCGTGGGTCTCTCTTCCTTCAGTGTTGGGGTGCCTCTCCCCGAGCTGGCCGCCTTCCTGCCTCCCTTCCACGGACCTCTCCCCCTGGGTGCGGGCCTCTGCGCCCTCAGCCCGGTGGTCACGTAGGTCCCAAAGTCCCCCGAATGCAGGTCCCTCTGTCCCTCCCGAGGCTGGAGCAGGGACCCCTTCTGCTCAGCCTGCCCCGAGCATCGGCAGCTCTTTGCCTTTCAAACCTCCCCTTCCTCCAGGCCTCCCTCCCGAGGTGGAATGACGGAGGTCTCAGCCGCTTTCTGGCCCGAGCCGGGATTCCGGGTGTGGAAAACACCCGTCCCCAGAACATCTGGGGCACCTGTGGCCTGGCCAGCCTTACCATGTACAAGGTGTCCTGATTCAGGGCCACCCTGAGCCATCCTTTAGTCCTTGAAGGTGGAGCCTGTTCCCCCACTTCACAGACAGGCTGGCACGGTGCTGGCCTCGCCAAGTCGGCTGGCAAGCTGCCCGCTGGGAGCTCACTGTCTGGAGGGAGAGCCTGACCAGTAACAGGCGTTTACCGAGCCGATTACATAATTACGGCTGCGGAGGGTGACAGGGCTCACCGCCTTACCCCCACCCCACTCTGCCTGCCTCTTCCAGGCAGTCCCAGACTCAGCTCGCAGACAACACCCCCAGCTGCAGGTGGAGTGGGCAGCTCCTCTGTCTTCCTGCGCCCGCTGGGCCACCTTGGCAAGGAGCCTCCCTGAGGCTGGGGACAGCTCTCCCCAGGCTGAGGGGCTGAGGGCGCTGGCTCAGACCTGCCTCCCGCTCCCTGTACCCCCAGCGTGGGTCTGGCTTGTGTGATGGGGGTGGGGTCGAAGCTCTGGTCTACAAGGGGTCCAGCCCTGCTTCCAATTCTGTGGGGTGCAGAGGGGGACAGAACCTGTCGCCGATGCCCCTTCTCTGCGGCCCCAGCCCCCATGGGATCACACTCTCCAAGCTCACAGGGGGAGAGGCCCAGGCTGTCCTGCCAGCCCTCCTGCGTGGTCCAGATACCCTGCGGCACTGCTCGGCGCCCTTCCTACCCTCCCAGCCTCCCAGCCCCTTCTGCACTCGGGGCCCAGGAAGCACTCCCAGCAGCCTGGAGGAGGGGCCCAGGTGGAGGGCGATGCGTGTCCCTGTGTCTGGGCTTCCTCCCCTGAGTCACAGGGCAGGCAGGTCTGCTGTGCTGGGCCAGCTGCTTGGGGCAGACAGATGGGAACAGACGTGACAAAAAGCAGGAGCCCCTGTGCCACGGCTGTGCCACCCAGTCACGTCAGGCTCTCTGCCTTGGGCCCGTCTGGCACCCCCACCCAGGGGCCTGGCGCAGGCTGGGCCCCGCAGGGGTGCAGTGGTGTCTGGGCATTGCCCTGCCTGTAGTTCGGGGACACGCGTTCTCCTCCTGTGGGTGACAGGGTGCAGCGGAGAATGCCAAGGGGCCTGCCCTGGCGAGCGCCGCATCCAGGCCCAGCTGGGCCCCAGCCCCTTGCAGGAGAAGGAGCCGCTCTGTGGTGGCGTCTGGCCTGGAGCTTGAGACCCCCTCCGCAGCCGGGGGCTCCACCACCGGGGGCCTCCCAGGAGTGGCTGGCCTGGGGACTCGGGGCTCTTAATCTGGGCCATCCCTGCCACCTCGAGTCCCATGGAAATGCCTCCCGCCAGCTGGATGTCGCAGTTAATGCCTTGTGACGTGCTTGGAAGCCCACCGCAGAGCCCCGTATCTGAGAAGCCTGGGGTGGGCCCTCCACGCTGCACTCTCCTACCCTCTCCATTTGTGATTGGCTCTCATGGGTCCCCAGGGGGTGGGGAGAACTCCCAGAACCGAGGAGGTGGCCACTGCCAGGCTGGGGTGAGGGGCTCCGGGGGCAGAGCTCAGGGCCACTTCCCGCCCCAATAGTGGGAGACCAGCCTGTGGGGGTGCGGGGGGCTCTGCCCCCACAAGTCCACGCCCTGGTCTGTGGGACACGGGAACACAAAGGGTGGCTAAGGAGGGGACACGGGTGCCCCCAGAAATGGGTTCTCCTCAGCCAGGCTGGTCAGGGAGGGCCCCCTGGAGGAGGAGAAAGCTGTGCGGGCGCAGGATAATTGAATCAGAAGGAGGGAGAGGGGACAAAGGAGAAGGCAGGTCTCGGGGGCTGGGATAGCTAGCTGCCCCACCAGGACCCCTTACAAAAGAGAACTTCGGTTTTGGGGCCAGGGTGGGGGGTGGAGTGAGTCTCGTGGGTGTGGGGTTCTACTCTGAGAGTGTCCCCCTGATGAAGCAGAGACTTTCATTCCGTGGGATCTTGCCCCGGGGCTGCGTCTGTAGTGCCCCCTGTGAGGAGGGGGCCCCCCACCCCTGAGAACAGACCAGGGTGTCTCAGAGCTACAGGCTCCGCGGGCCACGGCCATGGGCCCGAGGGACGGGCGCACACACCCCAGTGTTTCTGAGGACGGAGCAGCACTACACCCCGAGGAGACGGCGCAGATCTCGCGGCAGCCGCGCTTGGCTGTTGGGGCACAGAGCCGAGCCCGGGACCCCGCGCTCACTCGCAGTGGAGCCCACGGGCCGGCTGCAGGTCAAGGAAGGAGATCGGCCTCCGACCGCGTGGGCCAGGCCGTTGCAGTTTTCCTCCGAGGAACCTTTCATTTTGGAATGATGTTCTCCCCGGGGGCGAATGGCAGAGCCAGAGGGTCCCCGGTTGCCGCACTGGGAAGATCTGGCGCCGCTGGGGCAGGTGGGAGACAGTAGGGGAGGGACTGGCCCCCTCCAGGTCGCGTTGGAGCCCCTGGGGGGGCGCCTTGCTGAGCTCCCAACTGAACCCATCTCGGCGCTGAGTTCTCCCCACAGCCGCCTGCTCTCGGCCCGGCCCCTGCCCCCCTCCACCCCTGCAGCCCTCTGGGAGGACCCCCAGGCAGCCCTGACCCTGTGGGACCTCGGGGCTGGGGAGGGTGGACATGCCGTCCTCCGGGCCTGTAGTCAAATCCAGCCGTGGGGCAGCAGGGGGGTGGGCAGGGCTGTCTGGGGGGCGTTCAGCCTCTCACAGGCCCCAGCCCGCTGGCAGGAGGCCCCTCCCTGGACCTGCCACCCATGCATCCTCCTCCCTTGCCCCCCAGAGGAGCCTACTCAAACTCACGTGCTCTTGGGTGGGTCTCAGAGCCCCCAGTGGCGGGCAGACTGTGGGTCCGAGTCCCACCGTCCTCGGGCTGGCGGTTTCCTCGAGGACCCAGACAGCCCACCCAGCTGAGCGCCTGGCTCCAGTCCCACCGCGTCGCAGCCGTGCCCTGGGGACCCCAGCCCAGCCCCTCTCAAGTGGCAAAGGCAACTGCTCCCTGTCTGTGGCCACGGCCCGCTCGTTTGGGCAGACGGGCGGGCGGTGGTGAGGGCCGGGCACCCCCGGGGCCGCCGCTCCCCGCCTTCGTGGGCCCTGCTGTTGGAGGAGAAACTTAATCACTTTGTTTTCTTGGTTTAGGTTCTGCTTTTTAATAAAAAAAAATGACCCCGCTGGGCGCTGGCTCTGGGGCCCTGCGATGCTTGCATAACAGGCGTCCTTTCTACCCTCGGCCGCCGCCGTTGCTGGGCCTGGCCAGCACTCCCGGGAGGGCACGGGGGCCGCCAGGCCGAGGGTGGCCGTGTCCAGGCCCGGGGCTGGTCTGCCCCTTGGGAGAGCAGGAGGGCTGCCCAGCCGGGCTCCGTCACCCCCCAGCCCCAGGTCCGTGCTCAGGGAGGAGGGCTCTCCAAGGCCAGAGGGGCCTGCGGGTAAGAGACAGGGAGGTCTGGGGGCCACAGGCGGTGCCCGCCTTCCAGGCCAGCCCCTCCATGAGTTGGTTGTTCCCCACTCCATGCCCTCTTCCAGGGGCCCGAGCCCAGGAACGGGGGGAGGGTCCCCCGGTCCCCCCACTCTCCCTCCAGCCTCCTTCCCCGAAGGCCCTGGCAGCAGGGTCTGGGCCCCTGCGGTCCTCGCTGAGGGGTTTCCTGATCAGGGGGTGGGGGGGCGATGCCAGAAGGCAAAAGGCCTTGGGACTGGGGCCCAGCCCGGTGGCGGCCAGGCCACTGCCGGCCATTTGCCTGCCCTGGCCGAGGGATACAGTGTCACCCAGGCCCCATGGCCGGGACCTGTTCGCACCGAGAGAAGAGCAGCATTGCAACCCAGCTTGGGGAGCTGTTCAAGAGGCCGTGCAGGAGCTGGCACAGTGGGTGCCCGGGAAACCCCGAGGAGAATGAAGCTTTCTCTCTGGGGTGGGCCGAGCAGAACGTCTGACTTGGGCATTGAAGGTCCCCCTGGATGGGAGCAGACTGAGTGGGCCAGGACCGAGCTGGGAGAGGGGAGGGCAGCAAAGGGAAGCGGTGGCAATGGACCCACATGGGGCTGCAGGCCTTGCTGAGAGCATTTCCTGAGTGATGGGCCCCCACCCCGCCCCTGGGTCCGCCCGGAGCACCTGGAGGATCGGGGTCTCCCCCATGGGGCAGAGGAGGGGGCAGACAGCAGCAGGCTCAGGAGGGCACGGCTGGGGCTGGGGCTGGCCATGGCGAGGTGGCCTGGGACATCTGGGAAAGGGGACTGTGGGGAGACAGTGCTGGACAGGTGGTGGGCAGGGCCCGCTCCCGGGGACGGGGAGGCCCTGGCTGCTGTCGGCCCCCACCTCTAACTCTGTGCACCCTGTCTGGACCCCCAGGGCAGAAGCACCAGGGAGAGGTGTGCGGGAAGAGGAGTCCTGAGTGGCAACCCTGGGGCTGGGGCTGCGGAGAGGAGTTCCAGGGGCCACAGGGTGAATTGACCCCGCTGTCTTCTGCATCAGGGTGTGGGGCGGTGAGGGGGCAGAAAGTCTCCGCATCCACCTCAGGGACAAAGGGATGGGGTCACTCGCGTGCGTCCCAGTGTCTGGAAAACAGCTGGTTCTGGAAACCTAGGACCTTCCTGAGTGGCGAGTTCTGTGCAGGGGCCCCTGGGCTGCGGCCCGGGCTCCGGCCCTGCCCACGGAGCGCGGCCAGGTTTCTATGGTGCCCCGGCGCCCTGAGCGGGACTCTAGAAACTCGCTGGGCTAATCTGGCACTAATCCTAGCGACCGGTGGGCCCGAGGTGCATGACAGGGACAACTTGGGACACGGGGCGGGCACTGGCAGCTTTAAGGGGGCCTGGCTGCTGAAGCGCCTGGGCTCTCTGGACCCCCACATCGGGTGAGCCGCCCTGGGACCTGGCCTGGGCCCCCTTCCTGGCGCCCCCTGAGCCACTGGAGTCCCTGTGGCTGCTCCCGCCCCGAGGTTGTCAGGATCAGGGTAGATTAGGAGGTGAGAGACCAGGACCACGTTGGGCAGGTGGCTCCCTGCTGGCGGAGGGCGGCCCCCCACAGGCCGCGGGGCAGCTCTGGGGCCCTGACCTCTGGGTCTGCCGGTCACTGAAGGGCCTTGAAGGAAGGGCAGATCCCCAGAGGTCCGACCGAGGGGCCACTGACTGTGTGTCACGGTGCATGTGTGTGAGTGTGGGCACACGTGAGTGCACAGCAACAGAGTGTGCGTGAGCGCGTGCATCGGTGAGTGACTGGCACACATGCGCATGTGTGCACACACACGAGTATATGCACCTGTGAGTGCACAAGTGCACACACGTGAGTGTATACACATGAGTATGTACGTGTGAGCATGTGCACATGTGTATTTGAGTGTGGGGGCAGGAGACATGTGAGCACAGGAGTGTTGGTAGGCATGCATGCATGTATTGCATATATCTGAGTGGGGGCATATGGATATGTGCACACACGTGTGAGGGTGGTACACGTGTGAGCTTGTGCACACACGAGTGTGAGTGGGCACGGCCATAATGGGCATGTGTGTTTGCACATGTGAGTGCACATGTGGTGCACATGTGAGTGGAGGGGCGATCAGGGGGCTGTCCCTGGGTGCCCCTGCCCTGGTGCATGCCCTGTGCGTCCCCCGGAAGTAGGCTCCAATCTGCGCGCCCACCACCCTCCACCCGCCGCTCATCCAAGAGACGCGGGTGCTGCCGCCCGCGGTCCGCCGCCGTGTCTGCCGGTGTGCCCGAGTGGCAGCAGCAGGTTGAAAGGGCTTCTTCCCTGTGACCCCCGTGCCCTTGGCCTGCTCTGTGCCAGGCAAATGGCCCGGGGCCGGAGTCCCTGGGCTTCTCACTTGGCTGCTTCCTGGACCCTGTCGGGCTGGCTGCCCAGACCCGACCCTACACCCCAGCCTGCCAGTGGCTTG